>NC_136480.1:16590099-17205172 GCF_902686455.1 Sciurus vulgaris
TTCAATAAAGAGAAAATGATTTTGAAAGAAGATCCAAGAGAAATCCTGCTCATGAAAGAATCAATAAATCAAGCTACAGATTTACTTGAAAGCATCAACAATAGATTAAATTAATTAGAATAACTAAATAAAAGACAGATTCTCAGACCCTGAAGAGAACGTAGAGTCAACAATAAAGATACTGAAAGAGACCAAGTCTTAAAATTACTGGTATAGACCCAAAGGCATGGAAATACAAAATAATGTAATGCACAGTCTTGTGAAAGAAATAAATCTGAAAAATTTTCAGACCTTAGGAACAAGATGAAAATCCAAATACAAGAGGCATTTAGAACCCAAAATAGGTGAGATCAAAGAAGATTCTCCCTGAGACACATTATGATGAAAATGACAAATAAATAGAGCAAGGATATAATTTTAAAAGCTGCAAGAGTGAAATGGAGGTAGTATTAGAGGTAAGCCAATTAAAATTTCAATTTACTTTTCATCCCAAATCCTAAAAGCCAGGAGGGCTTGGAATAATATATACTAAGCCCTGAGAGATAGCAGGTGAAAAACCAAGATTACTATATCCATTAAAACAATTCAGCAGCATTGCGGATGAAATAAAAACCTTCTATGAAAAGCAAAACCTAATAGAATTCATAACCATTAAGCTTGTACTATAAAACATACTTATTGAAATATTTCCTGTAAAAGAAATGAAAAATACATATCAGAGCCAGAATATGGATGAATGTCACTAGAATAGTCAATTAAAGAAAAATCACATTTGAATGAAGCATTAGAAATAAATCAAAAGAGCAGGGGGAAAAAAAATCCTATCTCTACAATAACACAGGCTGTAAATAGCCTAAGTTCTCCAGTCAAAAATACATAGATTGCCAGAATGGATTAAAACACAAGATCCAACCATATGTTGTTTATAAGAAATTCACCTTATGGGCAAAGAGATTCATAGATTGAAGGTGAAAGAATGGAAAAAGATATACCATGTGAATGGCGAACAAAAGCAAGCAGGAACAGCTACCCTCCTATCAGATAAAATAGATTTCAAGCCAAATAAGAAGACACTAAGAAGGAAACTTCATACTGGTTAAGGGAATAATGCAACAAGAAGATACAATGACTATATTTCCACCCTTCAAACATCAATTCACCTATGTAGATAAAAGAAACCTTAACACAAAGAATCATACAGACCTCCATACAATATAATAGTGGGTAAGTTCAACACACCTCTCTTACCAATGAATAGATAATTTATCCAGAGCTAAACTAAGATTCTTCAGAAACACAAAATACTATAATAAATGGACCTAGACATCTACAGAGTATTTCATCTCTTGACAACTGACTTTACTTTCTTCTCTGTGGCACATAGAATTTTCTCTAAAATAGATTATATTTTAGGATAAAAAGCAAGTCTGCCAATATAGAGATTTTTCCTTTCATCTTCTCATCATCGTGGAATGAATTTTAAAATGTACAAGATTTTTTTAAAAGGGATCCATTTAAATACTTGGAGATGACATAATACACTTTTGAATGAGGGATGATCATATAAGAAATTGAAATATCAAAAAAATTCTTTGAAAAATGAGTATAGAGATATATCAAAATCTCTGGAACAGAATGAAGCAGTTCTAAGATGAAAGTTCATAACATTGAGTGCCTACTTTTCAAAAAAAGTTAAAAATAAATAATCTGTCATGCATCAAAGTACTACAAAAAAAAATTAATCTCCAAATCATTAAAAGGCAGGGGATAGTAAAGATCAGTGACAAAATAAAAGAGGTATAAACATACCTCACTTTAAGGTAGTAAATGTTCAAAAAAAAAAAGCAGTTTTTGTTTTTGAAAAAAAAAAAGTCCAAAATATTTTGGTTTTTAAAAAACCATCTGTTCAGTTCACAGTTCTATAGATGAACTGGAACATTGTGATTTGGGACATTTTTGGCTCATGTCTACCGGATATGCTAAAGTGTTATTCGCCTGGTTTGGAAGATTCGGTGTGAGCTTCCATGTTGTGAAATTGTTGGTTGTTGCTGGTAACATGAAGGTGAGAGGGCCACCGATCTTCTAGAAGGCTAATTTGGGTTCTTTTTTATGGTAGTGGAAGGTCCCAAGCAGAACATAGCACAAGTTGCAAAACACTTTTTAAATTCCTCTGCCTTATGTCACCATCGATCAAACTGGTCAAGGCAACTCTAAATTCAGGGTCAAGTGGGAGGTGAATCATAAATGATGTGGGTGTAGGGAAAGTAAGGATTTGTATTCATGGAAAAATTCACTATCGGCACAAGCAAGTTCCAAGTAATAAGCAATTGCAATGGAGCTTCCTTTGCTTTACACTTTATAATGCATCTAACTATGACAGCTAGGATCTCATTTATTTCTCATAAATATCTCATGCTGCTTGGTGGGAAGGAATAACTGTCCCCCCCTAATATGCAAGACAATGTGTCCATGGCTAGTCCAAATATAACTAAATTGTGTTAACTCCAACAGATAAACAAAAGGATAAATATTTGGTGTCTATCAATTTAGGGTACTTTCCAGGCTCTGTGATACGTTAGGTACAATGTAAGGGCTGGCGTTCTCCTTTGATGCCTCTTCTAAGCTGTGATGGGTGTCGAAGAGTTCTTTTATTCCAGACTTTGCTGAAAAAGTCCACATCTATCATTATCACATCTTTCATGACTTTATAAATGATGAATACATCCTTCCTTGCAGATGAAAAGAATTCTTGCTTGCAACCTATTTTTACATGAGTGCTCTTAAATTTCTTGATCATATTTATTGCTTGGTGCAAAAACATTCTAGCTTTCATTAGCTTTCATGATGTCTTTTTTTTTTCTTTTTTAAGGGATGGTTGTAACAATGAAATCTTCCAGGTTTACATTTTCCATGATTGACTTGGAGGTTTAGGAGAATGTGATCGTTGATGGTTGTTTTGATACTGTTGTTATTATCAAGAGCAGACTTCTTGATGTTTTCTGTCTCTGGAAATCATTGTTCCAATAATTTTGAATTCTAAGAATCACATTCGCTCTCTTCCAGAGTGAAACTTGAAAGCTTCGCATCATTTTATAAGCACTGTTTAGATTTTCCCCTTAAATAGGCCACTCACCTGCTGCATTAGCAGAACAGTACAGCCTGCGTCTGAGCTTTCAGAACCTTCTGAGACCTTCCAGCAGCTTCTCTGGCTGTAGCCTGCTGTTCCTCAGAAGAGCCGAGGTTCACCTGCAAACCTGCAGATTGCATTTCACACGCGTGCCCTCTTTTACGATCCGTTTTTAGGCGAGAAGCTCAATTACTTGACCAAACTGGGAAACAAGATGAGACGGAGTCCTCTCTTCCCAGGTACCTGAGTCAAGCCATTCTTCATCCACAAGATGTGATCATTTGTCTCTTCTCGTGTTTTGACTCCTGGACATAAATGTGCATCCATGAAAATTCATGACCTCTGAGCTCTGGTTCTGGAGTGAAGGACACTAGTGTTTGCTAAAGGTACAAGAGAGTTTAGTACCTTTGCCAGAGGCTCAGAGAACTCAGTAAATAACAGCCGCCCCCTTTACTTCCTTGTCCATACGTTTATTTATCCTATTGGAGAACTCTAGCGAGGGAAGATGTACACTATTTATCCTTAGAATAACAATGTGCTCTGCCCCTCCACCCCTTCTCCCTGGGTAGGTTATGCTTCTTTAAGTGTGCAATGAACTGCTCAACATTATATATTGCACCAATCTCCTAGGTATGCAAGGGAGAGTTACTGGTCTGAAATTCTAAGGCTTTCCACTGTGTTTTTTTTTTTTTTTTTTTTTTTATGGATGGTGTCTAAACAAAGGCAAATTCAAAATAAATAAAACCAGCCCTCTCATTTCCCATGTTAGGGCTCAGCACACCAACAGGCACAAATATTCCAGAACCTTCTGGCGCGCCCTGTCTTGGTCAGGAGCACCAGTGATGCCAGCATTGTTAACTCAGTCACGCCTCACTGGCCAATTGTTCTCACCTCGCGTTGAGTTGATTTTGCCTTCCTCAGCACATTTTGGCAACATCTGGAGACATTTTATATCTAATGTAGATTTATCATCTAATGGCTTGGGACCAGGTATACCGCTAAAACCCTACACCAAACCGGGTAGCACCCCGCAGCAAATTATCTGACTCCAATGTCAGCAATGCCAAGATGGAGAATCACTGGTTCATGCCATTTTCTTTTGCAGATGTTCATGTATTTGACTGGCAGGATCTGTGAAGTACTGCCAAATGTTCCCAGTAATCATGAACACTAACATTGGGGCTTTTTTTTTTTTTTGTACCCGGGATTGAACTCAGGGGCACTTGACCACTGAGCCACATCCCCAAACCTATTTTGTATTTTATTTAGAGACAGGGTCTCACTAAGTTGCTTAGCACCTTGCTTTTGCTAAGGCTGGCTTTGGGATTGAGATCCTCCTGCCTCAGCAGCCTCCTGAGCCACTGGGATTACAGGTGTGCACCACTGTGCCTGGCTGACATTTCTTAGATAAGTATCCTTCTAATTAACAAATCCTTAATATATATGATTTTGCTTTGCATTTTCATCTGATTTTGGTTCCTTGAACAAGCATTGCCTGGTGGTGTTATCATCTCTGGACAATGTCCACAAGCTCCATCAGTGTTTCACTGACCCCTAGATTCCCTTGAAATTAAAATAAATATAGCACTTGCTAAAAGTGGTACAAATATCTGTACCTAGGATACCTAAAATGATTCCCACGAACTCTCTACCCCGTCTTGTTTGAAGGTGGACATCACATTTGGAATCCATAGTGCTCAGCACTTTGAGCTAAACTCAAGACAGCAACAGATCCAAACAGAATATCAGAGTCTCAAAGTGAATCATTAATTATTTCTTCAAACCCCTGACGAATGCTCAAGTCACCGAGAGGTAGAAATGATCAGCCGTCTCTCAGATCTCAGGCTTGAATTCACGCAGACTACCTTTAAATCCTTTCAAGCCAGGTCACTTGGGGAAATGCACATTTGCCTGGGGGCTTTCCATCCAGGATTCATTAAGACTCTTGGGGTTCACTAGGTTGTAAAAAGAGGCATTTTTTTTTCCCCCTTTTGCAAGCTGGTATTGAGAAGCTTGCTGATTCCACCTCCTTCTCCATGTGACCAGAGCAAGAATCAGTAGGATGTGAGCCATTTCAATGCCTCTTGCTCTACCTCAAATACACCCGACAGGTCCTTGGAGCTTGATTTCATTAGGTGTGTCTTCATGTAGCAGGTCAGAGTGCTTTGACTATATACTCGCAGTAAATTTAATCATCATGCATTTCTGTGGGCTCAGTCCCCCGACTCCGCCCCGCCTCACTGGAGTTGTGAGTGTTTTAAAATGTAGCTCAGAATCGGGAAGATGTGGTGTTGGAAAGACATTTTCAGACGGTGGACTCTCGACTTGGTCATTTGACAGAGTAGAAACTGAGTCAAATGGTCAACGCCAGATGGAGAATTAATGAGTCAGACTGGGAAGCCGCAGGCCCTGATCTCACTGCGAAATGAGCTTCTATCACATGACCTCAAATGAAATCCAGAAATCTAGGTCTGATCTTTATAACAAGTCATCTGTGTCTCGTCAAGAACGTTCAATCATGGTTTTGTATTATAGATCGTAACTGGTGGCCACACAAGTTGGTAACTACTCCTAGTAAATAAGAGTCTGAATGAAAGATTTGTATAAATAATGGATTATTTATTGGGTCTTTTGTTCTTAGGGGTTTGGCTTATTTCACTTAGCATGATATTCTCCAACTCCATCCATTTACCAGAAAATGCCAGAATTGCACTCTTCTTTAAAGCTGAGTAATATTCCATCATATACATATACCACATTTTCTTTATCCATTCCTCTGTTGAAGGTCACCTAGGTTGGTTCCATACAAGGCATCTTTTATAAATAATGGATTATTTATACAAATCATTGTTTACTATCAAAATACCTAAGGAAGAATGACAACCTTGTTTATTTTTTTTCTTTTGGTACCAAACATTCAACCCAAGGGCACTAAAACCCTGAGCCACATCCCCAGCACTTTTTATATTATATTTAGAGACAGGGTCTCGCAGAGTTGCTTAGGGTCTTCCTAAGTTGCTGAGGCTGGCCTTGAACTTGTGATCCTCTTGCTCAACCTCTGAGACTCTCAGATTACAGGTGTGCACCTCAGCGCCTGGCGAGAACGACCATCTTTTAATTGTATCATTTATCTTCTCTCTGCTCTCTCATGTGATAGTGGAGTAATGAACCTAAGGTAGAACTTTTATTATGTTACTTACCGTTGTGCTCTTTGGACAAACCCTGAGCCTCAATACCCTCTCCTTGAAGATAACAAACATTGGATCATATATGCACCTTATACATAGCTTTAATACAATAAGGTAAAGTAAATGAGATCAACTTATAACTAAAAGCATGAGTCTTATACAAATGAACTCTGCCATTATTGTTAAAGTATTTTTTGATCAGAGACCCAAGTTGATAGTTTGATCGCCATATTTATTTTCCTATTTCTTAGTTTTATTATTTGAACAACTAACATGAACTGGCTTATTTATGAATAGATTTTTAAGTGTATAAGTTGATTAAACCTAGCACAAGGAATTTTTTTAGATTTTTAAATTTTTTTGTTCTAATGAGTTGTCCATGACAGTAGAATGCACTTATACATTTTGATAGATCATACATAAATGGAGTATCATCTCTCATTTTTCTGATTGTACATACTGCCGGATCACATGGGTCATGCAGTCATACATATACATGAGGTCGTAATGTTTCAGTCTACTACCCTTCCTACCCCATACCCCTTCCCCTCCCTTCACTCCCCTCTATCTAATATAAAGTAACTCTGTTCTTCCCTAGTGCCAATTTCCCCTTAATGTGAATTAGCTTCCACATATCAGAGTAAACATTGGGTCTTTGGTCTTTGGGGTTTGGCTTATTTCACTTAGCATGATATTCTCCAACTCCACCCATTTACCAGAAAATGCCAGAATTTCACTCTTCTTCAAAGCTGAGTAATATTCTATCATATACACATACCACATTTTCTTTATCCATTCTTCTGTTGAAGGTCACCTAGGTTGGTTCCATACAAGGCATCTTTTAATAGGCTATTTTTAGAGGTATTTTAAATTCAGTGCAAAAGCGAATGGAAAGCATAGATGATGCTATGCTACCTGTGTTCCCACACACACACAGCCTCCTCTACCGTGAGCACCCTGCAGCACAGCAATCCATCTGTCACGATTCACGAGTGTACAGAGACGCGGCATCACTACCTCAAGCTCAGCTTGTACCAGGTCTGTGTTCTTGGTGTAAAATCTGAGTGCTGACAATTGTACAGGTTTGCACCTCCGTTGATCACAGTAGCGCCATATGATGCATTTTTATCTCACCAAAGATCTCAGGGCTCTGCTGTGTGTCCCTGCTTCCCTGGAACCCTGGAGACCACTGACCTTCCACGGCGATGGTTCTGCATTTTCCAGAACGCCACGTGTTTAGAATCCTAGGCGACAGAGCCCTTTCATACTGACTTTACCACTTGGCCACATGCATGGAGGGGTTCTTCCATGTCCTCGGAGGGCTAACACTCACCATGTCACGCTGATGGCACTGTGCTGTATGGATGTGCCAAGGTCATTTCTACCCACTCACGGAAGGACACCTGAGTTGCTTCCTGGTTTTGGAGATTATGATGAAAACTTCTATAAATATCCACGTGGAGGTATTCAGTAGGGGCATCTTGGCCTTCAAAGTGGCTGAGAAATTTTGCCTTCCCACCAGCCGTGAGTGAAGAGTCCTGTTGGTCCGTATGCTTGCCAGCATTTGGTTTTACGAGCACTTTGGATCTTGACTGCTCTCACAGGTATTTAGTGTCATCTCACTGATGTTTCTGTGTGCACTTCTCTGGTGACTTAGGAGGTTGAACACCTTTTCCTAGACCTCTCTGTCATCCACATATCTTTTTTCTGTGAGCTGTCTATTCAGGAACATGGCCCCTTTTAAAACTGGGTTTGTCTAAGTCCATGTGTGCTGACATAACAAAATAGCATCAACCAGGTCGTTAATATATAACAGAAATTTCTCTCTCACCTTTCTGGAAGCTGGGCAGACTAAGGTCAAGATGAAGGCAGATTGGGTATCCAGGGAGGGGCCACTTCCTGACTCACAGGACTGCACCTTCTCACTGGAGCTTAATGTTGAAAGGGGTCCCTTTCATGAGAATAGCAACCCAAACTATGTGCTTCTGCCCACATGACCCAGTCCCTTCCCACATGACCCAGTCCCTTCCCAAAGGCACCAGGTGCCTTTGGGAAGGGACCTAATACTAGGGCATTGGTGATAAGTTTGTTAACATGAATTTCAGAGAACATGAACGCTGAGACCATGTGTTTATTCATTTTCTTATGGTTGTTTTCTAAGCGTTCTTTCATATATTTTTTTTTAAATTCTTTGGGCATAGGCCAAGGAGTGGGATAGCTGGGAAGGGGCCAAGAATGGAGGAAGGAGGGACTCTATAGAGGGATAAGAGGGGTGGGAGGGGTGGGGTAGGGGAAATAACAGAATGAATCAAAAACTATTACCCTAGGTAAATGTATGATTACACATACATCCTCTGCTTCATGTACAAACAAGATGTATCCCATTTGTTTACAATAAAAATGAATAAAAAAATAAATAAAAGTGTTGTGTCCATTGATAACTAATAAAAATATTAAAGAATAAAAACAAAAAGAATTTTTTACCCCATGTATCCTTTGCAAATATTTTCCCATTCTCTGACTCGTCTCTCCTTCTCTTCATATTATCTGCCACCGAGAACTTCTTGATTTTAATGAGATCCCACTTAGAATTCCTTTCATGGACTGTACTTTGATGTCATATCAAACGGAGGGGGACAAGAATGGAGGAAGGAAGGAATGTATAGAGGGAAAAGAGGGGTGGGAGGGGTGGGTAAAAGGGAAAAAAGTAACAGAATGAATCAAACAACATTACTCTATGTAAATTTATGATTACACAAATGGTATGCCTTTTCTCCATGTACAAACAGAGAAACAACATGTATCCCATTCGTTTATAATAAAAAAAAGTCACTGCTACAACCATGTCATCTAAGTATTCTCTCATGTTAACATCTGAAGTTTTTTTTTTTTTGTTGTTGTTGTTTTTTAACCTTGTTGGTACTAAGGATTGAATCCAGGGCCTCACACATGCAAGGCAAGTGCCCTATTACTGAGCTACATCCCCAATACTACCTTCTAGCAGTTTTACACTTTTATTATACTTTATACATACATCCATGATTCCATTTGAGTTCATCTTAATGGCTGATTACTGGACCTAGACTCATTATTTCACATGTGGATCACCCACTGTTCCAAAATTATTTTTGTCTATTTAGTTTTATTGATTTATCTCCTGTGGTGATAATACCACATTGTAATGTGGGTCTTTGTCTCTCCTTCTAAACTTTAGAATATATTCTGATATGCTAAAATGGCTCTAATATGATTAGGACTGTGTTGAACATATAACTTAAGTTAGGAGAACTGGAACAACCATATTTAATCTTCCTATCTATGAACATGTGATATCTCTTCATTTGTTAGTTCTTTGAATGTTTTTATCAGGCATTTGTAGTTTTGTTTCATACAGGTTTTGTTAGATTTACACGTAAGAATTTTTGGCCATGGGCTATTAATATAAATGGTATTGTGATTTTGATTTCAAATTCTAATTGTTTGTTGATGATGTACAGGAAAATTATTGACTTGTATATTAACCGTGTATCCAGCAACCTTGCTGCAATTGCTTATTAGTTTCCAGGGTTTTCATGTTAAGATTCCTGTGGATTTTATATTTAAACAATTATGCCATCTGTCAATGAAGACACTGTGCTTCTTCTTTTCCAATCTGTGTATATTTTATCTTCTTTCTTTGCTTATGGCACTAGCGAGAACTGCCAGTGTGATGTTGAATTGGAGTGGTAAGAAAGCAAGCACACCCTACCTGGTTTCCTGGTCTTAGAAGGGAAACTTCTCTCTCACCACTAAGTACACAGTAGAATTTTTGTAGGTCATCTTCTTTAAGTTGAAGTTCTATTTTGAGCTTGCCAACAACTTTTTTCCTTAATCATGACTAAATGTTCAATTTCAAATGTTTTTTTCTTCATCTCATGTTATTATCATATGCCTTTTCCCTAGCATATTCACATGATGGATTATATTATTTAATTTTCAAGCAGTGAGCCAGCCTTGCCTAGAATATACTCCACTTGGTCTGATGCATAATTTCTTTCATATATATTTTATGTAATTTGACTATTATTGTGTGAAGAATTTTTGCTTTTACGCTTATTAGAGGTGTTGTCTGTAGTTCTCTTTTCTTGAAATTTCTGCTTGGTTGGATGTGAGGGTAAAACTGGCTTCATAGAGTTAATTGAGTAGTATTCCTTATGCTACTACATTCTACAAGAGAGTGAGGAGAATTGGTAAAATTCTTCCAGAAGGTCTTCCAAGAATTCACCAGTGAACCTGTCTACATCTGATGCTTTCTTCTTTCAAAAATTGTACATGAGTGATTCAACTTCCCTAAGAGTTACAGGTTTATTGAGATTATCTATTCTGTGT
Organism: Sciurus vulgaris; assembly: GCF_902686455.1. Lineage (NCBI taxonomy): Eukaryota > Metazoa > Chordata > Mammalia > Rodentia > Sciuridae > Sciurus > Sciurus vulgaris. Next base: position 16,600,783 of record NC_136480.1, read on the forward strand.
GAGTTTTAGTTGGTTATATCTTAAATAAACTCATTTTATCTATGTTTTAAATTTTGGAGGCACATAATTGTTCATAGTGTATCTTTATTTCCTTTTTTAATGTCCATAGGATCCATTGTGACATTCTTCTTTTATTTCTAATATTAATTTATTCTATCTTTTTTTTCTCAACCTGTCTAGAAGATCATTTTCATTTATCTTTTCCAAGAATCATCTTTTATTGATTTTCTCTACTGATTTCATGTTTTGAATTTTATTGATGTTTGCTGCCATTTTGCTTATTCCCTTTCTTCTGCTAACTTTGAATTTCATTTGCTCTTTGTATTTTCCTGTGTTTTAAGGTTACGTTATTGATTGTGGGTCTCTCTTCCTTTCCAATATATGCACTTAATGCTATCAATCACCCTCTAAGCACTACCTTTGCTGCATCCCATGAATTTTGTGAGTTACATTTTTGTTTTTATTTAATTCAAAACATTGTTAAGTTTTCCTTCAGTTTTCTTCTTTGACCCATGAGTTATTTAGTCATATTTTATTTAATCATCAAGGATTTGTGGAGTTGATAACTTTTTGTTATTCCTTTCTAACTTAATTTTATTGAGAGATGAGGACATATATTGCATTATTTCTATTATTTTAAATTTGTCAAGGTGTGTTTGATGGTCTATGATCTATCGTATGCTCCTTGTGATCTTAAGGCCAATGTGTATTCTGCTCCTATAGAAAGAATAATTTTATAGATACCAGTGATACCCACTTGATTGATGATGTTATTTAGACTGACTGTGTTCTCTCTGGTTTTCTGAGAGAACTCTCCATTTTTAATGGTGATGCTAATGTCTCTTGCCGAAATAATGCATTCTTCTCTTTCTGATCAAAATCTATCAGTTTTCCCGTCACGTATTTTGAGGTTCTGCTGATTGACACATACACATTATGGATTTGTAGGTTTTCTCAGAACATTGACATTTTAGGTAATGCTCCTTCAGTCCTGATAACTTTTCAAGCTGTAAGGACAGCTATCTGAAATTAATATAGCAACTCCCAATTTCTCTAGATTAATGACAGCATAGCTTTCTACATGTCTTTAATCTATATGTGTCATATTTAAAGAAGAGGTTTTTATAGAAAATAGATGGTTTGGTTTCATTTTTAATCCTCACTTGGACAACATCTGGTTTTTAATTGCTCTATTTAAACCAGTGACATTGAAAATGATTGCTAATGTTGTTGTATGGATTAACTTTCACATTTATTACTGATTTTGGTTTGTTGCCTTTGTTATTCATTTCTATTTTTGTCTTCCTTTCTTTTTTCTATTTTTTTGTGAATTTAATTGAGCATTTTATATTATTCCTTTTTTCTTATCATTTTAATTATACTTCTTTTAAAAATAATTTTTTAAGTTATTGACATACCTGTAGCTTGCAAAACAGATTTGTAAGCATCTTAAATCCACTTTTGAATATCATTAAGCTACTTCGCAGGCTGTTTTTTTCAAGTTAATTTTTTCCAATTTATCTTGGATTTTCCCAAGTTTGAACTGATATGCTTATATGTTGTTTTTTGACATGTATACTGCTTGGTGTTCTCTAAGATACCTTGCTCTGTAACTTGATGTCTGACAAAAAAAATCAGAAATCCTCAGTTGTTATTGCTGCCAATATGTCTTTCCTTTCTTCTCCTCCCCTTCCTTTCCCTCTTACATTCCATTATGGAATTCCATCTTCTGCCACTGTCTCATAACTCCTGGCTATTTACTTCAATTATCTTCACTCTTTTTTTTTTTTTTTTTTTCTTCTAACTATCAGCATTATAAGTTTCTTTTGATCTCCCATCAAACTCAGACATATTATCCTATACCCTGTGTGGTCAACTAATGAACCCATCAAACAGATTCTTCATTTCAGTTACAGTGTTTCTGATATCTAGCCCTTCTTTTTTACTGTCTTCTAATTTCCAACTCTTTGCTACACACCTGTTTGCTCTTCAATGTTGTCTACTTTTTCCCTCATTGGAGCCCTTAGTGTCTTAGGCACAGTTTTTTGGTGCTTGATCTGTCTCTTCAAGCTGCATTTTATGCAATGCGAGATTATGAATTTATTTTTGAAGGTAAATGTGAAGAATAAAAGGACCTGTAATAAATAGACCTTTAGAGAAATGGTAGTTTAAAAAAAAAGAAACAAAAACGAAGAGTGGCAGAACAGATTTTTTTAAATGATGTGTGGTTTAGAAGAAGCTCACTTTACCTCTACAGACAAACAGGCTGAAATTGAAGGGTATAATAAGATATTCCACAGAAATGGGATTGAAAAGGAAGCAGAAGTCATACTCATATCACATAAAGTAGATGTCAAATCAAAAGCAGAAAAAGGAGAGGGAAGGTCATTATATCATGATAATGGGGTCAATTTAGCAAGAGAAAATAATTCTAAATACATGTTTACCTAATATTGTAGCAATGCCAAAAAAAAAAAAAAAAAAAAAAAAAGGAAAGAAGTATATTTAAGGGAATGAAATAACAGTATATTAAAGTTATTTTCAAGAAAGAAATGAATTGACTTAAGGAAATCTTTGCCTTTTTTCCTGAATTAAATTATTATTAGCTTTACACTTGAGCCCTTTTATGATACACAACCTCTCTCATCGGAGATCATATTGGTTTCCTTTTAGATTCTGTGTGCCTGGAGCTAAAGTGTACCAGGGGTGAGGACCACCTCTTCCTGCTGCATCTGGTTTTCCCAGCAAATCTCAAAGGAAAAAGAAAAAACAAAATAGATTGGCAAAAATCTTTCCTGCAATTTTCTTTCTGTTAAGGGGTGAAAAATCACGAGACAAATCTCCCAGGTTAGCGAAAGTCTAACAATCTACACTTGAGTGACATAAGACATTACAATTAAACACTTATGTTTTATTTCTACTCTTGATAAGAGTTAAACACGTACATGTTATTTCTACTCTTGACAGAGCTCGTCAAGATGAATTTATAGCCCTAAGTGCAAATGAGTTTTGATGAAAATTAATTGAATTACTAATGCTATAAACTAAACTACAGAAAATAAATTTGACTGTTCCAAAATGTTGTTATTGTGTATGTTAGAAAAATCCAGCATTTAGAAAAGTGATAACTAAAATAATTTGCATAAAACTGCTATTAAAAAGGATAATTATGCTTCAACAGACTCAAGGTAAATGCTTAACCGTTTACAGATCTATTTCTCCTTATTTTTCTCCATTCCATGAGCAACCACGATGATATAGGGGATTCTATTTTTCCTAGTAGAAATACTTTTGATCAGATTTAGTTTCTACTGTGTTTCTCTGTTCTATGTGTAATAGTTTTGTTGACCTATTTCCAGGACAAATAGTTTGGTATGTTATAGAGAAAAGACCTGAGACATGACTAGAAACTATGATTTATGAAGAGCATCTTCAAAATGGCCTTGCCCCTTAGTATAACACATGGTTAACCGAGCAACTTCTATAGTCATGCAGACCTGAGATCAAGTTGCACCTCTAATTTTTGCTCTTCAATAATCTTGGATAAGTCACATAAACTCTGAGTCTCAGAGGGCTCTAAATTATATCATGGAGACAGGAATATCTAATTTATCACATTGTGATAAATGAGGAAATATGTGCCAATGAGTATCTGTTTATATACAACCTAGCACTTCACTAAACTTACATTTCTAATTGCTGTTATGATTTTTTTCCTGGACAACGAGAAGATGCAAAACCACACCCTGAAATGATTAAAATTGAAGATATTTAGCAATTCAGAAGAGACAGGAGCATTGTCTTCACAAATTCTAAAGGGTTCTTTAAAGAAAAGGAATTAGGCCTACTTTTCTAATACCAAGGCGAATAATAAACAGTGCTAAGTTAAATTTAACTTGGAGAAATAATGGATTAACATCTGGAATAGGACAAAAGATACCCATGACTAAGGTAGAAAAAGGTCTTTCCAAAGACTTCATAGCTCAGTCCTCAAATGTGTTATGGTGGCTGGCTGGCAATGTAATGGTACCTGGCCAGGCATTTGGATAACAGAAGCAATTTGAGTTGCTAAGGAGCTGACTTTAAAGCAAGCATCCGGGAGTATCTGGATGGATATACATCCCCTCAAGGGTCTTGAAATGTACAGGTGGATGCTTTAGAATCAGTGAAAGTTGCATGATATGGACTAGACTCAAATGTTTACTGGAGACCCTGACGATGGACAGCCATCTCAAGCCAAGGAGGGCCACTTGCAGAAGCAGGAAAGCCACGGAAAATCAAATTTTCCTCTAGTACCTTCAGAGGGAATACAGTCCAGTCTACACACTGATTTTAGTCTCTGGAGGCCAATTTCAGACATTTTACCAGGAATATAGGAGAATAAACTCATCTTGTTTTAAATCACTTAAGCTTGCAGCAATTGGTTGTAGCAGCCATGAGAAGCTAATACAAAGAGCCACAATAACATAAGCTACAGAGAATAATTATTTCCCCCAAAAGAGAGTGGTCACTCACATTGTGGGGGGAGTGTTCTAAAACAGGATGCACCTGAGACATAATTTCATTACATGAATCTGAGGTTTGTTTAACAGAAAGCATGATAAGAAAATCAGAGGGTGATTTGTCCTTTGATTAATGGTTTCAACTGCTATTTTTTTTTCATGGTATTTCAAGTGAAGCTATTACTGTTGATATGCAATGTACCATGAACATAAAAAATTGGAATGTCTCTCAAGGTCTCATATTCATCCTTACCCTTAACCTTTTAACTTGAGATAAATGCATCACTCTCAAGATGAAGAACCTGTTTTTCAGTGACAGGTTAAAATCCATTCCACTCAAAGTCTTTCCTCGCTACCTGAATTCTGAGTCTGTCTCTTCTACAATAATACAAACCACTGGGATGCTGGTCTAGGGCTGCATCTCGCATTGCCTGAATAACTAACGTAGCAAGGGTAGTTCTCTCTCCTTTCTGCCTACCCAGCCCTTTCTCCAAAATATGAATGTCCCACCGATATTTTTTAAAAGGCAGTATATACGTTTCTACTTAGTACAGAAGCATCTAACCCATTTACATCAATATTTTCTATTCTTGTGATGAAACATACCTAAAGTTAAAAGCCAAGGACGTTTTGCTGATGAGTATATTTTTAGTTCATTGCAGAAGTGGAAAAAAAAATAATCACAAGACACCAAAAGTGATATGTTTGTTAAATTAAAAAAGAAAGAAAATACGTAAGACTGTGACATCCGGCCCACCAGAAACTCAGCAAAATCAATTCTTCTGTTCATTGGTAATAGAAAAGAGAACAGAGGTGTTTGAAACTCAAGTACTCAATTGTAGAGAAAGAATCCATTATTTTTCATTATTCTGTTGAAGAACAGATAAATAGTATTAAATTATATACATGTCAAGTATATACAAATCTATACATATCAAGTCTGCCTGGGGTCCAACCTTCTATCAAAACTATGTTCCTTGTTCATACCATTTCTGATTTAGTCAGCATTGTGTCACTGTGACCAAAAGACCTGACAAGAACAATGTAGAGGAGGAGAAGTTTAGGTTGGGCTCAAGATTTCAGGGTTCAGTCCATGGTTGGCCAATTCCATCCTGCTGGGTCCAAGGTGAGGCAGAACATTATGGCGGAAGGGTGTGGAAAAGGAGAACAACTCAGGACCTGACAATCAGGAAACAGAGGTCTACTCACCAGGGACAAAACGTAAATCCCACAGGCACGTCCCCCTGACCCACCTCCTCCAGCCGCACCAGACCTGCCTACGGTTACCACCCAGTTAGCTTCAGGCTCAATAACCCAGTCGCTTCACTTCTACACTTCTTTGTATTGTCTGACACATGAGCTTTGGGGGGACAGCTCCTATCTAAACCCTAACAAGGCGTGACGTGGTAGTGACAGATGCCAGGCTGATCTCCAGTGGGCTGGCCAGGAGCAGTAGGCATCGACAGCTCTGGCTTTCCTGAGGTACTGGCTCCTGAGGGACAGTCTCCTTTAGGTGACTGACCCTTCTGAAGCAGAAGCATCCAGCAGCCCTAAAGCTGGTGCCTGTCATCTGGGACTTTTCAAGGTGGTTTTCGGTGCATGACTCTACCTTTGATTCTGCATCTTAAAACTGCGGCACCTGAGCATTTGACCATATCCTGCAAGAAAACACTTCTGCTTTCCCTCCTCCTGCATCTGTTGTGACTGCAATGACTATTGTCGCCTGTCCTGGCAAATTTAAGATGAGCAAGCTCTTCACAAAAGGCCTTACATACCCCTCCAAGCGTTGTCAGCCATGACGGTTATCTCCAGTTTTACAGATGAGGAGGCTGAAGCTCAGCTGATTCAGGAAACTTGTCCCCGGTCACACACACATAAAACGATGTATCCAGTATTCAAATTAGGGCTCTGTGACTTCACAGCCCACATGCTTTGCCTGAAAGTTATTCTGACTTTCTGTCCCTATCAACTCTATACCTTCTGGCACTATCTACTCTGTTGAATGAATTGTTTCTCTAGAACAAAGTCAGGTAATTCTGAGGGTGGTTTAGAGGGGTTTAAGATAATCTGTGACTGCACAATATGTTACTGTATCCTTTACAGAATGAATGGACCATCCAATGTCCTGAATCTGCACTGGCCTTCCACACATTCTGCATGAAGAATGTACAAAAACGAGAGATCCAGGTTCCATTTACCTTTTAGCCTTAAATAAGAAGAGCAATGAATGTAGGGGAATAATGTGATTAAGAGAAGAGCATTTTTTAAAGGTACTTAATGCTTTAGGGTATGTTAGACATGACAGATAAAATACTGGGAACTACTGCCCCATGAAAGGGCATTGTTAACTTTAAAGCATCGTTTTATTTCTCTTTGGCAGTACCGGGGATGCAGCCTAAGATTGTCGGGCATGCTAGGTAAGCCCTCTACCACTGAACTGCATCCCCAGCCCTTATTTTATTTTTTAATTTGTTCTAATTAGTTTTACATGACAGAAGAATGCATTTATAAAGAAATGCTAATTTTATCTTGTACAGCCTATCTTAATGGCATATCTCTTAATGATTGGAATTCCAAATCTCTATTGAATACGAAGTTAACAATATCACTTTAAGATTTTTTTTTAAAGTCATTAATGTGTTACATTATGTATGAAAGCATCATAAACAACATTTGGTCAACAAAAGAAAGCAACCAAGAATTCTGAAAGGACGAATGAGACCTGTAGTTCTGTGTTTCCTACCCACTAATCTAACCAAGGTGTCCTAGGATGAGGTCATCTGGTCTACCCGTGGAAGCCATGCCTACCTCTATGCTTGCTCTGATTGCCACTTGATATCAAAGCCATCTCTGGGGTGCCCTGCACAGGTGCAGTCGATGATACATAGCTCTCAGTGGGTTCCCTTCCTGCTTTGCCACAGAATCTAGGACAGAGGACTGCTTTCCTCACCTTCAACCCGTTTGATTTGGTCACTTTCAAAAGGAACTTATTTTTAACTTTGTATCAAAGAGAATGTATCAGGAGACCCCAGTTGCACATAATTATTAGGTAATTGCCATTGGCGTACTGTGTCGTTTACAAGGTTTCCAGGGACAAGGTGTTCTATCACCTTGTTTATGGGGAGACAATTTCGAAAGTCTATGGCACTTGGCAGAGAGAATTATGATCCCAAGAAGGCTCGGGGTGGATGGACTCACTGAGTAGACTAATGTCCCTACGTGCTTCATTTTCACTGTGTTCTAAAGGAAACAACGTGTATCGCACCTTTTGAAAATTTCCTTTATAATTCTGCTCCCTGCTTCACCGTGTTCCTCGAATCAAAGAGATTTATGTGGAAAATTCATCACATTTATTGCAGAATTTGGTTATCTCTCTCTTTGTATTTTGATCTTGTTCCCATTACTTTTGCCTTCTTGTTAGCATATAGAACAACCAATATTCTGTTTTCAGAATTAAACACAGGGAGGATGTGCCTGTCAATAGGACTGGCTGGAAAATCTATGATTAAAAGTTATGTTACTCATTACTATGGAAAATCAAAGTGCGAACAATGCTTAGTGACCATTTTTGGAAACCGTTTCTTGCTCATTACTTTCTGTGCTCTTAAAAAACAAAGCTGTAAATTGCCACATTTCACTGAGATTGCAACATACAGAGCAATTTGGATTTATGCAAAAAGATCCCATTACTCATTTTTCTTCCAGATTAGTTTCTAAGAGTTTCTACCTGAAGGAGCGCTAACACGGGTAATTATTTTAAGATGGGTTAGCTAGTGTTTGACAGAGCAAAACCTCCACGTTCTAGGATTGACAGAGAAGTATCAACGCTGTTCATTTTTCCAAGGATAACGGTCAGAACATGTGAGTCACAAAATCAATAACATGAATGATTATTTGCTGGTGAAATCAATGGATGTAATTCCTATTGAGTGTGTCTATCATGAATGGAAAACATTATGATAATGAACAAGCTGGTAGAATACAGTCCTGGAAAGGGAGAAAATAGGTTTGCAATGTAAACAGACCCCTAAGAAGGCAAAAGGCTGTTACTCAGCTGGTGGATGCCCGGGAACCCTTCCCTCTTTCCACACAAAAGATATTGACAGGGGAGTCTGTGATCATCTTTGGATAATGACTGAAATGAGATGTTATTGACTGTTCTACCTGTTACTTATTTCTTCTCTTCGGATTCACCAAGTATTGAACAATTTCTCCAGGGATGGGGTATTTTTCCAGGTACCCACAAATGGAAAGAGATAGCTGAACTGCCTAAACAACACCAGAGTCGAAAACCTTGTACAAAAGCACACCCAACATCAACTTCGCCATGAAATCATGATGCTCGAAGGAGGACTTCCTTAGGAGCTACATTTTGATGCGCCATCTATAAAGTGTGTTTGACGTTTTCAAATCATGCTTGGAGGGACGTGGCCTCAGTGGTAGGGAAAGTCTTACCATAGTCGTCTGCTTCTGGCTGGTTGAGAGGGCAGACATCAATTATGCCTCGCTATATTTCTCTTAAGAGCAAAATCAGGTCTCGTTGTTGCAAAGCATCTGCTTGGCTCTTTTGAGGTGAATGAAAGAGACATTGTGTTTATGAATGAGCTAAATGGTGTCAGGTCTCTCAGGATGGGGATCAAGAGAGCAGGAGAAAACAAGGTAATCAGTGTCCTTTCCAAGTGTACTGTCATGATTGGGGTTGACCTGCCAACATTTGAGCCCCGACGTCATTGGCATTAAAAGTCCTTGATGCATAATGAGGCTGGTTGGGCTGGCCTGTGGGGGATCCGCAATGGAATATGAACCAGAGGCACCCCAGACTGGCGGCTTCACCTGGCAAGCTGCCTAGCTCTGAAAGGGCGCACATCGTGCCCTGAGTCCAGTTGACGAATGACCACGGCAAGCCGCTAGTACCCATCTCACTATGTGTGGATGGGTGCTCCTCAGCTCAGGTCTCCAGAGCAGGATTTGTGTCAATTCAAGTGGCAGACCTTCTCTGCTCTCTTGGAGAACTCAGTATCAGCTTCATATGGAGTATCATTCTAGTTAATCAAACTACTGAAAAATGAAGTGGGCTATTTTCTGACAGGACTTAGTGTTTCCTGGACATGTTTTGTTATGGGGTGGGGGTGGGGGTACCAGGCATCGAACTCAGGGATGCTCAACCACTGAGCTACATCCTTTGCACAATTGTGTATTTTATTTAGAGTCATGGTCTCTGTGAGTTGCTTAGTGCCTCGCTTTTGCTGAGGCTGGCTTTGAACTCACAATCCTCCTGCCTCAGCCTCCCAGACCAATGGGATTACAGGTGTGTGCCACTGCACCAAGCTTTGAACATTTTTTTTTAAAGATGTAGATTTGGTATGGTTATTTTCAATAATCCCCAGTAGGTTTTTCCAATTCTGGCACCTGGTCATTTATTATTACATATCCATTTGACAAAATTAATCCACTAATTAAGACCCCAAAGGGCTTTTTGCTGTTTGGAGTATGTCTTTCATCTGAAAAAACTAAATATTGTGAAAATGTTAGAGAATCAAGAAAGTGACATATATATATGAGCTCCCAGCCTTATGTTCCAATTTATAGAAGCTCAAAACAACTTGTTCATTCAGTTGATCCTCAGAACATTAATTTTTAAAAAATAATTGGAAATCATAGATATAATCCATTAAGATGACCAGTAGCAATTTACAGAACTATTTTTTACAGTTGGGTCTTAACTCATTTCCCCAACTCACTTAAGTGTCTTGCTGTGTATCATTTTGTCACGAAGTCTTCAGGTTCCAGAAGAGTGGCTGCATCCCACTGCAGGAATCTGCACCCACTCACTTCGCGTATCTAGAAAATCTACTGCCTCACGATAATCTGGGCTATTTTTGTGTAATTTGCTATATGTTGAACGCAGATGAAGGCACTGGCTATTTTAGTCCCTCCTGTTTTCCTACTGCTTAGTAAGATCTGGTAGAGGTGACCCTCGTAAATACCTGTCAGATGACTGAACAAATGAATGGAACAAAGAGGAAATGAAAGGATCCATAAATGGTTCCACCAAATATGAATGAGTTTTCACTGCAAGCAGGTATTACTTTGACCTCATAAAAATACTGTCCATAGGTAATGATACTCTCTTAAAATTTGCATCTGGATTTCACTAAGAAAAGTCAATGGAAAAGGATTTGAGGAATACCTGAAAAGACCTTGAAGAATTTTATGAGCTCCCTCCCCATTCGAATTTCATTTTCTTTCATGACTTAGGAAAAGAAAAGGAAAAAAAAAAAAAAAAAAAAAAAAAAAAAAAAAAAAATCCAAAAAACACAGTCAGAAAAAAAACAACCAAAAAAAACCTACTTGAGGGGAAAAAAAAAGCAACAGAATCCAATGTGGTTAAATTAAAAGGGCTTCAGTAGAAAATAAAGTTCCTTCTCAGTACGACACGTAGGGAGACCTATTTTGTAGGTGATTTCTGCAAGGGGGAAGTCTTAGCAGCTTCCCATTTGCCTGCACAAATTCATGTGGGTGATTGCCTGAGAGGATGTAGCAGCTCAAGAAAGGACCGGGCTGCGGAGATCGCTCAGTTGGTAGGGTTCTTGCCTTGCAAGCACAAGGTCCTGGGTTCAATCTCCAGCACCACCAAAGGGGAAAAAAATAAAAAGAAGAAGAAAGAGCACAGCTATGCATTAGGGTTTCTGCAATATATCAAAAGGACAGGTGCCCATGGACTTTCTTAAATAACTGTATGCTTATTTGTCTGACTGTTGACTCACCAGGTTCTTTAAGCCCATGCATATATTTAATAATGAACACAAATTTTCGAAATGATGATTTTTTTTCATAGAGACGGCAAACATTTCTACTCTTTATCCCCCCCCCCACCCCAGTTACTTATTTTAGGTACTGCATTAAACCAAAGGTAGCCAAAGGATCTCTCTGATTATTGGCAATATCAATTCTGTAATGCAGTTGATTTATAAAATCGCAAGCTAAGTACCCTTGTGAATACAGAAAAATCAATCGGCCTATGTACCACAGCAAGCCCTGTGCACACGGGAGGGAATTTCTGAACAGGTTTAGAAAGGACTTTGTAATTGCATGCTAGAAAACTAAACTTTAATCGCTAACTCCAAAATTACTCTATTTTCTTTTTAAAAATGGAATTGTTATGAGCTGCATCTTTTGGCCCCAACTGAAGAAAATGTATTCTTTTTCTAATTAACTTCAAGTCACCAAGCTATAGGTGTGAGGGCAGAGAACATTCCGGTAGCCCTTGTGTTCTTTTAGGAAGGAGGGGGCTTGTGGTGTGGTAGAGACAGCATTAGGTCACAGGATCTTGGACTGAAATAACATCCCTTTCAATATCCATCTGTGTAAACCCAAACCAATTATTATTAATGGAACTCACTTGGTTCTTCCTAGCTCTGAAATGCTGTGTAAATATCAATTCATCGCATTGATTATTGTACTTAGAAAAATATTAGTATAGAATTTATGTCCCCAAAGTCTTGAAGAAGTCACTAGACTGATGCAAGAAATTAGAAGAGTCAGCTTTAATAAAATAGCAGAAAGTCTGATCAATACATTCAGATAATATTAGCGCTTCAGAAATCCTGAAGATCGTCCTGTCTGACCTCTTTATTTTAAATATGAGGAAACCAAGTCTCTAAATGGCCAAGTGGCATAAATTCATACAGCTAAATAGTAAGTCATGGCTGTTTAACAGATGAAAATCTGCTTCTTGAACAAATCGATCCAATATTTTATTTTTCTCTATTTTTTTTCTTTCCCTTCCCATTTCCCCTAAATTCCTACTATCCCTCCTCTTTTTTAATTTAATTATAAACACATTTTTATTCTGTAGGTGACATTGAGGAAATGTGTTATTTTTCTGTTGCTAGCAAATAAATACACAATCACAGTAGTAAATTCAGAAAATCAAGAAGAAATCGTTTCCACACTGTGACCATCCAGAAAGATACACATATTTTCTATAAGGAGGTTGATTATTAACATTTAAGCTATCAGCCTTTAAGGCTCCACTTCATTAGTGCACAGAATGAAAGTCTGAAATGCAAAAGAGAAAGTGCAAAGGATTCATTATTGTGGTCAAAGAATTTAGTTTTCTTCCCTCACAATAGAGAACACTAGAGATAGTGAAATACATGGAAAAGTCAGAAAAATAATTAAGATCCAGTCTGCTTTTATGTTGCTATCCATTCACTGAAATCAGCATGAGAGTTTTTCCTGGATTTGCCCAACTCAAATCAGCATTTGAAGAATTAAAAGCTACCTGTGACTTTAGTCTCTTTAAAACTGCCATATCAAATATGGCGGTGTTCATGAATTTGGACAAGGCACAAAGCATCTTCATGAACAAGCTTTGTCTTTTTCTTTATAAATAACATTTTGTGGGGGGATGTGGAGGAAGATCACATTAGGGAGAGTTCAATTTTATTTATTTTTTTAATTAGGATGTCATAAATAGGGACTACATGCCAGCAGTTGAAGACCCTGCTCAATCTCTCACATGCCCTGTGTCAAATGCAAGCATGAACACATTTGAAAATTAATAAAGATTCATTTCTCCTCCAAATAACAATAGATAGGAAATACCTAGGTGGACAGTGGTATCCTCATGGAGACGAGCTCCTCATTAGACCAAGTTTACCCATGGTAGTACTGTCAGTTACCCTGCCATGACACATACACGATACAATCATACAGAAGTTAACTGGCTCTCCTTTTGCAACATGCACAATTGAACAACTGTAATGGATTCATGTATTACAATTTTCATTCCATTAGTTAGAATATATGTCCAAAATTGGAGTTGTCAATCAGAGGAAATGAAAGCTTGTTCTGTACTTCACATTAATTGGAGGAGGGAAAAATCATTCTTTGTACTCAGACTCAACGGGGCTCTGCACATCTCAGGTTATGCCACCAGAAATACATGTGTCCTGTAGTCACATAATTAATTTGAGCGCCTTGGTAATTTTGTGAAAAAAATAAGTTAACACGAAGGCTTGTGTAATAGTTAAAAGTGGTTTTTATTTCATGTAAATTCACGTTACTGACTGTTTTGCTTTTTGAGAGTGTGATTATATGGACTTGGGTGTTGAGTTCTGTATTCTGGAAGATTCAGATTTTGCTCAGTCTGTAAAACTACAATGAACTTCCAACCCATGTAGATCATCTCACATCTCCTAGGACCAATGGACTCAAAGATCTGCTAATTAGGGACAAAATATCCAAACATAGATTTAAATACCCATGATGGTGAATTTAAAGGTCTGAAATTCTTCTTGAGGTCTCCATAGTTACCTTTTCTAAGGATTACTTTGCTTGGGGCATTTTAACATCTTGACTAATAATTCTAATATTTCTCTTTTGCTGTGGATTTGATCTTCAGATTTTTCTAATAAGTAGCTTTCTCCATCATTTCAAGTATGTCCTACATATGCAAATGGTAAATAAACATGTTTCATATTTGAAATATCAGAGAACAGAGACCCAGATACTTCACCAAGAGAGGCATGAATGAGCCCAAGTCTCAAGTATGTCAAAAAGTATCAAGTATAAAGGATCAGACAATAAATTCTTCATTATAACTAAGTCATCTTCTGACCTTCATGATATTTATGATTTATCACTGTTCTCTGTTCACTAAAGTAAAAACAAAAATTGAATTTTTACAATTATTATTTATATGTATGAAAAAATAAAGATTGACTTGCAGTGGATTCAGCCTGTCTTAGCTGAACCATATGACATGGCTTACGTTTGAACATTTATGACAATAAAGTTGGTTAATTCCAGATAGTTCAAACTATTATATCATGATAGATGCCACATGTTCTAAGCAAATCACAGGGCAAGTTTGATATAGAATCATCCTTGAGCAGCCGATGGCCTCAGAGTCCTGTGAGGACGTCCCTTATCATCCATGAGGGCTGATTCAAACACTCCTATTTGCCTATAATCTACACACTGCCTCCTGTGTGCTTTAAATCATCTCTAGATTATGTCCATTACCTAATACAATGTAAGTCCTATGGAAAGAGTTCTCATACTGTGTAGTTTAAGACATAACGCAAGAACGTCTGTATATGCTCAATACAGGTGCCATCTATTTTTTGGAATATTTCTTGTGTTTGGTTGAATCTGCAGATGCTGAACCTGTGGATCTGGAGACTTGACTGTATGTGAAGTTCAGTTCCAGATGTAGCATAAACTAGCCTGAGGTACTCATTCTCTCTGTGCTTTGGACATCTTTACATGCAAAACAAGAAGATTCATTTCATTCGTGGTTCTTCAAGATAGAAAATGATCATAAGGCTTTGTGAACTTTAATGACGTATAGTTTATCATTAACTGTAAGATGGATAAAACCTTGTCACAGGGGGACTGGTGTTGTAGCTTAGTGCTAAAGTGCTTCCCTAGAACAAGGGAGGCACTATTTTCAATCCTCATCACCACATAAAAATAAATGAATAAAATAAAGACACTGGGTTCATCTACAAATAAAAAAAAATTCAAAAAAAAAAAAAAAAAAAAAAACCCCACCTAATCTTAGTGGATACTCTCCCATCTGATTCCATATGACCTAAAGTTTTACCCTTTCCTATGAACCTGGGGTTCCCTATGTTCCAGAGAATCTTAGAGACAAGAGAGACCACACTGTTTTCACAACTGAAGGAAACCCAAACCAAACTTTAGATTCACTCTGCCTAGAAAAAGCCATACAAAAAGTCATAGGAAAAAAAGTAATCCAAACTCTTCTCAGAAGAGTAAAATTCACTTGGATTTTTTAAGTTGACCCACCAAGTCTCTTGACCTCTCCAGAAACCAGGGTTCATGACTGTGTAGCCCACAGGAGTGAAGGAGAATCTTACATCTGCTTATCCTTGTCTTTGTCTCTAAGACTAAGTTTTTTCCATCAACCAATTATTTATCTGTTCATCTGTCCTCCACTGACCCATTGGCTCTGCCCATTAATTCACCCCTAACCTGTTTACTGAATCCATCCTGGGGGACATGCGATCTGCCAACTGCCTTGGAAACCATAGCAAGCTGGAAAGAAAAAGTCGCAGTAACTCTGGAATCTTAGATTCCAGACAATAATACTATAAAAACTGAGTGGTAACTGGGACAAGTGCATCAACGCACCATACAAGCTGTTCACGTACCAGACGTGACCTAGGTCTAGGAGGAGGAAGAAGTGGGGTGAGAATAGTCGGAGTGGAGTTTGTGAAAGATGAGTTAAGTACCATTTCCTCTGGCAAAAATGGAGATAGCATTTCAAATACAGATAATAATCAGTGAAATATTCTTAGGAGAAAAAGAACAGGATCGTCCCCATCCAAGAGAAGGTAACACAGAGACATTGATTAGGACTGAAAAGAGGAGGAAAGGTCAAGAAATCCTGTTGAAAATTTTGATCTTTTTCATTGATGGGCATGACATAGTCACATACCTATTAATATGTGCATATGTCACATGTTATATATAAAAATATTTATATAGAGATGCATATAAATTATTGTTTTAGTTGTCATATTGGAAAACCTAACATTTACTAAATTTCGCACATGAGAGAAGAGATCTGGTTGTGGTGATTTAGAATCATAAAAGAATCAACAAAACAATTGTTATTCAATCAAAAATACATTTTCTTTTCAATAAGGCCAATTAGATCCTCCTCCAAACACAAAAAAGAACCAGATAGTAATAACAACAATTACAACCATGTCCTAATGTCGTGTCCTATACCAAGCACGCTCCATTTATTCCTAGACATTCCTGTTCAAAGACCTCTAACCTGGACAAAAAGCATGAAAAGTACCTTCTCTCATTGTCACATATTCACACAAATAGCCAGCAAGATATGCATGCCTTAATGGAAATGATAATTACTGGGACTGTCCTATTTGCCATAGAGAATATTTATATTGTCCTTCACAGAATGTTGGAAAAAACATCAATGTCGAAGGTGTTGCTAAGCCAATCCTCATCATGCAGTCATAGAAAACTTGGCTGAATTCTATTTTAGTTGGCTGAATTTGATTTTCTGGGGAAGGCAGAGTTGGGGGTATTGTACGTGGATATTTAGATGAGATTTGCAGGTAAAGCATAAAGGTGCAGCTGAGTTTCTCCTTGCTGCTTAGAGTTCAGGGTGAGGCAAAAGAACTGAAAAGAAGAAGAAACTGATATGCAAAAGGGAGCCAGCTTTGGAAGGGCTAGGAGGTCCTTAGCTTAGCCACTTTCAAAGGGAGGTTAAAATTAGAACATGTGCTGCTGAGAAAGCATGTTCTAGAGGTAGGACCCTGGAGTGTGGTTGTCAGTGTTGTGCATGTGACTCATGCATTAACTCGACTATCTCAGCGGAAGCCAGTAAGAGGGATGCGGTTACCCAGAAATGTCCTCTGTGGCACCCTCTTGACGGATACAGGAGAAACAGGTTCTTGAGAACGTTACAGCAGGAAAATCCCTGCCAACCTGGACTGAACGGGGCATCCATGGAATGGAAGGAAGAAAGGACTGGCAGGATTTTGCAACCCTACTGGACAGACTTGGATGCACAGGGCTGCTTGGCTGCAAATCCGTGATGCCCTTCAAGAAAAAGAATCCGTAGGAAAGCAGAGATGTTGCAGCAGAGACGGAGGCTGCCAGAGCCAGTCCCAGTGGGTAGAGCATTTAAACACCGAGAAATATGTCTGGTCTTGAACTCTAATGGAAACCTTTTTGCTGGACTTCACACTCGCTGGGTTAAAAAAATCATCCCTTTATTCACTCCAATGTCACCCTCTAAGAATGGCATGTCTCTCTCATGCCTGTTCCAAAACTGTGTTCCGGAAGTAGGTATCTGATTTTCTGGTGACACAGGTCCACAGATGGGCAGGAATTTATTTCCAGGAGAGGTTACATCCAATGTCTGGACCATCGCTTACATAGATAATTCAGATAATGAGATCTGGGACTTTTGAACTGATGTCAGTAGATGAGATTTAGACCCTTAGAGCTAATGCCATGATGGGATGGGTGAGCCTGCTTCACAGACAGAATGAATGTGAACATTTGGGGACCAAAGAGAAATGAAATAGAGTCGGTTGAGTGGCAGCCCTGGAGTACATGTACCAATGTCCTGATTTCAGGTTCTTGCAAATTACTGCACTGAGATAAAACGTCTTTGCAGACATGGTTAGCATCTTGGATAATCATCCTGGATTATTTGGGTTTGCTCTATAGGAAAGTTTCCTTAGACTAGGAAACAAGAGGGGGGTATTGGAGACAGCGAAAAGAGAAGACAAAGACAGAAGAGCAAAAAGTGACCATGCAAACAGACAATGGAATGAGCCAGAATGTCGGGCAGCCAGGGCACGTTGGAAGAGGCAAGGAACAGATTTTCCCCTAGAGGCGCCAGATGGAGCATGGTCCTCTGACACCTTGATTTAGGACTTCTGCTCTTCTGAATCATGACACAATAAATTTCTGCTGTTCTAAGCCCCTACGTTTCTGGTTAATTTATTTTGGCAGCCAGAGAAAACGACTAGCAACCCTTTCCTTCTCACATAACAGTCTTCCGTTCTCATATTGAAAAGGAAAGTGCTTTTTCCCCAAGTCAGATTTTGCAGTCCTGTAGTTCAAATTTCTATTCCATCTAGTCATGGAGACTTCTAGAAGATACACACGCAGACATACAGATAATATCCTCCAGGGAATGAGGGGTAACCAGCCAACTGCTGTGGAGCTGAAAGGCCACCTCTTTCTGTCTAGGTACCAAGTCCTGAAGGGACATCGAGATTTTTGACAAAAGCTACCATGTGCCACGAAGCTGAGTTTTGTACAGAAGGCTGTTCTAGTTGGGGAAAAAAACAACTTACTAGAAAAATACATAAGCTTCACGTGACTAAGCCTTAGACCTATTCAAAAAAGACTATGGGGTGATTAGTAGATAAGGCACCATGCAATATATGTATTTAATGTTTCATCCAATTATGATTCTTGAATCTAGATCTTTGGGTTTAGGTTAAACAAGTATAGATAGTATTTTAGGATTTAGGAGGGAGCACCTTGAGATATCTCTATCTAGCCCTAATAAATGCAGACTGGAAGTCTCCAAACTATATTCTATAAAGGCCTTGGGGTTCCATTTGTTGAGGGAGAAATTAGTAGGGGGAGAGTGTTTTAGTTAACTTTTCTTGCTGCTATGACTAAAGGATCTGATCAGCACAATTGTAGAGGAGGAAAGGTTTATTTAGGGCTCACAGTTTCAGAGGTCTTAATCCATAGACAGCTGGCTCCATTTCTTGGGGCTGAAGGTGAGGCTGAACATCATGGGGGAAGGGTGTGGCAGAGGGAAGCAGCTCACATCATCAGGAAGCAGAGAGAGACTCCGTTTGCCAGATACAAATATATACCACAAAGCCACGCCCCAATTCCCACCTCCCCCAGCCACACCCACCACTTCAGTCAATCCCATCAGGGATTAATCCACTGATGGGGTTAAGACTCTCACAACCCAATCATTTCTCCTCTGAACCTTCCTGCATCGTCTCACACCACGTTTGGATACCCCACATCCAAAGCATAACAGACAGTGAATAAGCAGGGTGACTCTCAGCCTGCTTTACCTGCCCCAGCACAACTAAGCTTCTGTTTTACATATTACTTCTGCATCATATTTCCCTTATGTAATAGGACTCCACATCTCTACCACATTTGAAAAGAACTAGCTTGGATATTATGTATATTTGGCTAAGTGTTGATCTGCTAAGTCAAGAACTGAATGATGCAGGGCTGAGTCATATTCCTAGTACTGAATTTTAAATTACTGTGAACAGAACAGAGTTAAAAATCATACTTTTACCAAAATAAGTAATAGAGAAAAAACATCGTACTAAGTTTGCCATGTCTGTTTCCTATCAAAATTAAAGAGTGAGCTGGGTAAAAATAGACACACTAGAATTTTCTGGTAAGAGATATTCTTGGCTTTGAAGGAATGATGTAACTCTCTTGCATTGTCACTGATAGATTCGATTGGATTTTGAAATTGAGATTTGTTAGGGTGTGAATCCATGAACCCAAAGGTTCAGGTACTGAAAGCTCGGTCCCCACAGTAATGGTGGTGAATGGGTGGAAACTTTCAGAGGTGAAGTTTCTTGGAAGGTGATAAGGGCCACGGGAAGTCCACCATCATGAATAGATTAATGCTGTCTCACAAGAGGGGGTCAAGTAATGTGGAACTGGATTAGTTGTAGAGGAAACGAGTTCTAATACAGCAAGACTCAGTGTGATCTCTCATATACCCATTCAGCATGCAGTTGCTTCCTTTTCTGTTTCTCTATCATATAATGATGCTGCCTGGGGGGTTCTTGCCAACATGCCAACTCCATGATGTTTGGACCTTTCCAGACATCAGAACTGTGGACCAAGTGAGCCTCATTTCTTTATAAAATATCCACCCTCAGGAATTTTGTTATAGCAATACAAAATGGATCAAGACAGAGTGTATCTTAGTCTGTTTAGATTGTTGTAACCAACTACCATAGATTATGTGGCTTATAATTTACAAATCTATTCCTCATAATTCTGGAGACTGGGAAGTTCAAAACCAAGGTATCTGAAAAGTAAGTGTATGAAGAGAACTTGCTTTCTCATTTTAGATGATAGAAGAAGGGAGACCTTTTTATTTTTTCCCTAGGGTGATAATGCCATTCATGAGGATTCTACCCTCATAACTTAATCATCTTCTAGAGGTCAAATCTCCAAACACCATCCCATTGTGGATTAGAATTTCTATGTAGCAATCTGGGAAGAGACATCAACTTTAGGTTCAAAGCATTCAATCCTTGCCTCATCCCACGCTGCATATCCTTCTTCGCATGAAAAATACATTTACTGAATCCCAAGAATTGCAAAAATCGTAACTTGTCCCAGAAGGAGCTGAAAATTCTAAAACCCAAATGAAAAAACCAACTACTTCATCCCTAGGCGAGACTCAAGCCGTAAGGCAATTTGATGCCTTTTTCCCTGTCTCTGGGGAACCTGTGAAATCAAACCAGAGTTGCCTCCAAAATACAATGTGGGAAATGAACAGAATGGAGATCTCCATTCCAAAAGTAAGCAGCAGGAAAAAGGAAAGAATCAACAGGTCCCGAAACCTGGAAGGAAGAACAGAACTAAACCTTATGTCTCAAGAAGACTCTTCTCTGGGTCTACACTGGGTCTTTGGATTTCTTGGGGCAGAAGTTGCTCCATCTTGATAGAATTCTAGACAACTGGAGAGCCAATGTCAGATTCTCAAAGTGGAATTTCAACTTTTGGAATCCTAATTGCTTGAAGGCACATCAGATGATGATCCCATCTTTATGGGAACTTAGCGATTTCTGTCCCTGCCTCCAGGTGCTTGATCATATTAAAAGTTTCCTTTTAACTTGTATAAGGCTTGTGAATTCAATGGAGAATTCCCCTCCCACTTTCTTTACTTTCAAAGTAATGTTTTCAAATTTTAAAAAATCTATGTTTTTCTAGATATCATCATTTCAGTATTTCAGTTGATAGTACAATCAATACATCAGACTCTGTGGCAGTTTCTGACCTAGACGATACTGTCACATTAATCAATCCACATGTAGACACATTCAGAGCAAATCCCTCCTTGACAGTCACAAAGCTAAGACAGAAAGCCAGAGAAAGAAAGCAGCATTTTTAGATAATACTAATTAATGGGGTTTAGAAGAAAAAAAAAATTTTTTTTTCAGAGCTCAGTAGGAAAGGAAGGTTACAATACAGTTTTCTGATTTGGTCAATAATTTGAAAAATTACATTTCCTCCTGTACCAAGGTTGGCCTGATGTATCTAGTTCATTAAACATTGGAAATAAAAGATATTAATAAATTATGGTAGTCAAGGAATCCCAGGTGGCAGCCAATTCTTAGGAGATTGCTCTTGAGTTTTTCCTTTTCATTTATTAGCTTTTTATATTAGCTGGGATTGTAAATTATTTAGCAATAATACAGAGATGGGTAGTCACGGCCATAGGATAATATAACACTGGTAACTTAAATAAGGAAACATAAAGACTTGCTTCTCCCATTTCATCATTTCAAAGGATTCCAATCCATTTGCTCCAAGCCATCCCCATTAGGGAAAGCTTTAATTAGAAAGACTAAGATACTGTCTAATGATCAGAGAGTCAGCCCAGACCAGCACGGAGTTTCCAAAGACTGTGTTTTTCTTACCAGATGAACAGAGAAATATGTTAGCAAGAAGGAAAAGAAATATACAAAATACTGAGGATTCTTTTTAATGAGGGGCCTTTGAGTAATCACAGAAATAATGGTAGGTTGAAGACTTGCATGGTGATTATGAATATGTCCCTCAAAGAAATTTCTGAAGCATATTTTTTTAAACCTCAGACAGTCAGGAGTTTCCGAGATAGTTTAATCATTGCGGCTGCCAGATTAGTTTCCTCTTATTATCTTTAAAAAGTTGTTTTCTTTCCATCTAGGCCTCCTCCCCACGTAGAGGGGGCCCCTAGAAATGCTTCTTATATGACCTGAGACCCGTAGGTTTCCTTAATAACACACAGCACCGCTTTCCTGCTGCAGATTTAATCCACACGACAATACTGAGCTAGCGTCCCTTCTTCTTCCCCCCATTAAGTGCTGCCTCTTGGATTTATTCATTTTACAGGATATAACTCTCATTCATTATGTGTACAGCATTATGTCACATTGAAAGAATTTGCTGTATTTTATTTATCACCTTGCAAGGCATCTAAGTTGCTTTCAATTTTCTCCCTGTGTTAAACAATGCTGCCCGTCATCCTAAGAAACCTACCTGCAAGTTTTTTCTGCAAGCCGTTTCTGCAAGGAGTTTGGGGACTATTTCCAAGGGATGATACTAGATTGAGGGATACTTAATTTCATTGATTTCTTGGGCACTGTTCTCCAGGAAGTCGATGCCGGTTTACACTCCACCAGCAATCTCCTGAGTGTCCCCATTTTCCTGTCCATCACCAGCATGTGACATCATCTCATGCTCTAACTTATGTTAGCATCATGGGTAGACAAGTACTATCTCAAAATTATTTCAATACTTATTTTTTCTGACTACCGAAAATAGACTATTGCTCCATTTACAGTTTCTTGCTTAGGGAATTACGCCGTTGCTCCTTTTCCATCAAGTCTGATATCTTCTGGTGTTAATGGTAATATGAAGATTCAATTTATGGATTTTCACATAGACTTTGGTTTTAGACTTTGAAAATCTGTTCTTCCAGACTCTTCATTTTGTCCACGATGCTCTCTATTTAAAAGAAATGTGTATTTTTTTTCCTATACATACCTTTTGCACAATATCACTTATTCTTTTTCTCACTGTAAGGTTGTCATTTCCTTCTGAGCCTGCATCTTGCCTCCAGGACTTTCCTTTCTTGGGCCCAGTTCCCACATCTCTGGCTGGCCCTGGAGTCCCTTTGGGTCTTCTCCTGAATTTCTTCCTCCCGGCCTCTCAGTGTGCCCCAGAGCTTGGGCCTCCGCTTGCCTCTCTCCACACACTGTGAGGTTCGGCTCATTCAGTCTCAGGGTGCAATGAACCTGGGCATGCTCATGAGCCCCAGATTTCTTCCTGCAGCTGAAACCTCTCCTCTAACTACAGGGTGGTGTGTCTAGGAATCAGTGCCACGTCGGGGTTCAGCCACAGGAACAGCCCTGGGATGAAATGGAAGAGGTCCGCTGTAGAGACTTGGCTAATGGGATGATGGAGACTTGAGGGAAAGTTTAAGGCCACAGGACGGGATGTCAGGACGCACAGGTTGGAGATCTCAGGTGGGGCTGAGGCGGACATCTGCTCAAATAGCATGGCTTTCCTTCATGGAAGTTTCTGCTCTGCTTTCAACAGATAGAACCACACCCACCCAAGTTCTGTAGAACAATCTCTTGTATTTAAAAATCTACTGGTTATGGATTTGCACCTCGGCAAAATACATCCACAGGAAAGCAGTGGTTCCTCTGTATCTAAGGGGAACTTGGTTCCAGAACTCCCCTTGGACAATCCACAGATGCGCAAGTCTTTCCGTAAAAGGGGATAGTGTTTGCCTAACACCAAAACACATCCTTCTGTATGCCGTGTCTCCTCCGGATTACTCACGATACCCAATGAAATGTGAACTCAGACTAGGTAGTTATGATGTATTGTTTGAGATCTAATGACCACACAGTGCCCGTGCACATTCAGTACACGTGTGATGTTATTTTCTGAGCTCAGATGCAAAGAGTCAACTCTCTCTGGGTTAGTGTTTGATGGACCAACTGGGAGATGAATCGTACTCAGGTTGAAGCATAAAACCCTGATACTCACCGAAAGCTCGTCTAAAATCAAACTCTTAAGTTTTTTTCCTCCCCAATTTTCATGCCTTCTGCTCACAAAAACCTTTGCCATCTCAGTTTGTCAGTTGCATTTGACCAGCTTTTAGGGATGCCTATCAATCACTCTGATCTCCTGCACCTGGCATCCAGCTCTTTGGCAAAATCTGTTCATTCTGTTTACAAAACTACCTGCCGTAGGACCATTTCCCTACCAGTATTCAGTAATGTGCTTCCATTATTTCCTGCCATCACCTCAGACCAGGTCTCTGTCCTCCAGCTTTGTTGCTGGGATGGTTTAAGCTAGAGAGCAGACTACAGAGAGGCTGTAAAATGCAATTGGCTTGCAGCCCTTTCAACATACGCCAGTGACTTCCCATTGCAGAAGAAAGCAAGAAAATAATTAGGTAAATGATAAGGGTTTGTTCAAAAACTGAGGGGAGCCAAGCACAGTGGTGCACACCTGTCATCCCAGCAGCTCAGGAGGCTGAGGCAGAAGGATTGAAAGTTCAAGGCCAGCCTCAGCAATTGAGCAAGGGCCTAGGCAACTTAGCAAGACCTTTTCTCAAAAACATAAACAGAGAGGGCTGGGGATGTGGCTCAGTGGTTAACTGTCCCTGGAACTACAAAAAACAAAAACAAAAACAAAACAAAACAAAGAAAAGAATGAGTGGACACCTTTTTCTTTTCTTTTCTATGGCAAACTTGTAACTACAGAAAGAAACTAACATACATACGGTATTTTCCTCCCTTACTGAAACTGCATGTTCCAATTAATAATAACAATATCAAATATTTATTAAGCACTTGCTTCCCAGGTACCGTTTGGGGAACTCTAGATATTATTCTAGCTGAGTCTTGCAACAACAACGTGAAGCACGTGTTTTCATTATTACCATTTTCATTCAAGAAAATCGAGGCATAGAAAGACAAGCATCTTGCTTGAGTCTACACCCCTGATTGGCGACAGACCTTTGATTTGAACCCAGGCACCATGATTTCAGCATCTGCACTAAAACCAGCTTATCTGTGGGAAGAGCCTATGGGCCCTGTTCATGGGGATCAAGAGGTTAAGACAGGAGAGGTGGGGCGGAGGGGGGGGGGGGCGGTCAGAAAGAATCCAGAGCTTCTCGGACAGTCACAGACCGAAAAGTCACATAGGTCTGCATAAAGTAATGATGGGCATAATGATATTATCATCTCATTTTTTGGTGGAAATAATTGGTTATGAACATGACCCAGATATTAGTAAACTTCATAAATTGTTTGAAATCTATGCCAAGGAGCCCCTCAACACTGGGCTATGACGTCCTTCGAATTTGAAACTCTCCAGGGGAAATCAACACTTTACTTATATAAAAGGAGGTAGGTACATTAGCGGACAAACCTGGAATTTGGGAGGCTTTATATATATCGAACAATAAATTGGAGGGCCATTTTTGCTGCTCTGATTTCTCCTCCTACCAGGGTCATAATGTCTGCATCTACATAAGCAAGAGAGAAGGAAGGTTCAGAAGTACAGTTGGGAAAGTTGAGAAAGACAAGTTACAACACCCTGGTTATTCCATGACTGTAGGTTTTACACTTTTAATTATTATTCTACTTGCAGGTGCCTCGGCTATTGAATGAAACCAAACCAGGCTTGAAACTTGGGGTGTATGCTAGAGTTTGGGGCCCCACCCAGCCGTCTCTTAAAGGCTTCTTGACAACACGGCCACGCCCATTCATTTACATATTGACTGGGGTTGCTTTTGCGCTGAGGAAGAGGGGAGTAGTTTGGAGAGAGACCACATGGCTTGCAAAGCACAAAATAATCACTGGCCCTTTACCAAAATCATTGCTCATCATGGATGTCATAAAAGACCTCGGAAATTATTTTTACGTGGTAAAGTTTAAACTGAGGCTACTCAGACTTGTTGCAGAACAGTTCTGCTTGCTTTCTGCAGCGTTCCAACGCGTCCAGTGGTCTGCAAGGTGAAGGTGGTCGTTGGTCAAGGGGACCTGGCCACGACGGCTCCCCCTGGAGGCAAAAGCAGTCATTACATTTTTCTCAGAGGCTCGCATGTAGACAGAGAATCCACTGAAAATCATTGGACACAAATTGCAAGGCCAACTTTGAGCTTTTGGAGCCCTCTGGGAATCGTTTGTTTGATTCATTGGCTGTTAAACAGATGTCTTCACATTAGAACTTCAGGGTCCATAAAATGTGATAAGACCTGGGTATGCATCTCAAAGAGAGCCCATAAAGGGTCTCTCTTCACCGAAGTCTCTGGTTAGTTATTCTGCCCACCTTCCCTTTCTTAATAGGTACTTTTGCTGCCCAGGTATTCTTGGGTAAAGCTCTGATCATTTTTTATAACATTCACCAA
The DNA here is from genome assembly GCF_902686455.1 of Sciurus vulgaris. NCBI lineage: Eukaryota > Metazoa > Chordata > Mammalia > Rodentia > Sciuridae > Sciurus > Sciurus vulgaris. Next base: position 16,627,021 of record NC_136480.1, read on the forward strand.
CAAAAATGAGCAATCCCAGCTCCCTTTTGCTTATGGTTGGGAAACACTATTAAAATAACCTATTCCCCAAACAGGAGGTGAAAAGGGTCCTTGCATGATAATGCTTTGCCTTAAAAGATTTTATAATTTTACAGTGAGGCCAAAGAAATTGGCATCCTATAGGAAAACCATACTGTATGATGGAGTCTGACCTCTTCCAGGCTAGTGAAATGCCACACTGTACTTTCTTGCAATGTTGGGCACTGGGAGTGAAGTAGGGTACCAGTCACTCACCTGATAACAAGGAGGGACAACTGATGCTCTACATGCATGCAACTGCTAAGCTATGGCATGCAGTAGGAGAGGCACAGTAAATGCATTTTTGAATGACATTTTCAATTTATAATGGGCTTACTGGGATGTAACCCCCTGGCCAGGGAGGAGCATCTATATGTAGAAAGCAGGTTTCTATTTAGCTGGAAACTTTAAAATAAAGTTATACATAAGGAAATAGGCCATGGTTGTCCCTGTCCTAATTACATGGGGGCAATGGTTTGAATTTTGTGTCCCTCCAAAATTCTTATCTGGAAATTCTAACCCCCAAGCTGATATCAGGAGGCAGGGTCTTTGAGGGAGGTGATAGATCATAAGGGTTAAGGACTTATAAACAGGATTAATGCCCTTCTAAAATAAGCTATAAAGGGCTCAGGCCCCTTTGCAACACCTGAGAAGAGAGTGAAGACTGGGTAATCTGAAACCCAGAACAGGACCCTCCACTCAGCCTGGCAATGCTGATGATCCAAGCACTGGCATCCCACCCCCCCCCAAACTGTGAGAAATAAATTCCTGATGTCTGTAAGCCACCGGGTCACCGACATTTTGCTACAGCAGCATGAACACACTCATACACATGGTACAAAATTTGTGGAACATTGTTACCGAGTATCAGTTTCACAAACATGGCAACTCTTGGTTATTAAGTTATTTGTTTTAAAAGCAATTCTTCCTTAAAAGAAGCAATGTTTTTCCTGGGGATATTTAACCTGGTTCATTTTGAAGAAAGTGTGTCTGGACGTGGAAAGGGTGAGCCAATGGGAACCTACGGACTGGCTGAACGAGTTCATTCATCCATTAAACGTGCACACCGACCGTGCAAAGTAGCAGGCTTTCTGCGAGCAGCTAAGGTGAGCAGCAAACGGTTCCAAATTTCAATAATCTAACCCATGAAAACAAGATAGGGCCAGCTGCCAGAACTATATTCGGAGGACCACTCATGGGTTTAAATAGTTTAATGTTAAAAAAAAAAAAAAATGAAATAAATAAATAAATGGTTTGCTCCCAATAGAGGTCCATAGAGCTGCCCTGAGCGTGACTTTGATGTCCAGGAGAACCAGGGCAGTCAAGGAAATACTGCTTTTCCAGAAGATACTGAGGAAGACTCTGGAAAGAGCAAAGAACTCATGGGAGCCCCCAACAGCAGGGAGAATTGGAAAAGCAAGCCAGAGAAAAGCACTAAAGCCAGCCACAGTCTCAACCTGTGCAGGGTGAGCTCCTCCCTGCAGGGATTCTATGGGCGGGACAGGACAAGCGGTCCCAGTCACCATGGAAGACTGGCCGTCCTCACTGCAGGGAATTTCGTGGTCAACAAATGCTCTCAATGCAGTCTGGGGAACTGGCTGGTCTCCGCTCTGAAACACATACTCGGCCTTCCGCAACCCCAGAACTCAAACTGCGATAGCAAAAGCCACTGCCAGGTGACAGCTTGCCTTCTGGGCTGGCAGGCGTCCCTGCTGCGGCTGGGGCACTGGGCTGAGGCTCACGTCCCTGGGCATCTTCAGCGTCCTGTAGTTTCAGGACAGGGACTGCCATCCTGAGTGCCCCATCCTGAGTACCACCCAAGCCTGCTCCACAGGAATTAGGGACCGTCTTCTCCCCAGCCCCGTTTGGGGTGAGAGCTGTTGGTGCAAAGCCCTGGCCTTGCTGTGTCTGCTGGGAACTGGGAAACACTCCAGCCATGCCCAGCTACTCAAGGAGTCCAGTGCCCAGCACCATCTGCACTTACCCCAGAGGAAGCAGGGCGGGTCTCTTCCACGACCCAGGCACTTGGGACTAGAGTTGGTAGAGCCCTGGCGTTACTCCTGGTTAGCCTTTGGGGTCTGGGAAAGGCACCACCTTGGTCCCCAGCTCTGGGAAATCCCACACCAGCCCTAGCACCACTCACAATGGCCCCAAAGGACCAAGGGAGGGTCCCCTTTGTATTCCACAGTCTCAAGTCTGCAGGTACTGACGACAGACTCTGGCACAAGCTGGGCTCATCCTGCTGGACCTGGGGAAGGTCCCATTCCATCCTGTGGCTCCAGAACTGTGGCTCCTGGGCCACCAGCTCAGTCATTCCTGCTGAGGGTCCTGGGGAGGGTCTCCCATATGGCATGTGGTTCAGGGAGAGGGGCTGCTAGTGATGCAGACTTTGATGTCACCTGGGCTTGCATGAAGAGAAGTGGGGTCAGTCCTTCCCATATCCTACACCACGAAGGCAGTAGCAGCTGCTTCTACAAACCCCAGGGCTATCAATACTGGACTTGGTGAGGTCTGAGGACAGCCATCTTTGGAAGGCTATGTCCACTGCAAAGTCATACAAACACCCTCATGAAGCACTGCAGTTTGGAAACTGAGGCACCCCGAGATACTACTGACATCATGGCTGAAGAAATCACAGACCACACTTGGAGCTCACCGGTAACTAAACCACCTACCTGAACCAAACACTGTACCACATCTACACGAAAAGAAACAACTTCTCCTTAAAGTGCTATTCTATAAAATTGTAACTAAACTACCTACCTGATTGAAAAGTGTTTCACATCTACCTGAAACAAACAACTTCTCCTAAAAACACTATTTTATAAAATTGGAAGAGGTACCAGTCAGAATGGCAAATATCAAAACTATAACTAATAATAAGTGTTGGCAAGGATGTGGGGGGGAAAGGCGCACTCATAACATTTGGTGAAACTGCACATTGTTGCAACCACTTTAGAAAGCAATATGGAGAATCCTAAACAGTCTTGGAATAGAACCACCATTTGACCCAGCTATCCCACTCCTCGGTTTATAGCCAAAGAACTTAAACTCACACTACAAAGAACCAAAGAACTTAAGCACACTACAGTGATGCAGCCACATCAATGTTTACAGCAGCTCAATTCACAATAGCTAAACTATGGAACCAACCTAGGTGTCCTTCAACAGATGAATGGGTAAAGCAAATGTGGTGTGTGTGTGTGTGTATATATATATATATATATATATACACAATGGAATATTATTCAGCCATAAAGAAGAATGAAATTATGCCATTTTCTGGTAAATGGATGGAACTAGAGAAGATCATGTCAAGTGAAATAAGCCAATCTCAAATAATCCGAAGCCAAATATTTTCTCTGATAAGTGGATGCTGATCCACAGTGGGGGATGGGTAGGGGAGAATGAAGGAACTTTATGCAGAGGGGAGTGAGGGGAGGGGTCAGGCAGGTGGGAATGGGAAGGATGGTAAACTGAGGTAGACATTATTACCCTGTATACATGTATGAAATTTTTTAAAAATATTTATCAATGTCAAAAAATAAAAGAATGGAAAATAAAAGTTTAAAAAACATTGGAAGAGGTGGTTTACACCAGATAGACAGACATCAACACAGAGAAATAAGGAATGTGAGATGAAATAAGATACCCCAAAGTAAAATAATAATTCTCCAGAACGACATCCCTACGTGAAGGCAAACCATGAACTGCAAGGTAAGCAAATCAAAATAATGAGCCGAAGGAAACTCAATGATATGGAAGAGAATTCAGAAAGGCATCACAGATAAATGAGAAAAACAACTCAAGGTATAAATGAAAAATTCATCCAACAGACAAAAATCATTAAAAAAAAAATCAGAAAAGTTACAGTTGAAAGCACAAATTAGTGAAATAGAAAATGTAACGTACAAAGCTGCTCCCCCTGACCTTTCTGGTACAGCCATTTTCCCCGCCTCCCAACCACTTGTCAATCTGTGAACATCCTGGCTCGCTATTGGTTCATCAGTCAGCTTGCAAGTATCCTCCTCCGATATTGGTCCCCTGTTAACCCGGCAGAATTCAACTGCTTTACTGTGGCTACCCTGCCATCTTTCCTCATCTTTCTGTCCTACTCACTTTCTCTATCCTCCTTGCTTTCACTCTTTCTTGTGCACACCCTTTCTCGTTCCCCTTCTTTTCCTCTCATTTTCTCTCTAACCCAGCAGGGAGACACTCTGTTTGCTTAATAAACTCCCTTATGTGATTTCCTGCATCCGGCGTGGTTCCCGTGGGATCCCTTACAGAAAATATAATGGAGAGCTTCCACAAAAGACTAGAATAGGCAGAATAACGAATTTATGTACTTGAAGATGATTCTTTCAAGTTAATTTCATATAAAAAAAAAACGAAATAAAAAAGATGAATTTGAAAGAAAAAAGACAGCCTATGAGACTCAGGGGACATGGTAATAGAAAAAAAATTAGTCACATCTTGGGAAATGAAGAGGTAAAGAAAGGGAGAAAGGTGTAAAAAATATTCTGGAAAATTGTAGCCAAAGACTTTCCAAGTCTCCAAGGATATGTGGACAAACATGCCAAAGCAAACTATAGTCAAACTGTCAAAGATGCAAGACAAAGAGCAAATTCTGGAAACAGCAAGAGAAAAGTATGTGTCACAGAAGAGAATGTGCCCTTCAGAGCAGAAATCTCAGCAGGAACCTACAGACTATGAGAGAATGGCATGATGTATTGAAAGGCCTGAAAGAAAAAACTGCCAACCAAGAATACAACAGAAAGAAATGAAAACTAAGGAGACCAGATGAAACAGAGAATTTACTACCATCACAACAGTTTGACAAGAAACATTTAAGTCCTATAGGTAAAACAAAATTATGAACAGCACCATCGTGAAAAATAAATATATGAAACTCACTTGAAGAACAGATACACAAAAGAGAAGGGAAAAAATTCCCCCCAAATCACAGAATTTAATAAAAATGGTGAAAAAAGAGAGGACTGGTGGGACATACCCCTAATTCCAGTGGCTCAGGAGGCCGAGACAAGAGGATCACAAGTTCAAAGCCAGCCTCAGCAATTTAGAGAGGCTCTAAGCAACGTAGGGAGACCCTGTCTCACAATGAAAAATAAAAAGGGCTGAGGATGCGGCTCAGTGGATAAGAATCCCTGGCAATTGCTAATAACAAAACAACCATGGTGCAAAGAAGACAAACACACAAAACAATGAACAAGATGAGAAAAGGAAGTTCGTAGGTAGCAATAATAACTGTGAATGTAAATGGATTAATTTCACCAAAGAATTCACAAAGACTGACTGAAAGGATTTAAAAAAAAAAAAAAAGAAGAACAACTTCCTGCTGTCCCCAAGAAGTGTACTTCACTGACAAACATGCACAGAGAATGGAAGCAAAGGGTTCAGAAAATGGTAGGTCATGCAAATAGAACCCCAAAAATGAGCATGGTAGGTGTAGTGATGTCAGATAAAGTTGGTGTTGAATCAAAACTATGAAAAGAGACAGAGGCTCCTTATATGTTGATAAAATGATCCACTTGGGAAGAGTTGTACCTGATACAGGACCACCCAAACATACAAAGCAAACTTGATGAGATTCAAAGGGAGAGATGCCCACACACTGATGGCTAGGGACTACATACCTCACTTTCTAGGGAAGACGTCCAGACAGAAACCACCCAGGAAGCAGCTGAGTCATGCCACAGTTTAGACCGAACAGATCCAGCAGGATTTAACAGAACATTTCTCCCAATGGTAGAAGAATTCATGTCCTTCTGATCCAATGATGGAACACTCCTCATTGTACATGAGGTCGCTTGTCTGCAAAAATCACAACAAAATGAAACCGTATCCTGCACCTTCACGGGCCATAATGGAATAAAATAGAAATCAACAGTAAGAATGGAAAGTATGCAAATACATGGAAATTGAACAGAATTTCCAAAGTGACTACTGGATATTTGAAAAAAAAAAATGAAAAGAGAAAGAAAAAGAATTCTAGGAACAGATAAGAATAGTAATACCTCAAAATCCGTGGGATATTGCAAAAACATTACTAAGGAGTATATATATGCATACAAAAAAAAATATAGAGATCTTAAATAAGGAACCTAACAAGCCAGCTTCAGAAAAGCATGACCAAACCAAACCCAAGATTAGAAGATGAACACAAATAATAAAGATCAGAGCACAAATAAATAAAATTTTAAAAGATTAATGAAAAAAGAGATGGTTTTTGAAAGAATAAATATTGAGCTAGATTTACTGAGAGAAATAAGAAGAATCAAATAAATTAAATGCAAGATGGAAGAAAAGGTGATATTAGAATTTTCACCACAGAAATATACAGAACTATAACAAAAACTCTTATGAATGATCACAGACTAAACAACCAGAAATCCTAGAAGAAACAGATAAATTCCTAAGCCCAAACACCTATCAAAATTGAACTAAGAAAAAAATGGAAGATCTGCACAGACCAAAAAATGATAATGAGATTGAAACAGTAATCAAAAGTCTCCATTCTAAAACACATCCAGGGCATTCTAGAAAACATTTAAAGAAGAACAAAGTACAGTATTTCTTACACTATTCCGCAAAAATTTCAATGAAAGGAGCCCTGGAAAAATTTCTTTCTGTAACTAATTAGCTTACTGAAAATCAATTTTTAAAAAGCAATTCCAGTCTCATTCACCTAAAAAGTTTTTTGAATAAATTTATTCAAGAAAGTGAAAAATTTCTGCAAAGAAAATCACAAAAGACTGATGAAAGAAATAACAATGGAAAGATATTTCATGCTCATGTATCGGATGAATGAGTATTATTAAAATGGCCACATTAGACAGAGCAATCTATAGATTCAATGCAATTCCCATCAAAAGGCCAATGACTTTTTCACAGAAATAGGGAAAAAAATTATAAAAATTGATACAGAACTACAAAAGACCCAGAAGAGCTAAATAAATATAGTGGAGGAAAAACAGTTGAAGGCATCGAATGACAGATTGCAAACTTAAAGGAAGAATGGGAAAAGGGAAGAACAGAGGAATGGATGTGACCAAAATATACTGTGTACATATATAAATACATGACAGTGAATTGCACCTTCATGTGTGTAACGGTTACTGTGAATGGTCAACTTGATTGTATTAAGAGATGCAAATGATTAAGAGGTCGCTGGGTGTGTCCATGAGGGCAGGTCTAGGAATGATTGGCATATGGGATAGCGAACTGCAGTGGAGATGCTCCCTAAGCATGGGCAGCACTGTCCAATAGGATGGAACAAAAGCTGGAAGAACAAGGAAGCAGAAGCAGATGCAGCTCTGCTCTTGAACAGGTTCTTGATTGCTGCTTTGATCCTCTAAGGATATTGAACTCTTGCCCTCTTCCAAAGCAGACTCTGCAAAGGATTCTCCAGGGAGTTTCCAGAAGCCTTGGTCTTGGACTAGGTAGCACTGCTGATCCCTCTTGTTCTGGGGCTTCCTCCTCTTGGGCTGCACAGCTGCTGGTTCTTCCAGCTCTCCAGCTGCAGAGGCCACTGTGGACCATCAGCTTCTGGTCGTAGAAGCCTATCTAATAAATCGCCTTTTATAACCACATTTCTGTGGATTCTGCTCCTCTAGAGAACTCTGACTGATACAATGCATATCCACAATGGATTAACTGAAAAAAAACCAAAACCTAGAAATGGGAGAAAGGCTGGTAGAATCAAGGAAGGGGACATGGGAGGGAGAAGGGAGGGCAGGCGGAAATACTGGGAACTGAAAAGGAGCAAGATGGATTCCACACTTGTATAATTATGTCAAAATAGCTCCACTGTTACGTATTTCTATAACATGCTACTTCTTCAAAAAGTAAATATTGAAATAAATACCACGGCACTGACCTCAGCACAGACCTAAAGACCAATGAAGTAGGACATTCACACACAGCCAGCTGACTTTGGGCAAAGCCACCAAGAACATTCAGCAGAGAAAAGACAGTCTCCTCAATAAATGATGCTGTGCGGGACACAGTGGCTCACGCCTGTCATCTCAGCCGCTCAGGAGGCTGACGCAGGAGGATCTCGAGTTCAAAGCCAGACTCAGTAACAGTGAGATGCTGAGCAGCTCAGTGAGACCCTGTCCCTAAATAAAATACAAAATAGGGCTGGGGAAGTGGCTCAGTGGTCAAGTGCCCCTGTGTTCCATCCCCAGTAACCCCCCCAAAAAATGATGCTGACAAAGTGGATATGCAGAGGAATGAGACTAGATCCCTTCCTCTTGCTGTTCACAAAATCAACCCCAACGGGATCAAAGTCCTAAATATAAAGCCTGCAAATATAAAATCACTACCAGAAAAGAGGGGGAAAGTCTTTAGGACATTGGTGTAGACTACAACTTCTTCAGTAGGACCCCAAAGACAGAGGACGCAAAAGTAAAACCAGATAAATAAAATTACAGCCAACTACAAAGTGTTTGCAAAACAAAAGAAATAATCAACAGAATTAATGGGCAACCTGTGGAATGAGAGAAAATACCTGAAGTCTATGCATCTGACACGATATTAATACCCAGGTTATATAAGTAAGAAAGCTAAAGAAAAACAGAAAACAAATAATTCCATTAAAATGGAGCCAACAGTCAGAATAGACACTTCTCCACTTCTCCAAAGTACCCTATAAATAGCCAAGAAGTCAATTAAAAATCCTCAGCTTCACTGGCCACGAGGGAAACGCAAGTCAGAATCACAAGGTGATGTCACCACACTACAGTTAGGAGAGCTGTCGTCAAAAAGATAAAAATAATGAATGTTTGTGAGCATGTGAAGAAAAGGGAATTCTTAAACCCCCTAAGTGGTGGTATGGATGAGATGTGGTGTCTCCCAAAAGCTCACACGTGAGACAATGAAGGGGTTTGGAGGAGAAACGACTGGGCTACAGCCTTAGTCTACTCAGAGCAACAGGCCCCCCTGGGATCAACTGAGTGGTAACTGGAGGCAGGTTGGGTGTGACTGGAGGGAGGGGTTAATGGGGGGGTGGCTTTGTGACATATATTTGTATCTGGCAGGTGGAGTCTCTCTCTCTGCTTCCTGTTCAGCATGTGAGCTGCTTCCCTCCACCACACTCTTCCACCATGATGTCGGCCTCTCCTGGATTCCCGAGGAGTGGAGCCTGCTGCCTGTGGACTGAGACCCCTGAAACCGTGAGCCCCCGAATCAACCTTTCCTCCTCCACGGTTGTTCTGGCCGAGTCTCTCGGCAGCAGTGAAAAAGAGGATTGAAACAGGTGGAGCCATACAAGTATTATACGGATAACACCTGGGGATACTTCAAAAAACTAAAAATACATTCATCTGACAAGGTAGTATAGGATCCAGCAATTCCACTAAAGGGTCTATATTCAAAGGCGATGAAATCATTACAACAAAAGGTACTTGAATTCTTCAAGATTCTTACAGAGTGCCATGTAAAGCAGCACCGTGTGCTATAGCTAAAATATGGAACCAACCTAGACATCGTCAGCGGATGAACGGTTAAAGAAAACACGGTGTACACGCAGAAGACAGTATTATTCACACACACATGTGAAATCCTGTCATTCGCAGCAACATGGATGGAACTGGAGACCATGTGAACTGAAGTATCCAGACACGGAAACAAAGAAAAACCACAGCTGATCACTCACCTGTGGAAACTAAGAAGTCACTCTTTTAAAGGAATGGGTGGGACAGAGGTTGTTTTGGTCCGTTTCTTCACTGCTGTGACTGAATGATCTGACCAGCACAATCGTAGAGGAGGAAGGTTTATTTGAGGGCTCAGGTTTCACAGGTCTCAGTCCCTAGAAGGCCGGCTCCATTCCTCGGGGCTCCAGTGAGGCAGATCATCATGGCGCGAGAGCGTGGCAGAGGGAAGCAGCTCACATCATCAGGAAGCAGAGAGAGAGACTCCACTCTCCAGATACCAAATATATACCCAAAGCCACGCACCATTCCCACCTCCTCCAGCCACACCTACCATTTCAGTTAATCCCACCAGGGATCAATCCACTGATTGGGTTAAAACTCTCAGAACCCAGTCAATTCTCCTCCGAACCTTCCTGCATGTCTCCATGTGAGCTTTTGGGGGACCCCTCACCTCCACACCATAACAGTGATCCCTAGGAAGTGGGTAGTGAGGGGGACGGGACCATGGAAAGAAGTCCAACCAGGAGCCCCAAAACCCAGTTGGAGAGTGAATCCGTCCTGGTTTTCCACAGCACACAGGTCACTCTGGGCTGAGCAACCCATGGCCCATTTCAGAATGGCCCAGACAGTCTGAAATTCCAACACGGCAAAGACACGCACCTGAGAGGAGATGGAGGTGCTCATGGCCCCGTGTGCTCATGACACACTGTGCACAGGCACCGAGTCACCGTGACGGCTCCGCCCAGGCCTGCAGGAGCGCTGCCGATCAAAACTAAAACATCCCGTGATCTCAAAACAATCAAGGATGAAAACTAAGGCCCTGAACATGAGCAGGGAGAAGACACAGAAAATACCTGCAGGAAACAAGTATTTAAATAGGAAAGTAGAGCAGATATTGATAAGGCCTGAGCCCATCATATTTTAATGAAGCAATAACATTGCTAGATGCAAAGGCTAAGTCCTTCCAGAACTGACTCTATGGGGGTCTGGGATGGGGAGTCGGGGGTGGGGAATCACGACATGAAGAAGAACAGAGAAAAAACATTAACTATGCAGAAGTGATCACGGAAAAAAGGAAAGAAAAAACCAAAGAACAACGAGGAGCGATGGAGACAGGAGAAAACAGAAGGAGGCATTAAATTATGAACTAAGATATGTGTTGATCTCATTTTAAAAAGATGCAGGACTCTGTAGGAAAAATAAATGGTCAAAACAGTTCAGAAAGTCTGAGTAAACCACTGCAAAATCATGAAAAAAATACAGTCACTCGTCAAAGATCCCAGTTTCCAGAACTGGCTCTCTGCAAGTGTAAGTTTGCATGCATGACGGTGGTGTGTTGAGTTTTACAAATGCGTGTGTGTGTGTGTGTGTGTGTGTGTTTCTGCTATGCAAGATATATTTAAATAATCTCCAAGATTTTTAGGTGATAAAGAGATTATAATTCCCAGGCTCTTCCAACAATTTTAAACTATGCTAAGAACAATTTTAAAAAAAAGCCATTCCCCATATTTATTTCAAGAACTCAAAGAATTTCTGAATTCTAAATCTGTCAAACATACCATCAAGTGAACAAATACCAAAGGCCATTCTCCCAGGAACTTATATGGAAACGTCTAAGTAACACATCAGCAGCTACATCTCTAGCATAGTAGAGAAATCTCCCACCCCTACAACAGAGGTTTGCGTTCCAAAAAGTACAGGTTATCAAGGTGAAGCCTTGGATAGGGTACTCTAAACTAAATGATAACCTTAAACATGGAAAATGCAATTCATATATGTAACAACCAGCCCTTGAAAGGAATGGGAAACACCCCGTGGATATCTGACGTCAAGAGACACTTTCTGCAGCCATCTGGGCGCAGGAGGATCTGCAGACACCCAGGCTCCCTTCAAGATCCGGGTCCTGCTCACTGCCTGCCCTCCATGACCCCCCAGCCCCACCAGCAGGAATCCACACTGAGGGTAGCACCTCACACTGAATCTTTGCTTCCACCTTTTTACACTGTATCACGCCCAGAAGGGGGTCACTCATTTTCTGTTGACCATACAGAGATTTGCAGCAGGCTGGTCACTTGCTCTGGGATACAGAGGACACCAAAGAGAGTTTGGGCCCCTGCGTGTTGGACTGCGGTGTCCTGACCTCACCCTACAAAGGAATCTCACCAAGGGCGCCACTGACTTTCTCTCACATTCCAGGACTTTGTTTTTCACACCTGGGCTGTTTCACATTCCATGACCCAGAGAATCTCCAAAGAAACGGTGGACAGTGAAGTGAAGAGAGGTCTCTTCTTTCTGAATGTCTCAAGGAGTCACTCAAGGAACACTTGAATTCTAAGGTTAATATCAGAAATAACTTCTGCTGCAAACTCCGTCTAATTTAGCGCTGTGGGATTTATTCCTCCTCAGCAGGTGCAGGGAATTAATGTTTTCTTGCTCTTACATTTTAAAAATAAAAATCTTGTCCTTATGCACTTCAGTGACCCCCAAAACGCCTAGAGAGAATTCCAAGCCTTTTACAGCACTTCAAAGCCTCTCTGCTTCCAAATGTGATAACTTTACCTCCCAAAAGTTACTTACGATTCTATAAACTGTCATCTTAACCATTGTATGTATTTTAAATAGAGTAAGGGAAACTTGGATTGTTTTATCCGGAGATAAGACAGACATCAGTCTTCACTGAGATTGGAGATAGAGGTTGAAATCCAGACAGCTCGTAGGTTCTCTTCGGTGACTGTGTTGTGTATTGGTTTTTCCTTTGAAATTCACATTACTTCTAGAGCAGTTTTAGAGGAACAGAAAACTTTAGCAGAACACAGAGAGGGTTCCCCTACCCCTGCGCCACTGACCCCACACCCACGCACCCTTTGGACTACCACCCTGCTCAACCGGAGCGGTACATTTGTTATAACTGAGGAACCTACACTGAGAGATCATCCAACATCCATAGCATACAACTGGATTCACTTTGGGTGTAGAAATCCTACAGATTTTAAGGACATGAACCTACTTTAGAGTATCATACAGAACATTTTCAATGTCCTAAAAGTACTCTGGGCTCTGCCTCTTCATCCTTCCTGTCCCCTGCCTGCCTCTGGCAACCACAGCTCTCTTTGCTAGATCTTTAGTGTTCTCTCTTCCTAAATGTCAGATCATTGAAATTATTGAGTACAGAGCCTTATTGGACTGGATTCTCTTTTACTAAGTAACATGGATCTAAGTCTCCATATCTTTCGTGGCTTGATAGCTGTTTTTAGTGCTGAGTAGTATTCCATTGTCTGAATGTTCCACAGAGTATATATCTCATCACCTTCAGGAAAGACACATTAGTTGTTTCCAAGTTTTGACAGTCATGAAGAAAGCTGCTGAAAACATCCATATGCAGATTTCTGTGTGGTATACATTTTCTACTTATTTGAGTAATTACCAAAGAGAGTAGTAACTGTGCAGTGTTTTTAAGAAATTTAGTTGTAACAAGTTTTAAAGGAGACTTGTTTGCCCTGGTTCACTCTAAATACCAGCACAGTTTTTTTGAATTATACACGGAACTTCTACCTTTGCAGGTTACTTGGTTCAAGCGTGGAGATTTAATAGCTAAAGAGGGTTTTATGTATTTTACAGTAACAACAAGTCTTTTTCCAACTACAAAGGTGAAAAACACTTGACCTAAGTAGCGCTTATTTCAATTCACCTTTGATTTTAGAAACCGAGTTTAAAGATTCCAGATATGGATACTTCTGAGTTGCCTTAGTTTCCAGCAAAAGATTTCAGAATACTTTTCTTTAGAAATGTGCAGTATTGAAATTATTTTTTTCTGTTTCCTTTTTTCCAAAGGACAGACCATGACCTTAGAAGACATGGTTTTGATTTGAATCTTACTGAAAATATATCCATGGACTGCCCATTTCTTGATGATGTTGTGCTTAATATATGTATCAAATGTCAAGGGCTTTTTGTGCAAATAACAGGTGCTACACAAATATTGATTCCAAGAAACTTAAATTTTATCCTCCAGTGGATATATTTTGAGAAATAATTTGAAATTATTGTCTGAGAAATAATTTGAACCCTCACCCAATCAGTTAAGGTCCAGTTTATCACAGAGCATACCTTTAACCCATAGTATGGATTTGAATGATGCATCCTGAGGCCATTAAATTGGGTAATGCTTTTAGGGTCATTTCTTCCTTGTAGTCCAGGTGGATATGAAGGGGAAAGACTGACTCAGAACGTATGCATTGATGACCTTGAATTTTGAGCTTGCAGTTGTGGTCTATTTGATGCTAACTGCATTTGCAGACTGAGAATGTAAGGTGGTGACATATCACAGGTCTTGCTTACTTAGAAAGGAAGCAGTGAATGATATGGAAGGAGGAGATGCAGATAAGATCTGGCATTGCCTCTAGGTGGAAATGTAGCTTCTTGCTAAGGAAAAAGTGACATTTCCCAATTAACAATTATCTGCACAGTTATGTGCCTGAATGGCTGGATCGAGGGTAAAAATGGCATACAGATCCATCAGGGACTATATGCATAGTTAATTATGTCTGAAATAATAAATGTATGATTTCCACAGGATAAGGTAAACAGCCAATTAAAATAAGATATGATATACACTTTCTCCACTCATTAGTCAAAGCATAAAACATTTTAACACTGCCTAAATAATTTACTCGTGTTAAAATAAAGGGAAATGCTTAAAACATTAATAGGGTACTTTACAATTTTGAAGTCAATAAGTTGTTATATGATGGCTGTGTAAATAATTTACGACTGCATTCAGCACAAAAGCACTAAGGATCTTCTACACAGTGCAAATCCTTCAGGTTTGCCACAGATTTCTCTGCTGAGCCAACTTATCTCCGATGGCTTCTCAACAAATGAAGCCTGGAGGGATTTGGGTGGTGATTTTCTATTCCTGTTTTTCTCTCCATGGATGCAACATTATTATCTGTGAGCTCTTAGTGACTACTGTGATCTTATCACTGCTTCAAATCCTATGAAAGACCACACACACACACACACACACACACACACACACACACACACACCACACACACAAACTATTGTGTCTTTTGGGCATAACTGGGTCAAATGGTAGTTCCGTTCATTCCAAGTTTTCTGAGGAATCTCCATACTGCTTTCCAAAATGGTGGCACCAATTTGCATTCCCAATAGCAATGTATGAGTTGGGCCTTTTTCTTTACATCCTCAACATTTGTTGTTGCTTGTATTCTTGATAATTGCCATTCTGACTGGAGTAAGATGGAATCTTGTAAAGTAGTGTTGATTTTCATTTCTCTAATTGCTAGAAACGTTGAATTTTTTTTCATATATTTGTTGATCATTTGTATATCCTCTGCGAAGTGTCTGCTCAGTTACTTAGCCCATTTATTGATTGGGTTATCTGTGGGTTTTTTTGGTGTTAAGTTTTTTGAAATACAAAGGACTTAACATCAGCATACTACAGTGATGCAGCCATATCAATATTTACAGCAGCTCAACTCACGATAGCTAAACTATGGAACCAACCTAGGCACCCTTCAACAGATGAATGGATAAAGAAAATGTGATATATATATATATATATATATATATATATATATATATATGTGATACACTATTACTCAGCTTTAAAGAAGAATGAAATTATGGCATTTGCTGGTAAATGGATGGAGTTAGAGAATATCATGCTAAGTGAAATAAGTCAATCCCAAAACAGCAAAGGTCAAATATTTTCTCTGATATGTGGAAGATAATTCACAATAAGGCAGGGAGGTGAATAGGGAAGCCTAGAGTTAATTTATATTAGGTAGAGGGAAGTGAAGGGAGGGGAAGGGATATGGGGCAGGAAGGGTAGGACAGTGGAACAGACATGACGACCTCATGTACATGTATGACTGCATGACCCATGTGATCCTGCAACATGTATAATCAGAAAAATGGGAGATGACACTCTATGTATGATTTATCAAACTGTATAAATGCATTCTACTGTCACATACAACAAATTAGAATACATAAAGCAATTTCAAAAAAGTTAAACATAAAAAAATATATTGTATAGTTTTCCCTGGCTTTTTGAGGTAAAATAAGAGGAGAAAAGTGAAAATCATTCTAAAAATGCTAATAACACACATGTGTTAGAAAAAGAAATTGCCTTGTCATGTTTAACTCTCAATAGAGCTCATAATTTTCTAGGCAGGAGAAATCTAACATATACAGAAAAATGTGACCAAAAAGCATAAAATAGATTTTGCACCCAAAATACATAATACAAACGGGAGATCCAGAGGAGAAAAGTCCACATTAGGGTCTGGATCTGAGGTTTCCTTTTAAAAGCTTGCGTGACAATGCAGGAAATGATCAGAGGGGAAATAAATCAGAGACTCATAACTTCGTGAATGGGTTACTCCATTTCCTGGATTAATAATCTGAAAGGACTATGGTACTAGGTAACTGGAGGCAGGTAGGGTGTGGCTGAAGGATTGGGGGGTGCCTTTGAGGATTGTATTTTGTCACTAGCTCCTTGTTCTCTCTCCCTATTCTTGACTGTCATTAGCTGAGCCGAGTTTCCTGCCCTGTCCTTCCACCATGATGTTCTTCCAGCCCAAAGGAATGGAGCCAGCTGACCATGGACAGAGACTTCAGAAACCGTGAGCCCAAAATAAAATTTTTCTCCTCTTAAGACATCCCTGCCAGATATCTTGGTCATGGCAATAAAAAAGATGATTAACGGACCACAGAATACTTTTTGTAGTATTCACTTGAAACGCAAATCTGAGTACAATTTAGAGACCCAGAGAAGAGGCAAGTCCTTCCAAGGGAACGGAGTGCATGGGTCTGTGTGAGAACAGTGTCTGAGAGAAAAGTTTGGGAATCTGCTCTCCGAAAGGAATGGCTCAGGAAAACATCTCAGTTTTTGACTAAATTATAGAGAATATCCCATAGTATACATAATCCTCTGTAGTAAATAACATGCTCTCAATAGGCTACCTGAAGGAACATTTTAGTACTCCATCCTTCAATGACCCCATCCCAAATAAGCTTTCCTGTAATTGTAATTCCCTGACTTGTTTGGGCTGTGGGTCTTAACCCATGTCCAAATACTAGAATAAACTATGTTACCAAAACAAGAGAAATTATTGACTTATCTAAAAACATATCAGAATCTGCCTTTCTATTTGGATACTTCCAAATATAGAGAGTAAATTAGAGATCACCACACTGTATAGAATCCCTACGCCTGTTCTCTGAAGGCTCTTGGAAAAATAGGGGAAAAAATACTTAAAAAATATCATTGCCAGGCAAGGTGGCACACGCCTGTAATCCCAGAGGCCTAGGAGGCTGAGGCAGGAGGATCATGAGTTCAAAGCCAGCCTCAGCAAAAGTGAGGTGCTAAGCAACTCAGTGAGACTCTGTCTCTAAATAAAATATAAAATATTAGATTTGTCTCATCAGAAAAAGAAAGAAAAAAGACATTGCAAATCCTATTATCATCACTAATGGGTGACTTTCAACCATTCTATTCTACCCAAGATGCAGCCAGGGGCTTTTAAGCTGATGCTGGAGAACGCTCTGGTTCACCTGGGATGCCCTTTTCTATCACGAGGTGATGGGTATTCCCAAGGTCTCTGGAGTAGGCCATTCGTGGGTTTTCCCTAACACATTTAAATATACAGCAAACTATCCATATATACCCCCAAATGTGCAGTGACCGCCATCCACTCACACAACCATAAACACACAGGCGTGATCCTCAGTGAACACAAACGTGTGGGATCAGGGTATGACGACTGAGTTCAACCTCCCCCTTCTCACCTGAAATGGACACTGCAGGAAAGAAAGCCGAATTTTAAATTCTTACACATATTGAAATACACTAAAGACAAGCTTCAGGAGCACTGCTTTAATTCTCCTTCCTTAGAGGTCATTTAAATATTTTAGAGTGTCAGGAAAAGAATTGTCAACTGATATTTATGTGTCGCTGTGTACTTTCCAAAATAAAATAAAAAACAAGAGTTGATTATTCAGATATATTCATGAGGATGGTTGGCTTTTTTTTTTTTTACTTGCCTTTCATTTCACAAACAAGAGAGAGAATATTTCAAAAGTGACTGAACTTGTTTTTGTGTATTTGTTTGTATTCCAAGCAAATGATAATTTAATAGATTATCCTAATCTGATCCTTATATATTTGTGGAAGAACTTTAATAAATCTGTTGGAGCCATAAACTGGTAGCTTCAAAGTAGTATACTCTCAGTTAATATAAATATTATAGCTCTTCCAAATTTGAATAGTTCTCTCCTTATAGCCTTTCTAAATCTGAAGAGATTTAACTCATTTAGTTTTTTTTTATAAATGTTTGTGTCTATATTAGAAATGATGCCTGAATGAACCGTTTTATGATTCCTACAGAGAGCATGTGTTTTGAAAATGTGAAATACCTAAAAAAATGTCATTAAAATGTCTAAAACCTCTTCCTGAACAGCGAGTTTGAGGTATATTACCCACTTAAAGCTTAGAATTTTCAATTGGTTTTGTCTTTCTGAGCATCATGACTTTATTTTCAATATACAATAGCTATTATTTTCTCAGCACCAGAGAGAAGATGTCTCAAATTAACACTGCTGCAATCGAGGGCACAACTGATTTAGAAAGTAATTTTTTTTTTCTATTTCCTCTATCTTTCATGTATACAACATTAAAACAGCCCCCTATTAAAAAGCTTCATAAGGTAGTAACAGGCCAGATCATCTTAAAGTCAAGTGTGTCAGCTAATAAATCTGCAGAGCTATGAAATCTGGGCTCTTTTCTAGACATTCAGCTTCTGCCCTACCAAAATAAAACTTGTGCAAATAAGAAAAATAATTTTAGACTTCTAAAAACATGAGATGCACACAAATTTGGACTCTGGAGAGAAGGAAGGTTATTTTTATATTTCTAGACGCTGCCCAGCATGAGAAACAGTGAGGGTAGAGATGAGGCTGAAGAGGTGAATTCTTGGGGACAGAGAGTCCTGTCCTGTGATTGACAGCTGTGCCTTCCACATAGTAGCCACACTCTCCGCATGTGGTAAAAGTAAACTAATCACATTTAAATGAAGTAAAATGAAACTCATTAAAATAATTAACTAATTAAAATCAAATAGAATTTTAAAATTCAATTGCTCAGTTTCACCAATGACATTTCAAGAGCTCAATAGACATGTATGGCTGGTGGCTACTAAATTAGCACAAAGCAGAACATGTCTATCATTTTAGAGAGGTCTTTTATTCAATCCTGAATAGAGGGAAGCAATTGCAGAAATTAAAATTTTAATGTGAGCCTATCTTCACTTTTGCAGAACTCTGTACTGTTGGATTTTCAGTTCTAGATATATGTAAATCATGCTACATTTATTCACATTTTTTTTTCTAAGAAAATCAATTACTTTGGCTTGTTTCTGTCTTGTCATGAAAGGACTCTCTTATTAGCTAACACTCTGTATTGAATTGTTTTTGCATGAAATGATATTGGTGAGGCACATTCCTATTATTTTGGGCACATGTGCATAGTCCCTTCTCGTGGTTGGACAGCAGGGGTCAACACACTTGTTTTTAAGTAGAGGTGGATAGTAAGTATTTTTAACATTTGGAGCCATATGGTTTTTATCCTAACTATTTAAGTGTATTGTAGAGGGGAATCTCTCATGGAGAATACATAATGACGGAATATAGCGGCAGTTAATCTATGGAATACTTCATTTCAACCACGAGCATTATCCATGTTAGCCTTAAGATCTGCACTTATCATGTCCTTTGGTGTAGTTTCCTCACAGGACCATAGTCCATTAACCCTACTGTCCATGGTCATCTGGGTAAGTCTGCATTTGGGGTCATTAGCTCCCCATGAGCATTCTGGTAGACATGTTCACAGTGAATAATTTTAGTTTACTTTTTGCTCCTCCCAACTTGGTGTTATGGAGTGGAAGCGAGGTGTCCCAGAAAAGCTCACGGGTGAGACAAAGCCAGAACATTCACAGGTAAAGTGACTGGGTTATGAAAGCCCTAAGCCAATCAGCGGGTTAATTCCCTGATGGGATTAACCGAGTGGTAACTGAAGGCAGGTGGGGTGTGGCTGGAGGAGGTGGGTCTTTGGGGGCTTGCAGCTGGAGTTTATATTTTGCATCTGGTGAGTGGAACCTCTCTCTCTGCTTCCATGTTGTGATGTCCTGGGCTGCTTTCCTCCACTACACTCTTCCGCCATGATGTTCTGCCTCATCTAGGGTCTCGAAGAATGGAATTGGCCATCCATGGACTGAGACCTCTAGAATAATGAACACCAAATAAACTTCTTCTCCTTTAAATTGTTCTTGTCAGGTATTTTGGTCAGAACAACAACAAGAAGAAAAAATTCACCTAAAACACCTGAATGGTCCCCACCAACATTCAAGTCACTGTCCTTTAGATCTCAGCCTCTGAAATGGATTGGATTTTGTTCCCTCCAAAGAAGCCATGAAAGTAGTGGGGAGACCATTAGGGAAGAGGACGATTTTGGGGGAAGAAAGGTAAGAAATAGTGGAGGTTGATACTGATCAAATTATGTTATGTGCATGTCGGAAAACGCCACAATGAAACCCACCATCCTGTGTAATTAATATGCACCAATAAAAAAGCAAACGCATTGAAGTGAGAGCCCACAGTGTCTATGAGTGTGCTCTTACTTGGAAACAGGGTCACTGTGAATGACCAAGTTAAGGCGAGGCCACTAAGGTCAATTCTACTCTAACATGATTAGTATCCCTACCAAAAGGGAAATTTGGACACAGAGATAAACAGACATGGAAGAGGAGGAAGACATGGGGAGGGTACCTTCTAAAATCAAGGCATACTTGAGGCTAGCAGAAGCTGATATAGGGGCCTGGATCCTCCTCCATGAAGGTCCTCAGAAGAAAGCAATCACGCAGGCAGCCACCTTGACCTGCTCACTTTGCTCTACTTTATTAGACACCCAAGCAAATCAATAATACCTGAGGCCATTCCTGACCACGAATGTAACGTGAGACTTCTCTTCCCACTATTCTCACACATCTTCACTTCTTCACTCAGTACTCATTTATTTGCTTTCTGTTATCTTTGCTGGGATTAACTTCCTTGAGAGCAAGGAGCTCTACTTTCTTCCGTAGTACTCAGTCTCCCTCACAAAGCCTACTCTAGATTATCAGCTCATAAATAAACGTGAGAGCTGCCCAGCATTGCAACATGCATCTGACTCTTTCAAACCGGAAGCTCTCTGTGCCCACAGAGAATGAATGGTTTCCGAAAAGCTGGGCTGAATGGCATTAAAATGAGCAAGTTAAGAATATTAAACTGTGGAAAAATGGAAGTTAGTTTCCTAAACATGTATTTAGTCATCAACTGCTGTGAACCAATGGCTACATTATGCATATTCATATTTTATTACTTAATTTTTAAAATTATTTTTAAAGTATTTATCTATTGTAGGTAAATACAATTTTTAAATAAAAATTTTAAATACAATTTTTTTTAGGTTTATTTTGATTCATCGTAAACAAGTGGGGCACAACTTGTTTCTCTGGTTGGACACAATACCTTTTATTTTTATGTGGTGCTGAGGATTGAACCCAGGGCCTCATGCATGCTAGGTGAGCAGGCTACTACTGAGCCACTACCCCAGCCCTACTATTTAATTCTGCCTCTGCTTTTCCCACTTTATTTTGGTAAGTGCATTTGTTCATTTATACAGTAACAAAAATATTAAAACCTACCCTATGGAATCACTGAGTGTAGTAAATTAAAAAATGACTATGATTTACTCTCCAAACAGGTCAGTATGGCATAGGTACAGCAAATTCTAACTTCCAGAATTCACAAGATGCATTGAATACAGGAACTAAACACTGACATGAGTCTTTGCCCAAGAGTCCGTAGCTTCCGAGGGGCAGAAGCAAGTTTTGAACTCAGGGTGATTTGATGCAACTGATCTTCCTGGATCTCTATTTATATGCTCTTTCTGAACATTTTTATAGCTATTGGCTTGATTACTATTCATCCTGCCAAAGTAAAAGACCTTCTTTCTTTTTTAAGAAAAAGTAAAACTGGCATCTTTGAAAGGTCACCTGTTATTTTGAGATGTGGCTGGTACTCACTCTAGGGGGCCTTGAAGTTTGCATCTGGGACTCAGATTGCAGGCCCCAGCACAGGAAGCCACTACTGAATTTTAAGAGCAATGCTCAGCCAATTTAAACCTGGTTCAGTGAGGACAACATCACAGACATCTTCCCGACTTCATGATTCCACACGTGAAAAACCTCTTCATTTGGAGAGATTTTAAAAATGCAGACAATATGTGGAGTTTGGGAAATCTGGAGTGCTAATATGAAAAGTTGATTTTCAGCATTGCTAGCAAGGATCTGGCCTGGAAAACAACTGGCAGCATGATAGGGGCCAGTCAGCCCAGGTCAACCATGGTCATCCTGAGGGACGGCATAGCCTACAGGAAAAGAGTGTTTCCTAGCGTGACAATTTCATGGGGCTGGTTTTAAAAGATACTGTCTTCATCCTTTGTCTCTAATAGAACATGTGTATTTCTCTGGCAGTAAAACCAACAAATATGCTTCTGGCTTGTAAAAAATATCAACATTTTTAATGCTTGCAGACTTGCACTAAAAGGAAAGCAAAGCCCTCATTTTAAACAATTGATGGTTAGTCTCTAGATGTACCTAGTTAATGATGTAGCTGTGCTGTAAAAACTATCTGTGAACTGATGTACACTAGTACTCACTTGGTACACTCGTTATAATTTTCATTTCTGTGGGGTGAGAAAGAAGGTTGAGCATCAGCACTGAACTAAGGAATGGTCCCCAGTTAATGTTGGACTAGGCAGTCAAAATAACAACGTCATGGACCTGTACCAGTGTCAGGAAGACAATGACTCTGGAAGCAGAGACATGTGCCACCTAATACAGATAAGGCTAAGTAAACGGGCATTTTTTAAGGTGAGAACATTTTTGACATCAACCTTGAGATGCTAGACTCATGCTAGTCTGAGAATTGAAAGGAGTTAGAGAATATCATGCTAAGCGAAATAAGCCAAACCCAAAAATCCAAAGGCTGGATGTTTCCTATGATATGTAGAAGCTAATTCACAATAAGGTTGGGGGTGCTGGGGTAGGGAAGAATAGAGCCACTTTATATTATGTAGAGGGGAGTGAAGGGCAGGGAAGGGTAGGAGAGTAGAGTGAAACAGACACTATGACCTCACTTACATGTACGACTGCATGACCCATGTGATCCTGCAACATGGACAATCAGAAAAATGAGAGATGGCACTCCATTTACGTATGATGTGTCAAAATGTGTAAATGCATTCTACTGTCATGGACAACTCATTAGAACAAATAAAAAAATTTAAAAAAAGAATTGAAGCCTAAATAAAATCCTGTACTCCTTTCTCATTTTCAAACTGCAGTTGATTAAAAAAAAAAAATGATAAAAAGGACTTTCAGCTCTGCAGTCCTTATTAACCACTGTTTTGTTGCATTAAGGGAAAAATGATATTATTTTTAAAACAGGATGAGGAACCTTGTCTATTAAAAGAAATATACATCTGAAGAACAATTAGCATGGGGAAATGGGTTAAAAAAACACATGTAATTAAATACCTACAACTGCCTGCTGTACCCTTCTTGGGATCAAAGCACATAAAATGTTTGTGGTTTAACTTCCTAGCTGCTTCTGGCTGGCTGATTCAGTGCTTCCTATTCAGGGACACGTCTTCCTCCTCTGGGATGCTTCCTGCCAGCCGATGACAAGGATGCTGTTCCAAAATGAAATTTGGAACCCAATTTTAAATTGAATTTCACCCTCCAGAGTAAACACGAGATGGAAGCTGCCTATTAAATCATCAACTTTTAATTAAATCCTTTGCAGCTGGAAGATCCCTATACTCAACAAGGTGATAAATGCATTGTGTTTTAATTTAGTTATTTTTTTGTACTAAACTCACTGTTTTAAAAAAAAAAAAAAAAAAACAGCAGAGGGATTTGATCTTTACCAAGTTACCAAGATTGGCTTCACTGAGACTTCTTGATTATAGCATAGTGTTTAAAATCACTGGAATCAGCAAGCATGGGGTCAAATCCTGGCTCCTGGTCCCCTAATTCTTTTACCTTGGCAGACTCCAGTGAGCTCTTTAAACCTGATCTTTTAAAGCAGATTAAAATACTAGCTCCAACCTTTCTCCAATTCCACTGTATCTACATCATCATCTGCCTCACTGTGAACAGAGCCAACTGTTCCTGCCCTAGACCCTGGACTTGGCCCGGGAACTTCGTTTCAGTCAAAGAAATGTGGATGGAGAACAGAGGCCATTTCTGAACCGAGGTTTAAGATGTTCTGTGTCTCAACTTTGTGTCTTGCTTTCTATCACCATCAAGAGAAAAGATTCCCTGGGTAAGGGCTTCCTGGTGACCTTGAGTCCCATCACTGATACTTAAGGAATAGATTTGCCTATCAATCTACCCTGCATGAACTGTCCAACTAACATGCACAAAGGAAATAAATGCACATCAAATGCTACTGAGATACTGTGATTGTTCATAATCATACAGCATTAATGTAGTAATAGTAATTTGATACAATTTCTTATATGCTCACTGAGAATTAATATGGCCTTTTAGTCACAGCATTAAAAATCAAATTTATCAACTTAAGTAATATCAACGGGTACTGAACGTAAGGTCCTTCTCTACATGCCTGGGGACTAATAGACACACAGGTCTCTGTCATCAAGGAGATCACAATCTAGTTGTAAAGCCTACATTTGAATATGCAAACAGGGTTTTCATAACATGCATCCATGACATCTTAATTGAAAGAATAAATGAGATAATTTCCAGTAACCTGCAAAAAGATATTACTAATTAATGTCAGTAATTCCAGTACATGTTGACCTAATAGAAAATAAAAAAAACATAAAATGGAAATTTTTGATAAGAAACTTGTTCAAAGACAGGCAGAAAGTGAAGAAAATTGCAACATAAGGCAAAACATATGTCTTGAACTTGGCAAATGTTTCTCTACAGGTTTTTGAAGGTTGCGAAGATCCAAAGTGGTGTAAGATTGACTTAATGATCTTGTGCAGTGTGATGGTTAATTTTATATGTTGAGCGGACAGGTCCATGGGGTGTCAAGACATGTGGTTAAATATTGTTCTGGGCATGCTTCTGAGGGTATTTCTGATTGGGATTAACATTTAAATCTATAGTGTGAATAAAGCCAGCTATACTCCACAGTGTGGATGGGCCTCATCCAATTAACTGGAGGTCTGAATAGATCAAAACTGTGGAGAAGAAAATCTAATTCTCTCTGCCTGTCTTTGAACTGGGATGCAGGTCTTCTTCTATCTTCATGCTCAAACTGGAACTGGAATGTATATGGTCACCTCGCCCAGTTTTCCAGTCACCACATTGCTGACTGCAGATCTTTAGCCTTCTCAGCATCTATACCCACCACATGAGCCCATTCCTTACACTGTATCTCTATGTACAAATTCTGATTCTCTGGAGAACCCAAACGCACAAGGAAGCTGCCTATTTCCATGGACCATTTCTGCCCAATCACATTTAAACACTGCAAATCTGTAAACATATATTCCTAAACAGTAAATAAAAGGAAAATAAGACCAAAACCAAAAACAAAACAAAAAACAAAACACCACAAAATTCAATCTCATGGGAATGAGACATCATACATTTCGTTTGCTATTATTTTCAAACTTTCAGAGACCATACAAACAAACCAAAAAAAAAAAAACAAAAAAACAAAAAAAAAACCTATACTTCTATAATGATAGGATAATAATTTCAAGAGAACACTAGGAAATCACTGAGTGATAGAACAGAAATAAAAATACAAATTATTCTTTCATTGTTTCACATGAGAATATTTACCCAGAAGGCAAACTATGTTCATGGACATGGCAAATTTGAGTTCACGGTATAATAAGAGAACACCATTCATGGAGGGCATACCAGATACCTCCCAGCTGTGTTTTGCATTATTATAATATTCAGAAACCACTGAAGATGGGTGAGAGGCATATATTGTGATGACCTCTGTTATTCAAATGAGGAAACTGCTTATAAAGTGAAACAAAGTGGAATCCATAGACCCATGGTCATATCTGACTTAAAACTCAAGGCATTTGGCTCCTAAGCTGTGCTTCTTAACGTACATAAAATCCTTTGGAGATTTTGTTAACATTTCTGAACCCTACCTCAGAGTCTGATATGGAGTTGTTCTCTAATGAAAACTTTTTTAAAGAATCTCAGGCAATTCTAATGTGTTCCAAGACTGCAATCCCTACACAGCTCTTGTATGATTGTGACCCCTGTTTACTTCTTTTGCTTTTTAGGAAAAACTATTGAGAATTAGATCATGCCTCAACTGACCAACTGCAGTCTCTCCTTCTCCTTAACACTGCAGTTGAATTTTGGCAAGCAGGGGACATTAAGAAGAGAGGAGTGGTATCCAAAGGGAGGAAAGTGTCAGGCAAAAACACACAGCTAGGGTAGGAAGAGAAGAATTAGCTGGAACAGAAATTGAGAAAGCAATTCCATTCACAATTCCATTCACAACAACATAACATATTAGCAATACATTTAATCAAAGTGGTAAAATATCTCTACAATGAAATTTATAAAACACTGATAAAAGAAATTAAAAAGGATTCAAAAAAGTGGAAAGACTTCCCTTGTTTATGGACTGGAATAATCAACATTATTAAAATGCCCCACGACCTAAACCCATTTGCAGATTCACTGGAATTTTCATCAAAATATCTCTGACTTTCTTCATAGAAATAATGGAACAATTTAAAAATACCTATGTAGCTGTGTCACTGTAGTATGTTGATTTTAAGTCCTTTGGGTATAAATGGAGGAGTGGGATAACTGGGTCAAATGGTGAGTCCATTCGAAGTTTTCTCAGGAATCTCCATATTGCTTTCCAGAGTGGTTGCACCATTTTGCATTCCCAACAGCAACATAAGAGTGTACCTTTTTCCCCACATCCTCACCAACGTTTGTTGTTGTTTGTATTCTTGATCATTCCCATTCTGATTGGAGTGAGATGAAATCTTTGAGTAGTTTTGATTTGTGTTGTTCTAATTGCTAGAGATGTTGAACATTTTTTCAAATACTTGTTGATGGATTGTATATCTTCTTTTGTAAAAGCATCTGCTCAGTTCCTTATTCCATTTATTGATTGGGTTATCTGTTTTTTGGTGTTGTTTGAGTTCTTTATATATCATAGAGATTAATGTTTTATATGAGGTGCATGTGGTAAAATAAAAAAAAAAAAAAAAAAAAAAACTTACGTAACCATAAAAAGATCCCAAATAGCAAAAGGTATCTTGAGCAAAAAGAGCAAGAGATGGAGCATTTTATTATCTGACTTCAAAACACACTATAAAGTTACAGTGATTCAGAACACATGACATTGGTAGGAGGATGTATCTCAGTGGTAGAGCACTCGCCTAGTAGGTCTGGATTCAATCTGCAGCAATTATACCCCAAATCAAAACAAATATAAAATCACTGTTCTGTCACAGACAGTGGGTCACAATAGAGAACCTAGTGTTATAAACCCACATATCTATAGCAAACTGACTTGACAAACACACTAAGAACTCATGAGAGAAAGAACAGTATTGTCAATAAATGGTGTTAGTGGAATTGGATACCCACGTGCAGAAGATTGAAACTTGATCCAGTCACAAAAGACCAATTCAAATTGGATTAAAGACTTGAATGTGAGACAAGAAACTAGACAAATGGTAGCTTAAACACAGGAGAAATACTTCAGGACGTTTGAATGGACAAATGGGGTGGGAGTGGACAAGATCCCCTTAGTGGAGGAAATAAAACCCAAAATAGAAAAGTGGGATTACTTGCACATAAAACCTTTTGCACAGCGAGGGGGAAAAAAAAAATCAACAGAACAAGGAGACCATCTACAGATTGTGAAAAAATATTTGCAATACTTATGGGTGATAAGGGGTTCATATCAGGTATATATATATGTAAGAAACTCAAAACTGAATGGCCAACAAATAAGCTGATTAAAAACTGTGCAGTTCATCTCAATGGACATTTATTAAAAGAACAAATACAACTAATAGGTACATTGTTGGGAGAAATCCTAAGTCTTGGCTGGCAGCCGTGAATGTCTCAAGTGTGTAAGGAAAACCTTCACATGTTCACACCCGTCAGGAATACCTATGGAGAGGAGCATTCCGCTCTGGTCACTTAGGAAAGTAAACAACTGTCCCCGAATTGACCTAGTGTTACCATGGGAACCTGTATAGGGGCCTGGTGGTCTGATCCCCGGTGGCACATTGTGATTGGGTTAAAAGTCTATAAAATGTATGGTTTCTCCTGCAATAAACGAGTTTGCAGGTTGCTCACCACAAGCCTGCTTCTACCCAACTTCCGGGGTCTGGGTTCTGACTTTGTGGCTCTTACCTGTGCCTGAGCTAGCCTGGCACCCCTACAGTACATGAAAAAATTCTCAGTGAAGCAGACATGATTACCTCATGTACATGTATGACTGCATGACCGATGTGATCCTGCAACACATACACTCAGAAAAATAGGAAATCACACTTAATTTATGTATGATCTATCAAAATGTAAATGCAGTTTACTGTCAGGTAAAACTAATTAGAATGAATAAAATGAAAAAAATTTTTAAATCAAAAAATAAAGAGGAAAAAAAATTCTCAAAATCCACTTATTGTTAGGGAAATACAAATCAAAAGCACAGTGGCGTATCCCCTCACCCCAGTAAGAATGGCTATTATCAAAAAGACTAAAGATAACAGGTGCTGGTTGGAATGTGGAGGAAAAACAACTAAACAAAACAAAAAACTTTCACAGTGTTGGCGAGAATGGAAATTAGCTCTGCCATTATGGCCAACAGCATAGAAGTTCCTTTATAAAAATAAAAAACAGACCTACCATAGCATTCATCAACTCCACTGTGGGGTATATGTCTGAAAGAAATGAAATCAGTATACCACAGAGGTATCTTTCGTGGTCATCCCAGCACTATCCCAAGAGCCAAGTAACTGTGACAACTGAGGTGTCCATCAACTGATGAATGACACAAGAAAATCTGGTACATATACAGAAAGGAATATTACTGAACTATAAAAAGAAGATTCTGCCAAGATGGAAATGAGAAACCAATGAGATAAAAACCAAGCCTTTTAGCACATGGAGATTCAATAATAGTACACTTTTGAATGAGGAACACAATAGAAAAATTCTGGGAGAAATAAAAAATTCTTAGAAAAAAATAAGAACAGAAGTACAAAATATCAAAATCTCTAAGAGAAAGCATTCATCCCTAGGAATGTATAAAGAACTCAAAAAACTTAACACCAGTAGAATAAACAAACCAACCACCACATGGGCTAAAGAACTAAACAGACACTTTACAGAAGAAAAAATCCAATCGATCAACAAATGTATGACAAAATGTTCAACATCTCTTGTAATTAGGGAAATGCACATCGAAACTACTCTAAGATTTCATCTCACCCCAGTCAGAATGGCAATTATCAAGAATAAAAAAAAATCAAAACAATAAATGTTGCCTAGGGTGTGGGGAAAATGTACACTCATACATTGCTGGTAGGAATGCAAATCGGTGCAGCCACTCTGGAAAGCAGTGTGGAGATTCCTCAGAATACTTGGAATGGAACCACCATCTGACCCAGCTATCCCACTCCTTGGTTTATACCCAGAGGACTTAAAATCAGCATACTACAGTGACGCAGCCACATCAATGTTTATAGCAGCTCTATTCACAATAAATAAACTATGGAACCAACCTAGATTCCCTTCAACAGATGAAAATGTGGTATATATACATATATATATACATATATATATATATGTATATATATATGATGAAATATTCTCAGCCTTAATGAAGAATGAAATCATGACATTTTTAGGTAAATGCATGGAGCTAGAGAATATCATGCTAAGCAAAATAAGCAGATCTCAAAAAAAATCAAAGGTCAAATGTTTTCTCTGATGTGTGGATGCTAACTCACAGTAAGGGGGGAGCTATGAAAGAATAGAATTACTTCAGATTAGGGAGAGGGGATGAAGGGAGGGGAGAGGGGTATGGGGTAGGAAGGACAGTAGAATAAATCAGACATTATTACCCTATTAATGATGGACTTGTGGAATTCCACATCCTGTACAATCAGAAGAATGAGAAATTCTACTCCATCTATGCATTATGTCTCAAAGGGCAGTCTACTGTCATAGATAACTAATTAAAGCAAATAAAAAAATTCAAAAGATCCAGATGATCATCTGAAACAACTTGGAAAATTTATATGCCAATAGACACATATGATCTGCCCACATTGAATCAGTATGATGAAGAAAATGGAAATAGTCCAATAACAAGCAACAAATTTGAAACAGTATTAAAAGCCTTCTAACAAAGAAATCCCCAGGACCTAACTCTCAGCTGAGTGCTACCAGGCCTTTAAAAATCTAGCACCAGTCTTTCTCAAATTATTCCATGAAATAGAAAGGGAAGGGATGCTTCCACATACATTCTATGAAGCCACTGTCACCCTGACCCAAGCCAGCAAAAGACATGTCAAGGAAATAAAACAACAAACTAACATCCTTGGAGAACACAGATGCAACAATCCTTAATATTATCAAACTATATTCAAAGACATATCAAGAACATAGCATACCACGATCAAATGGGTTTCACCCTGGAGATGAAAGTTTCGTTCAACCGTATCAATCAATAGAAGTAATTTGCCACATTAATAAAGTTAACAGCAAGAATCAAATGAGCTCCTCAACACATGCAGAGAAGGTCTTTGATAAAATCCAGCAACCATTCATGCTAAAAAATGCTGGAGAAGCTAGGGATAGAAGGAACTTACCTCCGCATTATAAAAGACTATGGATAACAAACCTAGAGCCAACATCTTACTGAATTGAGATGAATTGAAAGCCTTTCCTCTAAAATCAGGAACAAGACAAGGATGTCCACTCTCACCATTCTTATTCAATATAATTCTCAAAACTCTAGCCAGAGGATCAAGCAAGAAAAGGAAACTAAATGGATCCATATATGAAAGAAGAAGTCAACTTATTTCTCTTTGCTAATGATACCCTGTTTCTAGAAAGCTAAAAAACAGAAACTTCTACCAGAAGATTTCTGTAGCTGATAAATTCTGTAAAGTAGCTGGATTCAAGTTCAATATTCATATATAAATATGTACTGTGATAGTGATTCTGCAGAGAGAGAAATCAGGAAAACAATTCCATTCAAAAAATTAAACTTGCCCCTCAAAAAAAAAAAAAAAAAAAAAAACAAAAAACAAACTTATGAATTAATCTAACCAAGGAGGTGAAAGATCTTCACAATGAAAAAGTAGAGAACACTGAAAAAAAAAAAGGAGGAAGACCTCAGAAGATGGAAAGACTTCTATGTTCTTAGATAGACAGAATTAATATTATCAAAATGGCCAGATTACCAAAAATATTATACAAATCCCATGAACTCCCCATCAAAGTACCAATGCTGTTCCTCACCGAAGTAGAAAAAACAGTCATAAAAACAATAGTGGACAAGCAGAGAGATGCTAGAGGCATTGCAATAAACCATCTCAAGTTCTAACACAGAGCAATAGTAACAAAATGCATGGTATTGTCATCAAGAGAGACAAGACCACCAATGGAAGAGAAGACACAGAGACAAACATATCCTTAGAAACATCTGATTCTCGACAAAGGTGCCAAAAACACATGTTAAAAACCAGGTGACCCTTTGAACATATGGTACTAGGGAAACTGGATTTCCACATATGGAAGAATGAAACTTGATTCCTATCTCTCACCCTATGCTAAAGTCAGATCAAGGTGAAGCAAAGTCTAAGAATTCAGAAACACTAAAACTGCTAGAAGAAAATACAGTCAACCCTCCAACACATTGCCACAGGCACTGACTACCTTAACAAAGCCCATGAAGTTCAAAAATAAAACCAAAAATCACAAAGTAGCAAAGCATCAATTTGAAAATTTTTGCACAGCAAAGGAAATGATTAAAAGCATGTAGAGAGAGCCCAGGGAATGGGAGACGATATTTGCCAGATACTCCTCTGACAGGAATTAATATCGAGAATATATAACAAACTCAAAAAACTTAACACCAAAAACAAGAAAAAATTACAATCCAATCAACAAGTGGACCAAAGAACTGAATAGACATTTCTCACAAGGAATGCAAATGGATGACAAACATGTGAAAAAATTTTCAATATCCCTAGAAGTCAGGGAAATGGAAATCACAATTACACAGAAAGTTCACCTCACTCCAGTTAGAATGGCAATCGCCAAGATGACAAATAATAATGAATGTGACGAGAATGTGAGAAAAATGGTTCACTCATACATTGCTGGTGGGACGGCCAATCAGTACCACCACTCTGGAAAGCAGTATTTTTCAGCTCCTCTAAGTATATAATCATATCATCAGCAAATATGGATAGTTTGAGTTCTTCTTTTCCTATTTGTATCCCTTAAATTTCTTTGGTCTGCCTAATTGCTCTGGCTAGAGTTTCAAGGACAATGTTGAATAAAAGTGGTGAAAGAGGGCATTCCTGCCTCGTTCCAGGATTTAGCAGGAATGCTTTCAGTTTTTTTCCATTTATAATGATGTTGGCCATGGGCTTAGCATGGATAGCCTTTACAATGTTGAGGAATGTTCTTACGATCCCTGTTTTTTCTAGTGTTTTCAGCATGAAGGGGCGCTGTATTTTGTCAAAGGCTTAAAGCAGGAATCAATAATCGGGACAGATTAAAACTGAAAGGTTTTTCTCAGCAAAGGAAACTATCAACAATGTGAAGAGAGAGCCTACAGAGTGGGAGAAAATCTGCCACACACACTTCAGATAGAGCACCAATCTCCAGAATCTATAAAGAACTCAAACTCTACACCAAGAATACGAATAACCCAATCAATAAATGGGCTAAGGAACAAACACTTCACAGAAGATATATAAGCAATCAATTGAGAAAATGTTCAATAGCTGTAGAAATAAGAGAAATGCAAATCAAAACTACCCTAAGATTCCATCTCACCCCAATTAGAATGGGTATTAGCAAGAATATAAGCAACAATAGGTGATGGAGAGGATGTGGGGAAAAAGGTACACTCATACATTGCTGCTGGGTTGCAAATTGGTGCAGCCACTCTGGAAAGCAGTGTGGAGATTTCTTAGAAAACTTGGAATGGAACCACCATTTGACCCAGCTATCCCACTCCTTGGCCTATACCCAAAGGAATTAAAGTTAGCACACTACAGTGACACAGCCACATCACTATTTATAGCTGTTCAATTCACAATAGCCAGATTGTGGAACCAACCTAGATGCCCTTCAATTGATGAATGGATAAAGAAACTGTGGTATTTATATACAATGGAATATTACTCAGCCATAAGGAACAATGAAATTATGGCATCTGCAGGTAAATGGATGTAGTTGGAGAATATGACGCTAAGTGAGATAAGCCAATCCCAGAAAACTAAAGTCTAAATGATCTCTCTGATAAGCGGATGATGACATATAATGCAGGGTGGGAGGGAGGCAAGAATGGAGGAAGGAGGGACTGTATAGAGGAAAAAGAGGGGTGGGGTGGGGGTTGGAGAAAGGAAAAATAACAGAATGAGATAAACATCATTACCCTCTGTACATGTATGATTATACAAATGGTGTGACTCTACTTCATGTACAACCAGAGAAACAACAGTTGTACCCCATTTGTGTACAATGAATCAAAATAAATAAGTAAATAAACACTAGGAATGGAAATACCATATGACCTAGTGGTACCATTCCTCCAAAGGAAGGAGTATTCATCCAAAAGAACTAAAATCAGCACACTACAGTGTTGTAGCCACTTTAGTCTTTATAACAGCTCAGTTCACAACAGCCGAGTTAGGAACCAGTCCAAATGCCCGGCAACAGACTAAGGGATAAAGAAAATGTGGTTTACAGACACAATGGGGTTTTATTCGGTCATAAAAAGGAACGAAGTGATGGCATTTGCTGGTAAATGGGTGGAACTTGAGAACATCATACTAAGTGGAATAAATCAGATTCAGAAAATCGAGGGTCACGTGTTCTCTCTCATATGCAGAAGGCTGAGCCAAGTGTGCCCAGGGGCCGTGGGGATCAGATATCATAAAGACAGAGGAAAAGTGGAAGGCCTGTGACCAAATGAGGCTATCTTTTCAGCTCTGTCACTCTGGTGACCAAAACACTAGACAAGAACAATCAGAGGAGGAAAAGTTTATTCTGGAGCTCAGTGTCTGAGATCTTAGTCCACAAATGGCCGACTCCATTGCTCTGGGCCCAAGGAGGCAGAGCGTCAAGATCGGAGGGTATGGCTCAGGAAAGGACCTGGGAAAGATGAACCAGGAAGCCGAGAGAGCTCTGCTCATCAGGGACAAAATACAAACCCCAAAGTCATGCCCCCAATAACCCACGTCCTCCAGCCACGCCCTGCCCTCAGTTAATCGCGGTCAGGGCATTAAGGCATGATTCAGTTAATGCTTTCATAACC
Source organism: Sciurus vulgaris (assembly GCF_902686455.1). Classification (NCBI taxonomy): domain Eukaryota; kingdom Metazoa; phylum Chordata; class Mammalia; order Rodentia; family Sciuridae; genus Sciurus; species Sciurus vulgaris. Next base: position 16,661,433 of record NC_136480.1, read on the forward strand.
CAGTGAAGAACTGGAAAAATAATAGGATACCGATACCCAAAGGTATACTACTCAGTCATCAAAAAGAAAAATCCTGGCATTCGCAGCAACATGGATGGAATATGTCAAGTGAAATAAGCCAGCCACAAGAAGGACAAGTATCCCAGGACCTCAGTCATAGGTGAAATTGAGAAAAGTTGATCTCAGAAAGTTGAAAGGAGAGGAGTTCCCAGAGTCTGCAGTGTATAGGTGAGAGGTTGGGATGGGGGAACGTTGGTCAATGAGTCATAGATCGGAGCATGAACGTCTGGTCTGCTAGCATTGCACAGTAGAGTGACTTCAGGTCACAATAATACAAGGTACACATCACAAACTGAGAAGACAGAATTTGTGAAATTTTCACCAGGAAGAAATGGCCAATGTTTTAGGACATCAATATGTTTTTGACTGATTTAAACATTCTGCAATAAATAGAAGTATCAAACCGCTACCTGATACCCCATGACTATCTACTGTTTTCTGTATCTGTTAAAATAAATGAATGAGATTCAGTGAATAAATAAAGGGAAGACAACTTGGGATAATGTTAAAACACCTATGTTATAAACCAAAATTAATTTGATAATGTCAAAAGCAACATCAACCATGTCTCCACTGTTTTAACTTATAGCCCTTTTCTTACTAGAGTGGTGTTATTCTCCTCAGCCCATTTCTTTCCTGTGCTACTTACCAAGGAGCTTCATCTTGGGACTTTGGAGCACCTCTTACCAGCACAGGCACAGAGCAGGTCCCTCCCACTGATACTGGGCTTGGTATGGACTTGCTTTGGCCAGTGGGAAATCTACCAATGTGATCATGCAAAGGGGCTTTCCATGTTCTTGCAGGCCTCTTAATAGGGCCTTTGTCCTTTCTCCTTCCATTTCAAGATGGTGCCCCATGGAGTCACTGGTGCCGGCCTAAGACATACTGGGGACCAAATCTGAACCCACTGTCTAGTTAATCCCAGACACATCCTATGAAACTGATGCAAAAGCCAGGTAGACCCTGAGCAGGTAAACAGGTTCAGCCACCAGACTTACGCATCTGTGTCTGTTAGCTCTTCATGTCCAGGACAAACCTTTTGAGGCAATCAGCTTCAAGGAGTCAAGATTAATTGTGGCTCTCTGATTCTCAGATTTCAATCCGTGGTTGGTTGACTCCAAGGCAGAAACATGGCAGAAAGGTGTGGTGGAGGGAATGTGCTTACCTCAAGGCAGCCAGGAAGCAGAAAAGAGGAGAGAGCAAGGGGCCAGGGACAGGTATATTCTTCCCTCGCAGGGCACACTCCCAGTGACAAGCTTCCTACAGCTGGCCTGTCTCCTGGTTTCCACCGCCTCCCGATTATGCCATCAAGCTATGAATTCTTCAGTGGACTAATTCACCCATGAGGCCGGAGCCCTTACGATCCAGTCATTCCCTGAAAGCCTCAATTCTGCACCTGCTGCTTTGGGGATCAAACATTTTGGGGGACGTACCCTATTTCAAGGACAGCAATCTGGTAGTTTCATCTAGGTAGAGTTCAAAAAAATAATTGATTGGAAAAATTCACATTTCTGTGAGACAGCATATAAATGGTCAAATTTATTCTGGTGGTGGAAATAGTTCCATGGCTGGCAAAATAGTTAACAGTGATTGATCAGTAGTTTTGCACAGGCTCCCTGGGGGGTATCGTCCTGGCCTATCTCTGGCTGCACATTCTCCATTGACTTCTGCTGGCTTTTCATGCCTCATTTGGACCTCCTGTTCTGTCCTTCCACTGGACTGACAATTTTGTCTTCTAATATTATGACTCTTGCTTGAATCAACCGCAGCAAAGTTTTTCATTAGCAAATCAAATGTTGTCCATATGCATCATCTTCCCTTGTTTACTGAGTTCTCAAATATTGATCTCAGGCTCACTATGTATAAAACCCTGTGCTAATCTCTAGAGGAGAGACCAAGACCTCATTGCTCTCAAAGGACACAGAGGTATAGAGTCAATTCTGGTTACTTGCAATAAAGTTCTGTTAAGTTCCACCAACAATGAATTAGTGAATATTGAGGCTTGTTCCTTCTAGTAATACATGGCTACAGTTCTTACCAGTCACTGATAACATTTTTATCAAGTGATCAATATATAACCTTGATATATGAGTATTTCTGATTAAAGATATTTTAATGCATTTTGCATATAAATACAAAGATACACACAAACACACACATACATACATATAGCACACATTGATATCTAATATACAGCCCACAGCCCTGGAACCCATGTACCGTTTCTCTTTATCTGATATGACAGAGTCCTTGGACTTAGAAACACTAGCCAGCACGCTGACAGTACCTTTCTTAGTCATTATAAACACTGCAATCATATACCATGAAAGAGCCACTTGTTGACAGCATCAAAGTTGAAACAGGAAAGGAGAGGCTGACTTACCCTGTCCCAGCCGGAAGCGTGTGTATATATATATATATATACACGAAGGAATATTACTCAGATTTAAAGAAGAATGAAATCCTGGCATTTGCTGGTAAATGGATGGAGTTGGAGAATATCATACTAAGTGAAATAAGCCAAACCCCAAAACCAAAGATCTAATGTTTTCTCTTATATGCAAATGCTAATTCACAATAAGTGGGGTGTGGCTAGGGAAGAATAGAGTTACTTTTTATTAGGTAGAGGGGAGTGAAGGGAGGAGAAAGGGTCTGGGGTAGGAAGGAGAGTAGAGTGAAACAGACATTATTACCTCATGTATATATATGACTGCATGACTGATGTAATCCTACAACATGTACAATCAGAAAAATGAGATTTGTGCATGATCTATCAAAATACATAAATGCATTCTACTGTCATGTATAAAATTTAAAAAGTTTTAAATAAAAAAAAATTGAAAAGAAGATGTGAGTCTGCAAGACTCTGACTTAAGAATCCAGTCTATCTCCAACCAGTTTCAGGTACTTTCACCTATGTTTGCTGGAGAGAGGACTGGCAGTCTAATTCCTATCTGTTCATTTATTTCTAGAAGGTTTGTTAACATCCTTCTTTGAACATCTTTTTATTTATTTTCCTTTTATTTGAAATTGATAATAACATTCAAAATTGACATCAAAAAATGTCACCCCCGTTTGCATTCTGAAAATGACCTTGAAAGAAAGCAGCAAGTCTTCATTTAGGGGTGGTTACAAATATATTTCAGCACATTGTCGTAAAGGTGCAAATAAGGAATCTGTGCATTAAGTGGATCAGCCACATACAGAAAGAGGGAGATGTCTGCGTGCACACAAAGTCTTGAGTCCATTGTCTCGTCTAATGGATTCTTTGCAGAGAGACCTGAGACGTGGGGTATGTGAGCCGTGTGCACAGCTCAGGTGTGCAGTGCCGTCGAGGAAGGCAGGTCTGCCTGCAACCGTCCGAACAAGCTGGCCTAAGACGAGACCTGCTAGCTCAGGCACCCACTGGCGGTGAAAGAGAGAGAGGCCTTCTAGACAGAGACCCAGACAGGAGACATCAGGAGCCATTCTGGGAAAAACAGATGGAGAAACAGGGAAGCAACCCTTGTAGGATTCGTGGACTCAGAAAAATGGTGGGAGATGGGAGGAAGGATAAGCTGGGATCTGAGAATAAATTGTGTCCTCCTAGTGAGTTGTTACGGTTTGGAGGTCAGGTGTCCCCCAAAAGCTCTTATGTGAGACCATGCAGGAAGGTTCAGAGGTGACATGAGTGGGTTGGGAGAGTCTTAACCCAATCAGTGGATTCATCCCTGATGGGATTAACTGAAGTGGTGGGTGTGGCTGGAGGAGGTGGGAATGGGGCTTGGCTTTGGGTAGATATTTGTATGGGGGGTGGAGTCTCTCTCTCCCTCTCTCCATCCTTCCTCCCTCCCTTCCTTCCTACCTCTCCCTCTCCCTCCCTCTTCCCTTCCTGATGATGTGAGCTGCTTCCCTCTGCCATGCTCTCCCGCCATGATGTTCAGCCTCACCTGGAGCCCCAAGGAATAGAGCCAGCCTTCTATGAACTAAGACCTCTGAAACCGTGAGCCCTCAAATCAACCTTTCCTCCTTTACAATTGTGCTGCTCCGACCATTTAGTCACAGCTGTGAAATAGCTGACACATGACTAGTGTTGGGGACACGCTCAGACTTGAACATTTAGCTCTCAGTTCAGAGAGCTTCCTTGACGGTGGTGGGTCTCATGGGTACAGGGACTGGGGACAGGAATCCCCGATGGGAGTCCCTCCTAAAAACCAGGGACTGATGTTTAGAGGTGAATGACTTAAATTCACAGGATTTGAGGGGAAATCAACTATTATAAAATGAGAAGAAAAAAATAGGAGGATAATGAAATTTCGTTTTACTACTAAACCAGTGTAATAGACTTGGGAACACAGGGGTCCGTCTTGGCAGAAATGACCATGAGTTTGGCTTTGAATGAGCTGAGAGAGACAGTACTGAAACTATAGGTTAGGAGACCCGAGATAAGCTTTCCAAAGTCAAGAATACTTCTATTGAACACAATAATGTGCACGGGCCCATATTCATTAGAAAAAAAGCATGAGAACGTGAACTTGTGTGAGAGATAGTCATTTTATGCCTAAATAAATAAGAATCATTGCTTCTCTGGTTTAGGGATAATTATCAGAACCCTCGTGTATTTCTATACCCTCGGACTTGGAGACTCCTCATGCATGCACATAGGTGAGTTGGCTATTCTAGGACACCACTAAATCCATCCCTGATCATACACTATCAAGAGCTTCAAATCAGTCTACGATACTAAGTTCCAGTACAAAGTCTTGCCTCCATGGTTTTTATTTTTAGATTCACAGAAAACGTCACCATAATTATAGCCTGGTTAAAATCACGGAAGCGGCATGTGGGCCAATCACCTGTTAGAAGAAATCTGCCCTCAATGTAAACACAGTTTGGGGGTCAGATCATCTTCCGAATTATGTGCTATATGCCTACTGGATTACTTATTTATTGTTTATTTAAAATAACAGCTTAAGCGTATGAGAAGACAAATAGAAGAAACATGAATATCAACTCCAACACGTGGGCCAACAGGTGTACCTCAGGGCTGGCCCCCGCCCAGAGGCGAGATCGCCATAACGTGGTCATCTCCTGCATCTCAGCCTCATCAGCCATTCCTGATGGGCCTAACCTCTAAGTGCTTCCTGGTGGAAATCTGCTAGGGTCAAGCCACCCGCTGCTCCATCTTAAGACCTCTGGGGAGAGGTTGCTCCTTCAGCCTCCTGGACTGAAGGCTGCAGGAGGAGTTAGACCCTACTAAAGCCACTGCAGAATCTTTCCACTCACTTAACCATTTAGCACATGTGAGCCAGGCACCCCTAGGGATCCCAGAGTTTGGGACGCCTCTGTGAACCAAAGGAAGGAGGTCCTGTCTCTGAGGACCTTATGCGATGCTGTGGAGGCAGACGCTGATCAGTAAATTGAAGGACGGAGATAAAGGTACGCCAAGTTAGGAGGAGGAAAGCCGGGGAAGGGTGAGGCTCAGCAAGGGCATCGGGAGGGGTGGGAGGCAGGCTGCTAATATCACTCAGCTAAGCCTCACTGCAAAGGGGATTTGGGGCCAATACAGGAGGAGAGAGACTCAAGCCAGGATCTGGGTAGGGAACATTCCAGAAAAGAGCTGGACTCGAGGGCCTAAGGTAAGACCGTCCTAAGCAAGGAAGGAAGAGTGGGAAGGTCTGGGTGGCCCAGGAGAACCAGGAGGCTAGAAAAGCAGACGGGCATTTAGGTGTGTGCACAAATGGAGCTTTGTGGACCCTGAAGGAGGGAGGGAGATGGTACGCCATTTCAGAAAGGGAACCCTGGAGGCCGGATGGTAAACAGACCATGGAGGAGCCAAGGGAGAAGCAGGGAATCTTGAGATTAAGGCAGCCAACTTGTCAGCCTGTCATCCCAGCTACTGGGGAGGCTGAGGCAGGAGGATCTCGAGTTCAAAGCCAGCCTCAGCAAAAGTGAGGCCCTAAATAACTCAGTGAGACCCTGTCTCAAAACAAAATAGAAAAAGGACTGGGAATATGGCCCACCTGAGTTCAATCCCAGGGACCCCTTTCCCCACAAAAAAGCACTCATCTTGAACCACTCCCTGTTCACAAGTTGACTATATGGTTATAAAGCAGGAAGTCATCACATTTCTGCCAACAACAAAGTCAGTCTAGGACTGAGACTAAGAAAGCAGACCCTGTTCCTATCCTAAATCTGGGGACACACCGCATGTACAAATGAATAAAGGGCAGAAGGTGGGGCAGCCTCCAAGAGGAGGCTCGTGGGTGGGGACTGATTGCACAACCTCGGGGTTCCGGAACATTCTTCATGGGAATGAGGAGCTGAGGCTTTGAAGGTGCAATCTTCCTTGTAAGAAGGGTCGCAGAGATGTTACCCAACAATGACTTTTTCCTTGTCTCTCTCCTCAGGGTCTCTTTTTTTAACTTCTTTTGAATTTAATTTTTAAACGAACAAAAATGCCTGCTGTCGATATGCTGTTTTGCAAATCTGTTTCGTTTGACAAATCAGAGCCCATGGCACCTTGTCCTAAAATACCAGTGAGCACACACTGTTCCTTAGCTCTATGGTTTCCTGGGCACCCAGTGAACTTCTGAACTCAACTGTAGCCTGGCCCGGGACCCAGGTCTCCGCACTACCCACTGAGTCCTGATGGTCCAATTTTTACAAATTCACTGTGTATTGAAGCTTATTAATACTGCGTTATAAAACCCCATCGTGTTCCATCGCTCAGAAGAACGCTGGGGGAGTTTTCTACTTCTAATTCTCTTTGGAATCCCAATCGAAATCCTCTTTTCTCCCCATCCCTGCCCTGGGAGTCACTGATCTCAGATAAAGAGACGCACTCTTCCTGGTCCTCTTCCTTTTGGCCCTTATTTGGGGAAAGTGGGAATTCCAAAGGGGCCCTTCCAAACCACGTTGATCGACCACTTTTATATTTAATGGATGTACACTAGGAAGCCAGCCCCACAGGACCAATCTATTGTCTCACTGCTGGTGTCTGATTTTTTCTTGTCTTTTCTTTTCTTCTCTTTCCTTATCTTCTTTTCTCTTCTCTGGGATTTTTCCCATCTCTGGCTCCAGTTTTGCTAGCTTGAGCTTCTCTGTGGGGCTGACCCCTGGGGACTGCTAAGCTGGGACAGGAGTCCCAGATTTAAACCCTGCTTACTGGGAATGCCATCTTTTGCAGAACACACCTACCATGTCTCTGCCCCCTGCAGAAACTTCTGTTCCTTTTAACACCTCCCTTGTCTTTAAGGGTCCTAGGAGTAAAGGACCCCATGACTCCGCACCTGTGAGTCTTCAGAGTGAACACTTTAAGAAAGCGTTTGGAGCTCCCGGGAGTGAAGAACCGTCGAAGTCCTCACCATTATCCTAATAAATGACTTTCCCACTTGTCCTCCCTTATGTCATTTCTACTTCTCTGAGTTTTTTATTTTTTTAAACTTCTTTTGAATTTAATTTTAAAACAAAAAGAAGGACTGCTATAGATTTATTGCTCATTTGTTTCACAAATTAGAGAAATACTTGGGTAGAGTTCTTCTGGTAATCGGGCATATATTAGAAGAAATACATAATATTGTATTTTTTTTCTTTCTTTCTAATTTTCTTTTCTGGCACTGACCACAGGACTGAACATTCTTTTCAACTTTATTGTAAATTACTGATCGCTCTATTAATAGGAATCATTTCTCAAAGAGTTTGAAGACACATTTGTCCTGAGTATATGCATATAAACCTTACTCAAATGCTAGTTTTTATGAAATGTAAAATATCTTATAAATCTGCATTAAAAATCAAACTTAAAAATTACACAGATGAGCAAACTATGTTATATGAATTTATCAATAGGTCAAAATAAAGTTCACTATTACATATAACTATCATGCACCAATATAAAAGGTTATACAGATAACTGTGTTGGTGAATCAAGACTATATGTTTGAAAGTGATTTCAGTTCACTTGAAAATGTCTAAACCAGGTCAAGGGATCTACTGGCAATTAACTTCTGGATTTTAATATTTAGCATTAGCAATGGCTCAGATAGGTTTGTTATAATGCTAAGATATTTGATATATGCTAAGATGGAATATGTAAGAACTGCATTATAGTAAACTATCATTCATAAATAAAGCTAGTTTAGCCAGGCACAGTGGCTCATACTTGTAATCCCAGTGGCTCAGGAGGCTGAGGCAGGAGGATCATGAGTTCAAAGCCAGCCTCAGCAATGTAGTGAGGCCCTAAGTAACTCAGCAAGATCCTGTCTCTAAATAAAATACAAAAAGGGGCTTCGGATGTGGCTCAATGGTTAAGGGGTCACTAGCACCAAAAAAAAAAAAAAAAAAAAAAAAGCTATTTTATATGCACATAGCTTCTAACTTCACCAAATACAAAAGGAGACATGTTGGCAAACATTTAAAGGTATTTTTGTGTAACTGCTATAAAAGAGACAGAAAAAAAGAACAGCCATGGAGGATCTAGCTCAGCAATGAGGGATGAATTCTGTAACACCTAGGCTGTGGTTGGGGCACCGATTAGTGCGTTCCAGAAACTCTGAATGAGAAAAAGCAGTACCTTTCCCTAACCCCTGAGGTTGCGGGACATACGTGTTCTTTTCATTGGTTCACAGCACTTGAAACTTTCTCTAGCACAGACCGTACGTGAAGCCAGAAGACAAGTCATGCCCAATTCAAACAGCCTGAAATCACACGCTCTACCTTCTCAGATTGCAGTGGAGGAATACCAGGCAGCGACTGGGAATGAAACTCTAGAGACTGTGCAAATGCAAGAAGACCGAACAACACACGTTTGAAGCCACAGCGGTGACTGAAGAAATCAGAAGGGAAATTAAGGAATGTCTTGAGACCAGTGGAAATGGTAACGCAGCATACCAAAATACGTGGATGAGCAATGCTATTTCCAAGAGTCAAGGTGAGGGGCATGGGGACGTGTAATCCCAGTGGCTCTGGAGGCTAAGGCGGGAGAATCCAAGTTCAAAGCCAGCCTCAGCAACTTAGGCCCTAAGTAACACAGGGAGACCCTGTCTCTAAATCAAAAATAAAAGAGGCTAGGATTGTGGCTCAGTGATAAAGCACCTCTAGGTTCAGTTCCCAGTACAAAAAAAAAAAAAGAAAAAAAATATTCCAAACACACAACCCAATGCTGCAGACCCAGGACTCAGAAAAACAAGAACAAATCAAACCCCAAATTAGTGGTAGGAAAGAAATAACAAAGTCAGAGCAGAAATAAACAGAAGGAAAAAGATAAACACAAAAGATCCATGGAACAGAGAGTTGGTTCTTTGCAAAGATAAAACCAATCAACTTTAGCTAGACTACCCAAGAATAGGACAAGAAATAAATTTGGAGATATAAAAGGATATATTACAACTGGTATCACAGAAATACAAAATTTCACTAGGGATTGTTATGAAAAGCTATCTGGAAAGAAAGTGAAACGCCTAGAAGAAATAGACAAATTTTTGGATCCATATTATCTTCTCAATTGAACCAAGAAGGCATAAAAATCCTGTATAGACCAGTAACAAGCAATGAAATCGAATCAGGAAATAAGGAGTCTTCCAAGAACATAAATCCCATGACCAGACAGCTTTGCTGCTGAATTTTAGCAAACATTTGAAGAAATAATGCCAATTCTCCAATTCTTCTCAGACCATTCCAAGGAACTGAAGCTTGGGAAGGGGCCCTTCTAAACCCATTCTACAAAGCAGCAAAGCCTATTACTGAAACCAGAGAAGGAAACATCAAGGAAAAAAAAAAAAAAAAAAAAAAACAATAAAATAGACCCATATCCCTGATAAAAAGATGCTAATATTCTCAATACTAACATTAAAAAGATCCTTCACCATGGTCAAGTTTGTTTCATCCCAGATATGCAAATCAAAAAACACAATGGATCATGTAAATATAAAGAAAGTTAAAAATCATGTGATCATCTCTAAATAGGTGGAGAAACATTGGAGGAAATTCAACAACCTTCATGAGAAAACCCCTGGACAATGGAGGCATAGAAGACTCAGACCTTAACATGATATATTCTATGTCTAACAAAACCACAGTCAACGTCATGTTAAATGCAGATTAAAATCAGGATAAGTTTGTGTCACTGTAGTGTGCTGACTTTAAGTCCTTTGGGTATAAACCGAGGAGTGGGATAGCTGGGTCAAATGCGGAGGCTCCATTCCAGGGTTTCTGAGGAATCTCCACACTGCTTTCCATAATGCTTGCGCCATTTTACATTCCCACCAGCAAAGTATGAGTGTACTTTTCTCCCCACATCCTCCCCAACATTTATTGTTGCTTGTATTCTTGATCATTGCCATTCTGACTGGAGTGAGATGGAATCTTAGAGTAGTTTTGATTTGCATTTCTCTAATTACTAGAGATGTTGAACATTTTTTCATATATGTGTTGATTGATTGCATATCTTCTTCTATGAAGTGTCCACTTCCTTTGACCATTTATTGACTGATTCTTTTGGTGTTTTCTGAGTTCTTTATATGTCCTGGAGATTAATGCTTTATCTGAGGTACAGGTGACAAAAAAGTCTCTCCCACTCTGTAGTCTCTCTCTTTACATTATTGGTTCTTTTACTGAGAATAAGCTTTTTAGTTTGAATCCATCCCATTTATGATTCTTGATATAACTTCTTATACTTTAGGGGTCTTGTTAAGGAAGTCAGCTGGTAAATGGAAGGATTTGGAGAATACCACGCTAAGCAAAATAAGCCAAACCCCAAAACCAAAGGTCGAATGTTTTCTCTGATATGTGGAAGCTAATTCACAATAAGGGGTGGGGGAATAGGGAAGAATAGTTACTTCATATTAGGTAGAGGGGAGTGAAGGGAGGGGAATGGATATGGGGTAGGAAGATAGTAGAGTGAAACAGACATTATTACCTCATGTACATGTCTGACTGCACGTCTCATGTGATCCTGCAATATGTACAATCAGAAAAGAGAAACTACACTCTATGTATGATTTATCAAAATGTATAAATGCATTCTGTATGTACAACTATTTGGAACAAATTAAAAAACTAATTTAAATCAGAATAAGGGTGTCCATGCCCACTATTTCTATTCAAAACAATAGAAGATGTAACCAAAGCAATTAGACAAGGGAAATGAAATACAAATAGGAACAGAGGAAGTCAAATAATACCTCTTGGGAGGTAATATTACTCTATATGTAGAAAACCTAAAGATTTCACCCATTGATTATTAGAAAGAACTTCAAGAAAATAGCAGGTCCAAAAATCAACATACAGAAATCTGTACCTTCCCTCTTTTTCCTTTGGCAGTGCTGGGGATTGAACCGAGGGTCCTGCACATGCCAGGCAAGTGCTCTACCACCACCTCGCTCTACCTCCATCTCAACAAGGTATAGATTTCCTACACACCAGTAGCAGAATTGATGCAAAGAAATCGTGAAATCTGACCCTTCACAATAGCTACAAAAAAAAATTAGAGGAAAAAGTTATCTAGGAATGAACTTAACCAAGAAAGCAAAGTATTGCTACATTGAAAATTATAAAGCACGGATGAAGAGACTAAGGAGGGGAGACACACACAGAGAAGATTAAAACAGGACCTTTATCTCTCAGCCTGTGCAAAAATCAACTAAAAAAAAAAAAATGGACCACAGATCTAAAGGGATGACCTGCAACTCTGAACCCACTGGAAGAAAACATAGGACAGCACTTCGCAACATCACTTACAGGTAACGATTTCCTGGATAGAACCGCAAAAGCTTAGGTAGGAAGGACGGCAGAGTGAAGCAGACATTGCTACTGTGTGACCTATGTTCCTCTATGACCCCTGGGATTCTGCATCATGTATAAGCAGAAGAATGAGAAATTCTCCTCCATTACATAGGTGTCAAAGTGCATTCTACTGTCAGTAATCAAAACAAATTTAAAAATTAAAAAATAAAAAAATAGTTGTGCCATTCTGACTTGAAACGTTAGATATCTGGTGTCCCCCAAAAGGTCAGGTATGAGACAATGCCGGGTCAAAGGACATGTCAAAGGTCAAGTGGCTAGGTCAAGAGAGCTGTAACCAAGAGGTGGACTGACACACTGACCTGGGAACCCCAGGCAGGTCGGGCATGGCTGGAGGAAGGAGATCACTGAGGATGGGCCTTTGGGTTGACATTTTGTCCCTGGTGGGCTAAATTCCTTTCCTCCACTGCTCACCTTCACCAAGAGGTCTCAGAGGCACGGAGCTGGCCGCCCGAGGATGGAACCTCTGAGACAGTGAGCCACAACCAACAGGTCCTCCTCTAATATTTTTGGTCAGGTCTTTCGATCACAATAACATAAAAAAAAAAAATTGAACACAACAGACATAATAGGCAGAGGGAAATGATGAACCTGCCCCCTGTGGCTACACTGATCTGAAATATTCTAGGAAACGCTTGTGGCTGTTTAGAAATGGGCGAGAGAGTGCACTTCAATGGTCTTCCCACCAGAACTGGATTTCAACCCAAGGCTACCTTTCTAAGTACCTTGGAATGCCAGGGTCTTGGCTATTTTATTGAGAACCTGCAGGTTTTAGTGGAGGGACTGAGGTATCAGGTGCAGAGTGTGGTGGCATTCCCTGCTAGCAGGATTTTATTAAGGAAGGTGCTGAGCGTCTTTAATAAAAGCAAATAACGGGGTGTCTGTCTTCGGGGATGTAGTCAGAACCACGTTAGTGTATTTTAAACTCTCAGTAGAGTGTCCATAAATTGGAGATTTTAACGTGGTAGGCACTGTGGTTTAATGTCCTCTCTAAAATGCATGCTGAGTTTTACTCTCCACTGTGAAGAATTAAAGGGTGAGTCCAGGTGGGGTCGTCAAGACATGAGTTCTGTGCCCTCATGAAGAGATGAATCCACTTGAGGATGACCAGGCCAGTGGGATAATGGGCACCATAGGAGTGGGTTTGCTACAGAGCAGCTCAGCTCTGTCTTGCCAGGTGGTACCCTGTTTTGCCTCAGGTATCTGAAGAGTCCCGACAGCAAGAAGCCACGGTACACACAGCTGTCTGATTTTGTTTTGTTTGTTTGCAGGGGTACCAGGGATTGAACTCAGGGGCACTCGACCCCTGAGCCACATCCCCAGCCCTTTTTTGTATTTTATTTAGAGACAGGGTCTCACCGAGTTGCTCAGTGCCTGGTTGTTGCTGAGGCTGGCTTTGAACTCGAGATCCTCCTGCCTCAGCCTCCCGAGCTGCTGGGATGACAGATATGCAACACCGTGCCCGACAACTCCCTGATTTTGAGCTTCCCAGTCTTGAGAACCATGAAACCCACCTTCTTTATCATTTCCCCATTCTGTGCTATTCCAGCATGCAGCGAAAAATGCTCTCAGAGAGTGAGCTTTCCCCGTCTCAGTCCAGGGCACTTAGAAATCACGACGTGAGTCCGGGTGCTCTGTGACATTCCCACCTAACCCTCCTGTCAAGGCCCGAGAGGAGAGAGGTGAGGACATGGGTACGAGCTACGTACACCAAGGCGCTCCTCACTTCCTTGGTACTCCTCATTATCAGCCATGGCATCCTTCACTTCCAAAGCAGGCCCGGAGCTCAGAAAGATTCTCGGGTTGGCATTCAGAGGGTTGCAGCTAGTCAACGGTCTGGAGGAGGCGGGCAGGGGGAAAAAAAAACCTGTATTTCTCTATCTTGGCTGGACAGAGGAACAGAGAAGAGAAATTTCTTAACGTGAAGACACATTTGTACGTAGGAGATGCTTCATTCCAAAGGCATCCCAACACTGAATGGGTTCTTCTTTGTATTCTAGACTTAGCTAGCGTTGGAAGATGTAAATAACCATGGAGTTTTATTTTTTTAAAGAGGACTGTTATGGTTTGGAGGTGAGGTGTCCTCCAAAAGCTCATGGGTGAGACTATAAAAGAAGGTTTACGGGAGGAATGAGTGGGTTCTGAGGGCCTTAACCTGGTCAGTGAATCCATTCCTGATGGGATTAAGCGAGTGGTAGCTGGAGGCAGGTGGGGTGTGGCTGGAGGAGCTGGGCACTGGGGCCTGGCTCTGGGGTAATATGTTTGTCTGTGGCAGCGGAGTCTCTCTCTCTGCTTCTGATCATCCTGTGAGCTGCTTCCCTACACCACTCTTCCGCCATGATGTTCAGCCTCACCTTGAGGAACAGCCCCAGCTGTCTATGGACTGAGACCTCTGAAACCATGAGCCCCCAAATAAACTTCCCTCCTCTGCAGTTGCTCCGGTTGGGTCCTTTTAGCCACAGCAATGAAAAAAATTGAGTAAAACAAAGGCCTATTCGTCTAATAAAACCGATACTTCCTTTGTTTTCCCTCCAGGGAAACCAAATAAATGAACACATCGCCTTCATGTATCTTTCGTGTAAATTTCAAAGCACAAGATTAGGCATTCTAAAGCTGCTTACCTAGAAGCCGGAATCACTCTCTGTAAGGGCTTCAGTGTTTCAAAATGCCTCATCTCTAGGTAAACAACAATTCTGAGAGCTGGTTAACGCTGGCAAAAACTCACGGAATGAAAGAAAATATGGATAAAGGCCCAGAGTGCCTCAGCCAGAAACTGACAAAACATGAAGACCCAGCTACCTCCCAGGGACAGGGCACCATTCAGAGACTGTCAACGGGAAAAGAGGGTTTTAAAGGAGAATCATGAACCTGGCCCATACATGGCCCCCGAAATCTGAAAAGCTGGTTGGTCTACACTTCTAGGACTGGAACACTTTAGAATAATTAGGGGTTTAGCACCACACATAAAATCAAATGCATTACTTTCTTCTTCCTTTAAAAAAAAAAAAAAATCGATTCATTAACTGGCTCCCAGATGCCTCTCTATCAGGGAAATGCAGACCTCCCAGATCTGGGAAGGATTCTTCTGACCGGTGGACGTCAAGGGCAAGACTTAACCTTGGTCGACATATACATTCCCTCCCAGGACAACCCTAAAATTTATCACTGGAGGAAAGTCCTCCTGTAAAAATAACAAAACCCTTTTCAACATTGATCCCTCTGTATAGGAGTTCTGATCAATGATTAAATGGACCACTTTATCTAATTCCCTGCAGAGGACTCAACCAGGAAACGCTAACCTTTTCTAGAAGGACAAGTAGGGTAATAAGCAATTCAAATGAGCATTGCGTTCTCTGTCCCCCACTTAATAGCTGTTCAATGTCGGGCAACCTCCTTAACCCTTACCAACTGTTCCCCTCATATTTCAAAAGGCTACTTGGTGCGGACCAAGTGATTTATTTTAGGAGAAGTGACCTCACAAAGGAGTTTGGCAAAGGCACCCCCCGCTGGCGCTGACGGAAAGCGTTAAACTGATTTCCTTGCTGTAAATAGGTCACATTGGTCTGTAGTCTCTCCGAGGCGTAACTCCCTTAGTTACCCTGCAGCTTAGATTGACGACCCAGTGTTGGGAACAGAAGCAAAGTAGATGTGAACTCATTATGAGAAAGAGCGCTGGTTTGGCCATATTAAAATGGGTAAGTTTTGATCGCTACTAAATTCCCAGGCCAGCCTATAACCGTCACACCAGTAGCTCAGGAGGCTGAGACAGAGGATTCCCAGTCGAAGGCCAGCCTCAGCAACTTAGCAAGACACTAAGCAACTTAGTGAGATCCTGGCTCAAAATAAAAATATTTTGAGGATGTGGCTCAGTGGTTAAGTACCTCTGGGTTCAATCACTGGTACCAAAAGAGAGAAAAAAAAAAAAAAGTTCCCAGAAATGAAACCTAAACTTCAGGAACTTCTGCTGGCAGTCTTATGGAGGCTGTTGCTATTGATCAATACCTAAGACATCCTGGTACATTAATTCTTTAGATTAGTTAGCTCATGATTCACTTCCTTCCCCAATTATCTGCTGAATTACTTTTTTAAGGTTGTGAAACAGACTAAAGGCTTTAATACAAAACATGTTTGTTATCTCAGTCTCCCTAAGTCAGAAAAGCAACTTGGCTCAACTTGCCTTCCTGGCTTAGGACTAATAAAGACTGGAAAGGGTGTCTGGCTGGGCTCTCACCTGGAGACTCTGGGGAGAAGCTGCTTCTAAGCCGTGAGGCGGGCAGGATTCAGCTCCTAGAGGCTGGAGGGCTAAGCTCTCTGTCTGCTGGGTCTGGGCCTGAGACTGCGTTATTCATCTTCTAAAAGCTGCATGCGTTCTTGTGGCGTGGCCTCTTCCATCTTCAGAGCCACGGACCGTGTGCCCAATCCTTCCAGCGGTCCTTTCCTCTTCTGCTTCATCTTCTGGTGCCAATCAGAGGAAGCTGTCTGCTGCTAAGGGGCTGAACGGCCTGGGACAGCTCCGTTCAGATCATCTTTTTTGTTCTAGTGTGAACCGCGTCGGGATTTGAATTGCATCTTCAAAATCCTTTCGTTGACAGTTCTGGGTCTGAGTTTGAATGTCCACGAGATGCAAGCGTGGAAAGCCATGTTTAGGATTCTGCCTACGGCACCTGCACAAACTGCCACTGAGCCTTCTTTTCCAACACCCTTTCATAGGACAATGTCACACGGAATTTTGTACATGCCTACATATATGTTCCTGCTCTTAAATGCTCTTATTCCCACCTGTAATAATACATTTAGTTTTTGCATTGATTACCATCACCGCACATGACTTTGACCATAAGACCACGCCCATTTCTTTCTCAATATTATATCCATGTCTAGCACACGGATTAACTTGTGATAGATGCTTAGTACACATGTATTAAAGCAAGAGGATAAATAAGTGAATAAAGATAGGATATTTCTATTATCATACCTCCATAGAAAGTTGCTTATTTTTGGAAATATGAACTTTTCCAAGAACTACAAAGTTTCTGCAGATGGGTTCTGTTTGTATTTTGCTAACAAGGCCTACGATGGAAAGGGCATAAACAAGAATTTCCATTAACTTTTAAAATGACATCTGACCCAAGGTTTATCACCACACACTTTCCAATTTAAATCTCTTTATATATAACTGGAATTATCTTTTAAAAACATACACCTGATGGTATCACTTGATATCAGACCACAAACAAGTAACCTCTCAAAGACTTCCCTATTTTCCTTTCACTGAACTAAGAAATTAGAAGTCATAGTCCAGCGTCTGTTGATCTTTATATACTTTTTGTTTCTTAGCTGTTTCCATCTCCAGCTATTCTTTGGTTTGAATTTCCATGGTTACGTCAAGGATTAGCATCCTTTAAAAATTCATGTGGACTCGGAACCTCAGAATATGACTCAGTTTGGAAATAGGATTATGGCAGATGGAATTATTTAGAATGGGCCCTGTGTTAGTCAGCTTTTTATTGCTGGGAACACAATTCCTGACAAGAACAACTTAGAGGAGAAACAGCTTATTTTGGCTCTTGGTTTTAGAGATTAAGACCATGGTGGGCCAATTCTATTGCTCTGGGCCTAGAGCAAGGCAGACCATCATGGCAGAAGGACATGGCCTGGGGAAGCTGCTCTGTTCATGGCAGCCAGGAAGCACAGAGAGAGAGAGAGAGAGAGAGAGAGAGAGAGAGAGAGAAGGGTAGGGGTCCACAGTGAAGATAAACCCTCCCTCAATAAATCCCTAGTGACCCACCTCCTCTAGCCACACCCAACCCACCCACAGTTAACTCCCACTTAGCCCATGCAAACTAGGAACTGATTAGGTCACAACTTTCTTACTTTAATAATTTCCCTCCCAATATTGCTGTAATAAGAAAGGAGTTTTTGAAGGACACCTCACAGCCAAACCATAACAGGCCCTAATCCAAGAGTGTTCCTATAAGAAGCTCCTGCGGCTAGACAGACATAGAGGAGAACATGATGTTCACACTACCGCAGGCCCAGGATTGCTGGAAAGAGGCAAGGGAAGATTCTTTTCTGGAACCTTCAGAGTTCTAGGACTGCCCAAATTGATTCTGTACCTGTGACTGTATAATGTTAGTTAAAAAGTCACTTTTTGCAAAATAGTCAACTTTTTACAAAATAAGCATTCCCTCATCCCTGAGATGTTATTTGCTTTTAAGAGGGGAATTGTGTTCCACCTAATTTTCTTGAAATTAGGTGCAATGACATCTCCACTTTCATTCATCGAAATTTCCCTGAAATCGCCATATTGGACAGCGGACAGTTGGGATGGGAGAAGGGAGAGGGCACAGGAATGGGAAAGACAGTGGAATGAATGGACGTCACTTTCCTTTGTTCATGTTTGAACACACGACCAGTGTAACTCCACATCGTGTTCAACCACAAGAATGGGAAATGATACTCCATGTACGTGTAATATGTCAAAATACATTCTACTGTCATGTTTAACTAAAAAGAACAAATTTAAAAAACAAAAAACAAACAAACAAAAAAACACAGAGGGAATATGGCCCTGTTCAACATCTTAATTTTGAATTTCCAATCTCTACAATTGTGAGAAAACACAGTTTGTCTTAAGCCAACAATCCGTGGGACTTGGTTATAACAGCCCTAGGAAACTAACGTGAACTTACTTCTTTTCCTTAAAGCAGAGGTGAGTTGGGCTGTCTTTTGTTTCAAGGGTTTTTCCCGGGCTGGGACTGACGTGGAAACCCTCTGTGATAAGTGTGTCTACCCTGTGTTAGCATTCGGCGCTCAGGGAGACCATTACGATGGCCATCTTCCCAAAGGCCTGTGTGTTCAAGGCCTGGTCACCTGCCTGGGGCACTACTAGGAGACAGCAGAGCCCTGTGGAGGCAAGTAGCTCACTGGGGGCAGGCCCTTGAAGGGGACATTGGGACCCAAGCTCCCTTCCTATCTGTTTGCTTCCTGGCTGCCTGATGATCATCCTCCTCTGCCACAAATTCCCACCAATGAAGTATGTATGGTTCCACCACAGGATCAACGCAACGGGGCCAAGTGAACGCAGATCTAGATATCTGAAGGGATGAGCTGAAGTGAACCTTTTGTTCTTGCAAGTTACCTCATGTGTTTTGTTACAGTGATGTAACGCTGACTTACACAGACACCTCGGGACAACATCTGTCTTCGTTCTGGAAACATGATCAGTCTCCACCTCTGCAAAGCCTGCTTGTCTCAGCCTCCAAAGCATCACAATCCCTGCTGTTCTAGGTTGAAGAAGGGAGGGAAATACGGAGTAGCTTTCCCGGGGTCACATTTGCAGCGGGAGCCTTTTTTGTCAAAAATTCTACCCAAGCACAGACTGGGGAAGAGGACTGTTAATTCTGTATTTGGAAAGAAGACGTCTATGCTGGGAAATTCCAGATTAACAGTGGATGTCAAAAGCAAGGGCACCGAGTTCATTTCTCTGAAGTTTTTTATTAGTAAAACTGACTTTCTGAGGCAAACAGTAAGGCCTCTCCCCCAACTTTACTGCCTGGGTAAAGTACTTTACTGGTTTATTGTCTTGGGCACCAAGTAAGTACTTTGCTGCAAGAATCAATTTGGGAATCCACATGCAGTTTTGGTGTTGAATTCTAACATCAGGAGTATTTTCTAAGTTTCCTGCATCTTGGGGATTCAGATTCACAGGTATGGATCTAGGTACCACCCCCGGAGGAAGCGGCTTCTGGGATAACCAGGAAGCTCTCCTCCCCTTTCCTGGACTTCCCGAGCATAAGGACTTTCTCCCTAATGACAGCATCGCCTGTCTTTTCTACCAGACGGTGAGCATCCTACCTGTTGACAGGGAGGATGGGAGGCCAACAGTAACAGCACTTTGTACAACTTATTAAAAAGATGGAAGAAATTATGTGAGGTTTGAAGTAACTCTGACATTCCTTACGTAGCTCTGCACACCACTTTCTATGCTACGTATGATAAAAACTGGATTGACTGTTTTTCAACAGAATCCTCTCTAGAAGTGCATCCCTAAAACGAAAACAACAACAACAACAAAAAACTCCAGCACTTCACATCTGTTAGGATACACACACACACTCTGTCTCTCTCTCTCACTCACACATTGCTAGTAAAAATGCAAAATGGTATAGTCACTGTCCAAAACAGCCCTCCTCTAAACATTAATCATAGAATCCACACATGACCCAGCAGTATCACTGCTGTCTCTTCCTCACAGAACTGAACAAAAGGACTCAAAAACTATGTGTATGCTGGCTCAGTAGCAGTGTTATTCACAACAGCAAAAGGTACAAACCATCCAACTGCTCACTGATGCTTGAACAGGTGAACAAACTGTCCTATGAACCTACAAAGGACCACTAACCAGTCTTATAAAAAGGAAGAAAATTCTGAACCCTGCTGCAGCTTACATCTTGAAGACTCTGTGCTCAATGAAAGAGGCTGGCCACAGCAGATGACTGGTGTCTGCTTCCTCCTCTCTGAGATGCTGATAACACTCACATGTACAGAATCAGAAATCAGAAGAGTCATAGCCAAGGGCTGGGGTCAGGGGATGGGGAGTTCACATTTAATGGGTATAGAAGTCAGGAAATTGGAAACAGCTCTGGAGGCACATGGTGGTGACAGATGTGGAACGGTATAAATGTGCTATCATACCACGGAACCGCACCCTTAAAATGACCACAAGAGTCAATTCTGCGATCAATATACATAGGTAACAATTAGAAATTTTATAAAAGAACATTTTTTTAAAAAAAGAGTCAACCAGAGAGACTGGAGTGCCATCAAGATTTCACACCTAACTGACTCAGAATATGTCAAGGAAGGAACCTGCCAAGATCCCTCCCTAAAACCTGTCTTGGATAGAGTCTCTGCATGTTAGCAACCTGATAAATAAAGACATGACCCATTCCTTAATGAACTATATCTAATATATTGATAGGTTTGGGACTCTCATGAGGCTACTTCACAAGTAAGCATCCTATAAACCGTTGTTGGCACTCGGTTAAGGAAGTGAGGAGCCAGAGCGCTGCAGCTTCCACTGGGGTTACCTCCACCATCTTGCCCACCCAGGTCCTCACATGGTTAGTAATTTCTGTTTTAGTCAGCTCTTTCACTGCGGTGACTAAATAACCTGACCAGCACAATGATAGAGGAGGAAAGGTTTCTTTGAGGGCTCACGGTTTCAGAGGTCTTAGTCCATTGAAGGCTGACTCCATTCCTTGGGCTCCAAGTGGGGAAGAACATCATGGCGGAAGAGCATGGCAGAGGGAAGCAGTTCACATCATCAGGAAGCAGAGAGAGAGAGAGAGAGACTCTACTCTCCAGATACAAAACATGCACCCCAAAGCCACACCCCATTCCCACCTCCTCCAGCCACACCTACCACTTCAGTTAATCCCTTCAGGGATTCATCCACTGATTGGGTTGAGACTCTTCCCACCTCATCATTTCTCCTCTGAACCTTCCTGCATGGTCTCCCATGTGAGCTTTTGGGGAACCCCTCACCTCTAAGCCATAACACCATCCTACATCAACACCCTCATTAGATTGTTCAAGAAGTAAAACTTGATAACAATGAAAGGTGATGTGTACGTTTCTTGCTTCTCCACACGCAGTCATTTCCTGAGTCATGTCAACGTGAGCCAGGATGGTGTCGGCAACTATTTGAAATAAATATTTGAGAAAGAGAACTCTTGGAAATGGAATGAATCCACCCAGAAATGGAGAGCAACAAGATATTTAATCACTGTAGATCCAGCTAACTCACATTCCAGAAACTACTTGACCTAGAGCCTAGATAACTTCCTTGATTTACAGAAGAGGGTAATACCTAAGAATTTCATTCCCTTCTGAATGACACTGGGCTTAGGACATTGGCATGTGGCTCTTATGAAGATGTTTCATACATTAGTGGGTACAAGTCATTGGTAAATCACCTGCGTGCACTGAAATAATACTCTCTTCTTGAGGTAATGGCAATATTGATGTTTAAAAATCTGACATGGTCATGTTTTGGTTTCTCTGTTGTTTGGAAACCTCTTTTGTAAGACTGATTAAAAACTTATTAAAAAAAAAAGAACCACATAGGGTACCTTTCCTCATGCCATATTTGAGATGCCTAGAGCCCAAGATTTCTGTTTATTTGAGTGCTAAAAAGAAAAAGAGAGATTAAAAAAGCACATCAGGAGGCAGTCAGACTAGAACCCAGAAACCATATGGCTTGGGCTTGTGCTAAATTGAAAGGGAATAGTAAATCCTGATCTGATATATGCCATGTACAAGTTACAAAGCATTCACCATCAAAAGCTCAGAAAATTAAATTAAAAACATATATCTTATCCCCATTCCAGTAGGTAATACAGCCCCAGTTGTGAAATAAAGTCCATGAACAGATTTCAAATTAAATTCCTCATTGTATGGAAATAAAAATCGTATAAATAATACAGTTTGTTATATGATTTGCCATCAAAATGCTGTAGTAAACCTTATATACACTTGTATGACTTAATAAATCTTCATCCCAAAGTAGAAACTTATGGAATTAAAACCCCAGTGTGAAGAGAATATAGTGATTCATTGCATCATGTAATACCAACACCAACTAAAAGAAAAAAAAAAAAAAAGTTACCTCTAAAATCTCGAGTCTCTAATGCACTTTAGGAAAGAGAAAAGGAAAAACTAATTTCCAGGGGTCAACTTGGTAAATATAACTGTAAATATATTTTATTACCTGGGAGCCTATCTTTAGAGAAAAATATAAACAAGGCTACAGCTTGAGAACGTGTTTGCAGGATTATTTAACTAAATAACACAAGTTCTTTGCCAGAAACAGGAGATATTGCAAAGGTACAGAACTCTTGGGTGTAGTGACTGTGATATTGTGCTACAGTAAGAAATAGTCACTTGGCTTTTTCCCCCTGGTCGCAGGCTCGCTGCTTCTAAAACCCTTGGTATCTTTGAAGTGGGTAAGACAGTCTTTTTTTCTATGCTAATGAGATGGCTGCTGGTTGGAAGCCCCTAGGGTAGCTTCACCAGCAAGACAGAGGCAGGAGGAGACTTTGAACTTCCGAGGGAGAGAGAGGGACTCAAGATTGTGCAGATCACCGATGGCCAATGACTTAATTATGGAATGACGTCTCTGTGAAACGCAAAGTGATCTGCTTCAGGGAACTTGTGTAGCTGCACTGTGGAAGTTCCTGGAGGGTCGCCCGTCCAGAGGGTGGGCATGGGATCAGGGGGCTTCCTCCCACAGCCTTGTCCCTTGTATCTCTTCGATTGTTTTGTTTGCTTCTATCCCTTTTTATTTCCTTTATCATAAATCTGAGTTCTGCAAGCCTTGCTAGCAAACTGATCAGACCCAAGGAGGAGGGCTTAGAAATCCCTAGTTCATAACCCTTTAGGACGGCAGCACGGGGATCAGCTCCTGGTACCTACAACTGACATCTGAATTGGGAACAGCCATAGGTCCAAGCCTTTCACTTGTGGGACTGGAAGCCATCTGTGGATAAACAGTGTCGGATTTGAACTGAATTAGCCAACACTCTGCTGGTGTCGCTGGAGACTCGCTGAGTACGTGGGGACATATTTCCCGCACATCTGGCATCAGAAGTGTGGTACTGAGCACTGAGTGAGACTTAAAAAGCACTTTGGCTTTTCCTCTCTCTTCCAGTGACACGGCGACTTGTACCTTTGGCAACTGATCAACCTTTAACGGCTCATAAATACGTGTTGCTTTTCTCTGTTTTAATTTATATTTAATTCTGTTTGAGTTTATGAAACTTTGTATCCACAAGAGTAAATTTAAGGAGTAATTATCTTCTTGGGAACATGATTTATGACAACCGCTTTAGTGATTTCAACATGAAAGTAGCCTTATTATTTTTTTTCCCTTTGATTATAAATGCAATATTCTTTAAAAAAAAAAATTCAGATCAACTCAGAGGAGTGTAAAGAAGAAAGTGACAAAATGATTTATATCCTCCAAATGAGGACTCACCACTGTTAACATGGTGGGGAATGTCTCCACATATTTCTATGCGTAACTGTGTAACCAGGTACAGGCATTTAGATAGATAGATGATAGATATAAAATAAATATACTTATAGATACAAAGCATGCATTTATTTAAACATACTAGGATGGGATTATATAGTAACTGGGGCTTTGTAACTCTACTTCCTACCTTTATAATTTTGACATCATCTATATCCATTAAAAAAAATCATTGTCAATCCTGCGACCAGCTGCTGTATATTTCAGTGTAATTATTTATTCAAATTATATCTATAAAATAATTTGGGGGGCTGGGTTGTGGCTCAGTGGTGGAGTGCTCGCCTAGCATGCGTGGGGCCCTGGGTTCAATCCTCAGTACCACATAAAAATGGAATAAAGGTATTATGTCCACCTTTTAAAAATAATAATAACTTGAAATGATTATATATATTCTACTGCATATCATTAATATAAAATGCAATTGTTAAATGATGCTTAAAGCATGATTTATTTTAAGCAATCATTCCATTATAGATGGATGATTTTTTTTCTTGAAAAATATACAGTTAGGAATTTTCTATTCCATGCCTTGTAGAAATTGAATGATCAAGCGGATGAAAATGACAAGAATACAAACAAGCACGCACACATGGTTGGGAGGAGAGAATCGATAGTCAAGGTGTTTTATACACTTACACACATGGAAATACGTATTTATGTTGTTATTCCCTATAGAGGGCATATGTGCTTCATTTATGCCCATTAACTAGAAAATAAGTAAATAAGAAGTCAGCACAAAGAAAACTCTCCAAAGTGGAAATTTTCTAAAAACTACTTTGTTCATCTGCCATCCACTAAGTTCATAATCTAGAAGTTAGTTTAGTAACTCATAAATTAAAAAAACAGATAGATATGTAAATAGCATTCTATCTAACTCAAAAACAGAATTCCCATATGTCAAAACTTATGGAGAGGAAAGGCTCTTTTTTGAGGAAAATATATAACTTTATATGCTTTTATCATTTAAAGAAGAGAGTTGTTACCTCCTGACACATGCAAAAAGAATTTTTTTGTTGTTGGTAATTTTTCCAGTGCCAACAAAATGACATTTACCAAATTCAATGTGGTCCCACTATGCACCATTGCATTAGGGTCTCTCTCTACACAGCAAAGCTTCCCCTTCCTGCCCCAGCCTTTACCATTGAACTTGCAACGCTAGAGACCCTTTTCTAAGTCCAACACCCTGTAATTCTTTGGCTTGATTCTCCAGACATCACCACCGTTTCTATGAGCAATTGCAGCTACCTCTGGAAGCAAGGGGGTAGGGGGCTCCACCTTCCTGCATATGCTTCATTGAGTTCTTTCAACTGGGTCTCAGACGCTTGGGATTTTTCTCCCTGTGGCTCTGATGTTCGACACAGGAATCCACGGTTTTGATGATAGCCTCGGCATCCCCTTAAGTGGTAGCTGGTCATGTCCTCTGTCTTCTGGAGCCTGTATGAGAACAATAACCTGACAGCAGGTACTGAGTCTTAGTTTCACTGCTAGATCTAGATCGGCTATGGGACCTCCACTTGCTTTCCCAATATCCCTACATATTTCTATCTGTACTTTTTAAAAACTATTCTACCTTAGTAGCATTTTGGAAATGGGTAGGAAAAGGTGATTTAAAAAAAATTTAAAAACATATAAAACAGATTCCTTCAGTGAGTCCTTATAAAAGCTCTAAGAGAATGATACTTTGATGACAAATTCAAAACGGTTGTTGTTCAAACTGAGGGTCAGTGAGGCTAAGTATCTTTTCAAAGTTCACACTTCCTACAATGGGTGGGACCAGTATTCAATGTCCAGAATTTGATTGACAAGGGACAGGCTGTGATATTGCTTCCAGGGTGCGGGCCTGCTCTCAATCTGGCTAAGTAACTTGAGTTGCAATTCAGTCTCCTTATTTCTCAGCTGCTGGGTTTTGGCTTTAAGGCTCTTCCAGGCCCGAAATTAATGCACAAGATGAAAACTGTCAAATATCTCAACAAGGACAAGTAGAAACTAGATTTTTTTTTCTTTTTTTCTTTTTTTTTTTTTTTTTTTTCTTTTTACACAGTGTCCAAAGAAAATGAAGAAGCCCAAGTTAGTTACAGAATGTCACACATGGCTTTGTCAAGTTTTCTTTGTGTTACATGTCCTTTGGAAAAGCAACATGAATAAGGAAAAAAGAAAATGCCTCAGCTTGTAGAGAACAGAAGGACTATATCATTTATCTGCATTCAGTCCAACAAGTCTCAAATGACCTTCCACCAGGAGGTTTTCCTACCACTCCTATTAAAGAATCCTTCAGAGGTATCTATAAGCTAGTATTATTTGGCAGGTCAATATCTGTTTAGAGCAAAATACTGTGCCAATATAATATAATAGGCTTGAATTTCTCAGAAAAATAATGATAGGTACCCAATAGTGACAGTGAATAATTGGTTTCTGCATGGGGTGGCTGTTTCTGAGGGTGTCAAAAAATATATTCTTACTAATATGCACATTTTTAGATGAAAAGCTACCACACTACGTAGCAGCGTGTGAAAAATTATGAAAGCGACGATATTTGTGGGGAGAGAACTTCTGTTTCTGAGAAAACTTGTTGAGGGGCAAAAACATCTAATCCATAAAGTTTCTCTCTCACCCTTGATAATGAGATTTAAAATACCATATGATGGTATACTACAATAAGATTTTAGGATAAGATGTATACACTATTTGAACTGGATCTGTAAGTCCTTTTAATCTGCGATCAAAAGTGATTGGTACACACATTTTGATTTTCTCCAGGACAACTGAGATTTTCCTCTGGATGAGAAAGCGTTTGCAAAGGTTGCGATTAGTAACGAGGATGCATTTTCTGATAAAGAGCAGCAACAAACCATGCAGTGGAAATACAGGAAAATCCTGTATATAATTTTGAACAGAACACTCACAGAGGTATTTTCAAAATTTGATTCTGGGGGCTGGGGTGGTGGCTCACTGGTAGAGCACTTGCCTAACGTGTGAGGCACTAGGTTCGATTCTCAGGCCCACAGATAAGGAAATGAATAAAGGACTGCCCACATCTAAATAGTATTTTAAAACATTTTTATTCTGATACCCATTAGTGTGTGAAGAAAGATGCCTCTGTTGAGATTTCTCTGTGCTTCCCATGTCCGGGGCCAATTGAGAAACAGCATCCAAAGATAGAAAAATGGACACCATCATGAGTCTCATTAGATGATTGGAGATGTAAAGTTGAATTTGCTTGCTATTAGTCTATTTCTGTGCCAAGAAGGTTGATCTTCTCCAACCCAAAAAGGACCGCAAGAACTGTAGCTTTCCTCACAGGAACACAGCCTGTACCAAGGAGCCGCCGCAGATCTAGAAGAAGGGAGCTCGGAGGAGCAGAGAACAACGTGCCAACCCCACCTGCCCCCCCCCCAATCCCTCCTTCCATAGGATGTAAAAGGACTGTCCCGAGTGGTCAGTCATGCCCCTCTTACTGATGTCCTTCTGCATGGTGTCAGGCCAATATGATGCTGCCAAGTGGGTATTTCCAGTCTAGAGGACAATATTTGTGGAACAACCAGTGTGGTGCTTTATGACCCCTGGGGGCTGAAAATCAACTACCATTAATTAACGTTCATAAAAAATAGTCCCCTAAGGCTGGGGAGATAGCTCAGTCGGTAGAGTGTTTGCCTCGCAAGCACAAGGCCCTGGGTTCAATCCCCAGTACCGCAAAAAAAAAAAAAAAAAAAAAAAATAATAGTCCCCTAGTGGCTGCACCGATTTGCAGTCCCACCAGCAGGGTCTGAGTGAACCTTTTGCCCACATCCTCGCCAACATTTATTGTTGCTTGTATTCTTATAAGCCAAACCCAAAAATCCAAAGGTTGAATGTTTTCTCTGATATGCAGAAGCGAATTCACAATGGGGGGATAGGGAAGAATAAAGGTATTTTAGATGAGGTAGAGGGGATGAAGGGAGGGAAGGGGCTGGGGTAGGAAGGATAGCAGAGTGAACATACATGATGACCTCATGTGCATGTATGACTGCATGACCCATGTGATCCTGCAACATGTGCCATCAGAAAAATGAGAGATAGCACTCCATTTATGCATGATCTATCAAGATGTCCAATTGCATTCCACCATCATGGACAACTAAGTAGAACAAATAAAATTAAAAATAAAAATAAAATAGTCCCATCGAGGGGCAGATACAAGTGGAGGACGATCCCACCCAGAGCCAGGAGTTCCATCATCCAGGACATTAGTGCACTGAGTCACCACAACAGTGACCTTTAGGGGCTTTGAGAAATGTGACTTCAATCCAGGGAAGGCTATGGGGTAGAAAGCCAAAGCCACTGTCAAACAACAATGACCACGAGAAATCAGGACAAATGAGCTTCCACCAACTCATGCTGAAAATGCCTCTCATTTTATTTATGCCTCAAAATATAATTATAAAGTCAATACCTGTGGCGTAAAAATGAAAAAGGATAATTATGCTGTTATATATATTACATATTCATATATACGAAAATATACATGTACATATATATACATGTATATATGCATATACACACATATTGTATACACACACATACACACACATGCACACATATATATATTTTTGTTACTGGGGGATTGAACCCAGGAGTACTTAACCACTTACCCACATCCCTGGCCCCTTGTGTTTATTTTGAAACAAGTTGTCAGTAAGTTGTTGAGTACTACGCTACTTT
This sequence comes from Sciurus vulgaris, assembly GCF_902686455.1. NCBI lineage: Eukaryota > Metazoa > Chordata > Mammalia > Rodentia > Sciuridae > Sciurus > Sciurus vulgaris. The sequence goes on from NC_136480.1 coordinate 16,690,069, forward strand.
GCTGAGGCTGGCCTCCATCTTACGGTCCTCCTGCCTCAGCCTTCAACTCACTGGGATTATAGGAGATCACCCCCAAGCCTGACTGTGCTATTATCTCCTATTTACATATTTCTCTTCTTTTACCAACTAGATGAAGTTTGGAAATCTTGTAAGAAGTGGTACTGAAATAGAAGCCACTTGAGAATGCTCATGTGGGTGGGTAAATTTTATTATTGAAAAAGTGATAATTATAATTATTCTGATTTACTCTGTCTAAATAAGTTGTCAAAATCTGATTGATTAAAAATAGTATGTGTGACATATTTTTTTATATGTGTTGCTTCAGGGAATATGCAATGAACTATATACCATAATGTATCCCCAAGAGAGAACACCACAATGATTCTTATTTTACAGATGGAGAAGATCAATTTAGAAAAACAACGTGACTTTATCAAAAATCTCATGAACAGCCAGAGGCAGAGGAACAATGGGGAATAATCCCATGGACCACAATGTACAAAAAAATTTAAAAATCCCATACACACTCCAGTAACAATTTTAGGAACAATGTAGGTCACGGTAGGTCACTCTATCTAAAAGATATAGTCCCTCCTTCTCCCCCCCCAAAAAGAAAGATATTCACTTTGAAACATCAGATTAAAAAAATAATAATAATGATTCCATCAAGTTTATACACACTGGGAACACTGCCAATGAAAAAATTAATTGCTTATGTCCTGTATTGTTTGCACAGAAGGACAGCCTCCATTCTTGTGATTCGAAATTTGTAATTAAGCAAGAGAGCCAAAAGGACTTCGTCAGAGGTTGTGATCTTCATTGAATCAAATAACTGGTTGAAAATAGAGAAATGTTACCATCAAGTAACCAGGTTTTTCCGAGCATTTAGCAATGATCCAAAGAATGATTAAATTTTTCTTTTGCTTGTTCTATTTTTTTTTTTTTTTAACATTTCAGTTGGGCATTCAAACCTAGGTTTGCGTACTTTGTGTCCCTGATAGGGTAACAATTTCCAGTCAACCATCTTTGAGATAACGTCAGAGCAGTTCCTAAGATTTCACAGAGCCTTACTTGCTTCGGGCTTGGCCTCCCATCTCCTCTCCTGTTGGTCTCAGAGCTGATGATGATTCCTGGTTTCTTGGCACTTTTTTCCATGTGTTTTTGAAACCAGAATCACATCTATGTCTGTGTGTTAGGTCTGTGTGTTAGATTGTACGGTGCTAGGATTTAACGTCCCCACCAAAATTCATGTTGAAACTTGGTCCTCATTGTGAGGTATTCAAAGATGAGACCACATGAGGTCTTTAAGAGCAGATCAGATCATGAGTTCTCGGCCTTCAAGAATGGATTAACATGAAAATGGGATCTGTTATATAGTTTACCTCTGTTCCTTGCCTGTGTTGCTCTCAGCATGTGATAATCTGACCCACCTTACAACTCTACAATGTCCCCAGTACCAGAAAAAGGCACTTTCCATATGTGACCCTCTCCACCTGGTCCTCCCAGCCTCCATGACTGAGGACTGAATGAACCTTTACCCTTTATAAATGATTGAGTCTGTGGCATTTAGTGATAGCTACAGCAAACAGACTAAGACACATGGTAAAAGAGCATTAAATTTGCAGATAGAAGTGAGGTTGCTAATCAGCCGTCACAGAAAGCAGGAGATGATCCTTGATTAACTGGGAAATTCAGTGTAATCACAGGAATCCTAAAAGAATCAGAGGAAGATGAGGTGGTGGAGAACCAGAGAGCTGGACTCAGCCTTTCTAATTGGCTTTGAAGATGGAGGAAGGGACCAGGAGCCAAGGATTGTGGGCAACCCTTGGAAACTGGGAAAGGCAAAGAAAAATATTCTCTCCAGAACTTCCAGAAAGAAACCCACTCCCACTGATACCTCCAAGTTAACCCAGAAAGACCCATTTTCAACCTCTGGCTTGCAGAACAGTAAGGTGGGAAGTTTGCTTTAACCACTTGGTGATAACTTCTTAGAGCAACAATAAGAAGTCCACACGTGTGTCGAAGATATCGAGTGTGATGGTCTGTTGACCATTAAATGCTGTGATGTGCGTGAAGTGCTCAGCTGAACACCTTATGTAGGTCAAGAATCAAAAAATAGTAACTCTCACTCATCAATTTTTTAACTAGTGTTACATCGTTATTAAAATAATGATAAAAGTCATCAAAGATATGCACTGAAATTCATTCTGTAAAAAGCAGTAGGAATGCTTGGGTCCACCGTTATGTGATATTCCAGGAGATGATGGAAAACCTCAATGTTTATGGTAGGCAGGATATAAACTGTGATAAGTATTAACATTTAGAGAAAACAGAAACCACAGGAGAGGCCCAGTATTCTTTTTATCCAACTGAGCACTTTAATGAATATATTTAAATACTTGGAATAAATCTGTGTTTATTTCCAAAAAACTTGATAGCATCAAAATTCCCAAGGGTGTAAGATACTTAGAATTTCCATTTTCATGAATAGCCTCACTTTACAGGCAACTAAATATATCTGATCTCCACAGGTTGAATTTTGATAGAAATTATTTCAGATAGCACCTTTTCTCCCAAGTCACAAAGATGAGTCAAATCAATTTCCACAAATAATTGTATTCCAAATGACTTCAAATGTCTACAAAGTGATTATCCCATGACACGGATGAGGTTTTGAATTGTTTTAAGGAAAAAGTCTTTAATGTTTAATGATATTTATCATATCATTTACACAATTGTATTGGTATACATAGATTCCAAGTTCTGAAACAATTTTGTTTCTTAGTTTTGTATGTAAGATAAATCAGTCTTTTAAGTTTATAGGAGTCCCCCCCCCCCCCGCCCGAATCAGGGAAAAATTGAGTCCCTGTCTTAAAAAAAAAAAAAAAAATGGTCTTAGTGGTTAAGTGTCCCTGGGTTAAATTCCTGGTAATAATAATAATAATAATAATCGGGACTGGACTGAACCCAGGGTGCCTTTAGTACTGAGCCACATCCCCAGTCCTTTTTATTTTAAGACAATCACTCAACACACTGCTTAGGGCCTCACTAAATTACTGAGACTGGTTTTGAACTTGCAATTCTCCTGTCTCAGCCTCCCAAGCCACCATGCCCAACAGAAACCCATTTTTAAGACATCCATACTTGGTCACAAATTCCCTCTTGCTGTTTCCTCTCTATTAAAACATGGATGTCTTAAGCACTCTCATGATGAGCCCATGATCAAAAGGATACCACACAAATTACCACATTATGCCTTGGATGTAGTAGACAGAGAATGGAGACTTAATGACTCATTGGCTAATCTCCAGGGACTGTCTTTACTTAATCCTTTACACAATAGACCATAGAAACTTAGGGACTTACATTCATTCATTCATTCATTCATTTATATAAAACATATTTATAATATAGAAGGTGCTCTAGTTGATAAAGAGGAGATAATATGAAGATAAATCTGGAGAAGTCAATAACTTTAGTCCACCATGAACAAGGTAAGATAATTATCAAGATCAATGAATAAAATTTGCTCTGGGCACCAGAAACGAAATGGTGTAACCTTGCAAATTTAAGATATCCTGGTAGGTAATGAGAAACCTCAGCTGAAATTAGTGACCCTCAAATATTTTGTGTTGGATGCACATTTTCAGACCTTAAAATTACTACCAGTTTATGAATGATTAGAAACAAGACTTTATCGGTGATCTATAAATACAGTCACGACTGGAGCAGATCAGCAGTTCACAGACTATCAGTTTCCACAACTTCTAGGCTGTTTGTGGTGACTTTTTGGCAATTCAAATTAAAATGTGTGTGTACATACTTACTTCCACAGTTTTCTCATTTACTATTTACTCATGGACAAGTTCTGAAATATACCAGGAGCCCTTTCCTCTGCAGGGGCAGACATTCCCCAGGTTCATACATGTGGAACTTACGCGCAAATCATGCAGCCGTCTGATTCAAATACTACAGAGAGAATCCCTCTTTTATTGGCATGTCGATTTTTCAAATTCTGGTTGTTTTCCGTTTGTATTTTCATATCTAAAAGCCTCTTTATTAATTGCTTCTGTCTCTACTGGGAAGGAAGGCTTTGGTCTTGGTTCCTTGGTTCCATCTCGATGGCTGTTTGCTTCATGTTAGAATGGACTCCATTTCCAATGCCACCTTGGTGACCAGACGGAGCATCACTAGGAGGAAGGCACGTTTTCCACAGGTGAAGAGAGGGCACTTGGATTTCTACTTCCCACTCTTGTTAATTGGCTACTGGCAGCAAGAAGGGCTTGACATTGGCAGCTGCCTGTCAGATTTATTCTGCTACCTCCTCCTGCTGCTTTTCAAATCTGCTAGTAACGCTTATGCCACTCTGTCTTGTGTCTTGGATTGGGTTTTTCATCCTAGATTATCTTTCTAATCAGTATTTTTATGCCTCCTTACCTTTTTATCACTCAAAAACTTTCATGATTAATTTCTGGATTATTTCCCATAATGCTCCAATTCCGTTCATGAGCTGCCAAAATGGGCAGAAAACACACAAGTACCCACAGGGGGAAATGACAAAAGGGGATGGGAAGAGGGACTCCCACGTCGCGGCTCTTTTCCTCAGGAGTCTCCTAACAATCACTGGGTTTTTACTGAGAGGTGTCAATTTCCGTCAGGTGTCTATGCCTTTTATCAGGATGGGTTCTGATGTTTCAAGATTACATTTGCATGGGGTTTCTTTGGCTGTAATTCTGCACATTGCTTTTCCTAGGAAAAGGAAGCATGCAGATGGCTCAATAAGATGGACCCGCAGCCTATAAGAGCCACATTGTCACTTGATTCGTCCCTCATTCAATTTCTGAGAAAGCAGAAACCAAGGGTGAGGGGGAAACATAAATAGGAAGGAAGAAGGAGTGATGGACACAGTGATGCTCATGTGTCAGTCAAGGCGACATGGGAACCTGCTTCTTGGGCTACACAGCTCATGGTCCTGCACCCACTGGTTCCAGAGACCTGGAGAGAACATTCTCAGGTTCTGAGAGAGGCAGAAATGCACGTGTTGAATCCCAGTGTTCAACTCCTTCCCGCCCATTCCCTCTTCTGTACTCCTGAGAGAATCCCTGATCACTCTGCTTCCCAGATTATGAATTATTTTTTGCTGTTATGGTCTGTCTCATTTTTGTACTGTTTTATTGAACCAGGAAACAGTCCTTTTCTGGTTTGATTTTTTTTTTTTTTAATGATATGTCTACTGCAGACGGATTCCTCACTGAATCCCACTTGCCTGGCATACAGGATGCCCTGAGCCCCTGGGTCTACCTCTGTGCGATGTTGAGCTAGTGTCTCTGAGCTTCAGATCTATCCTTTTTAGGTGGCTCTGCGATGCTGTGGGACTCTGAGCCTGTGATTCTCCTTTGCTGGTTAGCTTCCCATTAGGATCTCCCACCGGGAATTGTTAGAGGGGGACAGGGAGGCTGACGGGAAGAGCAGGCTTGCTCCTTCCTGTTTTCTCTCCTCTCAGCGACATAGAATCCCATTACATAGATGTGATGAAAATATTTCAATCAGTGGCACTTTCTCATTTTCTAGTCATCATGACCCTATGTACGGGTATGATTACCCAAATGTCATGAATCTACATCGTGCACGACCATAGAAAGAAAATGATGCACCCCAGGTGTGTACAATGAGTCCAAATTCAGTCGGTAAAAAATGAAAAAAAAAAAATTAAGATTTGAAAACAATGTGTGCTTTCAATTTTCACGACTGATTTCAAAGTGCACCAAGTCCACACTCTCAACTTGTCTTTTGCTTTTTGCTGTGTGTCCCATCCAAGAAATATCTGCTTAAGTTCATGAAATATGTGCTTATTCCAAGGTCACGGAGCGCATCATCTGGCTTCCTTGAGAACACATGGATTCTAGGCTATCATTCCAGACAGTGATCAATCTGCAAGTAATCCTTCAGGACAGCCTGCCCAGTTGAGCCCCATGTTTGACACCATCTGACCACCAGTTGTTCTGGAACCATTTGTTAATAGAGATTTCCATTTTGCACCAAATTGACTTCTCATCTTGGTGCAAAGTCCATTGACTGTATGTATATCAGAATGTTTCTGGAATCTTGGTGATCATTCAGTTATCTGTCTGATTTGTGTGTCCTTATGCTAATAGCACTCTCAACACGCACGGGGTAGGGGACATTCTGGCTTTCACATCTGCTCTCCCTCCTTTTGTTCTCCTTCTGTCTCTTACTGACTCGTGGATTCTGCATCCTCTTGTCCAATATGGTACCCATCTGACCCTTGGGGCTTTGAGCATTTGAAATGCAGATAATACTAATTAAGACCACACACAGTGATTTCAAAACACACAGTGATTAGAAAATAATGTACTGAATATTAATACATTTGTCATACAAATCTCTTGTTGAAATAATATTTTAGATATCTTGAGTTAAAAACAATTTATTATCAAAACTCATTTTGTAGTTTATTTTTACTTTTACAATGTGGCTAGTAGTAAATATGAAATTAGATGTGGCTCACAATATATTTTTATTGGATTTCTATATAAACTTCAAGATTAAATTGTTTATATTTTTAAAATGTTCTGCTGAAATTTTTATCTATAATGCAGTGTATGTATCTGTTCATTCGGCATGAATGAGTACATTAGCAATGCTGATTCTTTCCATTTATCAACATTTTATTTACTTAGATCTTCAGGTCTACTAATTATGTATAATTTTCAGTGTAAGGTCCTTGTTATCTTTTTTGTTGTTGTTTAGAGATAACAGTAGACAGAGTATTCATACTTGATAAATGCTATTGTTTTTAAAAAGCTTTTGTGATTTTTTCTCACTAATATGAATACAACTTATTTTTGCATGCTGACCTTATTTAACTCGTTTATGGATTTTATTTCATAATTTCAAAGTCTTTGTAACTACTTTCTACTTATATTTAAAAGGATACATAAAGAATTCAAAAAAACTTAACAATAAAAAAAAAAAAATAACCCAACTGATAAATGGGCTAAGGAACTTATCAGACACTTCAGTGAAGAAATACAACTGATCAACAAATTTATGAAAAAATGTTCAACATCTCTAGCAATTGGAGAAATGCAAATTAAAACTACTCTAAGATTTCATCTCACCTCAGTCAGAATGGCAATTATTAAGAATACAAGCAACAATAAATGCTGGTGAGGATGTGGGGAGAAAGGTACATTCATATGTTGGCTGGTGGGAATGCAAAATGGTGCTATCATTATGGAAAGCTGTATGGGGATTCCTCAGAAAACTTGGAATGGAACCACCATTTGACCCATTTATCCCACGCCTTGGCATATACCCAAAGGACTTAAAATCAGCATATTTCAGTGATGTAGCCACATCAATGTTTATAGTAGCTCAATTCACAATAGCTAGATTATGGAACCAACCTAGGTGCCCTTCAACAGATGAATGGATAAAGAAAATGAAGCATGCACACACACACACATATATATATGTATATATATGACAGAATACATATATATATATATATATGATAGAATATTACTCAGCTTTAAAGAAGAATGAATGAAATTCTGGTATTTGCTGGTAAATGGATGGAGTTGGAGAATATTATGCTAAGTGAAATAAGCCAAATCAAAAAAACCAAGGACACAATGTTTTCTCTGATATGTGGACACTAATTCACAATAAATGGGAGAATAGGGAAGAGTAGAGTTAGTTTACATTAGGTAGAGGGGAGTGAAGGGAGGGGAAAGGGCATAGGGTAGGAGGAGAGTAGGGTGAGACAGGCATTACCACCTCATGCACCTGTACGACTATATGACCGATATGATCCTGCAATATGTACAATCAGAAAAGCGAGAAATTATACTCCGATTATGTATGATCTATCAAAATGTGTAAATGCCTTCTACTGTCACATACAACTAATTAGAACAAATTTTAAAAGAAGCAATATGAGTGTAATTTACAAGATGGAAGACAGTTTTAAGAAACTTTTTATTTCATTTTTATTTTTCTGGTACTGGGGATGGAATCCAGGGTTGCTTTAACACTGACCTCCATCTCCAGCCCTTTGTATTCTTTTTTTGCAGCAGGCACTAAATTACTGAGGCTGTTCTTGATATCACATTGTTCCTGCCTCAGCCTCCCAAGTTGCTGAGACTACAGGCATTATGAAATTTTTAAACAAGCACCTTGGGGACCATATATCAAGAATTGACTACACCAGGTTCTATGTCTGTTACTTCCTTCAAAGGCTTACATACCAGTGAAGATGAAGTGGTATTATTCCTGCTTTTCAAAATTATGAACTCAGGCACAGAAATACCGTTACTGTGGTGTTATGGTGTGGAGGTGAGGTGTCCCCCAAAAGTTCACATGGGAGACAATGCAGGAAGGTTCAAAGGAGAAATGATTGGTTGTGAGAGTCTTAACCCAATCAGTGAATTGATTCCAGATGTGATTAATTGAAGTGATAGGTGTGGCTGGAGGAGGTGGGAATGGGGGTGTGGCTTTGGGTATGTATTTGTATCTGGGGAGTGGAGTCTCTTCCTCCCTCCCTTCCTCCCTACCTCTACCTCTCTCCTTCCTGATGATGTGAGCTGCTTCCTTCTGCCACACTCTTTCGCCATGATGTTCAGCCTCATCCTGATCCCCAAGGAATGGAGCCGGCCTTCTATGGACTGAGACCTCTGAAACCATGAGCCCTCAAATAAACCTTTCCTCCTCTATAATTGTGCTGGTCAGAGCTTTTAGTCACAGCAGTGAAACAGCAGACTAAAACAGGTGGTTCCCCCTTATCCACAATGTTGCTTTCTGCAGATTCAGGGGCCAGTGGACAAGTGTGTTCTGAAAGTATGTAAATGGAAACTTCCAGAAATAATTCCTAAGTTTAACATCCTCCACCTTTTCTGAGAAGCGGGATGAAATCACACTGTCCTGCTCCGTCCTGCCCGGATGTGAATCATCCCTTCATCCAGGATGCCTGTGCTGGGTCTGTTTCCCTCTCCTCACCCACCAGGTAGGCTTTTTGGTTACCAGATCTACTAACCAGGAAGTGCTTGTGTTCCAGTGACCGTGAGTGGTAGCCTAGACCCCCAGCACCTGCATAACACACCTCCCTCCACCTTCTCACTTAGGCATCATCTCCTCTCACCTCGTCACCAGAAGAGCACAGCCTCACCTGATGCATTCAGCCAGGTGACCACCACGGTGACTCACCCTCCCTGTGACATGGTCAGCACACCTGGCCATTTGCAAAAAGAAAGTTTTCAGCTTTTCTCAAAGATCAGAGAGCATACGTCCAGGTTTTTCAGTAGATACAGATGTTCTGCTTTTCTCAGTGACAGGAGCAAACACGTAATGCCTGATCTTTGAGGCATTGATGGTTCCGATGAAGCAACAATGGTGATTTCTGAATCAAGTATCAAAAATTCAAATGAAGTGGGAAAGTGCCCATAACATATAAAAACTCGAATCCATCCAGAAAACCTAGTTCTCTTTTCACATGTCATTAAAATTAGTTCAGCAAAATTCATAGCAAGACTGAATACATGTTTGATAACTCGATATTTTAAACCACATGCTCTGAATTAACGACCAAAAGTCATATTTATAAGTAAATATGAAAACCCACTGAGGATCTTTGAATGAGGGATTTTAGCAAATCACTTTAGCAATGAATGCATAATCACATATCTTTCTATATTTTTTCTTCGAGACTCTAAAATACCACATTTGTGAAAGTATAGAGCTTATATTTGGAAGCCAATGTTTCTATTTGAGTACTATTCTCCTTTTTATCTAGCTATACTTAGTATCATTCCAGAAATAAAATATGAGGCAACTTACCAAAATACTTATAAATTAAGTGGAATTAAATTAAAATGTTGGTAAGAACAGCAAAGCAGAAAGAGGACAAACCTAGGAATAGGCTTACAATGAGAAAATCTATACACACCCGTATTGCTAAGCTATGACTGTTATGTGTTGTTATAGTCCAAGTGTCCCCACAACAAATACCAACTATTTTCTCAGAAGAAAATGAGCTTTACTTGCTACTGGAAAGAATCAAAATTCTCGCATGAGTCTTCGCAGGGAATCTTCTGTATGATGTAGCAAATGAACCCCAGCATATTTCTATTTGTCTCCGGGAGCCAATATCACAGGATCAAGCCTCATTCAGGAAAGGCAGTTCACCAGGAGTCACAGAACACAGGTGGGATTGGCTTCTTGGGGTGAAATGTCAGGAAGTTATTTAAAAAGCAAAGTTAAACCCATCCCATTTACTGATTCCTGCTTTTATTTCTTGCACTTTGGGAGTCTGGTTAAGGAAGTCTGATCCTAAGCCCACGTGATGAAGATCTGGATCCACTATTTCTTCTGTTAGGTTCAGGGACTCTGGTCTAATTTCTAGATCCTTGATCCATTTTGACTTGGGTTTGGTGCAGGGTAAGAGAGAGGGGTTTAAGCTAAAGCTTGACAGCAGAACAGGTGAGCTGTTGTTTCTTGTATCTCAACTTCAGAGAAAAGCTGTGAGCTTGAGACGGTAGATCCTGGAACAACACCTGGAGTGGGCCTTCTATATTAATGAGGCCTTACCCAGAAATCGTACCCTCCAATTGCGAAAGTCTAGTAGGACAAACAGAATTCCCGCATTGCAGAAAGCAAGGTGTCCCAGCCACGTGACTTAGGGCATACCTAAGATTTTTCTTATGGCTGGTCTTGAAAATAATTCTAACTTAGACACCAAAATACTTTTTTTTTTTTTTACAATTATTTGGAATTATCAATAAAGCAACAAGGAATTTGGGGGAGAAAAGCAGCCAACAACGTCCCCCAAAACCATACTGTGAAATAAAAAATCTCGCAAATATTTTGAAAATCATTTTAGAGCCACCTAGAATGATATAAGCATTTTTGCCTCAAAATTTTAAATATAAATATCACATTGACTAAAGCCATTCTTCATTCGTATTCTAACCCTAACCAAGTTCTTATGTGATTTATAAAGCCCTTAATCTTTAAGAGCAGACTCATACATAAAATGTGCATTATTAATGTCTTTCTATCTCTTTCCCAAATTCATATTGATTATGCCATATGTTGTGTGGATCATTGATCACTTAACTTATCAATTCTTTATGCAGAGTGATGAAGTCCAGTTTATAAATCCATGGCAGTAAATTTGTCTGTCCATTTTTTTTCCCCCTCCCCACGAACTTTCCCACATTCACATTCATGAAGAACTTGATTGGGCCCATTTCCAAACACAATCCCATTGACGGACAGCCAGGCACTGGTGGCGTGTGTGTGCCTTCAGATCTCGGGGTGGTCTGGGGTTGAATAATTGAGGCCTCAGCAGAGTGCACTCTAATGAGCCCCGAGGAAATCACGGTGGGGAGAAGGCACGTTGGCTGGCTCCTTTTCTGTTTGTACTCACAGCAAACAAAAGCACGCAATTGGATTTTTTTTAAGCACTCAGTTCTCTGGAGTGTGGGCTGCTTCCAACTGGGACAGCCTTGTCTCAGATCAGTCAGCGCTCCTTGCAGATGGCCTTTCTCAGAGTCACAGAGGTGTGGGACCAGGAAGCCTCTCTAGATCCTGGCTCTGCTACCAGGTCCCCGCTCATGCACAAGAGGGAAGAGTAGCCTGGGACTGTGTCTCCCTAGCCTGCAGCTGCTCTGCCCAGGGCTGGTGCCCCAGGGTGCTTCCTGCCTAAGATGCAGTGATGGAGGACGGAGAATGGATGATGGTAAGAGTTACCGGGCTCTGTTGGGGACTGGGAGCAGTTCAGGTGCCTCTCTGTGTGTCATAGGAGACACAAGAGTATCAGAAAGAAAGCTCTTTCACGTCCTTGCAGGCCCTACAGCAAGTATTGCTCTTTTACCCAGAATGTCAGCCTCAGCTGATGATCTGACAGACATGCGTGAGTTCTGCATGGGTGGATTTGACCAGTTGCAGATGGAGGATATTTGGAAAAAATCTGCATTTCTACTCAATATATACAGACGTCTCTCTCTTGGCACGATTCCCTAGACAACACATCATAGCAACTATTTACATAGCATTTACATTGTATTTGGATTTATAAGTCATCTAGAGGAGATGTAAAGGGTAGGGGATGCTGAGAAGGCTATATGCAGATACCCTACAATTTTCTGCGAGGAACATAGAAATCCATTCTTGGATTTTGGTATCTGTGGGGCTCATAGAATCAAGTTCCCACAGATACTGAGGAAATTATATACACACACACACACACACACACACACACATATATATGCACACAGATATACACACACATATATACACATACATGCTATATATATTTAAAAACATGTGTAATATAGGTGCAATATGATATATGTCAAATAGTAAGAAGTATTTTACAAATTATTAGTCTGTCTAAAAACTATCAGTCAACTCAGTAAAGTGCATCGCCTCCCTCTTTTGATTTCCCCCATTTAAGTCAAAAGCAGACAATTTAGGTATGCACTGAGCTCTAAATTTTCTGAAATCGAATATTTATGCTGACTATCTCTGTCCAAGTAGTTCTTTTGGATTTGCTTTCATGAGTCAAAAAGAGTTCTCATGTACCTATAGTCAAAAATAGTACCTCATGTACCTATATGACTGCATGACCCCTGTGATCCTACATGTACAATCAGAAAAATGAGAGATGACACTCCATTTGTGTATGATCTATCAAAATGGATAAATGCATTCTACTGTCATGGACAACTATTAAGAACAAATAAAAAGTCTTAAAAAGAGGTCTTCTAAAGGAATTTTTGAATGGAATCATGGAGAGGCATCTTTGAGGAAGATTTTTATTCTAAAAAAACACAGACGAAAACGTACAACCAAGCTATAGGCACAACATTTCGTAATAGACATACAAAAATGTTTAAGAAGATATTAGGAATGAAATCCAACAAGATGTAGAAAAACATAGTACGTGCTGGCCAAGTGACTTTTATCTTAGGACAGCAAAGTGAGTTTAACGTTTTGAAAATCAATCAGAGTAATTCACCGTATTCACAGAACAAAGGGCAAAGTGGTCTGACCAGCTCAACGGGCCCAGGCAAAGCCAAGAATTTTGACAAACTGCAATATCCATCCATGATGGGAACTTTCAAGAAACCCGAGATAAAAGGATACCGCCATGACTTTGTAAAAGTTAATAACGTATATGAAGAATGAAAGACTGAATTTTTCCTCCTAAATTAGGGAGAAAGACAGTCATTTCCATTCCCACCACATTTATGCATTTATACAATGATACTGAGCAATAGGAAAAAAAAAAAGAAAATCAGGCAAGCAGCTGGAGAGGTGGGCAGGTGCAGGCTGACAGGCAAACAGATTGAAGATCAGAGGTCAAATTCATCATTCATAGCATACAGACCAAAGGCCTCTAAAACCAATGAATGAGTTCAGAAAAGATTCGGGGTTCATGATCAACACGTAAAAAAATAAGTGGATTTTTATACATAGGCAACACGGATTTGGGAAACTAAATTTTAAAAAGCAATGCTATTTTCAACAGCACCAAATTCTGAAACGTAGGGACAAATTTAATAAAATATATACGATCTACACCCTGTAAAGCAAAAAAAAAAAAAAAAAAATGTTGTTTTGCAAAATGAAAGGAAACCCAAAAATAAATGGAGTGATAAATTGGAGATTCAATACTTTTGAAATATTAGCTATCTCCAAATGGATGTAGGCCTCCATACAACCCCACTCAATATTTTAGCAGACTTTATTTTGGGAAAAGAAATTGAGAGGCTAATTCTAAAATTTGTTCAAAAAAGCAAAGGATGCAAACTAGACTGATTTTTTTTAAAAAAGCTCAAAATTGGAGTGTTTACACTACCTGATTTGAAGAACTTTTATTAAGATTTAATAATAAAGATGTAAGGGTGTACAGGTACTCTAGGGCTAAAGATTGGAGTTTTCTTAAAGTAAATGACTGATAAATGTTCAATGGATTTTCTAAAAAGTGTTCATGATAATTCAGGGGCGACAGACCTTTAACAAATAAGTCTGGGACCACTGGTTACTCATATGGAGAAAAAAGATTGAACACTTATCTCAAGCAATGATCAAAAATGAACTTAAAATCTACTATGGCCCTCAATGTTAAAGCAAAATTCAATATCTTCTAAAAGAAATCATAGGACACAATCTTTGTGACTTTGGAGTAAGAAGAAATTTTGCAGGGCACAAAACGGAAAGGATGAATTGACAAATTGCACACCCTCAAAATTAACAACTTCTATTCTTCAGAAGACATCATGAGGGCTGGGGTTGTGGCTCAGTAGGAGAGTGCTTGCCTAGCCCACGTGAGGTACCAGGTTTGATACTCAGCACCACATAAAAAATAAAGTTATGTCCATCTACAACTAAAAATATTTTTAAAAAGACATCATGAAGAAAATATATAGCAAACTACATATGGAGGACCCTGATTTATAGTATTTCAAATTAAGATTTTTAGATTTCATGAAAAAAGTGATACACAGTCAGTAAAAATCACACCTTGAACTTTGAGTTTTAATCTTTTCACAGAGTAGCAAAATGTGGTAGATATTCTCTAGATATGTGGGCAGGAGCAGCAACCCTTAACTCCACATTCACCACCTAGTCGCAAAGGTAAATAACAAACACTCTGCAGTGGACTGTATCCTAAGCTATGCTGATTGGTAGAGTTTGTGTATTAAAGAATTTTGGACTTATCTTTTCAAATTATGATAGTTTTATTAGAACACAACCACATTATAAGTCAAGGAGCTGAGGTATTATGTGTCTGTACAGGTATATTTCAAAAGTCTTATATCCATCATATATAAAGAGTCCTTACAATTCAAGAAAATGTCAACACCTTTCCCACCATAGTGGGCAGAAGACCTGAACAAGGTCATAAAAGAGGACATAAACCAACAAGCCCATCAATCAGTGTTCCATACCAGTTATCCTGCAGGAAATTATATTAACACTCCAATGAGATGTTACCATGTGCTCACTGGAATAGCTAAAATTAAAAGGGCTTGGAAGACCAAGTGCTGGTGAGAGTTTGTACCAACTCCAACAGATGTACATGGCTCATGAGAATGCATACTGCTAAAATCACTTTGAAAATTAGTTTGCCATTTCCCCCTGCCAATTCACACCACAGACAGAACTGGACTTACAGCAAGTGGATACATCAGGCACAGAAAGATAAATACCCTGGTTCCCTCATGTAGAAACCAGAGAAATTCATTTCATACAAGAGAAGAGTGGTCACTAGAGGTTGAAGAGGGTATAGGCTGGAGGGGTAACAGGTACCAAAACCCAGGTCTGTAGGACCAGTTCTGTTATACAGCACAGTGGCCGGACTAGAGTTTATAGGAATTTATTATATATTCTATAAGAACTGGAAGAATTTGAAGTTTCCCCAAACAAAGAAATGCAAATTCCCCTATTGGGATCATTACACGCTAGATACCTGTATAAATTATCACACTGTTCCTGACTGTTATGTGTCAATTAAAAGTAGTTTTAAAGGGCTGGGGTTGTGGTTCAGTGGTAGAGTGCTTGCTTGGCTTGCATGAAGCTCTGGGTTTGATTCTCAACATTGCGGATAAATAAATAAGTAAAATAAAGTCCCATCAACATCTTAAAAAATATATTTAAATAGTTTTAAAGCTTGCTACTTTTGTATAAAAGCTATATCTATATCACTTACCACATAAACCAGCCAATACACTTCTTGCTGTTTCCTCAAGAGAAATAAAAACCCAAAGGTTGTGCATACAATATCCACATCTGCTTACAGCAGGAAACCCCCAAACTGGAAATAACCCCCTAATGTATTCACGAGTGAACAGATAAACAAATTGCAATAAATATGCAGAACTGCATATTATTCAGCAATAAAAAAAAAAAAACAAATATTGGCATGTGAACCAAGGAAATCTAAACCCAAAAGAAGGCACACCTGTCAAAAGTTCTGTTTTTGCGAAATGATAAGGAATGCTTTGCTTATGGGTCACAGCGTCACTGAAAAGCTTCGGTGTCTGCTCTCTCTCAACATGGCTGACTATAAGGACCCTGAGCTGAGGTTACAGGCCTGGTAGAAATCCAAGCCAGTCGTGGTCAAGTGGAAGTAACGTGAGAGCAATTATCTTAATAAGTGGCGAGGTCAGATTGGTCCTAGCAAAGGCCAGCAGGCCTGACCTCCAGAGAGCTATGCAGATAGTTATCAGAACACGGTGCTTCTCAGGTGTCAGAGAGTCTGTGCCAGCAAAAGAAATTAAACATGTGTCATCAAAGGCTCAGGTTAATCACATGAACAAAAGTTCCCAATCCTGAGTCAGTTCTCAGGCAGGAAACAGCCATGAACTGAGGGAGAGACCAAATTCCTGGAGAAGGGACCACTCTTCAACAGCACAGAAGGGCTACCCACTATCAAGTCTCTCCAGTCTTTCCCCAAACAAGCCAGAAAACAGCCTTTTACTGGAGAAATTCACACAATCGAGGACAGGAAATACCCAGGCATTTTTGAACACAAAATTTAACAATGACATGAATATCCAGTCACTGAATTGGTCCTTATGGGTCCCAAGTTAGAGTACAGAACCACCTCGTAACTAATTGAGTCCCTATTCAGGTCTCTCTCATATCGACCTAGGCACCTAGGCTGACTGCTTTTCCAATCTTCAATATGATCCAAGGCGATGTTCTTAGTTTTTATCTCTACCAAAGAGAAGGGTAAGAAGCAATTTGCTTTCATGAGACACAGGAGAGTGCAGGTTGTGTTTTTACACCAGCGCCAGGTGAACTTTCTCACCCTGTGTCTCAGACCAGTTCACAGAGCCTGCAAGGCAGGTCGCATCCGTCTATGAATGCACAAGGAGAAGTCGCTTATCAGTGGCCTCAATTTGACATTGTGGAGTTGGAGGTCTCATTCAGATCGGTGTTATCGGAACTGAAACCTGAGAGAGCATCCCAAGCTCACAGTTGGAACAGCCCGTGAGCAAGACCAGAGGACACAAGAGAACCCCAGGAGTCTTAAGAATGCTAAGTCCTGCACCAACCACTGTGTACAATGCCTCTCCTTCAGCGCATTCCCATCCCCACCTGGGGGAATTTCTCGCCACAGGCTGGTGGAGAAGGGATAAGGTTTAATTGGCTTGGGGAGGAGTTAGCTCAGCATGTGAACGCAGTCAAAATTACACTGTTATTTCATCGTGGACCCACCTAGCAAAGCCCTGGAGAAACAGAAGCCACTTACTTCAAGAGGGCTGAGCTTCGGGCTGGTCATTCAATGGAAGTGAAAGAGAGATTGCCCGAGAGAGTAAGATGCAGGGATCCGTGGCCAGTGGCTCACCTGTTTAGTCCAGTTGCACTGATCATGGGAGGAGGAATGTTGAAAGTTTGCGGACAAGGAGATCTGGAGAGATGACCTGTGAATGGAAATGGCCCAATGCATAAAAATCTTTGTACCCATTTAAACACCACCTGGGACAACCCACCATAGAAGAGGCAATAAATATCAGAGTAAACAGAAGATTTGGCCAGCTGACCTTGGCAGCTGCTGCCGTAGACCACCTCAGTGAAAGGAGGGGCCGTCTAGCCAAGCCCTAGGCCGTGTGGGGCTCCAAAATCAAGCCCTTCTTCACCATAAGTCTGTCGTTGATGCTATTAGGGCTGAATGGCCAGCAACAGACCAATTATGAACACCTGATACGGCCCCATTGCTAGGAGGCTCCAGATCATCTGGTGGCCGGATCCTTCCATGATACCTGGGAGGGATAATGACTCATTTCGATTGGACCTGAGACACTCTGGAGATGTCCTGCTGCCTCTGCTAACTTCAGGAGTGGAAGCACCTCTCTCTGAGGACAATGCACCACACTGGATCCACCCACGTGGAATCCTGCATAACATGTTCTCAGATCAACTGCTACTCCTTTTATAGCACAGGAGATCTGCCAGGGAACGCATGACCCCGAGTCCAGGGATCCTCGTGCCCTTGAGTCTGAGAAGCCACAGAGGAGAGGGCAGAGTTTTCTCTGGAGGTCCTGTTTCTTCTGCCAGGGCCACAGTTGGACACCTACTGAAAAGGGAGCTCGGTCTGCCATCGATCATCTGAGGCTCCCTGCCAGGGGATTAGCAAGGAGCAGGGGCCTGATAACAGAGGGAGTAGGGCTGCTGACAGACAGCGGGGGACCAGGAAGCAAATGTGGGGGCTTGTGTGACCCCGTCGGCGCCTCTGGGTACGCTGATGATGAATTTTAGGACTGAGCAAGTCCCTGTTTCAAAACTTGAACACAGCAGAGGCGTGGGGATGTGGCTCAGGGGTTAGCACCCCTGGGTTCAATCTCTGCTGCCAAATAATTCATCAGTGAACCTCGACAGTTGCCACATCCTGAAAAATGGGTGCTGACTGTGGCCTCAGACCCCTCCTGGTGAGGGTCTGGGTCACTCCCCTGGCTGAGAATCCCTAAACAGCAGAGGAACAAACAGAATTTGAGGGAAATCTGGCTGAAGGACACCAGCCGTTGCCCTGAGAGCCAGGACCATGCAGATATGGGATGCGCCCCCTCCTCTCCTTCATGCCAGCTGCCCCATGCAAGGAGACCTGTGCTGAACCCTGGAAAAACAGCCTGGGAGGAGGGTGAACTTACCCGAGGAATTCCTTGCAGCCGCTCAGGGGTAGACTGTGAGGGCGGATGTGGGGAGCCGCCCAGGTGCCTCAGGCCAGGCCGGGCTGTTGATGGCTCCCAGGTGTGTCCTCCAGCAAGCCCCAGCCATGGGGCTGCCTCCCACAGGTTACAACCCTCTCCGGGATTAGTCCACACCCGATGCTGGGAGGATACAAAGGCCAGCACCTTTCTCTTAATCTGAAACATCTCTGGAAGCCTAGCTGAGTTTCAAAACACCCCCTGGGTCAGCTGAAACCAAGGGCATTGCAGCTGCCTAACCTGCCAGCCTGAAACTGCCCCCTCCTTTATTTAGACACCTTGAGACTGAGGGACCTTCTCAATATTTCACGTGCTCAGGAATCTCCATCCTAGAAGATTGTTGTTGTTGTTGTTAGTTTATGAATATTAGTACCAGGGATTGAACCAGGGACGCTTAACCACTGAGCCACACCCCCAACCCTTTTTTTATTTATTTATTTTTTACTTAGAGAGAGGGTCTTGCTAAGTTGCTTAGGGCCTGGCTACGGTGCTCAGGCTGACTTTCAACCTGAGCTCCTCCTGCCTCAGCCTCCTGAGTTGCTAGGACAACAGGTGTGTGTCACTGAACCTGGCTCTCGATGAAGTTTTGAGTGACCCAAGAAACACCGTACTGGAGATTGCACTTAGACTCTGGCACTCAGGCGGGGGCATGCGACGAGTTTAGACCAATGAAAAGCAGATGAACCCAAGTGTGCCGCTTCCTTGCTGAGGCAATGCAAAGGCCCTGCAGGAATCTTTGGTCCTTCCAGAGATCAGCTCCATTTTGCCTTAGAGACCATGAAATCCACCTGAGTCTTTACAATACGATTCTTTCTCTACAACATTTATTTAACTGGATTTCTTTGTGACCCAAAGCAAGCCATGATAGGAACTGCCTGGGATCCAGGGCTGATATATACCACAAGATAATCTAGAAGGATGAAGAAACTCCTGTATTTTCTCTGCACTGATTTTCCTTGCATCACTAATGGGAAGACTCCCCTGGGTTCAGAGACCGACAGTTTCCAATGGTCCAGACCCTTAAGACCACCTGAGTCTGCAGGGTCTTTCTCCTGAGCCTGGGTGTGTGTCCAGTAGGAATAATGGGAATAACCCAGCCTGAGCTTGGCTTTCCTTCCACCAAAGTTACTACATGAACTTAATGCTTTCTTTTATTCTACCACACAGAGGTCACCACTGTGAGATTTATTTGATTCTGCAGACGGGCTAATTAATTTGTTCATTCTGTGCACTCAGCATTGGCTGTGATTTTTGGAGCAGTGCTACCAAAGCAATAGATTAATTTACATGGTACAATGCTTCTAGAATAACCATTACCCCATAGAATTGTTATTGCTTGAATTCTAAAGAGAGAAGATGTTTCCCCACTGTGATAAAAAGTTTCCATTGCAGTTTTCTGTAAAAGAAAAAAAATAGAAATGTCTATAAATTTTTTGAACTGCAGAGCTTTATGGAACTTTTAATTTAATTAGGTTCTAATGCACGGCTTTGTTGATGATTTTGGACAAATAGCTTTGAGTTACAGGAACTAGAAAACTCACCTATATGAAAAAGCATAAAGGAAACTTCTTATTTTGAAGAAGAAGCAAATTCAGATAACTTCATTGGAAAATGTCACCAGGACTGGGGGTTTTGAATTCCCGATTCTCAAGATGGCATCTCTTCCTGCAGGTCACACGGATCTCTGTCCTCGGCTGCATTTTTATCTTGGTGCAAACCGCTTGGCCCTCTCCCTCATCTCTTGGACATGGCCCTTTATGGCTTATTACAAAATGGCAATCCACACCCCATAATCTCCAGTGTTATTAGCTCAGCTCATTGTCCTTCACTTCTCCAGATGCACGTGACTGACTTGAAGGTGCATCAGGTGAACACCTCAGTACCGGCGGCCGGCGGTGTCCGGGAGGTGGCTTTCCTGAGTTTCAACCTGCTGAGTCCGTTCCTCAGCAGCGACACTGTGTGGGCAGGCATGCCCCAAATGTGACAGTTAACACGGATCAAAACTTACCCAGGTTCCAGCTAGAGAAGTAAAAATTCTTTTATTACTGAGTTTATGGTTGGTTTCAAAGGCAGTAATTAATTAAGTTTATAGGGCCAATGGAAGCTTCATAGAGCAGAATGTGTTTAGATTAAGGACATATATTCACTTCCAAGGCAGGTCAGGGTCAGAAAATGAGCTGGTGTAGAATAAGGAGATTGGTGTTAAAATTTTTAAAAAGCGCACATTCGCTGCCTGCAGATAGATACCCTAAGCTTTAGGCTTTGCAGCACCTGTACACACAAGATGCATCCCCTGGGCAAATCTGATCATCCCATCCCAAATGAATCTCTTTTACAACAAACATCAATCAAAAGCAAATGCGGGACGTATGACTCAATTAGAAAGTGAGATGAGTCCTTTTGTTTTTTTCCACTCACTAGCACATTATTAGCACAAGATATAATTGTGAGATGAAAAAGCCTTTACAGCAAGCATTCTTTGTACTTTGAATTCTAGATGGTTTCAAAAAAAGAAAAAAAAAATAGATGCCATAACTAATGTGAACCAACTTTTCCTGACACCTACAGACGGTGTGAGTAGCTGTGCACGGTCACTAACCTAGGTTGCATGTCTCCATCAGTCTGTAGCATGTTTGCTACATTTGTACCAAGTCTCCTAAACTAAGAAACAACAGCAAAAGCTTTGTGTTGAAGCTGCTGAGAAAAGGTTTATTACTACAATTTAAGATGTGGGGAAAAGGCGCACTCAGAAATTGCTGGTGGAACTGCAGATTGGTGCAGTCACTCTGGAAAGCAGTGTGGAGATTCCTCAGAAAACCTAGAATGGAACCACCCTTTGACCCAGCTGTCCCACTCCTCAGTTTATACCCAAAGGACTTAAAATCAGCATACTACAGTGACACAGTCACATCAATATTCATAGCTGCTCAATTCACAACAAACTATGGAACCAAACTAGATGCCCTTCAACAGATGAATAGATAAAGAAACTGTGGTATATGTACACAATGGAATATTACTCAGCTTTAAAGAAGAATGAAATCATGGCATTTACTGGTAAATGGATGGAGCTGGAAAATATCATGCTAAATGAAATAAGCCAAACCCCCAAATCCAAAGTCTGAATGTTTTCTTTGATATGTGGATGCTAATTCACAATAATGGGGTGGGAGCTAGGGAAGAATAAACTTACTGTAGATTAGTAGAGGGGAGTGAAGGGAGGGGAAGGGGCACAGGGTAGGAAGGACAGTAAAGTGAAACAGACATCATGACCTCATGTACGTGTATGACTGCATGACCCCTGTGATCCTGCAACATGTACAATCAGAAAAATGAGAGATGAAACTCCATTTATGTATGATCCATGGAAATGTATAAATGCATTCTACTGTCATGTGCAACTAATTTGAACAAATAAAAAAATAAAAATAAGAGGAAAAGAAGAAAGTAGAATCAAAGCTAATGCCATTACAATCCATACAACTTTTGTAACACTTAACTTTTTGTAGATATTCTCATCTCTACGCCTTTCCCAGTATCTTAATGGGCACAGTGACAACACACAGCCACATACTCTTGGGACCTGAGTAACCACAGAGGAATTTCTGTGATTGTAATGCATACCTATATTTTAGATGTCTTGAAATGTTAAAGAATAGAATGAATTTTTTTTCCCCTTTGACTAGATCATGTTATGTTAACTTAAGGAGTTCTTCAATTTTCAGGGTATTAGAAAGCGTTTTAAGTTACAAAGATCACACAGAAACAGGAAATTATTTTTTTATTGACAGACAAAATATGCATCAATTATCTGACCATGTGTAATAAAAGGTACTTCTGTGTAATGTATCGAGATAATTGCTAGAAAATTTCCTGTCTTGATTTATGATGCAAAGCAGACTATATCTCTGTTTTACATCCAACAGCACATGAGAAGTGTTAAGAGAAGTTTGTCCTGTACATAAGAGAATGAAGCAAAGATAGAAACTTTAGGACAAAATAAAACTGCATGCTTATCACATTTTTTCCTATTCAAATATGTCCAACTGAATTATTTCTCACTATCATTTCAGTATTCTTCCTACTTCTTCTTCTTTTTGGTTTCCCAAAAGTCTTTTTTAAATTGATTTTTAATTTTCTTTCAGTTTTATACAACAGGAGGATATGCCCTGATATAATCACAAAAGCATAGAACACAACCCAGGCCAATGCAGCCCCAGCACCACCTCCGCACCCCAGCACCCCCTTACTTTGGAGCAGCTACTGCATATAAGAGAAAACACTTAACCTTTGACTTTTGGGGACTGGCTAATTCCACTTGGCTTGATATTCTCCAGTTCCATCCATTTACCCACAAATGCCATATTACATTCTTCTTTATGGCTGAGTAATATTCCATTGTGTATAGATACCACATTTTCTTGATCCATGTATCTGTTGAAGGGCACCTAGATTGGTTTTATAACTTGGCTATAGTGAATTTTGTTGCTATAAGCATTGATGTGTCTGTGCCACTGTAGTATGCTGGATTTACATCTTTTGGATATAAACCAAAGAGTGAGATAGTCGGGACACATGGTGGTTCCATTAATAGTCTGTCATCTCCATACTGCTTTCTAAAGTGGTCACACTAATTTGCAGTCTCGCCAGCAATGTCTGAGTGGACCTTTCTCCTCCCATCTTTGCCAACATTTATTAATATTTATATTTTTGATAATTGCCATTCTGACTGGAGGGAGATGAAATTTCAAAGGAAGAAATTGAAGAAGACCTTAGAAAATGGAAAGAGCTCCCATGTTCTCTGAGAGGCAGAATTAATAGGATCAAAATGGCCATGCTTCCAAAAGTGCCCTACAGATACAGTGCAATCCCCATCCAAATTCCAATGACATTCTTCACAGAGGTAGAAAAAGCAGTTCCGAAATTTATATTTGGAACAGTAAGAGACTCGGAATAGCCAAAGCAATGCTTAGCAAGAAGAACAAAGCAGGAAGCACCACAAAACTGGACCTCAAAGTATGTGACAGAGCTGTAGTAATACAAACAGCAGGGTACCGGCTCCAAAACAGGCATGAAGATGAAAGAAAGAGACTACTAGACACAGAGTCAAACCCACATAAATACAGTTACCTGGTCCTGGACAAAGGTGCCCCAGACATACACTGGAGAAAACATGGCCTTTTTAACAAATGATGCTGGGAAAACTGGAAATCCACATGTAGTAGGATGAAATTGAACCCCATCTCTCACCATCGACAAAAAATCAACTCAAAGTGGATCAAAGACCTAGGAATTAGCAACTGCTAAAAGAAAATGTAGACCCCAAACTCCAGTATGTCAGCACAGAAACGACTCCTCAACATGACGCCTAACGTGCAAGAAGTGAAATGAAAAATCAGTACGTGGGATGGTACCAAGTTAAAAAATTTCCGCACAGCCAAGGAAACAAGGAAGAGTGTGACGAGAGAGCCCACAGAATGGGACAAGACCTTGGCCACCTGCTGCCCAGATAGGGTGTTAACATCCGGAATATACAAAGAACTCAAAAAGCTTGACACCAAGAAACAACCCAGTTAATAATTGGCGAAAGAATTGAGCAGACGCGTCTCAAAAGAAGAAATATGAATGGCCAACAAAAATATGAAAACATGTTCAACATCTCCTATTTCCTTTCTTGAATAATGGCTCCACTGTTACATAATTCACATGATACATTTTACTCGTTTTAAATGTGTACAATTCAATTTTCTGTATCAAATTGACAGATTTAGGTAACCATGACCACGGTAATTTTAGAATATTTTTATGCCTTATGAGAAAACCCTACACCTATTATGGGTTGCCCCACATATTCCCCCTTCCCAGCCTCTAGCAAGTACCAATCTACATCCTATATTTATTGATGTGCCTATTCTGCATATTTTTTTCATTTACCTTTCAATTTTTTACAGACTGCATTTTGATTCATTGTACACAAATGGGGTACATCTTTTCGTTTCTGTGGTTGTGCACGATGTAGATTAACACCATTTGTGTTAATCACCATTTGTACATAGGGTAATGATGTCTGTCTCAGTCCACCATTTTTCATACCCCGCTCCTCCCTCTCATTTTCTTCTACATAATCTAAAGTTCCCCATTCTTCTCTCACTCCCCACCTCCCCACCCCCATTATCGTTCTCCACTTATCAGGGAAAACATTCGGCCTTTGGTTTTTTGGGCTTGGCTTATTTCACTTAGCATGATATTCTCCAGTTCCATCCATTTATTTGCAAATGCCATAATATTATGCTTCTTTATGACTGAATAGTATTCCACATTGTGTATATATACCAGAGTTTCTTTATCCATCCATCTGTTAAAGGGCATCTAGAACCCAACCAATAAATGGGCCAAGGAACTAGACAGACACTTTACAGAAGAAGACACACAGGCAATTAATAAATATATGAAAGAGTGTTCAACATCTCTAGTAATTAGAGAAATGCAAATTAAAACAACTCTCATATTTCATCTTACTCCAGTTAGATGGCTATTATCAAGAACACAAGCAATAATATATGTTGGTGAGGATGTGGGGGAAAAGGCACACTTTTACATTGCTGGTGGAGTTGCAAATTGGTGCAGCCACTCTGGAAAGCAGTGTGGAGAATCCTCAGGAAGCTTGGAATGGACCCACCATTTGGCCCAGCTATCCCACTCCTCAGTTTATACCCAAAGGACCTAAAATCAGCAAACTGCAGTAAAACAGTCACATCAATGTTCATAGCAGCTCAATTCACAATAGCCAGATTGTGGAACCAACCTAGATGCCCTTCAGTTGATGAATGGATAAAGAAACTGTGGTATATTCTGCATATTTGATAGAGGTGGAATCGTAAAGTATGTGTGGCCTCTCATGTTTCGATTCTATCACTTAGCGTATTTTTAAAATTTATCCATGTTGCAGAATTTAATCAACATGTTCTTTCTTTTTGTAGCTGATATACATGATACATACATATGACCTATGTGTACATAATATGGCTACGTTTTGTTTACCCACTTAGTTGTTAGAAATTGTGGTTGTTTCTGCTCTTTGACTATTTAGAAAAGTGTTTCAAGGCCACGTAGGCAGAAGATAAGGTTTTGTGTGGAGATTTTTCAGTTCTCTTTGGTTTATACCTAGAAGTTATATTGCTAAGTCCCAAGGTAGCTCTCTGTTTGAATTCTGAGGAACTGCCTGAATCCCTTGCCTCTTACTCTACTGATCTCACTTGCATTTTTGGAAAGATCCCCTTTTTTAATGCCTTTTTTTCTCAGTAATTTCTGCATATGAGAGAAAACATCTGACCCTTGAGTTTCTGAGTCCGATTTAATCCACATAGCATGATCTTCTCCAGTTCCATCCACTTACCTACAAGTGACACAATTCCCTTCTTGTTCATTGCTAACTGGAACTCCTTTGTGTATATATACCACGATTTCTTTAACTGTTCTTCTGTTGACGGTCATCTACCTTGGTCCCACAACTTTGACTTGAGCTGCTATAAATATTGATGGGCCCGTATCACTATGGTATGCTGACTTCAGTCCTTTTGGACAGGGACCAAGGAGTGGGACAGCTGAGTCATTTGGTGGTTCATCTCCAGTCTTTTGAGGCATCTCCACACTGCTTTCCAGAGTGGTTGCACCAATTTGCAGTCCCACCAGCCATGCATGAGCGTACCTTTCCCCCACATCCTCACCAGCAAGGGTTGATATTTGTATTCTTTTTTTTTATATATATTTCATTCATTTATTTTCTTCTGAACCATGTATGTGTGATCCAACATAGTTTTTTTTATTTTAAGATATTATCAATAAATGGAAAGGCAATTTACTATCTTACAGTCTAGAAAAAGCCACATTGATTTGAATAGGCCCTATGCAGAAATCACTCTAGCAAAGAACTTCAAATGTGAAGTCGGCCACTTTTACAGAATAATGCCTTTTAGATTTTTTTGTTTATTTGTTTGTTTGGCAAATGATGAACCATTTATTTTTTTTATTTTTTCCGTTTTTTTTATTAAAAATCATAAATTTACATAGGGCAATGTTGTTTGATTCATTCTGTTATTTTTTTCCCTTCCCCCCCACCCCTTCCACCCCTCTTTTCCCTCTATACAGTCCTTCCTTCCTCCATTCTTACCACCCTCCTTATCCCTAACCCTAGACCTAACCCTAACCCTAACGCTAACCCCTCCCACCCCCCATTATATATCCTCATCCGCTTATCAGCGAGATCATTCGTCCTGTAGTTTTTTGAGATTGGCTTATCATACCACCCTGAATGCGCCCGATCTCGTCAGATATTTGTATTCTTAATGATTACTCAACTAACTGCAGTGAGATATAATCTTAAGGTAGCTTTACTTTGTATTTTCCTGAGTGCTAAGGATGTTGAACATTTTTTAAATATTTCTGTTGACCATTTGTATTTCTTTTGAGAAATGTCTATTTAGATATTTTGCCCGTTCCTTTAATTGGGTTATTAAGTTCTGTTAAGTTTCTTGAGTTCTTTTTCAATTCTGGATATTAATCGTGTTTGGGAAGAGTAGCTGACCAAGATTTCTTCCCATTCTGTAGGTTCTCTCTTCATGCTCTTAATTGGGTCCTTTCCTGTGCAGTTTTTTAACATAATGCAATCCACCTGTTGATTCTTGGTTTTATTTCTGAAGCCTCAGGAGTCTTACTAAGGAAGTCGGTGTGTGCACCAGTATGTCGAAGTGTTTTTCCTGTTTTCTATTTAGCAGTTTCTCTTCTTTCTGGTCTAATTCCTATGCCTCTGATCCACTCTGAGTTGATTTTTGTGCAGGGTAAGGGATAGGGATCTAGTTTCCTTCTTCTATGTATGAAAATCCAGTTTCCCTCGAACCATTTGTTAAAAAGGCTGTCTTTGCTCCAACCTATATGTTTTGCACCTTTTTCAAGAATAATATGACTGTATCTATCACCCAAAATAAGGAACCATTATTCTAAATGAAACTTTTTGGAGATAATTATAGATTCAAGTACAGTTGTAAGAAATAACATGAAGCAATCCCAATGTACCACGTGCCCCTATCATAACAACACTCAGTAAAAGAGAGTCTTGGCTGAGTGCTCTGGCTGGAGTTTAAAGAACTATATGGAATGGGAGTGAACAGAGAGAACATCCTTGCCTTGCTCCTGATTTTAAAGAAATTGTTTTTGTTTGTCTCCATTCAGCGTGGTGTTGGCTTTGGTTTGTCCTGTGTGGTTCTTATGATATTGAGGGAGCTTCCTTGCCTCCCTGGTGTCTTACGTGCTTTCAACATGAATGGGTGCTGGATTTTCTCAAAGGCAAAACCATGTAAACACACGTTTTCTTTCAAAGAAAACCGCAGACCAATATCCCTGAATAACAAAGATGAGAAAGTCACCCATAAAATATCACCTGGTGGCGTGCATGAGCACATTAAGAAGACTGTATACCATGATCAAGTTGGGTTCATCCCAGAGACGCAAGTATGTCTCGACATACATACATCCATACGTGCAATCCATCACCTAGGTGGAAGTGTCTCAATAGATGAAGAAAAGTCCCAGGGGAACCAGCAACACATTCTGGAGGAGTATAGTATAATGCAATTTTTATCTTTCCTTGCTACCCTATTCTTGATCTTTTTGACATGATCTTAGCCATACAGATACTAAACATTCTGCAAATGAATGTGGACTTTCTAACTCATATCTGAAAATATCTCTGTTACTTTTTTTTTCTTTTTTCATGTCCAGCAGTAATAGGTCCGCGTGTGTGCATATCAAAGTTACATCAGTCCTTCGTATCAGTTAGGGACACATCCAAAGCAAAACAATTTAAGAAAAGATAGAATAAAAATTCTCATTGATAGTTTCCTTAAATAGGTTAAAAAACATTGGACTGGATCAATGACTGATCTTGGCAAGGCCCCTTTAATGAGAATCCCATACACCCGATGTAGAATGTACGTTCAGTGGTGGCCCCTAAACCAGCCTTTTTAAGTAATTTTCCATGTAACTTTCGCAAACAAGAATTATCTGTATTTTATAACTAAAGAAAGTGAAGCCACAGGTTATCTTGTAAGTCAGCAACAAACAAGGATTAAATGTCAGAGTGAAATTTGAATCTGAGTCCTTCTGCTTTCAAGGTGGATGCTCTTTCTGTTATTTCTCACTGCCGACCTCTGAATCATTACTGCACGTGAAAAGAGTTGAACCAATATAACTGAAAAGACAATGAGGAAATGATGAAACCGATGAGGTTAATTAAGAAACTACTTATCTCCATTTTAAAAATGATTCCCTTTGAACATGTTTGCAAATGTTTTGCAAAAATAGTACAAAGATTTGAAAGAGGTAATTTAAATGATGAATAGTTTATTTACTATAACTAAGGTAATTCATTAAGGGAAAGATGGCTTTTGTAAGAGGGGTAGGAATAAATGGGTAATGATATGCAAAAGAGTAAAATGAATCTCAGTCCCTCTCTGTTACCATATATGAACCAGAACTTGAATCCTTATGATACAAAGTTTGTGTAGATTATGTCTTTAAGTTAACATTTTTAGTTCAGTTTGTGTCTTTTCCCATCTCTGCCAACACAAGAACTTCAATACAAGGCGGTAGACAATAGACAGATGGGTAGATTTTGAAGTAGAATAACAAAGT
Source organism: Sciurus vulgaris (assembly GCF_902686455.1). Lineage (NCBI taxonomy): Eukaryota > Metazoa > Chordata > Mammalia > Rodentia > Sciuridae > Sciurus > Sciurus vulgaris. Next base: position 16,719,498 of record NC_136480.1, read on the forward strand.
TTTATTCCTATCTTCTCCAATACCTGCTAAGTCCCGTATAAACCTCAGTTACTGTCTGCAAAACTGGCTTAGGAATGCTTCCTCTCTCCTCCTGCTAAAGGGAGAAGTGGCATTACACAGCAAGTGCCTGTCACAGGCGAATGCGTAACAAGGGTTTGCCCTTTGAAGGGCTTGTGCACGCTGGCAGCATGGAATGCAGGTTCTCAGAGGAAGAAGGGAGCCAGGTGTGCCCTGTAGTCTTGAGTCGGAGCTGCGTGTGGTTTGACAAAGCTTCCAGTGGATTCTCATCCCCTTTCTGCCCTTCGACTTGAGCATCAAAGCTACGGTTCTTCACCAGAGGGTGGGATAGACCCCACCCTCAGTCATATTCTTTATAAACTCCATCCGAAGGAGATTTTTTTTTTGTTTACCCATCTATTATTACCCATCTATTATTCTTCTGTCGACATTGTCTCGGCCCAGCAATAAATAAAATATAAGTGACAGAAAATAATACGTGTTCACGAAATTACTCTCAGCTATTGAATTGTATTTCAAAATTATTTTTCCTGAATAACCTTTTTCTTCCTTCAATTCCAGTTCCTGAGAAATTTCTAATTAGCTACCTGGGAAACGGCGCTCTCTTGCTCCATTTTTGAGGGGCCACCTTATTAATCTTCTGGATTTGTCTCAATGCAGTATTTATTCACAGTCTTTTCTGGCCTGTACTTGGTATTTCAAGAGCTGGCATTTCCCTTGCTTGTCTCTGGACACTAATATTTAATCATATAATCACAGGACTTGGAGATGGATGAGACCTAACGGTTTATTCTCCATCTGGCTGCCAAAGCTGCTGTGGTTTTTGGCATTGATTTCTACAAAGCTGGTGATTTATCCACTAGCATAATTCTAAATGCCATATTTTTGCACATACATCAGGAATATGTGGAATCCAAACGCTTTATGTTTATTCCATAGCTATTTCTTTTGGATGAGTTTACATCTAATAATGATGCATGTGTGTCTGTGTACACACACATCTTCCCACATGTACATAATGGACAAAATGTCCCAATCACCAGTGATTGTGGTCAGCCGAGTGCACCTGTTATTTCAATAAGCAAAATGCAAATCAAACAAATAATACAGATGAGTACTCTATTCCGTCAAAATTTCAGATCTACTCTTAGAGGACCACTATCCACCACTCTGTGATCTTTTCAGATAATAAAATACTTTCTCTGCATTTAAAAGTGTATTATAAATTCTTAGGGCTTTTTTATGCTCTTTAAAGATGAAGAGTTCTTCCTTTGTAAAGCAGCTACATTGTGGAGAGTCATGAAATTGTGGAGAGTTAGTGACATTTCAGCTAGAGAATGTCCAGTGGATTGAAAACATAAAACCCAATAAACTGTACATTCATCTGCAACCATTTCCCCACCTGAGACTCACATACTTGTGAGTTGAGCATTCACTGAACTTCTTAGGCTTCAGTGCATAAACCATATCACTCACTGCGAGTTTATTTTGGAAAAGCGCTTCAAAATATGGCCTTTTGAGATTACTCTGATAAGATATAATTTAGGTGTGATACTTTGTGTGTCATGTATTTATCATGTGTTCCTATGGGTAGAGAGCATTTGAAATCAAATATATATAAATCATATATATATATATATATATATATAATTATACAATGGAAACCTAACACAAGTCCTATGTCATCCTATGCTCTAACCCTAGGGAATTCTTTAAAATGTCTCCTTATCCTTCATACAAGTCCCCAAAATTTTGACTTTAAATCCAAATGATGATGATGAAACATTGTGCAAGCTTTCCGATACTGTAAGAGATTCCTGAGACAATCAACTTATGGAGAGCAAAAGGTTATTATTGGGTTCAGCAGTCCTATTCCAGTGCCAGAGAATGCCATTGCTTTTGAGCCTGTGGTAGGAGAGCAAATCAAGACAGGGAGCGTGTAGTACAACACACTGACCTTGAGTTTATTCTCTTGCATGATTTATACACAGGTCTGTCTGGGCCACTTAGTCGTGAGCTGCTTTGCGGGCAGCTGGGTAAAACTTGCTTTACAAACACAAAATGAAAGCACAATAAGTAAAACAAATATTCATCCTTGGCTTTTCACAGATTTTAAGAGATGATGATGATGTTCCCTATGGTTCCCAGAGATGGTGAGGTGGTAATCAATAATCATTAGCAATGTCAGAGTGTCAATCCATGCTCAGGAAGTCCCGAGTGCCTCTAAGCTACATAGGGAAATTCACAGAGGCCTAATCAGAGCTGGGCAGAGATCACGGGGAACAGACAAGTTCCCTGTGGTTTCAAAATTCATCATTTCCCCAAGCTTCCCTCAACCACAGAATCCCCAGCACATACCCTGAGCCAATGTGCCACAGAATTACCCTTCCGAGGAGTAAGGTTGCAATCTTGTAGTGGGGTGACACGGATTTCCGTAGTAGGACTTTGGAAGCTTTAGACTCAGGGGTCACCTCTTGTTGACTGTAACTCCATAGGAGAGTCCATTCACCTCTCCACACCTCGTTTCTGTCATTTACAACCGAAGGATGATAATACTTCACATGGTACCACATGGGACCACTGCAAACGTCAGATAACAAATGCAATGTGTCCATCACAAAGCCCGGTACCCAGAAACTCTGCAGTAAGTGAGAGCTACCATTATCAGCATCAACAAAAGAAATGCTCACATTTGGAAAATAGCCTCATATTTCCTTCCTGATTACTTCTTCCTTGTTCCTAAGTAATTATTTTACTAGGCCACGATGGTGAGATTAAAACAAAGCACATCTACTTATTTTTGAAAGCAAGAATAAAAGCCCTGCTTATGAAAGGACATAATCCAACACTATCTTTTAGAAAGCACTGAACTAAACACACTGTTTAAAATTCATCCAAAGAATAAACAAGAAGAACAATCAACAAGCAAAAAGTTTTGCCATTTCATTCACTGTTCCATGCAAAGTGATGGTATCGGCGTCCTGCTGGATTCTCAGAGCACATTCTCCAGTTTATAGCGTAAAGGGACTCTATTCACTGGTTGCAATTTGAAAAAATGAATTCAAGTTTTTCGGATTCCTTTAAATAAAGTTGATGGAAGAAAGCATCCATGGTGTGTAACATGCTCTACTCCAAATACGTGGCTTGAAAAATAATCTGGAAAGTAACATCAGACAAACTTGGAACCTCAGAGGTTGAATGTTTCCTCTCATATGTGGATGCTAGAGGGAAATAGAGCAAAGGGGGAGGGAAGGGTACGATTGCATAAAGAACCAAACAAATACATTAATAGCAAAAGGAAGTCTAGCAGAGCAGAGGAAGAAGACGAGAGGGGAGGCAGGATGGAATGGATTTCCATAAACAGGTGAGTTGGCTGAAATGGACCCAACTACTACTGTGTACAACTAACTATAAAGCTCTAACTAAAAAACAGAATAATCTGATGGCCAGCCTCCTTGCAGGCAAGGTAAAGTGCTATGAATTCAGTGTCACTTCTAAGAGACTGAAGTACAGAGTGCAGCTCAATTCCTAAAGCAAGACTCTGAGCGACTTCTGGAACCTAAGAGCTGTCTCTTCTTTGGAAAAACAAATGCAAAATTGTATACTATCACTTATTCTGGACAGTCATGGACACAGATCAAGAAAAACAGAAACTACTCCAGCAAATGTATATGCACGATTTTTTAAAAAAATTCTTGATTTGTTCTAATTAGTTGTTCATAACAGTAGAATGCATTTATATGTTTTGAAAGATCATACGTAAATGGAGTGAAATTTCTCATTTTTTCTGATTGTACATATTGTAGGATCACAATTTAAGTCAGCAAAATCCACATATAACAGTGATAAAGAAATGTGCAAAGTGTTTGATATAAAAATCATACAAAATTGTCAATTCTTTTAACCATTTTTAGAAACCCCAACCACTTCCCTCTTGTATTCAGTTATAATGAAGTTGTCATTGACACCTACGATATCTCTTGGGCAGTAGCCAATGACATAATTTGGTCATTCCATAAATTTTCCTGAATTTTTGACTTATGAGGAAGAAAAAGAACCACATTTCTGACTTTTGACAATTTTACAATTTCAGTTGTCTGTTCATTTGCAAAATGTTTTTTGTAAAGAATATGTAATATTATGGCATTTGCAGATACATGGATGGAATTAGAGAATATCAAAAAACCAAAGGCAGAATGTTTTCCCTGATAAGTGGATGATGATATATAATGGAGATGGGAGTGAGAGAAGAATGGAGGAACTTTAGGTTATGTAGAAGGAAATGAGAGGGAGTGGAGTAAGAAAAGTAGTGGACTGAGACAGACATCATTACCCTGTGTACATGTATGACTATGTGAATGGTATGAATCTACATCGTGCACAACCATAGAAATGGAATGATGTACCCCATTTGTGTACAATGAATCAAAATGCAGTCTGTAAAAATTAAAATAAAAAATAAAAAACAAAGAAAATGTATTTATCAAGCAAAGACAACTTTATTCTTTATCTCCAAAGGCCGGTACAAGTTCCAGTGCCCAATAAGCACATAATCTGTATTTGTGTACTTTAATCGGTAAACGTATGATAAAGAATATAGGTGCATGTTGATACATGTTGTTGTTACCCTCTGTATGATATCACAGTGTCACCAATCCTAACTACCCACCAGCTGTGTAGTCAATTAATTAACCAATGTCGTAAAACTTTTTCTATTTATTTGAAATGTATTCCTGGGACAAGTATGAGTTAAGCCCTATTCCAGGTACAGAGGGTATAACAGTGGTAAAGCTGATACCAATCCTTCTCTCATAACGCCTTATGGCCTTTGTACCACACACTTGTAGGCACATCTTTCTACGCCGTGTAACCTATATTATTTATATGTATTACATATTTATTTTTGCTTCCTATATTTTGAGACCTATCGTCTGACCACAAGAGATGAGCCAGTTATTGTCGTCAGTTTTTTCAAAGCTGTGACCAAACGCCAGGACAAGTACAAGAAGAAAAAGAAAGAAAAGTTTATTTTGTCTCATAGTTTCAGAGATTCAGTCCGTGGCCAATGACTCCATAGCTCTGGGCCCCATGTGAGGCAGAACATCATAGCAGAAGGGTGTGGGGGAGGGAAGCCCCCAGGACGTGGCACCAGAAAGCAGAGAGAGCTCTGTGCACCAGGGACAGAATAGAAACCTGAAAGGCACGCTCCCAAAAATGACCCACCTCCTCCAGTCATGCCCACCTGATTAGTTGATCCATTCAAGTAGATTGATCTACTAATTAGCTCACAACTCACATTGTCCAATCATTTCACCTCTGAACCTTCTTGTATTGTTTCACCCATAAGCATTTGGGGGATACATATATCCAAAACTGTAACACCAGTGAATAATCAGTAAAACATAAAATCTCAGGGAGAATGTGAAAAAGAATTCATTTGAGGCTAAATGGAGGAGAAAAAGAGGGAAGGGGTGTTGCATTGCATGCTTGCATACCTAGGTGGATCTAGACACTTATGCATCTGCATAATATGTATTTTTATGAGAATAGAAAGTTTGACTTCCTATTGTCCTAGGAATTTACTTTTTGATATGCGTGAGACATTTTCCTTTGGCTAAACTGCAGTATTATTTTGCATTCACCATTTCAATTTTGCAAACAGTGCTGACCTGGAAACATTTACACTTCCTTGTTCCCACAAGGGAAGTTATCTAAGAGTTTATGAGGAAATGGAATGGCCGAGTCACGCCCATGCAGATTTAAGAGAGATTGCTTCCGTGGGACTATGCCTCTGTATCCTTGGCAAAATACGATGCTATATGTCAAATTTTACTGAAGAGGTATTTTAAGAATGTCCACTTTCCTCCTATTTCGTGAACTTAAACATCTTTTGTGACTCTTTGTTCAGATTTTGAAGTACAGGATGAATTCACGCTATCTATATATAAATAGTAACTCTACATACTCACATATATGTGTGTGTGTGTATGTGTAACCATGCCTGGATATTTACACTAAAACACACAGTTTTCCCTAGGTATCTGTGAACCCCCAGGAATATAGAACTCTACAGATGTTCAAGTCTCTTATGTCAATGCTACAGTATCAGCATCTATGTCACCTGTATACGTTTTGTTGTATACTTTAATCTCAGTCACTTACAATGCCTCATCTACTGTATCTGCTAGTGAAGCCACAATTGGGGACAGGCAGTTAGTGTAGAAATAGGGGATCAGGTCAAATGGAGGAAATGGAGGCCATAAAAGTCACCTGCCTCTGGAAGTTGGAGACAGCCCCTGGGAGAATGGAGCCCATTGATTACCAAATTTACCTGCCTTTATCAAGGACTGCAAGCAAGGAGCTGCTAATTAACGCCCCCTGGACCCTTGCCTGGCTGAATCACTTTGGCCCTCCCCTGCCATCTACTACTCACCTTTTTGCTATGTCACTGGAGACTCCTGGGCCTAGTCACATAAGCAGGAAGGAGAGATGGGCGGGAGGGAGCTAGAGAACAAGAGAATTAGCCTATAAAAGATGTAAGGTGCGCTCACTTCTTGGAATTCTAGAACACCAGCCGTGGCCCCCTTGTCCCCCATGGAGAAGTCTGTATTACAACCTTTAAATAAAACCTGCTTCATCTGCTTGCCTTGGCGTGCTTCTCTAGTGTTCAAACCTCAACATTAGAGGGAGCAGAACTCGTCACCGGTAAACAGCGTTATCAAAACCATAATAACCTACATCTTCCTCTTGTGTGGACTTGTTTTTTGGCTTTCCGCTTTTTGCAATCAATATACCTGATCAATTTTTGTGATAGACGAGAGCAAAGTTTCCAATTTCCTCTGTGTCCAGGTGACAAGACACTTTACCCCGGCTGGTTTATCTCCAATGCCTCCCTTTCCCACCAATTCAGACTTCAACTATTCCCTGCACAAAATTCCCATGGGTCTGCTCCTCCTTCCTCATTTCCACACAAATATTGCATTTTCTTAATTATCCTATTTCCATAATAAGTTTTTAAAGATGGAAGGTCAATCTTCCCTTCCCCATTTATCTCATGCAAACTTGTCTCTGCATATTTCCTCTCCTGAATTAAATTTATAAGGAACATTTTGAGTTTCATGAATAACACAAATAGGATTTTTATTACATTGCTATGTATTTATAGATTAATTTGGAGGAGTATTCTTATCTTTATAATATTAACGCATCTCATTCAGAATATGGCTCCGTTCACCTTTTATTTAAATCTTCTTTTATGCCCTTCAGTAAAATTTTATCGTTTTCTTCATATAGGCCTTATGCTTATTTTTATTAGGGTGATCTTTATGCATTTTAGCGTTTGGTGGCTGTTGTAAAGCTGATCTTGTCATTTCTTATATGTTCTATCATTGTGTGCATACGATAAAGCTATAGAAAATTTTATCTTTGCTGCTTTCTGAAAGTAATGGTGTTTTCCTTCTCCCCTTCCACTATTTATAGAACTTATTTATCATTACATCGTTCTGATATTTATGCATTTTATTTTTATTTATTGGCTCAGTGAAGGTACCAGGGGCTCTAGCACAATGCTTTTTATCAACGTGATAGTATGAACTGTTCTCTTGCTCCTGAATTTGAAGGGAACATTTCCGTGATTCTCTGCTACACGTGATGCTTGCTCTCTAGTTTTCTGGTATTTGCAAGGAAGTTCCTTTCTATCTCTAGAATGCTCAGAGTTTTGCCTCATAATTTTTTTAAATCGGGATTTGGTGATTCGTTCTATAAAATAGCATTTAAGCATAATCTTCCTTTTTTCCACTTAGGAGTAGTAAATTCACTGAGTGGATTTCCTCAAACTTAATCAGCCTTGCATTTCTTAGACAAAATGCACAGGGTGATGATATTTTATTAGTTAATACTCTGCTGGTATTTGTTTGCTAATATTTTAATTAGGATATTTGCATTTGTGTTCATTAGTGAGATTGGGTTACATGTTTATTTGTATTGCTGTCTTTGCTTGGCTTTGCCTTCAGGTGCCAATCTTTTTTTCTTCTTTTTTTATTCTAATCAGTTGTACATGACATTAGGATGCATTTACAAATTTTGATAGATCATACACAAATGGAGTGACATCTCTCATTTTTTGATTGTCCATGTTGCAGGATTACATGGGTCGTGCAGTCATACATGTACATGAGTCCTCATGTCTGTTTCACTCTACTCTCCTTCCTACCCCATACCCCTACCCCTCCCTTCACTCCCCTCTACCTAATATAAAGGAGCTCTGTTCTTCCCTATCCCTCCCCTACCTGAATGTGCATTAGCATCCGCATATCAGAGAAAACATTCCGCCTTTGGATTTTTGGGGATTGGCTTACTGTGAATTTTGGAGAATTGCATCCTAATACAGAAACGATTTCTATAGCACATGGATTTTAACTTGTTTTTAAAATATCGTGGGGTATATTATTTAGATTGAGCTCTATTTTCATAGCCCAAACTTTTATGTCTTTTTTTTAAATTCACTTTTACTCATTTTCTGTTATTTTAATGTTTTTGAACCTTTGACTGTAACAAGTATATGTCAATCATTTCATTTAGGTTTAGGAAGATAGTGTTATAAATAACATCTTGTCTTTGTCAAATGTCACATTCCTCTTCAGAGACTTCCAAAAATAACCTCCTATGTATGCCCACTTTAGCATTTCTTACACATTTTTGCATATTCTTACTTTTTGTCTGGAATAAGACCTGCCACATTATTGCCAAGAATAGGATTTGTTTGGCGATTGCTCTGCTTATTCTTCAAACAGGTTTTAAACGGCGGGTTTAGTTCACTGCTTTTTAAATGACAGTATTGGCCTGGGTGCTGTATTAAGTGGTGCTTTTATTCTTGCCTTCAAAAATAAATAACTATGTGGGCTTTGTTGTAATCTCATTATCATGGCCCAGTAAAACAATCATTTAGAGCCTATCGGAAAGGATATAGGGTAATATTTCCCAAAATCTTAGCGTCGCCTTTGTTGATGCTAATAATTGGAGCCGCCGGTTTCTGCACAGTGGCGGGGTACCCCGCATGGTGATGTGTCACCTGATGTTTCTGTAGTCCTACGAGGTAAACAGTGGGCAGTCCTGCGAGGGTAAGTTTTTCGAAGGTCAGATCTTCAGCTTGCTGACGTTCCTCACTCAATTTGATCCTGTCACCCCAGTTTCCCACCTCTGTCACCTCTGTACTGACTTTACCTGACCGTCGATGGTTCCATCTCTTTAATGCTGCTGGACTCCTAATGCTTATGTTCTCCATGCTTTGGGCAGAGCAGAGCAACTTCAGTGTGCGCTCTCAAGGGCTTCCTGACTCGTCCCTTCGGCCATCTGCCTGTTCGCCTTGGGCCTCGACCTTCTCTTGCCTTGACATTCCTGGCGGATGCTCCAGCAGGAAGCCAACCATCTCAGCTATGTCGCTTTTCCTACCGCTTTCCCCAAGTCTTTAGCCTCAGTGATGCCAAACATCTATGTTGAACCTGTGACAACTGAGACAAATGTCATACAACCATCCCCAGCTTTCCTCCATCTTCTGGTTCAAATGATTCTTTTCTTTTCTTTTTTTAACTTCTATAAATATGCAAATTTTATTTTTTTTTTTTATTTTTACAGACTGCATTTTGATTCATTGTACACACATGGGGCACATCATTTGGTTGTGCACGGTGGAGATTCACACCATTGGTGTAATCACACCTGTACATAGGGTAATGGTGTCTGTCTCAGTCCACCATCTTTCATACCTCCTCTCATTTTCTTCTACCTAATCTAAAGTTCCTCCATTCTTCTCTCACCTCCCACCCCTGTTATGTATCATCATCCACTTACCAGGGAAAACGTTCGGCCTTTGGTTTTTTGGAATTGGCTTATTTCACTTAGCATGATATTCTCCAGTTCCATCCATTTATCTGCTTTAAATGGTTATTTTCGATGACCTGGACACTGCCAAGTTCATATCACTTTCCTGCAATACTTCCTTCTCTGCCGTTTTGAACTTGAACGCTGGAAAATTTGCATGGGAAGCCTCTACGTGTGAGGCAGCTGCAGGGCCTCTTCAGCTCGGCATCACCTCCTATGCTTCATGGGTCTCCTTGGTTTCCGTCTCAGGCCTGTACCCTGAGTGGGATCAGAGTATCAGTCAGCTTTTAATTAGCCTCAGGTCCAATTCCAGTAGCATACTCATTCCCACCTAAGACCCTATGCGGAGGCCCTTTACTGCCCACGTTTGTACAAGCACCAGACACTTACCCAGTCTCTACTACATTCCGGCTCTGTTCCCGTTGCCTCTTCCTCTGAGCCTTCATCAGAAATGGCCGTAACATTCCACTTACAGCAATCTGAGCTTTTTCTACACTGCTCCCCCAAGCTCCTCCAACTCCTCCCCATCAACCAGTTCCAGGGTCATTTAAATATTTTCAGATATACTGATGTCACGTGTCCCACTCCTGCTTCCAATATTCTGTGTTACTATCACAAAACACCAGAGGTAGCATCACTGTATAAAGTAAAGAAGTCTATTGAGCTCTCAGTTCTGGAGATTCAAGGGCCTGGTACTGACATCGGCTCAGGTCTGTGGAGGTGCCTCCTGGCTGCACCACATCGTGGCAGAGGCTCCTGTGTGGGGAAGCTTCACACTGCCAAAGAAGAAGTGCCAGAGGGATTCTGGGTGGGGCTTTCTCTTACAGCAACTCTCTCTCATAATTCCTTTGCGTGGACAGCCGCTTCAGTGAACTAAGGCTGCAAAGGAATTTAAAAAATCCACACCACTTTCAACATCCCCAAACTGGGGGCCAAGCCAGCAGCACTTGAAACCTTGGAGACAACCGGGTGCAAACCCTTGCAGATAGTGATACAGCAGTATCAGTTCAAGGTGTCAAAACTTACAGTGAGCATCTTCGCTGGTCTAGACATAACTTTTTTTTTATGGGGGGCAGGTCCTGGGGATTGAACTCAGGGGTACCTGAACACTGAGCCACATCCCAGACTTATTTTGTATTTTATTTAGAGATAGGGTCTCACTGATTTGCTCAGCCCCTCACTTTTGCCGAGGCTAGCCTCAAACTTGCAATCCTCCTGCCTCAGCCTCCTGAGCCGCTGGGATTACAGGTGTCCCCACACCTGGTGGTCTAGATATATCTTGATTCTTTTGTTGGCAACTTCGGGGACACAGGAGAGACAGGGAGGTGGGGGTGGTCCTTTGAGAGGAGGAAGGAAATGACTGCATGATTTGAAAAAACTGAACCTAAACTCATAAGGTATAAGAGCAGATAATTCTAACCAGAGGGTTATCAATATTTACTGAAATTGTTTATTATTAATCCAATTGTTCTTTGCTTACTACCTCCAAAAATAGGGATTATAAAATTTATTTCAAGTGAGCACTTCCTTTGAAAATGTTTTGGGATTCTTTATATAGCGACTCTGCAGAGAACTATAAGCAGTTACAGTATTTTAATATCGTTGGTAACTTTCCATAATTGAATCAGCAATTTCATGGACAGTTTCAAACTATAAATTCTTTGAATTCTAATCCTTGTGACAACATCAAAGAACAAATACTCTGTTTTCCCTTTGCCAATTCTTAAGTGGTCTCGCTGTCCGTTCTTCATGAATCTACTTCATCCTTGACGTTACAAGAACCGTTGCCAATTAGGCCCTGAAATTGATCAAGTAAGACTTCATTATGTTCACAGAAGGATCCACGGTTTACTGAATGCCAAGCAGTTTGTCAGCTAGTGTACGCAGGCTCAAATGTAATCAGTTAATGTGAATATTTGGGCTGTAAAGTTACTGTAGGAAACAGACTGAGGAAAGTCTTTATCTGTCTTCAAAGTTTGCATCGCTCACACCCCGAGAATGTTTTACCAGTGAAGTTTCTGCTTTCCAAGATCCTCCCTTCTCCTGTGACCTTCGTAACTTCTGTTCCAGTGAACTCTCTGGATAGCTGCTTGGTGCCCGCTCCCTGTCCACCCCTTCTTCCCGTCCCAGGACTCCGCCTGTGGCACTGGCTGCAGACCCTTGTCTCAGGATGCACTGTGCTGCAAACCCCAGGGGAACTCAGCTCTGTGAGCCATCTGCCAATCACTGAGCGCATCCCATGGTCCTTATGCCCTCAACTGATGGAGTGGACCTGACCATCCAGAGCGGTGGCTCTCAGCCCCGGTGAGAATCATAAAGGGAACTAGGAATTTTTTTTCTTAATAAGAAATTCATCAGTATCTCGGTCACGGGCGTTTTTTAAAAGTTCTCTAGGGCTGGGGCTGGGGCTCAGTGGTGGAGCGCTTGCCTAGCACGTGTGAGGCACTGGGTTCGATCCTCAGCACCACATAAATGAATACAATAAAGATCCATTGACAAATAAAAAAAAATCTAAAAAAAGTTCTCTGAATGTGAGTCTCAGCACCACTTATAAATAAATAAAATAAAGGTCCGTTGACAACTAAAGAAAGTTTTTAAAGATGCTACCTGGATGCTGAAGGATGTGCAACTTCTATTGAGAAGGATTCTTCAGAATTAAAAGGAGAAGAGACTCCAGGAGCACAGGTGACTTCTCTCTATTTAAAGGGAACGGAATTACAACCTTAGGACTCCTCTTCGACTTTTTTCCCCCCATCTACTTCTCCATTTTGTTTTCTTCCTGATCATTCATGGATCATGTTTCTAGAAATCATATCGAAAAGAAGCTAAGAACAACAGAACCGGCAGCAGAAGGAGAAAATCTCGCAGCTTTTTTTCACTCCTGCCTCCCCTAAAGCCTGGACAAGCTCCTGAACTACAATATCCTATATGAATAATATCCAGGAAGGAAATTTCAAATCTACCACTGAATACAAAAGAGCATCACCAGAGAGAGATAATTTATGAGCGAGACACCCAGGGATACATACCATAATTTATTTTTATATCATGATCTTTGTTCAGACCACTGCAGATGGCTCTTCAGAAAGAGTGCATCAATTACGAGCCAGAGAGAAAAGGGAGAGTCTAATACTAGAATATATATCCTTCATACTTACTGTATGCTTATGCATGCACGCTGATAATAGATACTTTGTTGGTTCAAATCATTACAAGCTGTGAACCATGAAGAGAAATGAGCAATAAATAAAGCTCCCTGCTTCTTTTAATACAATGTCCCCATGTCACAGTGCAGGAAACGCCTTGTATCCACAATCAGCTCAAATACGCTCTACCCACTTCTTCACATGTAAACACCGTGGGACTGCTCTAAATTGACTTCTGGAACAATTTGAGGAGTGCCTCCCATATCCATGATCAGAGTCTTTGGATAGTAATGACGAATGCAAACCGAAGATGTTTTCGATAAGTAATTAAATCAAACCTCCAGATCGTCATCTATATTAACCCTCTGAGTGCACATGAATGTTATTTATTGAGTATGTTCTATCGTGAGTCACCTGAGTATTTTAGACTGACTAAAATGTTCACCACTTACAACAGCTCAGTCAGACTAACTTAAGAAATTAGAAAACTGAGCAGAGAGGTAGTGTCAAGTGACTTAAGCAAAGCAGCCCCGTTTATAAACAGTGGAACTGGGATTTTGATACAGGCAATCAGATCTCCAGAGCCCCTTTCTCTTATCTACCATACTATTATTATTACCCTGGACTCGATGCTGCTATGAAGGCAATTATACTATTAGGAACATTTAGGCAAGATGATCATCTCAGTTCTTTACAATTCAGAATCTCTGTAGGAGATGGAGCCTCAAGAACAGAAGCATTTTGGAAAACAAGGAGCTCATGGGACAGCAGGAGATGATACCAAACATAGGGTAGTGACCTTGGAAAAGGCAGGTGATTCGTTCCAACAGCCAACACTTACAAAAGAGAGTTAAATTTAATAACCAAAAAGGTAGGAGGGCCTGTGGTAAGTAAGTTACCCTGACCAAGCGCATCATGAGGGAAAGCAGATTTAAACCAAAAATAACATGCATATTAATTAATGTATATTGATATTAATAATAGGTGTTGGCAAGGATGTGGGGAAAATGGTGCACTCATATATTACTGGTGGGATTGCAGATTGGTGCAACCACTCTGGAAAGCAGTATGGAGGTTCCTGAGAAAACTTGGAATGGAACCACCATTTGATCCAGCTATCCCACTCCTTGGCCTATACCCAAAGGACTTAAAATCAGAATACTACAGGGACTCAGCCACATCAATGTTTATAGCAGCTCAATTCACAACAACAAAACTGTGGAACCAACCTAGATGCCTGTCAGCACATGAATGAATAAAGAAATGTGGCCCATATACACAATGGAATATTACTCAATCTTAAAAAAGAATAAAATTATCACATTTGCAGGTAAATGGATGGAATTGGAGAATATTATGCTAAGTGAGATAAGCCAATCCCCCCAAAACCAAAAGCCAAATGTTCTCTCTGGTAAGTGGATGTTGATACATAACAGGGGTCCTGAGGAGGGGTAAGGGAAGAATGGAGGAACTTTGGATAGTGTAGAGGGAAATGAGGGAAGGGGTGGGGCCAGGGAGAAGGAAAGATGGTGGAATGAGATAGACATCATCACCCTACGTACATGTATGATTACAGGAACGGTGTGACTCTACATTGTGTACAGCCAGAGAAATGAAAAGTTGTACACCATTTGGGTACAATGAATCAAAATGCATCCTGCCACATGTATAACTAAATAGAACAAACAATAAAAAAAAAAAAAAAAAAAAAACAGAAAAAATGAGAAGTGTTAAATGCTATTTGGAGGATACCACTAAGCTCTAGAACACGTAATGGGGCATTTATACTAGTCTGTCAAGAACAGGACAGGCAGAAATTCATCCTACTTCCAAGACAAGACCATTCCAGGCAGAGGGAAAGGGCACATCTCATCTTGAGGGCAGAAGCCACTTCACTATAGTTAAAACAGTGGTCTCCAAAATGGCGCACCCATAGTGCGTGAAGAGACTATGTTAGAACTTCTGTTTTCATTTACCTACTTCAGTGCTATACATGTTTATGTTTGTGTATTTTTGTAAGACACATCTTATTAGTTCATTTGGACTTGCATATATCAGAAACATTTATTAGGATTGTGTGCTCAAAAATGTTAATGGCTAGGTATTGAGGGTAAAGAAATGTTGGAGGACCAGGCGTTGAACACACTGCAAAAGAAACAGTGCGTGAATGTACAGGTCGGCCGTGATGGGCAATGGAAAGAGGAGACTCCCCGGATGAGCCAGGAGAGGTCACAGCTAATCATCCACCCAAGGCCTGATGGGTCAAGTAATCAGGGTTGAATGGAAAAACAGACAACCAAAGGGATTTAATTCTGGAAATGCACTTTTGGTCATCTGAAAACAACTCATCAATTCAAACCCTTTGGACTGAAATGGAGTCAATCATATGCCTATGGATGTGTCAGTGTGAACGCCCCTCCTGTGTACCTATAACACGCTAACGAAAACAGTTCAAGAGCTGTGAAGAAACAGGTAAGCTTCCAAGTAGCTCTGAAATCTGCCTTTTTAATATTAACTTGTATGCATTTCTCTTTCCTTCCAGCACAAAATCCATGCCAACACTGTGCATCTCCTGCCTGCTCCATTTGGCCAACTGTCATGTACCCCAGGGACAGGGCAGTAGAGCACCCAGCCCCAGGAAATGCTCCTTCCCAGTATCTGGTCCATAGGAAGGGTTCAGAGCACTGGGCACCTGGCTTAGATGGTGATTTAAGTTTAGCACACTCCAAATAGAATTGCTTCCTTTCCTCCCAACCATACCGGTCCACCTCAGTGAATTGCACCCACCCATCAGGGCTCCTAGCTGGAGCATAGAGTTCTGATGAGGACATCCTCGTTCCTGATGCCTTATCACATCTCATGTCTTAAGATACATAAGGGAGGCTCCGAAGCCCGTGTGATTCTTGCATCTGATGGCCTTTCCACCCTCCTGACTATATCTCTGTATTAATTATCCAAATCCAGAGAGTCCTTTCCCTTTATTTATTAGCTTAAATTCACTGGATACTTAGGAAGTACCAAATACTTAGTGCTTTTTTAAAATATTTTATTTTATTTTACTTATTTTTGCAGACTGCAGTTTGATTCATTGTACACAATGGGGTACAACTTTTCATTTCTATGGTTGTGCATGATGTAGATTCATGTGATACTGTTTTATTTTACAATCTTCCCTTCCCCCATCCCCTCCTGCCCCATTTTTCTCTACACCATCCAAAGTTCCTTCATGCTTGTGTTCCCCCTGCCATCCCCCTCATTATGTATAGTCATGCACTTATCAGAGAAAACATTTGACCTCTGGTTTTTGGACTTGGCCTATTTCACTGAGTATATTTTCCAACTTCATCCATTTACCAGCAAATGCCATAATTTTACTCTTCTTTATGGCTGAGTAATATTCCATTGTGTATATATATACCAGTTTCTTTATCCATTCAATTGAGGGGCATCTAGGTTGGTTCCACAATCTGGCTATTGTGAATTGAGCAGCTATGAACATTGATGTGGCTGCATGACTGTAGCATGCTGATTTTATGTCCTTTGGGTATATACTGAAACTTAGTGCTTTAAATGCTTCAGCTCCTGGAGGCTTTAACATACGCCAATGAACAGGCACCATTAGAACTCTTAGTTTATTATTTTTTAATTAAAATCCAGAGAGTTTAAGTGACTTATCCAAGTTTGCCCAGCAACGAAGAGACAGGACGGCAGATTTCACTCTTCACTCTCTTCCCGTATTTACATTCTTACCTTCCGTGCTGCTCTGGACTTCCCCCTCCACCCGTCGTGTGGACTGTGACTCCATGGTTGATGGATCCACCAGCTTGTTTTCTAATTTCCCGACGCACCTGTTGCTTAATTCTCTACTCATTCACTCAGGTGTACATTCACGGAGTGATGATTCACTCTTGCAGGACTCGGGTGAGATCAGATGCACACAGCCCGGCGAGAGGCAGGCATTCCACCAAAATCCCTCCCAGAGTCACATAATCCCATAATGGTAATAAACAATACCCCTGATCCTTTCTGTAGCATCTGAGGGTGGCTCTTCATCTCCTTTCACTGAAGAAATGATTTCCTTCCCTTGAGGTTCCCTGCCTTCTTCCCGACTGAAAATCTCTGTTGCCATTTAAAAATTCTCAGACCTGTAACTTCCTGCCACTTCCCAGTGAGAAGTCCTTCATGTCCACGTGGACAATATTCTACGAATCTCTCCATGGTCATCATTGCTGCACATAAAGATTCCCCGGGGAGATGGCCAGGCATGTTCACATTTTCAGTGGTGCTTCACGTAGGTTTGCGGTGAATGAAAGCAAACAAGGCCTGCATACTGTAGTTTGCTAATAAATGCTCATGATGCATGTACCGGTTTCACCTGTTAATCTGTCTGACCCAGAGGAGCACTACTATCCGCATTTACTTAAAAAATAAAAATCAAATAATATTTGCTACTCTGCCTGGGGCATTACACTTCACAGGTGAAAGGGACAGATGGATATTCACCTTTGATGGCTTGACTACATTCTATTATCTATTCTTTTCTCCTTTTGTTTCTTCTTTGGTCACAAGAGGAACTGGCATAGCTTCAAAGTTCCACTACCACTTTGGCAAACATCCTGGTTCCTTAGTTTTATTCTCTGCCCTGTGAAACCCATCACAGAGTTTTGTGGCTTCTTTATCTCAAGCCATTGCTCTGCATGCCAAACAGCATCCCGAACGAGCTGTTGAAAAGAGGAAGAGAGATCTTCACAGAGAGAAACGGGGCTGAGAGACACAGTGAAGGAAACATGGCTTCATGTCCAACTTGCAGAGCATCGCCCACATTTGAGAAAATGCCTGAGCACATCTTTCCGTGTGCTAATCAACCTCTGAGAGCAGCTATCAGGGTCAGTTCTTGGACCTGACTTCTCCTCCCTTTGACCACTCTGCCATTGGTTTCCCACATTGTGGCAAAAGTGACTTCAAAATGTCAGCTAGGTTATGTCCCTCCATTGCTGAGAGCTCTTCCTTCTCTCCTCGTTGCATGTGGGACACAAAACAGAAGGGCCTACCAGGCCCTGCTTCCTGTGGTGACCTCCTGCTAAGGCATGCTCTCTGCGACCTGGTTGAATCCTTGGATGTGGAGAGCTCATCAGTAGTTTGAGCGTGGGCAGTTGTTCCTGAAATATTTTTGCTCCTTCTCTTCAAACAGCCATTTCTTTCTTCCCCATAACTTTCCAAAGATTTCACCAAATCAGAGAGAACTTCCCTGATCATCCACCTGGAGGAAGTGGCCGTCACCACCCCTACCTGACATTTTCCACAGAAAGCTCTTGTTATCTGATTGGAATTCATTACACTTGGAATATATGTCATTGATTCATTTTTGGTCCTTTTAAAGTTATTTGTTACGTATATTAGTTCTGGATCCTGGGTCAGAGAAAGAAATTCAAGTAACTGATTTTGCAGGCAAGAAGTACCAGTCAGAAGCTGTAGGGTTGCAGGAAAGAAGCTAAAGGCAGGTTTGTCACTGAGCAGGCAATTGTGATAGACCACTGAGGTTCATTCCTAAAAGAAAAATCTGGGTGGAAATACCTGAGCAGGGTCTGGGAGCTGGGAAATTCACGCACCAAATTTCACCTCATTGACTGAAGGTAGATCTCCAGTGGGCCACGGATTCAGTGAGCTCTAGAAATTTACAGCAGCCTGAACAATTTCAGAAGCAAACCATCGCATGCCTTGAGTCAATGTGCTGGAGAAGAACAGGCATGGAGAGAATCTGGGTAAGATGGGACCTCACTGGCCGCCCCATCCCTCAGGAACGGAAAAAGAGAAGGAGAAGTTTTGTCGCAGACCGTTGAACCTGGCACATGGCACAGAGAAGGCACTCCACAGATTTAAATGAGGGGATGGGTAATAAGGTTAACGAGTAAAGCTCTATTTTTGTACTTGAGAATAGAATGACATTAAAGAAGTTAGTTTGAATTTGCAGGTTATTGACAGCCTATGAACCCTTAAGAGTTGCAGAGAAGAATCAGAAAATTGAACTTTGTAATGCAATAACTAGAGCTAACCCTGGGAGTGATGTTTTATGTGGGAGACCTCTTTTAGCTTCCCAGGCCTGCCTTAGCCAACTGGGTGGCTTAAAACCAGGCACATTTCTTGTCTCATACCATGGGAGGCGAGAAGTCTGGGATCACCTTGTAAGCAGGGGTGCTGCTTTCTCTGAAACCTGGGAGAAATCCTTTGGGCCTCTGCCTGGCTTTTTGGGGTCTCACCATCTTTGGGGTGCATGGCTAGCTAACTCCAATCTCAGCCTCCATCTTCCCAGGGTATCCTCTCTGCCTCTGACTCTCTTATAAAGACACTAGTCATAGTGGATTAAGGACTTACCCTCCTCTCCTCCGTCATCTTAACTAATTACACTTGCAAGGACCTATTTCCAAATAAGGTCACCTCTGACATACTGGGGGTTGTGACTTTAATATATCCTGGTGGGTTTTTTTTTTTTTTTTTGGGGGGGGGAGGTGGTGCATAATTCAACCCATAAGAATACCCTTGTAGTCAAAATCTAGGGGAGAATGTATTACAGAGTGACTAATAGTGTCACTGTACTTAATTCTCAAGTCAATCTTCCATCAACCAAAAATGTATATGATCCAAGAAAAAAAAAAAAAAAAAGAGGCTTTCTGGGTTTTCCAGGGCTGAGCAATAATGTAGGGAGATGCTGGGCACCGATCTGCTTGCCAGGAGGCAGTTTGGCCTGTGCCGTTAGTTCTTGTTCCAGAGAGACGATGCAGGGAGGCTGTGGAAAGAGGGGTGAGATTCAAGAGCATCCCCCATGATCTCATTAAGGCGATAACTCCAGGGCTTTTCCAGAAAAAAAAAGAAGAATCTTTATTTCTAAATTCCCACATGCTGACCACTAGTACTGAAGTTTTCTGGAATCAGATATTTGAGCCCATCCTTTTTAAAATATCCATTCCTTCTGCTCACAATAATTTACAAATAATCGCTCAAAACTTGGAGCATTTATCTGTGACGACGGAAAGCCTTTATTATAAGGAGAAATAGAAACATTTACCATGGATTTACTCGGCACATGATTTGGGTTCTACCTCCACAGAATTTCCATGAAATCCGAGAGTAAAAGGCTATTTTGTACTTAGTTGTTTAGAATAATTTTGTCACTTTGAGGAAGAGCAAAATGTTTGATCATAGATCTCAACATCTCTTAGAAATCAATGTGACACTTCAGATAAGAGATTCTCCATGTAAAATAGACACTTTTCTACTTAAAATGCCCAGATCCATTCTTGTTCCATAATGATTGTATAATGATGCTAATTTTCCATTTAACTGACAACTCTCAGGCAGATCACACTACCTTCACTTTTCTGAATTATTAACAGCAAGAAACCCTATTAATGTGCAATTCCATAGGTAGAATGTAATAATGAGTAAAACCAAGTATGACTCAGAACCAGGATGTAGTTATACTGAGTCTTATTTTGATCAGACAGCTGCTAGTTTTTTTTTTTCCCCCCAAAGATTTATTAGACGACATTTTATAATCCAAGTAGCAAAACTAGTTCCTAATCAGCAAAGCTGGTTTCTAGGCTAAAGATATACCCTGTGATGTCTGACATGCTTTCATTATTTTAATACTTCAAAAATATTACTTTCATGAGAAATAAGTATTATTTTTTTTAAATTGCATGCAAGTGAATGAGTTTAACATGTAACATCTATTTGTATGCCTCTGAGATTTAAAGGTAGAAAAGCCACAAAATTTCTTTTGGAAATTAAATAATCCTAAGAATGTGCAATGCTTTCACATTTAAAAAGAAACATTTTTCTCTATTATCTAAGAATCAAAGACTGATGATGAACAGACAGAGACTGAAGGATAGACAAACTACTCTTGTCTGATATTTACTACTTTCTTAAATCCCTTTCCCTATTCTTAATTTAAATAAAATTTCTTCCATCCCTTTTAACGAATATGTATCTTTCAGAGAAGTATAACAGAAAAAGTAGAAAATCTCATTTCAACTTTGATCCCATACATATCCCTGGTAGTAGTTTTGTATATATTTTCCAGGATTAAGTATACACATGTGACTATGTGTAATTTACTGTGCATTTTCTAGGATTATTCTTGTATATATTTTCCCAGATTTAAATAATAGTATACTGTCTGAAATCTTATTTTTCTATGTAACATCAATCCTGCTTTCATTCCATTTAGAGACAGAGAGGGAATTTGCAACTTTGTCCTACACTGAAAATATTACTCAACATTCAGATTATTATTCTGAGATTTTTATAATGCTATACTAGATCTGAGCTTTCCACACTGTAGCAAGTAGAGATAAAAGTTTTGTTTGCAAACTGCATATTTGTTTCAAAATGGGAGTTGTTTTGTATCATTTTCAACCTTTCCTGAGCTAGATACAATTTGCAGTGATAGCTGTGAATCACGGTTGCCAATCATGGCTTTATTATATCATTTTAGGTGTATGTTATTTAACTTATTAATGAAAGAACCAGCTGCCTAATAAGGAAGTTTGAAAGAAAGAAAATGTGTGAAATAAGATTTGTATAATCTGTAGAGGGGGAATTAAAGACTACTGAAATATAAATTAGGTTAAAGACAATAAAAACCACACACAGAGAAAAAAATCACTTTTGGTACAAAATAATAGTATATCATGAGTTTAAAAGAACAACAAATTTTCTGAGCCCTCTACTTCTATGCTAACCAAGTTCCATTTCCCTGGAGCTGCAGATGAATCTCAAGTATGAACTCAGAAAAAATGCCCTAGGGGTGTGTACGCAAGGTCAGGGATTAGCAGCCACACTTTGGGTTTGCTGTGTTTTGCATATTTTTTCTTATTACCATTTTTAACTTGTTATTCTGATATATAGTTTCTACAAGTATTTGTAAAATCTATTGAAAATCATGACTGCTATTGTTTTTTTTTCCTTCCTGATAAATTTAAGGATTATCAAAAGAAATTTGATGGAGAGTTTCTTTTTTATAATTTTTAAAAAATTTTTTACTTGTTCTAATTAGTTGTACATGACAGTAGAATGTATATATGTGTTTTGATAGCTCATACATAAATGGAGTACAATCTCTCATTTTTCTGACTGTCCATGTTGCAGGATCACATGGTCATGCAGTCGTAATGTACATGAGATCGTGATGTCTGTCTCACTCTACTATTCTTTCTACCCCATACCCCGTCCCCTCTCTTCACTCCCCTCTACCTAATCTAAAGTAACTCTATTCTTCCCTATTCCTCCCCCCACCTTATTGTGCATTAGCATCCACATATGAGAGAAAACATTCGGCCTTTGGCTTTTGGGGTTGGGCTTATTTCACTTAGCATGATGTTCTCCAACTCCATCCATTTACCAGCAAATGCCAGAATTTCATTCTTCTTGAAAGCTAATCAAGGTTTTTTTAGAATGCAGATGGATAATGTTTCATTTTATGGATGGACTGTATGTGAGGGAGCCCATTTCCCCTGTGGACACATGGGTTATTTCCAGTGTCCTGGCCCTTTAACTAATTCTTGCAAACTATACATTTTGCTTTGCATAATTGCCCATTTACATTCACATGCTCAGTTCTAGCAGTGGAACTGCTGCTTCGTAAGTTGCATATATTTAAATATTGTAACGAAATTGCCAAATGTTTCTCAAAAAAAAAGTATCTTTTTATATTCTCAGTGAGTCACAGTTCATATTTTAAATAGAAAACCATTTGGACCATCTGTTTTGTTGTTGTTGTTGTGTTTGTGCCTTTAATAATACTAATTAATTTGCTCTTCTAAGGTCCCTAGTATTAGATATGGAAAATAAAAAAATAAGACACAACGGGAGGCCTGAGGATAAGGAGTGAAAAGAAATGAGAATAAGGAGTGAAAAGCCACCTTGATAGCTTTCTTGACACATTCTTTCCCAGTGGCAGAACCATCCCTAGGAAGGAAGCCAAAGCATCCATCCTTCCCCAAGCACATCCTTTCCCAGGGACACAGTACAATGGGACCCTGAAGGGAAAGAGATGAACACAGAACGCAGACACTCTGTTCTTCTCCAGGGAAAAATATTGTCCAGGAAAAACACATTTTCAAATTCTCACAAACCTGTTTCCCAAGAGCCCAAACTGACATGCTCACTAGACCACCCCTCAAAGGTAACCGATAGAAACCCAGTCCCCTTCTTTGTTCAGTAGCTCATTTTCCACCAGGAAAGTGGGTCCACCAACGCCATTTTTATCCCCGCAGGTCCTGTTCCTGTGCGAACCTCCGTTCTCGAATAAACAGCTGAGATGATTCGTGAGTTTTGCGTCCCGCCTGGTCTTTTGGTGGGAACACCTAGTCACTATGAAGCCACTTAAAAAAGAAGAGCAATGAGAAATAAAGAGGATGAGTTCAAGGGAGCCAGAAAAGTTGGGGGGGGGGGCAGAAGAATCTAGAGAATAAGGCATGGAACTTTCCAGAGACATTGTAGAAATTGTAAGTAGGAATTGCAGTAGTAAGAAATTATTTGCAATTTATAGGAAAATTAAAGTAAAATAATCTCTCAGTGAGTGTAATGGCTTAAAATATTAGAGATGAAACCTGGGGTGGAAGTGCAAAAATAAAAGTAAAAAAAGGAAATTACAGATTATTTATCATCCCTGGTTCATTCAGCTGGCAGTTAGCTGCTAATGATAAGCCAATGTCCTTGCAGGTAAATGAAGAGGTCTTTCGTAGCAGCTTAAAATTCGAATGATTCATGAGGCTGGGTAAAGTGTGAAGTGGAGGAAAACATTCTAACTTTCAGTTCATAGAAGAAATTTGTTTTGTTTTAGGTAAATCACTGATGAGATGGAGGGCAAAGCTCTCATCTCATGGATTTAAGATTTAAATGACACACAGGGTAAAGGGATGAGAAGTTGAGTTTCATAGTAAAAGGAGAGAAAAGCAACCTGAAGGAAAGCGGCTGAGTCTCAAGGGAAGGAGTGAAATATGGAACATTAAGTCTCCCAAAGCAAATGATCAGTCAAGAGTTGACTTTAAAACCTGGCACGGTGGCGCATGCCTGTAATCCCAGCAGCTCAGGAGGCTGAGGCAGGAGGATCACGAGTTCAAAGTCAGCCTCAGCAACGAAGCAAGGCCCTAAGCAACTCAGTGAGACCCTGTCTCTATATAAAATACAAAATAGGGCTGGGGATGTGGCTCTGAGGTCAGGTGCCCTGAGTTCAATCCCTGGTACCCCCTCTCCCTCTAAAAAGAATTGACTTTGAATGTGACTAAAGGAAGTTAAGAGCTATAACTAGTATCTACCTTCCAGTTGTAAGTTTTCAATTGCCTACAATCTTGAGGAAGGCTCTTATGCATAGAAAGAAGTATCCCTGGTGAACATCCTGAATTTGTGCTGTTCCTAAAACTGATGGTGACCTCATCTACCCTAGAATGCACACACTTTCATCCAGATACAAAAAGAAAATAAAAATGAGGGCAATAGGAAGTTTCCGGGGAGAAGGCCCCGGCTTGGAATTGGAAGACCTGGTTTCCATGTGCCGCCATTTTCCTTTGCACAGTAATGCTGGTGCCCATTATCACCGTGTTGGAAATAGGTACAGAATAACAGCTGGCCGTCACTGCCTGACTCTGAGCAATACATCTACGAAAATCTTGATAGAAAAAAAAAAAAAATCTAGGGAAAACATTATATGGAATCTCCTGCAGTCAATTATAACTGCAGTTAGATTTCTATTTCCTTAGGTCTAGCAAAAAAAAAAAGTAACATTTCTGTCACATCTACATAGAGTTGAAGGTTACTGATACCCCCTGTTATGGTTTAGATATGAGGTATCCCCCAAAAATTCACATGTGAGACAATGCAGGAAGGTTCAGGGGGTTGAGAGAGTCCTAACCCAATCAGTGAATGAATCATGATGGGATTACTTGAAGTGGTAGGTTGGCTGGAGGAGGTGGGAATGGGGCGTGGCTGTGGGTATATGTTCTGTATCTGGAGAGTGGAGTCTCTCTGCTTCCTGATGATGTGAGCTGCTTCCCTCTGCCATGCTCTCCCGCCATGATGTCCTGCCTCACCTGGAGCCCCAAGGAATGGAGCCGGCCTTCTAGGGACTAGGACCTCTGAAACTGTGAGCCCTCAAATAAACCTTCCTCCTCTGTAACTGTGTTGGCCAGATGATCTAGACACAGTCAGCAAAAAAGTTGACTAAAACACTAAATCAGCCAGTTTCCAGATGTTTAGAATAATTCTTGCACACATCAAGGAGGGACCCAGAAATGCTTTCTAACTAGTGCCTGATTTTTGCAAAAAGTAGGGCCGTGTTTACTGCTGGTGCTTTAAAGTTCTTTAGAGAAGGAGACTTTGTATCTTCCTGTGATGGTTTGGATATGGAATGTCCCCCTAAGTCTCCTGTGGAAAGCATGCCCCACCAACAGCAATATTCAGAGGTGGGGCTTTCAGGCAGTGATTGAACAATGAGGTCTCTCACTTCATCTGTGGATTAATTCACGGGCTGCTGGGAGGTTAGGCCTAATGGGAGGATAGGGGTCACGGGGGGCCTGCCCTAGAAAGGTCTATGTAAGATATGGAAACTGTCAAACCTAAACCCCAAAATAGTGTGGTGTGGGAGGAGGGAGTCAGAAAGCAGGCAACACCTGGTTAACACTGCTCCTTCCCGAACCCCTCCTTTCCCAGTGACAGGACAATCCCTGGGAGAAAGCCAACACTACCCAGTGACAAGACACTCGCTGGGAAGGAGAAGACCCATCAACCCTAGAAGGGCAGTCTCTGGGAGGAAGCCAGAGCATCGGCCCTTCCCCAAATAAATCCTTTCCCAGGGGCAGTACAATGGGACCCTGAAGGGAAAGAGAAAATCACTGAATGCTGACCCCAGACCCTCCATTCTTCTCCAAGCAAAAATATGGCCCAGTAAATTTCAAATTCTCACACTCCTGTTTCCTGAGTGCCCAAACTGACAGGCTCTGTCAATAATAAAAGTCACCTCTCATTGTATCCTCTGTAAGCACAGACTCCCACTATGACCAGTGGCTCATTTTCCACCAGGAAAGTGGGTCCATCGGAGATGTGACTTCATGGCTGAATAAAGACTGTGCTGATCCGTGAAGTTTGCACATGGCTTGGTCTTTTGGGGCTAACAGTCTATATTATCCTCAGCCCCATTTCCTCTCTTTCTGTCTCTGCTTCCTGGTGGCCAGGAGTTGAGTTGCTTTCCTCTGACACACCCTTCCGCCATGATGTTCTGCTTCACTACATGCCCTTCTGCCATGATGTTCTGCTTCACCACACGCCCTTCCGCCAGGATGTTCTGCTTCACCACACACCCTTCTGCCATGATGTTCTGCTTCATCACACACCCTTCCGCCATGATGTTCTGCCTCACCCCAGGCCCAAAGCAATGGTGCTGGTTGGTCACATACTAACTCTTTTGGAATTATGAGCTGAAAGAAGTCTTTCCTCCTCTAAGTGGGTCTGGTCAGGTGTTCTGGTCACAGCAATAAAAAACGGACCCAAATGCTTCCATATCTCATCCTCTGGTCTAAGAGACCAGAACATCTCTAAGTCTTCCTCCACCAAACTCAGATCCCTGGCCACTTGCAAAGTCCTTCTGAATGACTGGTAAACCTCAGTCCCACTCTTTCAAAATTAGTCTTCAGAACCAAATTGTTTCTATTTTCACGTTAATAACATTTTCTTCTGTTCGTAGGACAATCCCTATTAAGAAGGGGGATTTCTTTGTACACATTCAATATAAAAATCCTTTGGCCCCTCTGAGGTAGCTGAGAATCTTGCTTTGTTTTCTAGATGTTCATATAATTGTCACGGTGACACTCCTGAAACTTGTTTTATCCCTGTACAAATTAAACAGAAACTAAATAAGCTCTGTGAAGTACAACATTTCTTCAGAAATGTAAACACTTCCTTTGGGAATATTAAAAGATCTCCACCTTTTTTTTTTTTTTCAATGCGACATTACTTTAGATTACAATAAAAAATAAATGAGCAAAATGGGATTTCCTCTCCACTATCAGCCTTCAAAACGAAGAAAGAAAAAGAGAGAGAAATGTGAACTCAAACTCCTGTCCCCAGGCCTCTCTCAAAGCTTTCCTCGCCTAGTCGAGGGTGATGAAAATTCTACAATAATGCTGTCTCCCCGGGGAGGGAGGATATTCACCCCTCACATCACGCAGGAGGAATTCTGAAGCAGCCACAGAGCTGGCCGGTGGGGACTCCTCTTGGGAAGGTTTCCATAATCCTTAGGATGCTGTCTAACTTGAATACCTCCCCAAAGTTCATGGGCTGGAAACTTCATGGCCAAGGCCACCATGTTGGAGGTAGGGGTTCCTAACAGGCGTGTAACTCACGAGAACTTCAGCTTAGGGGGCGGATGACGGTGGCTTCAGGAGTATTGATCACCAGATTGGGTTGCATTAGGAGAACCTTCTGCCCCTTCCAGCCCTGGTCCACTCTTTCCCTCCATACTTTCTTTGTTTTTTTTTTTCTTTTTTTTTTTTTAATTGTTTGTTCTGTTCAGTGATACATGACAGCAGAATGCATTTGGGTTCATTGTACACCAATGGAGTATAGCTTTTCATTTCTCTGGTTCTACAGGAAGTAGAGTCACACCATTTATGTAATTATAAATGCACACAGGGTAGTGATGTCTATCTCAGTCCACCATCTTTCCTCCCCCCACCCCTCCCCTCCCCTCATTTCCCTCTACACAATCTGAAGTTCCTCCATTCTTCCCATGCACCCCCCCCAATATGTGTCAGCATCCACTTATCAGAGAAAATATCCAGCCTTTGGTTTTATGGGTTTGGCTCATTTCATTTAGCTTGATATTCTCCGATTCCATCCATTTACCTGCAAATGGCATAATTTTATTCTTCCTTATGGCTGAATAATCTTCCATCAAGTATATATACCACAGTTTCTTTATCCATTCATCTACTGAAGGGCATCTAGGTTGGTTCCACAATCTGGCTATGGTGAATTGAGCAGCTATGAACATTGATGTGGCTGTGTCTCTGTAGCATGCTGATTTTAAGTCCTTTGGGTATAGGCCAAGGAGTGGGATAGCTGGGTCAAATGGTTCCAGGTTTTCTGAGGAATCTCCACAGTGCCTTCCAGAGTGGCTGCACCAATTTGTAACCCCACGAGCAATGTATGAGTGTGCCTTTTTCCCCACATCCTCTCCAACACCTATTGTTGCCTGTATTCTTAATAATCGCCATCCTAAGTGGAGTGAGATGAAATCTTAGTTTTGATTTGTATTTCTCTAACTGCTAGAGAGGTTGAACATTTTTTCATATATGTATTGATCAATTGCATATCTTATTCCATGAAGTATCTGCTCAGATCCTTGGCCCATTTATTGCCAGCACAGGGAGGTGGGGTTGGGAGGTGGGTGCTAAGATTCAGAGGGCTCTGCCCTCGCTATGGATTCATATGGTTATCCTGGGGTTGGGTTAGTGATCACAAGAGCAGGTCATGCTAAAACTGAGGCTGGTCTCTTCTGTATTCCTTCTTCTCCTCTGCATTCTGCATTGGATTGATGGCGCATGAAGACCCTTTACAGATGGGAATCATGAGCCACATCCTTCAGAATCATGAGCCAATTAAATTTTTATTCATTATAAACTACCCAGCCTTGGGTATTTTGTTATAGCAACAGATTAAGCCAGATGTTATTCCACAGAACAGGATGTGTCAGGGATTGTGTTAACTACCACAGAGTGGGTTGTTGTAAAAGTGAGGTTGGCTTCTGGCTTCAGGCTAGAATAGAATGTGTTAAAAAGGTTGAATTTCATTATCAATAGAATATAATGATATGAGCACCCCAGGTGAGGGACCCTGCTGGGGTTGCCACATAGCAAATTCAGTTGCCTGATCAGATCAAAACTACAATTTGGGGTTTTCAAAGCTCGCTGGCCACCTGTCCAGGTTGGGGGGGCGGTGCATTTCCTCAGTTTCCATTCTCAGCATGAGGAAGTTGGGCTGCAGAAAAAGAATTTATCTGGAAACCAAGGGGAGTGGGGCTTTTCATTTCAGATCGTCCCTGTTGCAATGAGAGAAAGCACACATAATATTTTTCTGATGCGAAGATTACTTTCTCCGTTACGTGGACTCATTCTTCCTTTTTGATAGATGTTAAGGCTTCCTTTGTCCATCCTCTACCATCAAAGAAGGAACCGAGGCTACCTGCGACGGAAATAGCTGAGGCTCTCCAGTTCGACTCGTATCTGTAAAGCATATTTCTTTTATACTACAGGAAATCCCTTCCATTGATCTCCTTTATCATTGATGTAGCATTGATGCTGGCAGCATTTTTATCAGAGGGGTGAAATATTTCTCTGGGGGAGAAAAATGGCAGGGCATAGAAGTGCTGACCATAAAGCATGACACTGTCCCCCAACAGGGTGATCTGTGCCCCATCGATGTGGGAGATAAGGAGAAATTCATGCCATTAGAGGCTGTGATTACTCACTTTTAAGAGCTTGGTGTCGGTGCTGCTTGGTGGAAAAGCCTTCCCGCTAACCACTGATCCCAGGAAGGGTGCTTGCTTCTTAAGTGTGTGTCTGCAAACCCCGTCTGGTGGCACCTCCATCCTCCACTTGGAATGGGGTCGTTGTCCGTAACGGCAGGAAGCCTGCAAATGCACAGATGTGGAAAATCGACCCCCTTGACAGCATTTCACCAGCAAGATTTATTTTCAGTTTTGAACCTCATTATTTCATGAGCAAACCATTCCCTGTAATAAGAAGAGGACGATTGTTTTGGAGCGGAATGAACAACACGAACCAGGAAATAGGGGTTAAAAAAGCTGAGTGGGCCCTTGATCGTTGATGAAAGATCTCCTAGTCTTTGAATAAATAATCTCAATTTTTCTGTTGAAAAAAATCACAGGTCTGCGATTCCATGACTTCCTGAGAATCAACTGTCTGGTTTCTGCTACTGGAAAATTCTAGCCTGGTCTCAGCAACTGCAAGTTGTCCACCTTCGTGAGGAAGCTCGAAGATATTGACACACTCCTCAGCATATTAGAGTACTCTCTCTGAATGGAAGTAAAATCACAAACACACGGAAACAAACAAAACAAGTACTTCTCCAAACAAAATTCTCAGTTTTTCTATTTTTGTTTTGTTTTGTTTTGTTTTGTTTTTTGACATCTGCTGAAGACCTCTTTTCAATAATAGGAACTGTGATTTTTTTTTTTTTGTTTTTTCTTGGTACTGGAGATTGAGCTCAGGGGCACTCAACCACTGAGCCACATCCCCAGCCCTATTTTGTGTTTAATTTAGAGACAGGGTCTCACTGAGTTGCTTAGTGCCTCACCATTGCTGAGGCTGGTTTTGAACTAGTGATCCTCCTGCCTCAGCCTCCCGAGCTGCTGGGATTACAGACATGCACCACCACACCTGGCTTACTAAAAACCATTTGCAGCAGACCTGTTTCCTAAGGCAGTCCAGTCCATAAAAGTGCCACATAAACAAAATGGAAATAATTAGTTTAAAGACCTGGTAATGATAGCAATTACACACCAACTCTTTTGTTTTCCACCAGGAGGAGGTATATTTTCCAAACAGGTACAAGGGACTGAGCCACATATCACCCGTTCAAATAAAAACACAGTGCCACCTCATCTCATCTATCACAATGAACTTCACTGAATACCCCTTTGTCATCCAAATTGTCTTTAATAATACCAGTAGATATTTGAGTATTGTCACAAATACATACACGTTAGTATCATTTTGGCCCTCTTGAGGAATATGACCATTATTTATTTTCAATTTCTTTCCTCAAACGGTATGCTCAAACTACAATAAAGTTTAAAACTGAAGATATCATTTCAGCCTAAAAGGCCAGATACTATAATAATTGATAACTCACAAACTCTAATGATCACATTATAAATTTTAATAACTTTACCTCCTGACCATCATTTTTAATGTTAATAATCTGATCCATCAATTTAAGAGGAATTTGAAGGGACAATGGATTGACTTTTTGTAAAATCAGTTCATAAATATCAACAGATAATGGTTGTGATGGTTTTCAATGTTTAAAGGGAGAGAAAATGAGTAAGAAAATAAATTTGAAGACAATGTTCTATCAGAAGCCTCTGTGAGGGCTTTATGCATAAATAATAAGGAATATGGGATATGAATGAGAAAGAAAGAATGTAAATCAAAGCGGTTCTGAGATATTGTTGATAAAAATGTCAGAGTCGCTGCAAAAAGAAACAGGCAGTAAATAAACCACTGAATCCTCCAGTACTTAGAAAAAGTAGATGTATTAGCATCAACTGTTCTCTCTAGGATTCATTAAAATCTCCTAGTTCCAAAGGTGACTGAAAAACAGGAAAATGGAAATACAGAAACACTGATGAATGTCCATGAGATCAAATAAAAAATCAACACCTAATCAGGTGAGGTGGTGCAGGCCTGTCATCCCAGGGACTCGGGAGGCTGAGGCAGGAGGATCGTGAGTTCAAGGCCAGCCTCAGCAACTTAGCCAGGTCCTGAGCAACTCAGTGAGATCCTGTCTCTAAATAAAATACAAAAACAGGCCGGGGATGTGGCTTAGTGGTCGAGTGCCCCTGAGTTCAATCCCTGGTTCCAAAAAAGGAAAAAAAAAAAAAAAAAAAAAAATCAACATATGTAGGTGGAGTGTTTTAACTTGCAGGGAAAAGTATATATTCAAAAACATGTTTGTGTGTGTGTGTGTGTGATTTATATTACATAAGTTTCATATATATTTCATAAATATATATAAAGATAACATACATAAATCTACATATGTTTATTTGTATTCAAAGCATAGCTACCACTGTTATGGTTTGGATCTGGAATGTCTGCCATGTCTCCTGTGTTCAGTGGGGGGACTTCTGGGAAATCACTGGATCATGAGGGTTCTGACCTAATCAGGGTTGAACCCAGTGATGGCTAAATGGATTACTGGGAGTTGGACCTCGTTGGAGGAAGTCAGTCCCAGAGGGCATGCTCTGGGGACAGCTTTATCTTCTCTCTAACCTCTTCCTGTCTCTCT
This sequence comes from Sciurus vulgaris, assembly GCF_902686455.1. Classification (NCBI taxonomy): domain Eukaryota; kingdom Metazoa; phylum Chordata; class Mammalia; order Rodentia; family Sciuridae; genus Sciurus; species Sciurus vulgaris. Next base: position 16,751,630 of record NC_136480.1, read on the forward strand.
CTCTGCTTCCTGGCTGCCATGGGCTGAGCAGCTTTCCTTTGCTACCCCCTTCCACCATGATGTTCTGCCTCATCTCAGACCCAGAGCTATGGACTCAGCCAACCATGCTCTGCGACTTCAGAGTCTGTGAGCTGAAGTAAGTCTTTTCTCCTCTTAAGTGGTTCTGGTTCAATAATTAGGTCACAGCCATGAAAAATCGACTCACACAACTCTTGTTTTCTTTGATATACAACCACATTCACATACACATGCTGTTCTACCTGAACTACAAACAGGGTCAGGCTCCAAAACCCCTAAAAGGATTGTATTACGAAGATAGTGCTAAAAGAAGTGAAAAAACGAACTTAAATAGATAATTTCTGGAGACATGAACCTCGTCGAGCTTTTCATTCATTCTCTATTCATTCTGTATTCCTGTTACAAAATGTAAAGACGGAAAAGCTTCCAGAATCCCATTTTCATGAATAGTAAATAGGAATCAGCAAAAGATCGTGTAGCTTATTAAATTTGCAGTGTCTTTTATGAACCTATCTGTTCATTGTCTGTCTGAAATAGCTTTGCATTTCCTGTAAAGGATGATAAATATAGCAATAGGTTTCTTTTAAATGTTTAAGTTCGAGACCAATAAATAGCTTCTCTGTTTCCTACTGGAAATTACAAAAGTAATCATCATGCAGATATAAAATTGTCTCCATTTACTTCTCTGGATGGGTTCTGCTAGATCAGCTGCAGGAAGTTGAAGAAACGACAGAAAAATCGTGATTAAAATATATCTTTCCAGTCTAGCTCCAGACCTTAGAAAATAACTTTAAAAATCTAGCCTGGTGGAAAGTTTCATACACATCCCCAAGAATTTATATGTATTTCAGGACGAAGTGAAACGGCGATCATTATTTGACAGGTAAAGCTCAATGAGGATTCCCTCAGTAGCAAAAGAAGGAATTCTGGTAAGAATTCAAAGCCACTGAGCAAAATTCACTAACTCTCCATGGCTGGAGAGCAAATGAGATTTTAAAGCCATGCTTCCCATAACAGGAGCTGCCGCTGGTGGATCCTAAACTGACTTATAAACCAATGAAAACAATCAATAACTTGGTTTAGTTCGACACAGAATGCAGAACGGCATTGACAGAGAGGAAAGACGGTCATCAATCAGACTTCCTGGTCTAAATACTCTACCATCATGCTACGTGTGACCCTAGGACAGGCAATTAATTTCTCCATACCTTGACTTCCTTTTCTGCAAATGGGAAAGAAAAGAGTATGTACCTCTTAGATATTTCCTTAGGATTAAACAAAATAATAAATCTGTAGCATTTATGGCTCAGTGCTGTAAACATAGTAACTGCTCAATAAATGCCTGTAGGAGTGATAGTAATCACTCTTTAGTTACTTCTCTTTAGTTACCTCTGGCAAAGGGACACTTGCCAGTTAGTGCTCTGATTTACAGGAATTATAAAATTCCTTTTATTAAGTAACATGATAATTATTGAGCATTAAGGAGTCGCTGGACATTGAAGAGAACTTCTACTTTAGACATCTTGCTGCCATGCACTGTTCAGCAGGAATAAAGTACACACTGACGAGCAACTGAAATTTCCAACAACATAATTATCATAGCTCTTTGGGGTTGGTGTGAGTTTCAACTGCCCTTATTCATGTATTAATTTCTGTTCATCATTTGCTTTTAAGGGCTGTGCCTGATCTCGCTCTAGTCCAAACAACTCTATTTTGATTTCTAAGAAACTGGGAATTGGTGGGTTGTGTGGTCCCTTACTGCTGCATCTATGTTTCTTTTACGATCTGTGCTCATCCTAATAGTATCAAAGACAGAAAAAAAAAACCCGCACTCACTATTCTAGAGGTATGAGGGAGCCAATGGACATTTGGAAAACACTCAAATTTTCCACAAGGAGAATCTGGTATCTTGAAGTGTGGTCTTGTCATTTATTCCTTTAATGGAGATAAAATGTATTCGATTCTTCAATTTCATTGCCCTGGTCACTGACTTCATTTCTGATCTTGACATCTCTCCAAAATGAATTATGATCCAGTTCTAGCTTTCTTTCTAATTCATAACCTCTGCCTTCCCCACTTGCACTTTCTGTTGCTGTGAGTTGTCTTTTCAAAGATCAACGCTTGGTATTTCAATCTCTAAATGTAAAAAAATAAGTTTGATGACTAATGTTAAATACAGTGACTCTGGCCACTGACCAACAGATCTTGCTGATTAATAACAGCAATGTTCACATCTCAGCCAGAAAACCTGTAGGATAATCTCTGTGGACACCAGCACAGAATCACCACGTAGAGTTGGTCAGGAAGGGAGGCAGGACTTGGTTTATGAAATCACATTCACCTTCCTGGGGTGAGCAGGAGAGATCTGTCACATGCATTTCAATCAGTTTTTCAATGTCGGTGAAGAAAACACCCAACAAGAACAACTTAGAGGAGGGCAGATTTATCTGGAGCTCATGATTCCTGAGGTCTCAGTCTATAGGTGGCTGACTTGGCTGGGCTCAAGGTCAGGCAGTGCATCTAGTCAGAATGGCCCAGGGGAGGAAAGCTTTCCAGGTCACGGCGGAGCAGAAAGCAGAGAGGAAGAAGAAGCCATAGGAAAGATGCTGCCCCCCAGGGACCCACCTCCTCCAGTCACACCCCACCTGCCTCGGTGACCACCCACTCTGTCCGTTCACACTAGGATGGACTGATAAGGTCACAGCTATCACAGGTCAATCTTTCCACTTCTGAACCCTCCTGCATCCACAGAAGCTTTGGGGAGACACCTCACATCCACCTCGTCACGACGTGCTGATCCCTGCCTCGGTTTCAACTGGTGACATGCAGAGCACCTGTCGGTCAAGTACTTGAAATGCCGTGCTCTCTCTGTCTTTATCCCACTTGGGTTATTTCTACTCCTCAGTGCTTCTGTGTGACCTCCACCCAAACATTTCCTGGACAGCATCAGTGACTGTACTTTTCATGGGCTGTCAATCATCTGGAGAGAAGCATGAAATAGAAGAAATGCTGAGAACAGATCAACAGCAAACTTAGTTTCTGCAAAGTTAACCTTTTAACAGAGCTATGCTAATGATTATCCTCTAATGCAAACATGAATATATCTTTTCATGTTAGAAGAACTGTAGTCGTTTGTGACTTTCCGAAAATCTGATTTGCTGGTGTGAAAAACATTTGCGTTTAGTCTTCTTTAGAAAAGAAACAAAAACTCTTCAAACGGTGGCCAATGACATCTAAATTTATTTTTTAAAATACTCCCTGGACCCAGGGAGTAAGCTTCAGCTGATAGATTTTCAGAATGTGACTCTTTGAACTGAGTTTTAAGCGTCTCAGAATACTTTTATTTATTTTAGTCTTTATAAATACTTTATGAAGTACTAAACTTGATTTTGTTTGTTCTTGAGTTTAGTGACCCAATAATCACCCTCTCACTTTCTCAGCTGTGTTTTAGGAAGCAGACAGCAATCAGAGTGTGACTTGGAAATCATATTTTGCAAGAAGCATCATATTTTGCAAGAAGGACCAATAATGTGTACACACACAGATGAGTGGCTCTCTTCATGAAGGATGCAAGGCAGAAACAGACTTTCTAGCTTACCGATATGCTTCAAGACCACAGCTTTGGTCTTTTATGTCAAAAAAATTCGGTCTAGAAATTCTCTCACTGAAAGTCATATATTCTTGGCAAAAAATATAATACCATTGTTGAACATTTTATCTTACCCTAAATTCATTTTACATAATACAGAGTCACTGTTTTACTCAACTTTTTTGCTGCTGTGACTAAAAGACCTGCCCAGAACAATCGCAAAAGAGAGATTTATTTGGGGCTCCCCAGTTTCAGAGGTCTCAGTTCATAGAAGGCCGGCTCCATTCCTCGGGGCTCCAGGTGAGGCTGGACATCATGGCGGGAGAGTGTGGCAGAGGGAAGTAGCTCACATCATCAGGAAGCAGAGAAAGAGAGACTCCACTCTCCAGATACAAATACATACCCACAGCCACGCCCCAGGTCCACCTCCTCCAGCTGTACCCTGACCACCTTCAGGTACCACTCAGTTAATCCCTATCAGGGGGTTAATTTTCTGACTGTGTTAAGTCTCTCATAACTTAATCATCTCTCCTCTGAACCTTCTCGTATTGTCTCACACATGAGCTTTTGGAGGACACCTCACCTCCAAACTGTGATGGCCACCCAGTGATATCCTAGCAAAAAAACATTAAGAGGACCTAGAAAAACATTTCGGGCTGGACAGCTCATCTCTCCCTTGCTCCCTCGGCACCTCCTTCCCGTCTCCTCCTCCTTCCCTCCTTCGTTTCTCTTTCGAGCTAACATTTTGTTTACCGAGCATCTGAAAGGTACCGGTCTTTTGCTATCATCAAAAGAGCATGATTGTGTTTTAGAAGAGAAACCTACATACCTCTGAAGTCTAAGAATTACAGTCTCTGTTTTGATGAGCAGAGGGTTGAAACCAAGATTGTAGATACACAGGTTTGGGACAGAAGGTGACTTTTTTGCCTGAATTTCAGAAAGCAGTAGATTGAGGTGAATGAAGTAGAAGTCATTTTGGTGATGACTTCTCAGGCCCTGTCCGCTGGGCCTGTGAGAAGAATCTCCAGCAATTCCCCTTGGTTGGCTTCTGGATCTCTGCTCTACGTGGTTGCTGCTTTGTGTTCTGGTTCTCATGATCTGTTTGCTCCTAATGTGGAACTACAGTGAGACCCGAATCCCTGAACCCCAATCTACTAAATCAAGATGCATTGACAACATCTCCATGTGGAAGTTCTGACAGGCACCCAAGCATGATCTTCCCCACGCGAACCAATGTCAAGATTTAAGGAGGTCGGTTCCCTAGCTTCGCTACTGTGACCTGAGCAGATGTAAACACTGCTGTGGTCACCTCACTGCAGAATGCTGATTTTTAAGATTTTTGGATTTCTAGTGAGGATTGGAATAACTGGGTCAAATGGTGGCTCCATTCCAAGTATTCTGAGAAGTCTCCATACTGCTTTCCAGAGTGGTTGTGCCAATTTGCAATCAGCAACATATGAGTGAAGCTTTTTCCCATATTTTAACCAACATTTATTGTTACTTGCATTCTTGATAATTGCCATGGAACCAACCTAGGTGCCCTTTAACTGATGAATGGATAAAGAAAATGTGGTCTATATACTCAATGGAATATTATTCAGCCTTAAAGAAGAATGAAATGATGGCACTTGCTGGTAAAGGGAGACCATCATGCTAAGAAGAATAAACCAGAACCCAAGGTCAAACATTCTCTCTGATATGTGGGTGCTAATTCACAATAAGGGAAGGAGGGAAGGAAGAATAGAAGTCACTGGGTCAGACAAAGGGGAATGAAGGGAATGGAGGGGGGTAGGAATAGGAAAGACAGTCGAATGAATCAGACATCACTTTCCTATGGTCATATATGAATATATGACCAGTGAAATTCCACATCACATACAAGAATGGGATTCTAATAAGTTATACTCCATGTATGTATAATAGTCAAAATGCACTCTACTGTCATCTATATCCAAAAAGAAGAAATTAAAAAAAGATCTAAGGAGGAAAAATGCTCATTACATTCAAGTAGCAGAAAGAGTGCCAGGTTTTGTTAGAACAGAGTAAATCAACAAGAGTGACCTCCATAAAGGTTGGATAGCAAGCAGAGGTTGGGTTTTCCTTACTCTCTCCTCTATGATGAAATCCACTCACCGACTGCCCAGTAAAGTCGGCCCTCTATCTCTGTGGGTTCCATTCCATAACTCAACTAACCACTGATGGAAAATACCTGAAAAACAATGTGTCTGTATGGACTACATAATTTTTCTTGCTATTATTCCTTAGACCATACAGTACCACAACTACTTACATAGCAGGCACATTGTCTTCTGTATTGCTGATCATCTGGAGGTGGTTTAAAGAATACAGGAGGCTGCACATGGGTCTATGCAAATGCTGCACCATCTTATATAAGGGACCGAAGTATCCTCAGATTTCAGTATCTGAAGGAATTCCTGGGACCAGTCCCCATGCTGGATGCTGGGAGAGGGCTGTACCTCCAATCTGAAGCAAAGGTCAATTCTGAGTTCCACTCATGTTAAGGCAGATATTTGGATCTATCTTTGATCTCTCAATTTTTTTCTGACCCTTATCCTCAAAAAAAAAGAAAGAAAAAAAGAAAAGAAAAAGAAAAATAGAACTTCAATTCTCCCTTTAAAATATGTGCCCTATCCAGGTATCCAGCTACCTGTAACCAACTCTGCTTGATGCCAGTTCCCATCCTCCCTCCCCAGTCCATTGTGATGGCCTCGTAATAGATTGCCCAGCCTCTCTGGTCTCCCCTGTCCTGCACTATGTACACAGGTGGAGAGGTCCACTTGGGACGAGGTCATGTCCCTTTTCTATATGAAACTGCATGGTAGCTTTGCTCAAGAAAACCAAATCGCTCGTCAAGGACTCCAAAGGTCTGTGTGATCTAGCCTTGGCCTCCCCCCAACCTTAGCTCCTCCTCCCTTCCTCTCTTTACGGATTCTGCTCCACCATGACACTCAAATTATGGTCTCCTTGGCTTCAATCCCCTTTGTCCAAACATCCCCCGGCTTGGTTCCTCTCTGCTCAGGTTCTCCCTAAATGCCACAGCCCTCCAGACCAGACACCGGAGCTCCTGTGTCTTTATTTTCCATTCCCCTTATACCAGCCCACATCTCCCCAGAGTGCTGCCATCTAATTTCCCACCATGGGTATCTGCAGGCCGACCACAGTCCTGTCATCTATAAGCTCCCTGTCATCTTGTACGACCAGGAGGACGTGGATTCCTCTGTTCTCTGCTGTATGCAAGCTCTGGAACTTGGCTAAGCTGAAAGCAGTTGCTTATTCCACGAGTGTCAGGTGCATGTCACCTTTACGGGCATGGAGACATCACGTGCGCCCTGTGAGCAATGCTACGGAGTCTGCAAGGGGAAGGAAGGTCACTCCGGGCACGTGGAGCCCAGGATGTGCCACAGAACCCGCGTGGAATGGAGGTAGGCTGAAAATACTGGTACTGGGCTGAGGCTGAGGCTCGTTGGTGGAGCGCTTGCCCAGCATGGGTGAGGCCCTGGGTTCGATTCTCACCACCGCCTACAAGTAAATGAAATAAAGGTCCATTGACAACTAAAAAAAAATTTTAAAAAAAATTAAAAACCAGAAAAGACTGGTATAACGAGAGTAGAAAGAAAGATGCAAACATGGTAGAATTGAAAAGGCATGAGTCCTTTGCAAACATCAGCTTTTGCTGTTCTCATAAACAAATCTCACAGGTCCATGATTGTCTGAGAAGCAGACGTCGCCTCCTTTCCTTTTTCTGTGAATTTCTATTCAGCAAAATTATCCCCGTATACTACTGTGGAAGATGATGAATTGAAATACTTCCTAAACATGATTTTCATCCTAAGGAACTTAACTGAAGATTTACAATTGGCTTGCAATAAAATTAATAGAAGAGATTTATTGCAAAGCCCCTTCTCTGTATTACATTAGGCTGGTTATGATGGCTTTAAGGTCTTTGAGCAATTTACTCTAAGTACCTCTTATTTTCTTACGGCTCGTTTATTTCTACTATATCTTGCTTATGTTAGGAATAATTTGGTTTTCTTCCTTGGTACCTGCTGATCCTTCCACAATTAAAGGAGTTTCTTTCCTCTGTTACATTCTGTCCCAGGACCCCTCTCTTTGGTCATTACCCTGACGTTCTTCCAGAAACTCCATCATGAAATTAGGGTGGTAATCTCCACAATGGGTCCATTAATGTCAGAGAATTCTGTTGATTGGTTTTTCTTCAGCTTCATATTTGCATCATCAATTCTCATTCTGGAGAACAGAATGTCACTTTGGAAACTGGCAGGGAGACCGCAAATATTTCACTTGGTTTGGCTCGTTTTTGACATACCTGAAACCTTTGGTGACGTTCCAGCTATTCAGAACCAGGCACTCCTGTCTGGCGTGCAGGACTAAGTGATTCGGTGAGAAGAGACCACACAGACCAGCCGCCTCCTTTGAGGGATGAGAGAATCCGTGTGAAGTGACTTACCCAGGTTGCTAGTGGCAGGATTCTGGAAGGGAAAAAGCTAGCTTGAAGCAGGATGGCCAAATGGCCTCTTTTAGGAAACCAAGTGGCTCATCACATTTCAGAGCAGAGTTAGAAAGTCAGTTTCATCAGAAAGGGGAAGCAAGACCCTGTCTCCAAATAAAAAACCAAAAAGGGCTGCTGATGAGGCTCCATGGCTTAGCACCCCTGGGTTCAATCCCTGGTAGCAGAAAAAAAAAATAATAAAAATAATGCAACACATACGTAGTTTACACTTAAAGTGCTAATGCTTGTCAACTTCTGTTATTACGAACCTTGTTTAAGGGGAGAAAGGTAGTAATACCTGTGCAATATCCACGTAGGTAAATAAAGGGGAAGTGGGGTATCAAAAAAGAGTTAAGAAATCATTCATGTAACCATGTTCCAGCCAGATTCCTCAGCCCGAGGGATCCCCCTGCCTCTCCTGATGGCTTCTTTATCACATGCAGCTCAGTCTACAGTGCATGAGGCTCCACAGGTAAAATCTGATGAATTATATTGACACTTCCATTTCAGCATTTTAGCAAGGAAAATAGGGTTAGTTTTGTAATTGTGCATCTACTTGAGCCTTTCTGGAGGTGATGAAACTGTTGAGTATCAAGTCATTAAAAGGTTTATTCACACATTTATTTATGAACTAATTTTATATTAAACCGGTTTCTCTTCTCGAGTCTTAAATTTTTAGGACCTGCACTTCTGATCTTTATTTTCAAGTTTACTGAAAATTTTGCATTTCAAAATGAGAAAACACCAGGACAGAAAGTGTGATAAATTTAGATTATACTGAAGATTGGACACACTTTTATTTGAAGGTCAAAGGACATAGGAAGTGGTCCACAATTTGCCAAATCATATGATGGTGTTATTTCTGGGTATGAACAAGTTTGTGGACCTGTTAAGCAGTGAAAATAGCATATGTGTGCTTTATTAGTCTCAAAAAACATTCTTAAAAAATTAAATATACACTACAGGTTGATTAGGGGCCTAACTTTTATGCAAAATTTGCATTCAGTGGAACTACCATTTGACCCAGCTATCCCACTCCTTGGTTTATACCCAAAAGACTTAAAATCAGCATACTACAGTGATGCAACCACATCAATGTTTATAGCTGCTCAATTCACCATAGCTAAGCTATGGAACCAACCTAGGTGCCCTTCAACAGATGAATGGATAAAGAAAATGTGGTATATATACACAATGGAATATTACTCCGCCTTAAAGAAGAATGAATATTACTCAGACTTAAAGAATGAAATTAATGGCATTAGCCAGTGAATGGATGGAGTAGGAGAATATCATGCTAAGCAAAATAAACCAATGCCATAAAACTAAAGGCCAAATGTTTCCTCTGATATTTGGATGCTAATTCACAATAAAGGGTGGGGCTAGGGAAAGACAGAGGTACTTTGGATTAGGTAGAGGGGAGTGAAGGGAAGAGAAGAGGTAGGAAGGATCCAATATTATTACCCTGGTATACATATATGATTACATGACCAGTGTGATCCTACATCATGAACAACCAGAAGAATGAGAAGGTATGTTCCAGTTATGTATTATGTATCAAAATGCATTCGACTGTCATGGATAACTAATCAGAAGAAAATTTAGAAATCCTAAAAAAACTGCATTAAATAATTTTTTTTTTAATTTACAAAATTTTGGAAAATATATGTGCATTTGGAATTGCTTTCCAAACAACTTTTTAAAACTAGAGTGAAATAATATGTGTAGCACATTTGTATAACTTGGTATCTACATGTAACTGAATTCCATAAAAGCAGCTCAAAAATATAAGTAATTAAAGCAACACGATTTTCTTTTTTATTTCTTTTTTTTTTTTTTTTTTTATGTTGAGACAGGGTCTCACTAACTTGTTGAGGCTGGCCTTCAAGTTGCCATACTCCTGCTTCAGCCTCCCTATCCCCTGGGGATTACAGGCATGTGCCCCTGTGCCCGGCAAGCCTATTTTCAATCAATACCTGCTCCAGATCCAGCTCTTTCTTTTTATACACTACCTTAATTTCAAGTCAATTCCAGTTCTTTCCTTTCCTCCCATATTTTCAGTGTATTTTTCAAGATTTCGCTTTGCAAAATTTAAACTCTCTTTTGTGTGCAAAGTTTAAACTCTTTTAATGCACACGGTGAGGGCTTTGAGTTGTTGTTACAGGACAGGGGAAACAAAGACTTGCCATCACTAAATTCTGTCCCTCTTTTATAAGGTGGACTTGTGATACTTTATTATATAAAAGAAAAAGTTCGTAATAAGTATCAATTGATACAGAAGTTTATACGATAAGGCCACTTTTAAACTTAATACTTTGTTTTACTGCAGCAAATTCTGTAAAGGATCCAAATTTAAAAAAATTTCACTTGATTGACTATATTAATAAAAAAATAAAATAGAGCATTATAAAGTTTGGGGCACGGGATAATGCACTGGATCACTGAGTTCATGGTGGATGAGTTTGAGTCCATTCCATGAATAAATTCAGCAGAGAGGTACTGAGATGCTGAATCAGAGAAGTCTTCTTAGGAAGAATGTCGCAGAAAGAGAAGACATGGAGTCAAGGGTACAATAGTTGCTTCTGGAAACATATCAACAGTTATATTAGATGCAGAGGAGTCTTGTGTTCTTCCTGATACAGGAATCAGAACCAATTCAGTGAAGGAATCAAGAACATGATTCAAAGGAAGGAGGTGTTTTCTAGGTATCAGATATTAAATAAGGATGGACAAGCCCTGGGGATTGCCAAGCACTTGCTGACTCAGAATAGTGAGAGGGAAAAAGAGAGATGAATTTGCAAGAGGGAATCGTTCTGTAGGACTAAAGATCCCCAACATTCTGGAGAATGTTAGGTTCTGATCTAATGGTCTTTCTTATTTTGAATTTCTCTTCCTGTATGTCTGCCATTACCAAAGACTTCAAGGGTTTTAAAATTCTACCTCCATAAGACAAGCAGATCCTGTGTGTACTGTAACCATGGCATGGCTGGTATCCGTGTATAACATACATAATAAAAAGTATGATCATGGCAACAGAAGTTGTAATTTATTATATACTGAGTACACAATGTGTGTGTATATATATGTACACACACACACACACAAATGTATATATGTGTGTATATCTATATCTATATATGTGCATATGTGTGTGTGTGTGTGTGTGTGTGTGTATAATCAGTCACTGTGTGTTACATTCCTTTCCTCCATTTAACCCCAACAATCTTTGGGTGGATGGAATGGGATTTGTGGATTTGACAGAGCACACAGCTGGTCATAGCAGAGCTGGAAACTCAACTGAGGTTCATCCAAAGCTAATCACAACCCCCAACCATTACACAGTTTATATTATTGCTATTCCTCCCTCTGTAATGTCCTTCCAAGTGTAACAGCTAAATGGTGCATGGAAACTGGTATTATAGAGAGGAGAACTCCTTACCCTGCTCAGATATCCCCAGGTACAGACCTGCAATTCATAAATTTTCAAAGGGCCCTCAGGAACAAGGTGGAGACCCGTCTTTACATAAGTTTCACGAGTGAAGCAAACGGGCATTTTGTGATACAACAGTCAATTTCTAAGATATTACCTTCTAAGCTTAATGCTATCAATGCTCACATGAAAAGTCAGGAATAATTCATTACAATTCTCCAATGAGGTGAACTATTCCATTATCATTCATAAATATAGAAAGGTTTCTACATCTTCCAGACAGAACTAGTTGTTAGTGAGCTTAGCGGAGAATGAAACTGATCATGCAGTACAAATGTCTTTGTGAAACTGGATAAAATAAGTGTCCAAGTGAGCTAGGCACAGTTTTATAATTTTTCCTTTCTTAAAGTTCTTATTGAACATTTGAAAAAATGGCATAAGGGGCAGGGATGGTATAAAATATAGGTTTCTTTCTTCTTTTGAATCAAAATCTAACTAGAAGAATAAAAATTAAAATGATGATAGCTTGTAGATTAAACTTAACCCAAACACACTGGTGTTTCATTGACAGTCATTGTTCACAGGTCCAGAAAATAATTAGTGATCAATAATCAGTTTGTCAAGGACATTGTTGAAACTGTAAAACGAAGAGGACAAAAATAGCTTTGGTGAGAAAATACAATTTCAAAATCTACACACAGAGTCTGCTTCACTCGACCTCATGAACACCAATCGGGTTCTCGAAGACTCTGTTAAACGTGTGCGTATTTGATACGTTTATTCTCAGGAGTGTGTAAGTCCAAAAATGTTTGCCATGGCCAGTTAAACCGGTAGTTTAAAATAACGAAAGAAGGGTGGAAATGTAATATGTTTGACCACAATCACTTAAAAAAAAAAAATACATTTCGGGGTAATTTATTTTAGGATCAAAGGATATACGTTAGCAGATGTGGGTTTCCTTGATCTCCCTGGCTGAGAAGAGTTTGAAAGGGAGTCTGAAAATAAGATTTTGCATTGAATGCTGTTCATCCTGGGGCTGGATGAGAAGGTGTTGATTGGCATCTATGAGGTTGCTTATTGATGCCGAGAGATTGTGCACCTGTGAGATACATAAATAAATGTGGCCTAGGAAACAGAGAAGGAAGGGTAAGCAGAACACTCAGAATGATTGTGTCACAAAAATTGGGTTGCTAGAAAAGACAAGATGATGTGAGCAAAAAAATAAAAATAAAAAGAGGCCACAGAATATTCAGGCATAGCCCATAAAAAATCTTGGTGCTATGATATGTAGTTTTGCAGGAGGACTGAGTAGGTGAACAGAAAATCAACACGTTAAGAAAGTGGAGAAAAGAGCCAAATTAATACACAAGAAACTTTCTAAGTGTTAAAAAAGACAATTTCAAACATACAGAGCTGATATTACGAAGGCCAAGTTCACAGACTGGATGAAGAAGTCAAGGGCTTCCTTTGCTCATCTCAAAATGGAAATCTATTCTGCTGACACCAAGACCCAGTGGCTTTGGGATCATGTGGGGAATCATCTCAAAGTGCTCCAGAAATTGCGCACTGTTACAGAAACATTAGCTTTGATTGTTATTATCGTCATCACTAAAGCATGCTATACAGATGGGCAACATTCACCCCAGGATGAAGCATTTTCTGGAAGGTTGAGTAATGACGGTGGTCTATATGCAAAGCCACATAGTGACATTCTTTACGTCTTTAACAACCACAAATACCCAACACACTTGTATTAGAAGTGAAATCTCTTACAAAGTGGGATAAGTATACTCGAATGGTTTCTTCCCATGTTGAGGGGTAATGTCTCTCTAAGGATGACGAGATGTCACTAAAGTTGTTTTTTTTTTTTTGCTTTTTAAACCCAACCTGCAAAATACAATTGCAGTCAATAGAAGAAGAGGCAGATGAATTTTCCTGAGGAACAAGTGGATCATTTTTTTTCTTTGCATGTAAGAAGCCCTGTGGGACAGAAAGAAATGTTTCAAATTGGAACTTTCCTAGATGTGGCTTCTGCATGGAGGCACAACAAACAGAAAGAGGGAGCCTGATTCCTCCCTGCTCCTCCTTCAATTGCCATTGATTTTTATTAGTATCTACCAGCATCGGGAGAGTGTCTGTGTGTCTTAATGAACCGAGCCGTGCAGGTGCATATAGATACGTTCATAAAAATGAGGGCTCTGACGTGCTCAGATTCTCCCGAATTTTCTCCAATATTCTGCTTCTTATCATCATGACTAAATAACGATGCCAAAACTAATGATGCCATTAGCCTGTAATTGGGAACTGAGGCTGTTTAGCCATGAGGAAGCAGGCACTGATCAGAGTTAATGGGCCAACCAGGCAGGCCCACCGGGTAGTCAGCCCACAGAGCAGGAAGACCGGGCACCTGCCAGGTAGGAGGCTGTCCCTACAAAGCAGTCAGCATCTATTGTCTACTGCTCCGTCAGCCAGAGGGGACGTGAACAGAGCTGGAATAAAGATTCGAGGGGGTTTCTGATGTAAAACGTGAAAAGCCATCTCTTCTCGCTGATTCTGTCTCTTAGAAACACCTCACTGTCCTTATTTTCAACAAAAGAATTCATTCTTCGAATCCCACCATATTCTGTTAATGTGACCTCCTAGCGGGCACTGCAGATTTCAGGGCCTACAATCAGGTTTTTAGTTAAGGTGCATCTTCCCTGGATCCAGCAGCGTGGCTGGAACACGGTGGGATCTCAGCTGTCGGCTTGATCCATGTGCTGGTACAGCAAGGACAGCAGAGTGAAACGGGCCTCATGAGTTCATGACCTCATGCACGTCCATGACCGCGAGATCCTGTAACACGTACTGTCACAGAAGTGGGAGGTCACACTCACGCGCAGTCATCAAAATGCATAAATGCATTCTACTGTCAGGTATAACTAAGCAGAACAAATGTGAAAAAGTTTTTAAAAACAAACAAAAACAACAACAAAGAATAAGCTAAGTAACATTTTCACTTCAGAATATACCTTAGGAATCTCCACACTGCTTTCCAGAGTGGCTGCACCCATTTGCAACTCCACCAGCAATGTAAAAATGTGCCTTTTGTCCCTCATCCACGCCAACCCTTATTATTGTTTGTGTTCTTGATAATAGCCATTCTCATTGGAGTAAGATGAAATCTTAGAGATGTTTTAATTTGCATTTATCTAATTACTAGAGATGTTGAACACTTTTTCATATATTTATTAATCTCCTGTATAGGAGGGGGGTGAGAGAAGAATGGAGGAACTTTAGATTACGTAAGGGAAATGGGGGGGAGCGGGGTATGAAAGATGGTGGACTGAGACAGACATCGTCACCCTGTGTACATGTATGATTACAAGAATGGTGTGAATCTACGTCGTGTACAACCATAGAAATGAAAAGACGTACCCCATTTGTGTACAATGAATGAAAATGCAGTCTGTAAAAATAAAAAAAAATAAATTTAAGAAAAGAATATACCTTTGTGCAGTTTAGTGAATGAAAACTGAAATTCTTATACATTTTTTCCTTGAAGTACCAATATGTTTCCCTCCCAGACAAGTTAAGCTCACATGGAAAACAGGAATTGGGTGGCTCAGAAATAAAGACAGCTGGGAGACTTGTACCCAGGGAACATGGCCAGAGTCCTGACCCCTGACCCCATTCCAGAACTGGGACAAACTGGCAGAAGGCTACATTTTCCCAAGTAGTTCTTCTTCTTTTATTTTTTCCAAAACAAATCACTATTCTATAATTCTTTTATTTATTTATTTTTTTTTATCAAGCAAGACATGAAATGGCACTACTATAAATGAAACCAAGCTTCCAATTTGCCAATAACAACAACCCTGGTCATTGGCTGATTATTCCATGCCTCGCGTGCTGCTGAACGCGTCAGACAGGTGATTTTATTTAATCCCCACAGTAATTCCACAGGACGTGTTTGATGAGCTTCCTCAGTTTGCAGTTTGAAAACATGAGGCTCAGAGTGGTAAAGCCGTGCGTCCGGGTCCTGCTGCCCGGGAGCGATAAGGCAGGGATTTAGAAGCAGCCTGATTCAGTTCCCTGGTCTTCACCACCAGGCCCTCCTGCAGCCCCGTAAGAGGGTTTCCATGTGTCACCTGCACTGAGCTTCCACACCATCTTCCCATAAAGTCCAGCTCAGGCTTTGAGTCCCATTTTCCAGATGGTGGTTTAGAGGAGCAAATAATTTGCCTGGGATTGACAAGGATATCAAATGGCAAAGCTGGGGCAGGACCTGTCTCTTCGCTGGCTCCCGGGCAGCCCCGGAGAGGACAGGTTAGAGGCAGGCGGATCACTGTTGGAACCTCTGAGTCTTCTTCCCTCCTGTCTATGTGATCCTTTCCTGCCAATGAGACAGGACAGAGACAGCTGGGCCCTGGGCTACCTCCCTCATTTCTTTTAATTTCTTCCCCTAAATTGTTTTCCCACTTGGCCGCCACACGCATGTGAGCCTATTCATTCCTTTTTCCAGGTCACGTTAAGGTGGCTCTGTTATTGTGCCTTTTCATTTCACAGAATGCAAAAGAACCTTCTGCTCTCAATTATACCCACAGATCCGCCGCTCTTCATCCCAGAATCCCTGGGAGGCATCTCTCTGTGGTTTGGGGTTTGAGATACTAACAGAAGCAGCTGCGAATTCAGGGACAGTCCCCCCCAACTGTCTCTTCACTCTGAACACCACGGAAGGGAGCTGTGCCCAGGCCATGGGAGGTGAGGATCCTGGCTCAGGTTTGGGGACCTCGAGGGACAGCTAGCTCTCTTAACCTCCATGTATCTGGTGTTTGGTGGCTCTCACTCAGAGTTGCAAAATTAAAATATTATGTCATGTGTTCCTCTGGAAAATTTCCCTTCTGCTACACAGCGCTGATCAGCAAGTGACTTCTGGCCAAACACCTCTCTCTCCAGGGAGAAAAATTAAATGCATTTCCCACCCCCCACCCCCCCCGAATTTTTCTGGAATTTAAAGACATTTGAGTTACTTTTGTAGATGTGCACTGACAGTTCCTGGGAACATAAAACAGAAGGAGTGACAGTTTAATCAAGTACACCTGGGTGTCGATGTAGCTAGGTATATAGATGCCACCTTGGGGAATTTAATATACGGTGCTTCCTAAACGCTGGACTCTGCAAATGGAGACTTGGCTTGGGTTCCCAGGTATCATCACAAATTCTGCAGAGATAAAGGACTGTCCCTGGTCCATGATAGCAAAAGTAATTGGAGACTAAGGCAAGAGAAAGATTGGAAACGACGTAATAGATGCAAGAAACTGTGTGGATTCTTCATCTCCTACCTTTTCTAACGACCTCTCTCCCTTTTTTATTTCTTTTAGCTTTTTTATTATTTTTCCATCTAATGTGGATTAGAAAATTTCTATCTCCTTTACTCCTTCACTTTGATGAAAAAGATTCAGTTACAATTTGGGAGGTGTCCCCCGAAAACTCATGTGTGAGACAATAAAAGAAGGTTTAGAGAAGAAATGATCAAGTTATGACAGCGTTAATGTAATCAGTGAATTAATCTCCTGATGGGATCAACTGAGTGGTAACTGGGTGCAGGGCAGGGGAGTAGCTGGAGGAGGTGGGTCATTGGGGGCTTGACTTTGGGGTACATATTTTGTATCTGGAGAGTGGAGTCTCTCTCTGTTTCCTGATCTCCATGTGAGCTGCTTCCCTCTGCCACACTCTTCCGCCATGATGTCCTGCCTCACCTTGGAAATGGACCCTGCTCTCTATGGACTGAGACCTCTGAAACTATGAGCCCCAAATAAACTTTTCCTCCTCTACAACTGTTCTGGTCAGGTCAGTCACAGCAGCCAGAAAAGCTAAGACAGGTTCCTCCTGCAAGCAAGCTTTTATAATATTTTATTTTTCTTCTAAATAGAATGGTGGACTGAGACAGACATCCTTACCCCATGTACATGTATGATTACACAAGTGGTGTGACTCTACATCGTGCACAACCAGAGAAATGAAAAGATGTACCCCATTTGTGTACAATAAATCAATTTAAAAAATAATGTTTTCCCCTTCTTTTCAGTTAAAGGATCTTGACTAGTTAGTATCTGGAGTATTATGGAGATTGAGTTCTATCCACCCATGTGTCCATCAAACCAGTTATTGATTAGCTACTCTATATTCAGCAACTGCTAGGGATCGAACAATGATCTGCAAACAGACATTACTGACAGTCAATGACTACCAACTGGGCAACCTAGATTTTTGTGAATGTTGACGCTTCTGTGCCCCGGAAGCCATCAATCATTATGTACATTCCGAGAGCCCCCGTCTGATTTTGTTCTGATATTTCATCTTTCAAAGAGGGGTTAGTGTTTCCACTCATTCAAATGATCTGTTTTTCTCTGAAGGAGTACTCTGAGCCTGTCACCTCATTACAACGTTTTGCTAACAAAACAAAACAAAACAAAAAACAAAGTCTAGGAATCGCTGGTGTAGAGAGACCGCTGCCCTTGGGAAGCGTTCGCTCTGGGGTAGATGCTGCTGTCTGGGCCACTGTGATCTCTGTGCACTGCCTGCCTCTGTGGAACTCGGAATGTGGCATGAAGGTTAACAACCTCTTTCACATGGTAATTCACAGTCATAATCCTATTTGAGCATCAAAATGCTTGTGTCAATTAGGCAGATAGAATCGTCACTCGGGAGAGCCGGCTGTTGGTGGTAGGAGGAGATGGAAGACATTGGGAATGAACTTGAATGCTCTCTCAGGGCCACAGTCCGGACTCCTGAGCACCCCCAGAACCACCCGCTCTGCTATTGTCTCTGCCATGACAGATCCAGTTGTGCATGCTGCCATCCAAGACCAATCCTCTGTGGTGCCCAAGACACCGACCCTCTGCATCCACCCCGCTGTCTCTTCCCACCATTTCCCTTCTGTCCTGAACCATGCAACTGGCAGGAAAGCTTGGCCATTCCTGCAAGGAACCTTCCTTTGCCACTTTCCCTGTTTCAGTTGCTGCTGTTGAATTTTCTCCTACGTACAGTAAATCTCTGTGCAAAGGTTTACATCCTCTGCACTCAGTGAAGTGTTTGCCCACACCACCCTTGCTCCCAAATCCAGAATACCTTTTTTTTCTGTGGGGCGGGTACTGGAGGATTGAACTCAGGGGCCCTCGGCCACTGAGCCACATCCCCAGACTTATTTTGCATTTTATTTAGAGACAGGGTCTCAGTGAGTTCTGAGCACCTTGCTAAGTTGCTGAGGCTGGCTTTGAACTTGAGATCCTCCTGCCTCAGCCTCCCGAGCTGCTGGGATGACAGGCTTGTGCCACTGCGCCTGGCCCAGAATCCCTTTTCTATTAGTGAACCCAGTAGGTGCACGGCAGGCTTCTCTTCCTACCCAGGCTTTCATGGGTCGGCACCCTGGGCTCCTCTCTCCAGCTCCTCCTCCTCTTCCTACCTTCACGCATCTCTCCCTCTTTCCCCACCCCTTAATGACAGACTGTTCCAGGACTCACTCTTTGGACCTCTCCCTCTCTTCACTTTGCATTCTTATTCTTTCTAATGCCATTAAACATTGGAGACATGTTAACGATTCACAAATTTATGTCCATAACCTGCCTCTTGCTGCTGAGTGTCATATATCTTTGCTCCTCTGCCTACGTGAGTCAATGTGCCAAATCTGAGCCTCCAATTTGCACCCCAAACCTTCCCTAATTGGTTCAGGGCAAACGGCAATTTCATCCTTGTGGGAATGCCCACATTTTAGTCATTTTTTTGTATTGGTACTGGAGGTTAAACCCTGAACCATGGAGCTGCATCCCCAACCCTTTTTACTTTGAGACACGGTCTCAACTAAGCTGCTGAGGGCCTCGCTAAATTGCTGAGGCTGGCCTCAAACTTGCGATCCTCCTTCCTCAGCCTCCCAAACTGCTAGGTCTACAGGTGTAGACCACCACGCCCAGCTAGAGTAATTCTTTTAATTTTTTTAAATAATATTTAGTTGTCAATGGACCTTTATTTTATTTATTTGTATGTAGTCCTGAAAAACAAATCCAGTGCCTCGCATATGCTAGGCAAGTGCTCTGCCACTGAACCACAACCCCAGCCCTAGAGTAATTTTTGAAGTATCTCTTTCATTTACATCCCATAGCCAATCAGAATGTCCTGCTGGTCTACCTTCTGAATGTATCAGGGTCAAACATTTCCCACTGTCCCCGTGACTAACACTATCACCTTCCTCCAGATAATTTTAAGAGGTCCTAACCAATATCTCAGATTTTCTCTCAGCTCCCTTCCTTCTTTGCAGTTTTTTCCAAACACATTAACCCTGTAACACTTTCGAAAACTACTAATGAGCCGGGCACAGTGGTGCACACATGTAATCCCAGCAGCTAGGGAGGCTGAGGCAGGAGGATCTCTAGTTCAAAGTCAGCTTCAGCAACTTAACAAGGCCCTAAGCAACTCAGTGAGACTTCCATCTCTAAATAAAACACAAATTAGGACTGGGGATTTGGCTCAGTGGTTGAGTGCCCCTGAGTTCAATTCCCTCTACCTGCCCTCCCCAAGAAAAAAAAAACCACTAATGACTTCCTACATCTGTCACAGCAAAACCTAAGTCTTCAGCATGGCCTCCTTCCACGCCAACTCCTCCAACCTCACCACTGAGGGTGGGTCCCGCCTGGCATGCGTCTGCCTCAGAGATGGACGATTCCTTACCTGGAAAGTCCTGCCCACACAGATGCACAGGATTGGAGGTTCACTTCCTCCCTCACGCCATTTTGTTTTAATGAAATCTGAACTTGAGAATAGTTTGACTTACACACAAATTGCAAAGCTAATACAGAGAGTCCGCACACGCCCCACGCGCAGCTTCTCTGGTGAACCTCCTACACCTGTACAGTATGTTTGCCAAACTGATGAACCACCGATGATATAGGGTTGCTGAAGCCCACACTCTATCTAGATTTTTGCAGTGTTTAGCTAATCGCCCTTTGGAATGCTGTAAAATCCATTTATTATGTATCATCCTACATAAGAAGTTCTGTGGCACCAGAGATATTTTTATCTTGATTTATCAGTGCCTGGAATGGTAGGTGGCCTGTTGTAGGAGTTCACTAGTTACCAAAGAATGTTGTGCAAATGATTAAAGATGACTAAGATGAACACACACACATACACACACTATATTTCAGCTGATTTTCAAAAGGCAAAGAGAATTTCCAAAAATTATATAGTTGAGATGTCACTGACTGACCTATGCTGCAAACCCCAAGTGTACCGAGTAAACACTGTTTACCTCCTGAACAGCTGTGAAATCTTTGCAGCAAACGGCGGTAAGCCTCCACTTCTATTTAGGATGGGTTTGGCTATAGCAGCGTAGAGTCTACACCCCACGTCCGCTTCCCTGGGACAGCAGGTGACCAGCGCATGCGTTCATCCTATAGATGATGGACACTGCGGCAGAGTTAGTGGCCACACCCAGCGTCTGCTAAAGCCAAGATTCCTATCTGGCTCCATACCCTGTCTGACTGTCTGGGTTTATTTTCTTCTTTCTTTTTTTTATTTTTTTGATACTAGGATTGAAGCCAGGGGCAACGCAACCCCTGAGCCACATCCCCAGCCCTTTTTATTTATTTATTTATTTTATTCAGAAACAGGGTCTTGCTAAGTTGCTTACGGGCCTCACTAAATTGCTGAGGCTGGCTTTGAACTCCCGAGCCTCCCACCTCAGCCTCCAGAGCCACTGGGATGACAGGCGTGCACCACAACATCTGACTGTGTTTCCTTATTGTTTTAAGAAAGTCGCATGTCCAAGCCCAAAGTCAAGGGGCAGTGACCACACATAAGGAACATCTTTAACTTCAGGGAACAAAAAGGACCTGGCAGAGAGTATGAGTGTAGGAAGGGATGAAGAACAGGGCCAGTCTACACCCACCCTCTCCTGGTTTTCCAGAGGTTTCCCAGCTCTTCAGAGTCCCTGTGCCCCAAATTCTTTAAACATATCACAGCAGAAGCAAAGACGGACAGCAGCCAGGAGCAAGAGGAAAGACCAAGGCTGTGTGAAGAGCCCTATCCCGGTTTCCATGTTGCTTCCCAGCATCTTGCCCACATTGGAGATTTCCTACTTGATCAAGAGCCAATCTTTGTTCGCTCATCCTGTCCCAGTGTGGAGAGCAGTCACAGAGGATGGGAGAGCAGGGACTGAGACTGGTGTCTCCGGTGACCTCAAGGCTGTGGCATGCCTGGTGTCTGGGAATGTTCCTGTGCAAGGGCACAGGAGGCTCAGCTGCTGTGGCAATGCCCTGCATGAGGAGGCTCTGAGCAAGAGTCCTCTCAGCTCTGGCCTTGAGCTCAGGCACACAGCTCCTGGGAACAGAGGAACCCTCGTGCTAGGCAACCACAGTGCTTCACCAGCTCCCTCCTCTAGTTCCTGCCCACCTTATAGTAACTTTTAACAATGGACTTTCTGGAGAGCCACACAAAGCTCCTAACATTGCACTTTGCAACTGTGGATTGCAACTTCAGAAAAGCTACATAGATGTCCTGGTTTCTGTAACTTTCCTGAACACAAAGAATAATGGTTGCACAGTCTTTAACCTGATAATGAGAAGTATATAAATAAAGATGGCTGGGGTCACTCTTGAGATCTGTGTCTCCATCAGAAAGCAGAGCTCCACCAGATCCAGCTTCATCTTCAAGATCCGCGTCTGTGAATCTTTGTTTTCCAATCCCCCCTCACCCCTCACTGGACCTGAGAGTTTGGTCACGCTGGTTGCGACATCGCAGAACCAGAGGGACCTTCTCTCCACTGAGCAGCATAACTCAGCAACCTCTTAAGTCCATGAAAAGGACTCTCAGACCAAGTGGGATAAAGATTCACAAAATTGTATCCAGCTCAATCAAGTTATGATTAAAACTAAATTCACTGACCTTGTAACTGATGTTTATTTTCAGCATGCAGAAGATTCACTCTTCCATTAATCAGGAAGTCAACAACATAGATGAAAGATTATATTTCCTTTTAACCTGACTTCTGCAAATCTTAAATTTTCCCCCCCCAAAAAAAAGAGAGAGGAAAAAGAATTACAAGTATAAACAAGGTAAACTCAGGACTAATAAAATAACATTTTTCACTCAAACAACAGCTCTTGCTGAAATTGCAAAAAGTGGAAAAACAGTATTTTCACGGGCATTTGATTTAGGACTCAAGTATCTGTTGTTGTAATAAAGAAATATGGCTAGGAACTGAAATTCTTTTCTAGAATAATCATGTAGTTCGATTTTAAATTGTAGGACATAAAAATGTATGCAGGTTACGCTGGTATTCTTAGCAAGTTTAAAGTATGAATCTCTGAAACATTGAAAAGATAAAATATAGAGAATTTCATTAAGGGCCCACTGTATGCTTCAAATGACACTTCACGTATTTGAAAGTGAATTGAGGCTCGGGTGTCTGAGAAGTGAATCCATAAATTATCTATGAATGTGGTAAAGTAAGTGAATTCTCA
Organism: Sciurus vulgaris; assembly: GCF_902686455.1. Lineage (NCBI taxonomy): Eukaryota > Metazoa > Chordata > Mammalia > Rodentia > Sciuridae > Sciurus > Sciurus vulgaris. The sequence goes on from NC_136480.1 coordinate 16,774,696, forward strand.
GCCTTCGATTATTTTTAACATCTTCAACTCTATAGTCTTACATTTAACTATGAAACAATAGCTCTGTGTAAAGTAGACTTTTCAGAGATGAAACTTTCTATCTGGGAACTTTCGTGAAGATACAAAATTCTCAATCCACTTTGTCTTTGGGACTGATTTTTTTTTTTTTCTGAAAAATTTTACTTGTATTAGAACGGAGATGCCAATTTTTTTTAAAACTAGAGATTGAACTCAGTGGTGCTTAACAACTGAGTCACATCCCCAATCCTTTTTAAATATTTTATTTAGAGACAGGGTCTCACTGAGTTGCTTGAGGACCTTGCTTAATTGCTGAGGCTGGCTTTGAACTCAACGATCCTCCTGCCTCAGCCTCCTGAGCTGCTGGGATTACAGGCGCACACCATCCCACCAGGCTTGGAGTTACCAGTGTTTCTGTTCAGTTGTATGATCTCAGTGATTGACATGAAAATCAGAATGAGTACAAAATGCTCCCTTTATCATCTAGCAAGTTAATTAGCTCAACTGGAAATTACTCTGAGAACAGACGTACTTCAGAGCCAGAAATGACGGTGGAGATGACACTTGCCAGCCTCATTTGACAGCATAAAAGCTGCACCCATGGAGTTAGGGTGACTTACACCACGCCAAGCCAGATCCCCAACCCACAGGGCCACATCCTACCTTGGCTTTTATTTGATGGACAGGATGTAAGGGTTGGGTTCAGATTCTGTTTTTAAATAATCTATCTCTTTTTAAATAATAGGACTGAATGAGAGTGGGTGAAGAGTAGAAATCCCAAAAGCTCAAAGTAAAATTCTGCTACCCCTTTTACGGAGATCAGTGACAGTAAGAGATACTATGCCAGATGAAGGAGGGTTCAGGACGCAATGCCATCTTATTATTGTTACTGCTGATGATCAATTTTCAGTGTGTTATCTATGCCCCTCGCATGCTGTGAATGACTGATCACGTCATCCCTAATTCAGAAAGTTTCCTTTCTCTTTTGAGCTCCTGGTGCTGGGCGGTACCACCCATGATTAGGGCTACCCGGTTCCCATCTACGTTCCAACCTCAGAACAAAAAGATGACATTTCTCACGCCTGAAGACAAACAAGCGCATTCTTTCTATCACTTCGGGGAATCTGCTAGTCAAGTGCTATCATTTCTGCATTTTGCTGTTTATAATATTAATAGCTATGCAATAAGAAGTGTACTATTGAACTGTCAGAAATGATTTGTTACCAGATGTTAGCATAATTTGCCGGCTGTCAGATTTTAATAATTTTTATTTGCCTAAAATCTGACACACTTAACTTTCACAGTGAATCGAGACACAGAGCCTAACTTCTTTGAGATCACAGAGCTCAGGCAATGCTTGGCCGCAGCTTGACGGTTTCGGGGCCTGGAAGTGAGCACACGGTTTGCACATGGCATCCACAAAGCATCTTTGTTGGTGACAGCTTGGAAAGTTATGTGCTTTGCTTTATGCTTCCTATTCACTGTGTTTTGCACAGAGCTGGACAACTTTTAGCTCTTCGGCACTTATAAACTAGATGCAATGATTAAATTCATTTTTATTTCATGACAGTAGAGCATATTTTGAAATGCTATACATACATAGAATACATATAACTCTCTCCAAGAGCATCTCATTATTGTGACTGTACTCGATGGGAAGTTACGTTGGTCACGTGTTTACATATGAACATAGGAAAGTTATGTTTGATTCATTCCACTGTCTTTTCTATTCCCATCCTCCTTCCCTTCCCTTCATTCCCCTTTGTCTAATCCAACGAACTACTAATCTTCCCCTCCCTTGTGTTAGCATCCACTTATCAGAGAGAACATTCAGCCTTTGGTTTTTTGGAACTGGATTATTTCACTTAGCATGATAATCTCCACTTCCATCCATTTACTGGCAAATGCCATAATTTCATTCTTCTTCATGACTGAGTAATATTCCATTGCATATACACACATTTTCTTTATCCATACAGCCATTGAAGGAAGGGCATCTAGGTTGGTTCCATACTTTAGCTATTGAGAATTGAACTGCTATAAACACTGATGTGGTCATTATTCTCCGTGTCTCCCTAAACAGTGAGGTACAGGAAACCTTCAGTGTCCTTATAAGTACACAGGGTTAAAACTCTACTGCCCCAAACCCATACTGTCAAATGCGTAGACACACAAACAACATGAAAAAGGAAAAAAAATCACCTCAAACCAACCAATATTATTCAATAACAGAATCTATCAACCCCACAGTAGAAGAAATGACAGAGAAGGAGTTTAGTATGTTCATAGTTCAATTGATCTGTGAGGTAAAAGATGATGTAAGGGAGAAAATACAGGAAGCATAGGATCACTTCAATATGGAGATAAAGATTCTGGAAGAAAAAACAACACAGAAATTCTCAAAGTGAAGGAAACAATAAACCCAATTAAAAATTCACTGGAAGGCATCTAGACCACTTGGAAGACAGAGTTTCAGGCAATGAGGACACAATACATATTCTGGAAAATGAAGTTGACCATGGAATAAAGATGATAAGAGGCCATGAACAAAACTTCCAACAAGATGGGATATCATGAAAAGACCAAACTGAAGATTGATCCAGATAGACCAAGACTCAGAGATACAAACCAAAGGAATGCACGATCTTTTCAATGTAGTAATATCTGAAAATTCCCCCAAACTTAAGAATAAAATGGAAAATCAAATAGAGGAGGCTTACAGGACCCCCAAATATAAAAAATTATAACAGACAACACGGAGGCACATTATTATGAAAATGCCTGGTGTACAGAATAAGGATAAAATTTTAACACTGCCAGAGAAAAAGGAGAAATTACTTTTGGAGGAACACCAGTCCAGAGCTCAGCAGCTTTCTCAACCCAGACCCTTAATGATAGGAGGTGCTGGAATTGCATACACCAAGCTCTGCAAGAAAATAGATGCCAGCCAAGAATACTACACCCTGCAAAATTAAGCTTCAGATTTGAAGTTGAAAGAAAATCCTTCCATGATAAACAAAAGCGAAAAGGATGCAAAACTAGAAAGCCTGCCCTATGGAACATCCTCAGCAAAGTATTTCATGAAGAAGAAATGAAATATAAAAGTGAAAACCAGCAAAGGGAGGAGCTACACTAAAGGAAAAGCCAATAAAAGGAGAAACTAATTCTAATTAAAAACCAGAAATAAATCAAAATGACAGGGAATAAAAATAATTTCTCAGTAATAACATTGAATGTAAATGACCTAAATGTGTCAATCAACAGATACAGACTGGGGCTGGGGTGGCGGCTCAGTGGTGGAGCATTTGACTCGCACGTGTGAGGCACTGGGTTTGATCCTCAGCACCACAAAAAAATAGACAAATAAAATAAAGGTGTTGTATCCATCTACAACTAAAACAATAAAACAAAAGACATAGACTGGCAGATTGGATTAAAAAACAAGATGAAACAACGTGCTATCACCAAGAGATTTACCAGACAGACAAAGACATCCACAAACTGAAGGAAAAAGGATGCGAGACAACATATCACTCACATGGATCTCGTAAACAAGCAGGGGTCTCTATCCTCATACCAGATAAAGTGAACTTCAAGCCAAAATTAATCAGAAGGGACCAGGAAGCCCATTTCATACTGATTAAACTTATTTGTAAAAAAATGACACAAAAGCAGGGGAAAAAAATAATTCTTTAAGTCCTGAAGGGCCATATTGAAATGACAATATATCTATTATGGATAAAATATAATTAAAATAAATTCATCCTCTCAATAATTTTTCCAGTTTCAGTTTTTTTAGGTAGCCAGCTTTGATAATATGGGCAAGATCACCTAGGTCTAGACTATAAATCTGATTTGGTCAATTCACTCAAGGGACTTCAGATTTTGTGGAAATGCAGCTGCCCAAGGCACTGGCTCCATTTTTTTGGAGGGGTACCCAGGATTGAACTCAGGGGATTTAACCACTGAGCCACATCCCCAGCCCTATTTTGTATTTTATTTAGAGATAGGGTCTCATTGAGTTGCTTAATGCCTTGCTTTTGCTGAGGCTGGCTTTGAACTTGCGATCCTCCTTCCTCAGCCTCCTAAACCTCTGGGATTATAGGCATGCGCCACTGAGCCTGGTTCCATTTCTAAATACTTGGCAATACATTTACATTTTTTTAGCTAGCTGTATCTATTATATGAAAGATGAAGAACAAAAGTGGTCTACATCTAGCAATAGGCCAATTTTCCTTTCCCTCTTTGTGTTCAATGATTGGGAAATTTAAAAATCCACAAACAAGTTCTGTTAAATTCACAGTTAACAAAATCTTTGATGCAGATTTAATAAAGGTTGAAGTTTATCACCACTAAGGTCTTAAAAAGGCAGGTATAATGGTCAAGAGTAAATATTGTCTTTAGTAGAGTCAGAGGAATGAACCTATTTTAAATAAAATTTTCACTGAAATAAAAAATAATAAAAGTACACACAAAGCAAAAATGATACTGATGTGGCATTTGTGTCCAGTCTCCAGACATATCTGAATTTGTGGACACACAGTCATGCTGCTGGTGTTGGCTCAGAGTAAGGCCATGCTTATTTCTCTGGGGCAGGACTCACGGGAAACCTGACATTTTTTCTTTTTCCATCTTTTTCTCTTCTTATCCCTCTAATTGGTTCTCTTTTCCCCGGTAGAAGAAGGACAGAGAACTGGGTTGTCTTGCTGATGCTGATCTCAGGCACATCTGACTTCTAAGATTCGTTGAATGACTATTTTATAAATGAATGAATGGACAGAAGACCGGATGCATGCTGGCTTGGCTTACCCTCTTTCTGGTTCAAGTATTTCTTTGTTTCTTTTTCTCCAACAATATCCATGATCAAGACATGTTGGGACTCTTAACCACATTTCCCTTTTCAATGCCGGGCTTAAAAAAAAAAAAAAATAGCCAAGTTTCTAAGACCCATGAAGGAATTATCTTCTTGGCTGAGATATCGGAGTCCTTGGTTCATAAATACGGCTCACATCAATGCCACAACCAATGGCTAAATCACATTTGGCTAAGGTTTTGCAGAAGCCATTGATTTATACCATGATGAATACTTTAGAAATCAAAAATCTGTCTTTTTTGCAGGAGACCATTTTTTCTTGTTTAAAAACCACATGTGTATAAATTTTGTAAAACAATGGGCATTTCTTTGATAAGATGAAGACATGACTACTCATTGTTTCATGTGCAATGTGCTTATGCTTTTGTAGAAGATTTACATGTTCTGAGATCTGAGACCATTAACATTGTTCGATGGCCACCTGATGTTGACTTTTGGAGAAATATCATTCCGGATACTCATATTAAAATAAAGATATAGCCATGGAGGAAGTAAGATTTTCAACCACTCACACACATACAGAGGTTTTGGGTGACAATTTCCATTATAAAAACAAATATTATTGGATTTGTGATAAAATGACTATTAGTGATTTCAATATTGTTGATTTTTCCAATTTTTTAACATTATTTTGTATTGTGTGAGCTTTTTGTCACTGTGACTGAAATACCTGACTGTTGGGGGCTGTGCCATGTTGATCACATCGGCAGCGAGGAGGTTAATTGACATAAGCACACTCAGGTGATTTTATCATACACAATGTATGCGCATGTGTTCTCAAGTACTCCTAATTGTGCCTGATCTTTGCATAAGAGGCGTGGCCCTGCTCTCCGCCTCCTGGAGGTGATATAAGCGTAGGCGGAGCAAGACAGCAGCGACATGCACGGAAGCAGCTAGACACGAACAGCAGCCATTAGCAGAAAAGCAGTAGAAGAAGACACACACGCGACAGCAGCCAGAGGGAAAAACATGGGCAGTAGCTAGTAGGGAAAAGCGGCAGCAGCAGCCAGAAGATAGAAGAACACAGCAGCTAGTAGGGACACACAGCAGCTAGCAAAAGAAATGGCAAGAAGAAAGAAAAGCGGCAGAAGGCAGATCATGGAGCAGAGAACTGAGACGCATCACTAGGGCACCTTAGGTGGACGTACCCTTAGTTCACAGGATGCAGGACGCACCAGTAAGAAGCAGTAGACCTTAAGTGAGGCGTAGCAAGTCTCTCTCTCTAAGTTCTAAGCAAAGCCTGTCCTTCTCTCAAAGTCTCTCTTAAGCGAAGTCTCTTTCTCTCTGATAAGCAAAGTCTCTCTCTCTCTCCTCTCAAAGCAAGTAAACCTCATTTCCTCTATCCTCTATAAGTAAACAAGCAAGAAAGCAGTGCACTAAAGAGAAAGATAGAAGTGCCTCAGTTTCCACTCCACCACCCATAAGACCCGTGCAAGTTGTTGCTGCAAGCGGTGACAAATATGCACGGATTTTGGAACCGCAAAGAGCCAGCGACACCTGACAAGAACAATTTAGAGGAGGGAAAGTTTAGTTTTGCTTACAGTTCAGAGGAATCAGTCCTTAGATGGCTAACTCCATAGCTCTGAGCCCAAGGTGAGGCAGAACATCATGGCGGATGGGCCTGGCAGAGGAAAGTAGCACAGGATGTGGTCATCAGGAGGTAGAGAGAGAGAGGATAGCAGGGACCACAGGCTTTCCAGGACTCCTACCTCCTCCAGCCATATCCCCTGCCTTGAGTTACCACTCAGTCCTTCCATTCAAACTAGGATTGATTGACTAGGTTACAGCTCTCTTGAGTCAATCATTTTACCTCTGAATATTGCTGCATCAACCCAGGAACTCTTGGGGAACATCTGACACCTAAACCATAAAATGTATCATTCATAAAGTTGTAATATGGTTCTATATAACATATAGGTACACGAGAATGCACATACACACACACACACACACAGACACACACACACAGACACACACACAGAGTTATTTCTTGAAGAACTATGAGCACCCTAAATATACAGGTATAAAAATGAAATAGCCAGACTACTGTAGGGCAATCTTTTAGGAAGGGCTCTCAAGACCAGTTCAGTTTTTCTTTAGGTCTGAGTATATTTACATCTCCATTCATAAGCATGTTAACCTGTGCTCTCTTTTCTTATGATATTGTTATTTGGTTTTGATGGCAGAGGATTACCAGCCTTGTGGAATGAGTCATGGGAACTGCTGCATCTTCTTCTTTTAGAAAATTGTGTGACGTGTTGATTTCTTTAATTGTTTGGTAGAATGCACTAGTGAAGCCATCTGGATGCACATTTTTATTGTTGCTGAATTTCATTTTTTTATTACATGTATTAAGAAACAATAATGACAAAAAAAACAAAAACTTCTACTAGTTATAATTCTGTTTGGATTTTTTTATTTCTCCTTAAAGCTAGTTTCGTGAGTTCCTTTCCCCCTAGGAGTTTGTCCCTGTCTTCCAGGTTATCAGTTCTTCGCCACGCGGACGTGAAGCGACTTCTCAGGTGAGCCTGTGCTTTCCCTGCATTCTGTCAGTGCGGATCTTCCATTCATGATTCTGACTATTTGAATATTCTCTCCTTTATTTTCTCTGGATCATCCTGAAGTTTGTCAACTTTGTGATATTTCAATACACTTCTGTTTTTATTGACTCTATTATTTTCACCTTGTTTTATTTTATGGTTTTGATCTACTCTGTTCATTTTGATGATCTCAAAGTACTTTTGCTATGATTCCTCTTTTAATCTTTGATTGCTGGGGAATGCAATGTCTAATTTCCACCTGACTGTGGATTTCCCCAATTTTCTCTTGTTCCTGAAGTACAGTTTCATTCTAGGGGGGTTGGAGGACATACCTTGCCTGATTTGCATTATTAGCACTGGTCAAGAGTGCGGCCCATGGCTGAGAATATTCCGTATGCATTGGGGAAAGACGTACACTCTCTCGCTGGGTGGCATGTTCAACAGATGCTCGAGAGGCCGATCTGGCTTGTGAGGTTTAAGTCTGTTATTGACTCGCTGGACTTCTGTCTAGCTCTGCTACCCCTGAGGAAAAGTAGCGAGCTGAAGTTGTCCACCATCCCTGCGGGATCATGTGTCTTGATATCAGTTGTGTCTTTGTGCCACCTCAGGGCTGTGTTCTAAAACGTGTTTTTAATTATCATGTCTTTGTGACAAATGTTTTCATTAATACTAATCATTATGGAATGCTTTCCTTGGTTTCCAGTAATATTTCTCCTTACAAAGTTCTATGTCGAAGAGATTTCTGTCTTCATGGAGGAATACCAAGGGACTAGATGCATGAGCTATTCCATCTTTGCAAAATTTTAGGAACTACTTTCTATTTTCACTTTACTAAGGCCAAATCCAAGAATAAATAGTTTAGCACGTGTTAAAAAAACAATTTGAATCTAACATATTTTTCTCCCTCTCAAGTTTGTATCCTTTGCTGATTATAGAACAGAGAAGCATTTTTCTCCATTTTTCTCAGAACCATAGTATCCAGAAATGGTTTGAAAAAGTGTTATATAATACATTCAAAATAAAGTTCAAAAACAAAATATGTGAAGCCTGTTATTAGCCTGTTATTAGCTAAGATATATATATATACACATATATATGTATATGTATATATATATATATACATATATATATATATATATTCATGTTATTCTCTACCTAAAATAAATTTATGTAAATATCTCTTGCATGCTGGGCATAATGGTGCATTCCTGTAATCCCAGTGACTTGAGAGGCTGAGGCAGGAGGATTGCAAAATTTGAGGCTGGCCTTAACAACTCAAAATCAAATAAATAAATAAAAAGGGCTAGGGATGTAGCTCAATGGTAAAGTTCCCCTGGGTTCAATCCCTACTACTGCATAAAAAATTGTATTCTCATGCTAAACTCAAAGAACATGCTTTGGTACAAAGACTTAGTAAATGATTATTCTTAATATTTATTGATTTCTTTTTTTTGGGGGGGAACCAGGGATTGAATCTAGAGGCACTTAACCACTAAGCCATATCCCAGATCTTCTCGTTTTATTTATATTTTTAATTTTGAGACGGGATCTACGTAAGTGGTTTAGGACCTTGCTAAATTGCTGAGGCTGGCTTTGAACTTGGGATCCTCCTGCTTTAGCCTCCCAAGTTGCTGGGATTACAGGCATGCAGCATGAAATTAAATCATGTGCTTTAAAAAGGGAGGTGACAGGTAAGGTCACGTGTAGGTACAGGTTAACATTTTCTCAGTATTGATTAAACATATTGATGGTCCACCTTAGTGGCCTTCACCACGGTATTTCCACTGGGGCAAACACCAGGCTGACCCTGTCCATCCACCCTCCTTCCACCCTCTCCTCTGAGCCCCCTCTCCAGTCCTTAATAACCCCTCATTCTACGTTGCCTTTATGAAGTAAGTGCACGGAGCAGGGCTCAGTTATGTAAAAAGGTTTCTCTTCCGGGGCAGGTGGAAGTCTGCACTCAGGGACACTGTCCCAGGAAGTCCATAAGTCACTTTCCCGTTCTCAGCTCCTCTTCTTACTTAAATAAAGCACTGAGCACGTTGCATGTGCCTCTGAATGCCCACACTGACATCAGGGCCAAAGCAGAGTCACTTGGTGGGATGTTTGGAGGTGAAAGAGGAAAATGTCTACAAAACCCTGGGACCCGTCCAGCGGCCATCAAGTTTATCTGACAGTGTCAATCACAAATTTCAAAAGTCTCAGGGGAGTTGACGGCTGATAGCACAAGCATTCTGACCCTAAAAAAAGAAAATAAATTAAAATCAGAATGCATTTTGAGGCAGGCCCGAACCAAAAGGTAGAGAAAAGGATACGTCTGGTTCCCTGGTGTCCTCACCCGTTGGAAGATATTTCAAAGGCCAGGACTTGCTTCCTCTTTGTGTTTATAGGATAAGCAGATGAACTGGAGAAGAGAAGGAAGCCCATTTCTCTGTGCCAAGCTCAGAAAGCCGGACCTAAGTGCTTCTTGAAAACCAGTATAGGACGTGTTGAATTTTCTTCTCCTTCTTTTGTCGTGCTAGAACTTGAACCCAGGACCTCCCACATACTTGGCAAGCAGGGTACCACCGAGCTGTGCTCCCAGGCCTGTTTTGATTTTTTTTTTTCCTCACCTAAAATGTATTCTAGAATAAAAAGGACCTGTTGCAAACTCACATCTATGTGCACTACTTTTATTGGAAAATTATACCTACACAAAAAATCTGGAGAAGTATCCATGAAACCATGCGAGGTTTCTGTCCTTTAGGCAAATAATATAAGACTTTTGTGCCCATATTTAACAATGTGTTAGTAAATATTTAGAGTCACTCAGGGACTGTACCTACTGGGTAATTAGTTCATGTAAAGTTTCCGAAGCACAGTACAGTACCTTTAAATAAAGATGATTTCAAGACACTAGCTGAAATTATGCGAACTCTTTTTATTTTTTAAAGAAAGTACTGTATTTGCATATTTCCTACACACAAATGGTTGTGGAATAACAGAAATAAAAGAGAACTACTTTAAAAAATTGGTGGAGTTCTATCACATTTATTTGAAAACAACTTTTGCTTCCTAAGATTAAATGGCTCTATGAGTCCAACAATTTAGCAATTTTGCTTCAGTGAGATGAGCTTGCATATTTGCATGTCATTTAAATTCATGTCAGAAATGCTCATGATAATGAAAGTTAAAAAAAAAAATCCAGTGGTAAAACAGCATCGCGAACATCAAACACATTTATTGCTTGCCATAAAAATATGACATAATATAAAATGCAGTGAATATATTAAAAAGGCATCTTATTTATTATAACAATTAAAGTAGCAAAGCTTAATAACTAATAAACCCTGAGAGAACTTTGTACTCCAATAAATTTTGTGATAAAAGATAATTTTGACAAGAATGTTTCCCATGAAATACCTACAACAGGGCAGAGCTTTCTGGCACTTAGTAAAAGCTGAAAAAAAATGTATTTTCTTGCATCTAAGCAGCTTAAATATGCATTCTGCAATCTTCCTGAGAAATTTTAGCCAAGTCTAATTAAATGTTTCTAATTAAAATTGTGGAGATAGGAAGGAAATTAATGGCTTTGTTTGAACTATTTGTTTATTGTATTATCAAGTGTACTGGGCATAACTGCCGTGCCAAGAAGAAATCATCAAAATTATTCTTCACCTTGTTGATTTCCTGTTATATCATTTCATTCAGAACCTTCCTTTTTTTTTTTTTTTGTCAGCTATAAAGAAAACAAATCAAACCGCTAAATATAAGATCTTGATGTAGGGGAATTTTTCTCCCCAAAATTATTAGTGAGAGACAACATGTATTCCAAAATAATAAATTAATAATAATAATAATAATAATAATAATAATAATAAAGGTTAAGCTTCAATTAAGCATTCTAAATGTATTTAGTGAGATATTGAAAATCTTATCATGCTACCACCCACACAATTCATCAAAAGATTCAAAGAAAGGAAATTGTAAGAGAAGCCAAAGGGTGTTCAGGTAGTTTGCTGCACCAAGTGACTACTTTTCCTGGTGCATGTGGATTGCCCTTAGACTACAGACCTTGTTTTTAAAAAAATAAATAAATAAAACTCTTAGATAAACAGAAAGTCTGGAGGGAGTGGCAGAATGTCAAGACAGGTACATGCATATGTATTTTCTCCTTGCAAGATTCGAATATTCTTTCTCGAGACTAAGAGGTATGTGCAACCCGCCCTTGGCCTTGCAACATCCAAGTCCTTCAACGCCATGAGCACACCTGCAGTTTATTTGGGGCCCAAATGAGGAGGAGTAATCGCTGCCTTCAACATCAGATCAAAAACTCAGCATGAAACTGCAGGTTGAGCAGGATAATTTTCCACGGAGGAAGCCGAGATGGTCCTGTGGTCCTGGAGAGAACCAATTTTTTTTTTTTTTCCTCTTTCTTTCTGTTTTTGTGTTTCTGAGAAGCCCTCCTGACCCAGCTTGAGCACGGTGTTGCAATTCCTAACGGTGAGCTGTCTTGGCAGACCTTTTCCACTGAACTCTTCTCTGTCATCTAACACAGGTGTTGGAGCTGAGATGCTCGCAGAGCCCAAAGCCAGGGCTTCGTGGTTGTGATGGCGGCGGAAACAGAGGCTGAACAACCACAGTCCCCAGCACCCCAGGGCTGGAGGTCTCTGCTGTCCAGCACCCCATAGTGCCAAGCTCAGTCGTTCTGATACAAGTCCCCAGGAATTTAGTGGAGAGATGGATCCAAAGAATCATTTGGCACCATATCTTCATTTGTTCACAGTCATTCCAAGGAAGGGGTATACTTATCATTTTCGGGGTGCACAAACTGAGTTTGGAGAGACTGGATTACTTATAAGCAACAGGCAGGAAACCCAGGAATCTAATGCTGGTTAAAAGGACTTTCATATCCATACCTTCTCCTTGGTTGCCATAATTAAAGAGGAGTGTGTGTGTGTGTGTGTGTGTGTGTGTGTGTGTGTGAGAGAGAGAGAGAGAGAGAGAGAGAGAGAGAGAGAGAGAGAGAGAGAGAGAATCGTTTTTAACCTCTTCCTAATATTTGGAAAGATTTTCCCTCATCTCTTAATATTCACAAAGATTTCCTCTACATTTTCTAACTACATCTGGATGTCTTGGTAATTTCTGGAATTTAACTTTCACATAATGTCTTTATTCATGGAATCTGTGAGCCATCAGCTTTCAGAGAGATCTATTTATACCTGGCAGTTAACACCCACCAGGTTGTAGTGGATTAGCCCTGTGTCCATTTGGCCACCTTGGCACGTTCTGCAGATTCTTCTATCATAGTACCTGGTAAGCATGGGGCACGCAAGACCTTTTACATGAGATGGGACAAGAAGAACCTGAAGCAGCCGTGCATTTTTTTTTTTTGCACACAAAAGTTTGGTCCAGGGCATGAGGTACTGCTGAAGCTCTGATGGGCTACTGCATCTGTTTTTTTAATTGTTTGTTTGTTCTATTTAGTTGTACGCGACAGCATGACAGCAGAATGCATTTTGATGCATTGTACACACATGGAGTACGACTTTTCATTTCTCTGCTTGTACAGGATGCAGAGTCACATCATGCATGTAATCCTGTACGTAGGGTGATGATGTCTATCTCAACCCACCATCTTTCCTTCACCTGCCCTCTCCCCTCCCCTTGTTCCCCTCTGCCCAATCCAAAGTTCCTCCAATCTTCCCTTACCAGTCCCCCACCCACCGCCACCATTATGTATCAGCATCTACTTATCAGAAAAAACTTCAGGCCTTTGGTTTTGGGGGATTGGCTTATCTCACTTAGCATGGTATTCTCCAACTCCATCCATTGACCTGCAGATGCCTTAACTTTATTCTTCCTTATGGCCGACCATTTCTTCTATCTGAGCTCCTTGGTGTGGGACAGAAGCTGGACCTCAGTTCCTCGGGTGTGCTTTGGGCTGTCCCCATCACCTCTTTGCATCCTGGGCCAGGAAGATGTTACTGGGAGGTGAAGAACAGCAGCTTCTCTACAGGAGCCAGCCTATCAAAGTTGGTGGAGATGTGGAGAAGATAGCGTTGGCTCCTGTCCATCCCCGGAGACTCTGGTGACCTTGGTTTTCACCTCCACGTTCATCTGTCCTCCCCAGCCGCCTGCCCTGTGGATTTCAGACTAGCACACACCCCGAGGCAGCCGCCTTACATAACTGTTCAAGGAGCTCCCAGAAGAACAGAAGTCACATCTACAAAATCAACCTACTGGAGACAGGGAGAGGGAGAAGAACGGACCACAGAAGACAGAGCAAGCAAGGTGCCGGTGAGGCTTCTCCCCCCGGATTTCCACTTTTCTAACAGTTCCTTGACTTTCCAAAACCTTATTAGGGGCTGGGCTGAGGCTCAATGGCTGAGTTCTTGCCTCGCGTGTGAGAGACACTGGGTTCCATCCTCAGCACCGCATAAAAATAAATAAGATAAAGGCTTGCTGTCCATCAACAACTACAAAAATTTTTTTGAAAAGTGTTATACTGGCAATTCATGAGCCGTCAGCTTTTGGAGATGTCCATACCTATTATACACGTGGCAGTCAACATTCCAACGTGTGGTGGTGGCTCAATCTGGTGTCACTTGTAGCCAACCTGGATCTGTGTTTTGCAGATTCCTCTCCCGCCTGTGGTTCCTGGTGTGCTTGGGTGCAAGATGGTCGTCCTGATGTGGTGTCCATGCATGCCACCAATCCCACCTTGCCCCTTGCAGGGACTCAGTGGGTTTATCCCTCTTGTTTTCTCCTGATGCGTAGCTGGTAATTTTCTGTTTAATTGATCCTTCTCGGGGTGTTCAATCATTTTAGGAGAGTCTCCTTCGTTTTCTGCGTTGTTTTTCTCTCACTTGGTAAGCATGGCTTCTCTTCAATTTCCTTTCTCGAAGTTTTCTGAAGTTCCCTTAGTTGGCACCTGCCCTGTTTTGGAGAGGAACTGACTTCCCCTTTCTTCTTCATTCCCAAGTCACTTGTGATTTCATGAGACTCTTCCCTCCATATCTTCAACGAGCCCTGTTTTCTTTTTAATTTTCTAATTTTGTTTTTTTTTTAAATCTCCTTTGAATTCCTTGAAAGAGTGCTTAATTTTTGTGATTTTTGAATATCTTCAATAGCATTTATTTATAATTCATAATTTAAATCTACTTAGCTTTATTGCTTTCCTGGCTTCAATTATTTTTCTCTCTATTGTTTTTTATTTCTTGTGAAATAGTTTTCATAGCATTGATATTCAATGGGAGTATGTTTTTCCCTGAGCCACATAAATGTGGCCACATTTATTTCACATATATATAGATATAGATACATTGTACATATAAAATGTCATTTTAAAATTTTTTACTTGTACATGACAGTAGAATGCATTTGTACATTTTGGTAACTCATACATAAATGGATCATTTATTCTGATTGTATGTATTGTAGGATCATGTTGGTCATGCAGCCATACGTGTACATGAGGTCATACATAGCTACATTTATAGTTTTATGTAAGGACACGTATATGTTTTCTGTGCCGGATATTGAGCTTGGGGCCTCATGCATGCTACACACACTTCATTTTTGAAGAGTAGTGTCATGGACAAGCTGAGAGTGACATGAGCCAACCAGCATCTTGGATCTGACTCTGTGGTTTCAGAACTTATTCTCGGAATCCATCTCTTCCATGGGACATCTCCATCCCATCCTTGCTCACACTAAAACATGGTTTGCCAACGGTCCCTCTTGTGGTGCTGGTTACATCCTCCCACTTTTGACTGACAGCTGTCACAATGATATGCAGCGCCCTGCCTTGCTGGGTTTTTCTGGAAACTTCCTCACTTGACCCGAGCCACTTACACACTATGGCGATTTGGAGGGCGGAGGTTGGGGGCTCTAGAAATGCTCCTACACTTCCAGTGCCTGCTTGGATGGACGGATGGTCAAAAAAAAAAAAAAAAAAAAAATTCCTTTTTTTCCTCAGGATGTGAAAGATGCTTTTCAAAACCTCCATACAGTTTTGAAGTATTTAGAAATATAATTGTGTTTTTTGTTTGGCTTTAATTTTCAAAACTTTTTAGCCCTCAATTGTGATTCAGCATTATTTCTCTTTTCTAGTTTATGAAAAATAAACTAGTTTACTTTTCCGGGTTTTTTTTTTTTTTTTTTTTCTCTTTCTCTACTTTTTACTATCAGTTGTTTGGAAGATGAAACCAGAGTCTCTCTTTAGTTAGACAATTGGACAAGAGTTTCAGTATTTTAGACAACAAAAGAGAAACAGTTGAATAACATGACCACTGGTTGTCTCTTTCCTGTGTCCACTGAGCTCACTAGAAGGTACTCAGTTCTTTCAATCAGCAGTTTCTGTTCCAACTACACTAATTAGAAATAAAATAGGGAAAACAATGAAGAGTTCTACAAGGATTTAGGCCCTAAATTTAGAGTCTCTGATGTCTGGAGATGAAATGCCCATCATATCTAGAGACCTGTCGTATCTCTAGTTGTTGGGCAGAACCCTATTTTCAGCCAACACAAAGACTCAACCATCACAGAGCTGCTAGTAGACCAAATTATGAAGTTCTCACAAAATAGAGGGGAGGTCAAGGTCCATCGCGTCCTGCTGACATTACCTCATTCCCCCATGGAGATCCACACCAGTCAAGATTGGACCTAAATTTGCCAAATGGAATCTGACTTGGTCGGCACACCAACGTCTTTGGAAAGTCCAACCCAATAACCAACATGGTCTATCAGTTCTGGCCTGGTCTCTCCTTCCTCTCCTCAGCAACTTGTTTTCTGAGGTTGCTGGAATGTCCTCCATTCAAACCTAAACAAGCTGTAACAACCCTATCATAATGGAGGTGGGGGGAGGAATCAATATGGCGGCTATCATTGGATACCCGATTATACATACCAGACAGACAGTAGATTCTCCACTGCAACTACTCATGAGAAAAGAAAAATGGATGTGATGAGTTTACTTTGAAACTGTGTAAGAGTCAAAAGTCCAGTGATATCATTACTCATGCAAAGACAAATGAATGCTCCTGGCTAATGCAGTCGGTCATAATTCCATTATTGCAATTGCCCCTTTTATTCCTTTCTGGATATAAGAAAAAGATGATAGAAGAATATAAGCAGAGAATCTCATTTTCTTACAGAAGCCTGTGAACAGACTGTTCATATGTGTATCTCTTCCTAAGTTTTTTATGATTAAAAAAAAGGAAAAACATAAAAACGGTAGTACCTCACTCGTGGGTCACACTATGTATTAAAAAACACTGTATTATCTCATGTAATGTCATTTAATGCCCGTTGGAGAAGGGATTGCTTACACACTCACCAAAATCCCTGTAGAAGCTCAGGGGGAATTTTCCTGAGCTTATTAATGTGTGAGCACTCAATGAGAAAGAACATTGGGACAACATACATCCTTGTCCCTCACTGTAAAAACCACTGTTTTCTACTAGGATGAGTGATAAGCATGATTCAGGTCTCAGTTCTGCCAAACATTATACATGTGACTTTTCAGTTCATATGTGAACTGAGTGTTCATATGTGTATCTCTTCCTAAGGTTTTATGATTAAAAAAAAAAGAAAAGAAAAACATAAAAACAGTAGTACCTCACTCGTGGGTCACACTATGTGTTAGAAAATATTTTTAAATAAGGGAGCAAGTTTCATTCCACGCATGTGTGATTATGTCCAAATGAGTCCTACTGTTATGTACACTATAATGCGCTAATGAAAATGTTGAAAATAAAAGTGACCAGGTATCCTTATGTAAGGGTAAAAGTGTAGGAAGTTGGAATAGTTCACACAGAGGTACACAGGAGTGATACGAAGAGGTAAAGAGAAAACTAAATAGGTGTCAATTAACTAGATTGTAGGGTAAATTAAGAGGAATAAAGGGATAGTGTCTGGCATTGTGGCACAAACCTGTAATCCCAGCAGCTGGGGAGGCTGAGATAGGAGGATGGCAAGTTCAAAGTCAGCCTCAGCAGCTTAGCAAGGCCCTAAACAATTTGGTAAGACCCTGTTTATAATAAAACATAAAAAAGGGCTAAGGATGTGGCTCAGTGGTTAAGTACCCCTGGATTCAATTCTGGTACCAAAAAAAAAAAAAAAAAAAAAAAAAAAAAAAAAAGAATAAAGGTTAAGATATTAGAGAAGTAGGCAAAGGTCTGAAATTTCTTTATCTCATGCCTACTATTAAAACTGTATTCAAATGTTATTCTCTTTTATATCCTTAGTTTTGTTTTAAACTATTTCCACAGTTCCAATATTTTATTTTTTATGTGTTCTTATTTTACAGTTATTGCTTTTCTTTGATGTTTGAAAATATGAAAGGAATATCTTATCTAAATAGCTACAAGCAGCAGAGAGTAAGTTCTTCCTTATTTTCTTTAATTTAAAGAAAATCTCTGTTTCTTTAATGGGGTATTTTGACACATTTACTGTGAATACTGACATGGCTTGGTTTCCATATACTATCTCGCCATTTATTTTCTATATGTGAAATATTATCAAGCAATTTTACTCTTTTATTTCCTTTAGACTAATTATCATTATTTTTATAATTGGATCTTCTCTCTTGGTGGACTCATAAGACCTCCTTAGTACCTTGTTTTAGGGTTTATAGAATGCATCTTTAATGCAACACAGCTGTACATGACTTGTATTATGCCATTTCAAGTATATTTTTAAAATGTAGTAGTATACTTCTTTTTGTGGTTTTCATGCCAATATTTTATTTCACTTCTACATGGGTTACAAACCACATGGACATTATTTTTTCTTGTTACAACTGTCCTTTTAAGAGATTTAAAGTTAAAGGAAAAGCTTAGCTATTCACCTCTACATTTCCCATGAGCACTGTTTTTCCTTTCTCTGGGGAGAGCCAGACGCCTGGATG
The DNA here is from genome assembly GCF_902686455.1 of Sciurus vulgaris. Taxonomy (NCBI): domain Eukaryota; kingdom Metazoa; phylum Chordata; class Mammalia; order Rodentia; family Sciuridae; genus Sciurus; species Sciurus vulgaris. Next base: position 16,793,018 of record NC_136480.1, read on the forward strand.
GCATGGTTTCATTTATGCCTGTAGGAAGATTTCTCTCACTTTCCCTCAAATGCAGGTCTGCTGGTGATGCAAGCTTTCCGGAGGGTATGCCTGAACTGTATACGGTCTTCTTCACTGAAAGGTGTTTCTGCTCTGCACGGAACTCAGTTGGGAGACCATTCTTTCTGTCTGTGACTAGCACTGACTTCTCTGAGTCTGGGCTCACTGTGTTTCTTCAAGAACCCTTCTGCCTGTCCTGGTGTTGCTTGTGCACTGTTTTCCTTCCTTGAAATGCTGTTTGGATCGTCTTGTTATCACTAACTTCCAGAAATACAATTCTGAGATAGCTTGATGTCTTGTTTTTATATACCTGTGGCTTGGATTTGCTTAGATTTCCAGTTATATTTATTTATAGTATCCATTAAATTCTAAAAAGTTCAGCCATAGCTTCTTCGGTTCATTCTTTCTTTTTCTTCTTTCTTTCTCTCTTCTTTTTCTTTCTCTCTCCCTCTTTTCTTTCTTCTTTCTTTCTCTTTCTTCTTCTTTCTTTCTCTTACTCCTTCTCTTTCTTCTTTCTTTCCTTTCTCTCTTTCTTCCTTTCTTTCTTCCTTCTTCCTTCTTTTTCTTCTCTTTCTTTCTTTCTTTCTCTCTCTCTCTTTTTCTTTCTCTTTTTTTCTTCCTTCCTCCCTTCCTTCTTTCTCTTTCTTTTTCTTTCTTTCTCTCTCCCTCTTTTTCTTTCTCCCTTCCTTCCTTCCTTCCTTCCTTCCTTCCTTCCTTCCTTCCTTCCTTCCTTCCTTCCTTCCTTCCTTCCTTCCTTCCTTCCTTCTCTTTCTTTCTCTCTCTCTTTCTTTCCTCTTTCCTTCTTATTTATTTATTTTTTTGGTCCTTTCTCTTCTCCTTCAGGGACTATAGTTGCTCATCTCACTTAAAGTTATCTCACAACTCAGTGATGTTCTGTTTATTTATGTTTTAGTTTTCTATATTTCTGTTTTGTTTCAAACAGTGCTTATTTCTCTACCTACGTCTATTTATTAACCTCCTTCAATCTCCAACTCCGTTTGCTCAACTCAGGGTGTTTTCTGGCTCTGCCTTAATTCCCCGCCCTCTGAGGGGGAAAGCTGCTGCCATTGAGGGATTACCTTCCTGTGCTTCCCCTTTCTGGAGCTGTGGCTCTGCCTTCATGATATTCCAGGTTGGAACAGCCACTTTGGATGTTTTTCCACAGGTTTCTAGTGGAGTGTGGTAGAAAAGTAACCATGCTTCAGCTGGAAGTGGGAGTTACTATTTTCAAATCACTTTTAAAGTAAGTACAGTCAGGTATGGTGGTGCACGCCTGTCATCCCAGCAGCTCAAGAAGCTGAAGCAGGAGGATCATGAGTTCAAAGCCAGCCTCAGCAACTTGATGAGGCCCTAAGCAACTCAGTGAGAATGTTTCTAAATAAAATACAAAATAGGACTGGGGTGTGACTGGTCGAGTGCCCCTGAGCTCAATCCCTGGTACCTCCCCTCCAAAAAATAATAAGTACAGAATAAGTTTATTATTATAGAATAATAATAAGTACTAAGCTTAGCAGTAAAAGAATGGAAATACAGATGCAATTCCTATATTAATTCATGAAAAACTGAAGAGGCTGTATTGTTACCAGACCATGTATGTTTGAGAATAATGGGCATTTTCTGGGGAAAGGAGTATAATTTGACAATGGGGAAAGATTAATGAGAAGACATGAAAATCTAAGCATTTATGCACCCAGCCATAGAACTTCAATGTAAGTAAAACAGAAGCTGAAAAATCAAAGGAAAAAATGGGCAAATCCATAATAGCAGTTGAAAATTGAGTACGTTCCTATGAATATATTACAAAAGAGACAGAAACTAGAAGTATACGCAATAGTGATATTTACCAAATCAAATGAACTATTTTACATTACAAAAACCTCCACCAAACAGCAGTAGGATGTACATGATTTTCAATTATATATAGAACATTAACCAAAATAAATCATATTCTCTGTATAGAATAATTCTTGATGCATTTGATCTAATTCAAATAAGACACAACATGCTTAAAGACAATACTCAGATTAAATTAGAAACCATTAAAAATATCTGTGAAATATACAATATATGAAAATTAAGGAACTCATTTCTCGTACCTTATGGATGAAAGAAACCAGAAGGGAAATTAAGAATTTTTTTATTCAAATGAAAATCAAGAGGCAGCATATTAAGACGTGTAAAATGTAATCATAGTAATCATGTAATCATGATTTTTAGGGCTTTTTATACCTAAAGAAAAAGAAGTCACAAAGAATGACGCAGATTTTGACCTTTAGAAACTGGAAAAAGAAGAAGAGTGAAAACAATAAGATCATTAATTAATAAAACAGCAAAGAAAAACACAAAGAATGATCAAAATAAAGAAAGACTGGTTTTTTGAAATGGCCAGGAAAATCGATTAATCTCTACCATATTTCATGAAGAAATATCATTTAAGGAGACTCAAAAAATAGGGAAATTTTTACACAACTTGTGAAGAACATGTTCAATGAAAACCTCAAGACACTGTGTAGAGAAATTAAATTAGACATACATGAATGTCCATAGATTATAAGAATCAATATGAGAGGCAGGGGGCATGAAAGATGGTGGACTGAGACAGACATCATGACCCTACGTACGTGTACGATTACACGAACGGTGTGAATCTACATTGTGCACAACCACAGAGACGAAATGATGTACCCCATTTGTGTACAACAAATGAAAATCCAGTCTATAAAGAAATTTTAAAAAGTCAATATTCCAATCACTTACTACTGACTTAATTGAATCTCATTCAAAATTTTAATGGGATTATTTTTAATTGGCAATATGATTCGGAAATAGATGGTAATGGAAAGACCGGAACAACATTAAAAATAAAACAAAGTTGATAGATGTACATTAATAGATTTTGAGACTTATTAAAAATTATAATGATCCAGGCAAAGTAGCATTGTATAAAGAGAATGGGTCAACAGAAGATAGTGGAGATATCAGAAATACAGCCGTAAATATATAGTTAATTGACTTGGATAAATGTAGTAAAGTGAATCAATAGAAAAATGATAACTGGTTCAACAAAAGACGCTGGAACAACTGGACACCCTGATCCCATCAATCAACCAATCAATGTACACAAAAGTAAAAACTTAAGAGGTACAAAATTAAAGCTATAGAAACTTTTTCATAGAAACTTACTTTAAATGCACCGTCTTCCTAAATATGCCATCTGGTACTATATAATTACTAGGAGAACACCTAGGAAATCATCTGGGTATATCAGGTTTGGCAGATAATTACTAAATGTGCCACTCATAAAAAGAAAGACAAATGAAATAAAAACAGAAATATGTTTGATTTCCTTAAAATGACAAACTTGATCTTCAAAATATATTGAGATTTTAAAAAGGCAACCTTCAATGAAAACAAAATTGCAAAACATAACATCTGGCAAGAGACTCATGAGTATACCCTAAACGTAACACCAATAAAATATGAAATAAAATAACCTAATCAGTAAACGGGCAAAAGAACTAAACAAAAACTTCTCAAAAGAATAAACACCAATGGTCAAAAAATTAATTTAAAAATGTCAAACATCTCTAGCAATCAGTGAAATGCAAATCAAAACCACACTAATATTTCATCTAACTCCATTCAGAATGGTAATGGTGGAGAATATGAACAATGTATGCTGGTGAGGTTGTGGGGAGAAAGGGACACTTGTACCTGCTGGTGGGACTGCAGACAGGTGCAACCACTCTGAAAAGCAGTGTGGAGACTCCTCCAAAGAAAACTAGGAATGGAACCACCCAGCTATCCCACTTTTGGGTATTTTCCCCAAAGATCTAAAATCAGCATACTACAGCGACAGAGCCACATCAACGATTATAGCTCCACCATTCACAAGAGTTGAATCATGGAATCAACCCAAATGTCCATCAACAGATGACTGGATGAAGAAATCGTGACACCTGTACACAACGGAGTCCTTCTCAGTCACTCAAAAGAATGGAATGATGGCATTTGCTGGTAAATGGATGGAAATGGAGAATATCATGCTAAGTGAAATTAGCCAAACTCAAACTCAAAAGTCAAATGTTTTCTCTCATATGTGGAAGTTGGCGTAAAATAAAGGAACGGGGGAGGGAAGGATAGAACAATATAAAGAACCAATCAAATACAAATTAATAGATGAGCAAAAGAAGTCCAGCAGAGGAACAAGAGAGGGAGAGGGGAGAGAGGACAGGAGGGAAAAGGCGGGCCATGGATCAGAAATGATTTTCATGCATGTATGGGTTTGTTGGGATGACCCCAATTACTTTGTAAAACTGTAAAGCTCTAATTTTTAAAAAAAGTCTTCATAAGTCAATAATATAAAATGCAAAATGGTCTGTCTTTAAAATATTTGAAGAGACACTTCACAAAGAAGACAGAGAGAAAAATGTATCTGAAAAGTTTTTCAATATCATTATTCATTAGGGCAATCTAAAGTCAACAGGAGTTACTGCAGGTTTCCAACTAGATGGTCCTTGGGAAGGATTAAGCTCAGCCAGTGGGAATGAAGAGGGAGAGAACGTATACCCATGCGACGCTGATGGGGATGCCCAACGCTGTAACTGCTTTGCAAGAGGACTTGGCAGAGATGGAAGATGAATTCACACACATCATGACCATACAACGTAGCCATTCTCCTGCCAGTGGAAACAAAGGTACATTCACACTGAGTCTTGCAGATGGACCTCCACAACAGTGGTTCCTCAGTAAGTACCCCCTATGTGGAACCCAAATATCCACCAACAGTGAATGGAAGAACAGACATTGGTATATTCACATGTGGGACATCACTAGACAATCTGCATGAATGAACTGTGGATGCATATGACAACATGGGCAGATTGAGAAGCAATCTTGTGGAGTGTCAAGAGCTAGGTCAATGTTTATACCACCTCAATTCACAATAGCTAGATTGTGGAACCAACCTAGATACCCTTCAATAGGTGAATGGATAAAGAAACTGTGGTATATATACACAATAGAATACTACTCAGCCATAAAGAAGAATAATATGATGGCATTTTCAGGTATATATATGGAATTGGAGAATATCATGCTAAGTGAAATAAGTCAATCCCAAAAAACCAAAGGTGGAATGTTTTCCCTGATAAGTGGATGATGATACATAATGGAGGTGGGGGTAAGAGATGAATGGAGGAACTTTAGATTTGGTGAAGGAAAATGAGAGGGGGTGGGGACAGGGGGAAGGAAAGATGATGGAATGACACAGACATCATTACCCTATGTACATGTGTGATTGCACAAATGGTGTGAAGCTACATCAAGTACAACTGTACAAATGAAAAGTCGTACCGCATTTGTGTACAATGAATCAAAATGTAGTCTATAAAAAAAGGAAAAAAAAGAAAAAAGAAAAAATAAGATGCTTCCAAAAAAAAAAAAAACAAAACAAAAAACAACAACAACAACAAAAAAACCAAGTAACTGCCTGCTCTAAAATTCAGAAATGAGAACAAATCTTTAGCAACAGAAGGAAAACTCAGCAGTGTTTGCCTAAGTATATGCACGGAGAGGGCAGGAAGGACGGAATTGTCACCTACCAGGGGAACATTGGGGGACAGGTTGTTATGTTCACTCTCTTGATTTTGATGACTGTATATATCAAAAGTGGTCAAGCATACTTGATGCATGGAATAGTTTCTGTTTTGTTGATTTCACCTTAGTAAATGTGGACCAAAAATTAAAGCAGGTATGCACAAAACTTCAGCACTTCACGCCCCTTTGAATTCTTCACCTGGGCTCCCTACCGATAACGCCAATAATCACGAATAACTGCGTGGAAATAGCTCGTTCATTCAACTTGGCAAATATTTATTGGGCTCCTCTGTGTGTCAGTCCCCACTGTAGACGTTAGAAATAAAGTAGAAACAAGGTATATAGACTACAGCTGATCAGTAAAGGCAGAATCAAGTTAAAATAAAAATAATTACAGTGAATGATCAACAAAGATTTGAAAGAAGTTCCTACCGTAGCAGGACCAAAGGAAAATTTCTCTGAGAGATCACAGGAGTTGAGGCTCCCTGTTTGAAAAGGAGTCCTTCACTAATCTCCAGAATCTATAAAGAACTCAAAAAACTCTACATCAAGAATGCAAATAACCCAATCGACAAATGGGCTAAGGAAATGAACAGACACTTCACAGAAGAAGATCTACAAGCAATCAACAAACATATGGAAAAATGTTCAACATCTCTAGTAATAAGAGGAATGCAAATCAAACCACCCTAAGATTCCATCTCACCCCAATTAGAATGGCGATTATCAAGAATACAAGCAACAACAGGTGTTGGCGAGGATGTGGGGAGAAAAGTACACTCATACATTGCTGGTGGGACTGCAAATTAGTGCAGCCACTCTGGAAAGCAGTGTGGAGATTCCTTAGAAAACTTAGAATGGAACCACCATTTGACCCAGCTATCCCACTCCTTGGCCTATACCCAAGGACTTAAAATCAGCATACTACAGAGATACAGCCACATCAATGTTCGTAGCTGCTCAATTCACCATAGCCAGATTGTGGAACCAACCTAGATGCCCTTCAATTGATGAATGGATAAGGAAACTGTGGTATATATACACAATGGAATATTACTCAGCCATAAAGAATAATAAAATTATGGCATTTGCAGGCAAATGGATGAAACTGGAGAATATCATGCTAAGTGAGATAAGCCAATCTCAAAAAACTAAAGGACGAATGATCTCACTGATAAGTGGATGATAACACATAATGGGGGGGGGTGGGAGGGGTTAGTGTTAGGGTTAGGGAGGGGGGCAAGAATGGAGGAAGGAGGGACCGTATACAGGGAAAAGAGGGGTGGGAAGGGTGGAGGGAAGGGAAAAAAAACAGAATGAATCAAACAACATTACTCTATGTAAATTTATGATTACACAATGGTATGCCTTTACGCCATGTACAGAGAAACAACATGTATCCCATTTGTTTACAATAAATAAATAAATTAATAATAATAAAAGAAAGAAAAGGAAAAGAAAAAATAGCAATGATAACATTTTTAGTAGATATATAAACATAGGGATACAGTTTGAAGATGAGAAAAGTCTACTCTGAAGGGTAATTCTCCTTGCCATTGCACTTTTCCTGACAACGATAATCTTGTTTTACAAAGTCAACCCTTATTATCTTTTTCTTGTGTATTTTTCCAGAAGTGTTTTAGAAAACAAAACAAATATTAAAATATTTAAGATTTAAAAAAAAAAAAAGAAAAAGAAAAGGAGTCCTTCAAAAAGAGCAGACAGAAGGCTAGGAAGGATCCAGCTTGCCAAGTGAGAAGAAGCCAACCCTGTTCCAGAATCCGGGAGGGGCTCATTGCCACTATATCCCTTCCGGTGGTACACAGGTAACACTGATTCTAATGCTTATTATTTTGCATTGATTTTAAAGATGGAGGTCCTCCTCTCATGATTATCCCAATTTTCTTTAGTAACCTCATATAATTCCTTCCAAGCTATGCATTCCAAGCTTAAGAAATCAATGCAAAAAAAAAAAAAAAAGAAAGAAAACCAAAAAAAAAAAAAAGTTCTAGATCTTTTAACATATTCATGATGCTGTATCTCTTACAAGAGAAACATCCTTGCTTTTAAGGACTGTTTGCTACACTTTGGCTTATTATCCTAATTTAAGCTAAGAACAAGGTTCCCTAACAGAACTAGGATTCCTTTGGAACTGAGGTCACACTTTGATTTCTGTAAAGCAAGTGAACCAACGCCAGAAAAAAAAAAGGAAGGAAAAGTAGTATGGCTAGACCTGAAGAAATAAATCTACCCTGAAATGTATTTTTCAATATTGCCGATTGCACCTACCTCCTCTTCGACTTTCCAAGAAGTTGTAGAAGGTAACTGCAAGAGCAGCTGTCTCTGTGTGCTTCCTGTAACCACAAAGGAAGCGTGAGGAATACTGAAATAAATCAGGACTCATATTTTCACTAGAACAATGGCAGAGTCTTCATTTGTTGGTGCGTCTTATGAAAGGTGAGGACGCTGAGACGGGTATCCAGTGTCCTAAGGGAAAACCCAAGGATCCCAGGTAAACAGTACTGAAGGTAAAGCAATCAATAAAGTCCAAAGGTTGCCTTCAAAGGATGGAAATAATGATTATAAATATGTGTTCCAGCTGCCAGGAAGCAGGTTCTGCAATGCCAGCAGGTTTGACTTCAAAGACAACAAAAAAGATTAATAAAACCGAGAAACTTCCCTGGATACGAGTGAAACTACAAGGCAGGCTATTTCTAAAAGTTCCCTACTGTCTTAATTTGGTAACGTTGATTTTGAACATTCTCCAGATCTAAAGCTACTGACCTGTGGACAGAAGGCAGTAATCAAGGAAGAAATCTCTCAAAAACCCATGTAGCCTGGTTTTGAAGTACCTTATAGGGAATACTGCCATAACATCCTTGGTTTGGAATTACCAGCTACCGTGGTGGACCAGCGGCCATGTTGCAATGGTCCCCAGGAAAAGGTGGGTGGACTCAGTGGCCAATAGGTGCATGTAGCTGTGGTCCCAGGCAAAGGTGGGTGGACCCAGTGGCCAATAGGTGCATGTAGCCGTGGTTCCAGGCAAAGGTGGGTGGACCCAGTGGCCAATAGGTGCACGTAGCCGTGGTCCCCAGGAAAAGGTGGGTGGACCCAGTGACCAATAGGTGCACGTAGCCGTGGTTCCAGGCAAAGGTGGGTGGACCCAGTGGCCAATAGGTGCACGTAGCCGTGGTCCCCAGGAAAAGGTGGGTGGACCCAGTGGCCAATAGGTGCACGTAGCCGTGGTCCCCAGGAAAAGGTGGGTGGACCCAGTGACCAATAGGTGCACGTAGCCGTGGTTCCAGGCAAAGGTGGGTGGACCCAGTGGCCAATAGGTGCATGTAGCCGTGGTCCACAGGAAAAGGTAGGTGGACTCAGTGGCCAATAGGTGCACGTAGCTGTGGTCCCCAGGAAAAGGTGGGTGGACCCAGTGGCCAATAGGTGCATGTAGCCATGGTCCCAGGCAAAGGTGGGTGGACCCAGTGGCCAATAGGTGCACGTAGCCGTGGTCCCAGGCAAAGGTGGGTGGACCCAGTGGCCAATAGGTGCACGTAGCCGTGGTCCCAGGCAAAGGTCATTGAAGGATGAGTCCTGGTGGGTTTCCTGTACTGGATGGCTTTTATTCAGATGACTCCTACTAAAGGCACAAGTAGAAAACCCACCTGAGCTCATAAAAATTAAAAGGAAAGAGAAAGAACCAGCTGGAGTTTCCACAAGCACCCAAACAATAAAGCTTGGACAGGATGATAGTGATAAAGAGCTCATTAGAAACCAGCATTCTGTCCCCACCATTGAGCCTCAGACAAGATGTCCCAGAAAGTCACGCAGACCTGCTGACCCTCTAAAACAGGGTCATGTTTAACTCCCCGGGTACTGTGAGGATTAAGATCAGGGACATCAAAGCACATGGCCAGTCATGAATTCTCTCTGGATGTTCGCTATCCATATGGCGATAGAGCCAAGATGGAAGAGTGAGCTATTGGCCACGGCCTCACTGCGAGGAACAGCCTTTGGTTCCAGACGAATTTGGATGGAAACATAGTTGAAGTCAACTAGTTACAGTCACAGAAAAACAACAGCTGGCTGTCTATATTAGTCTCTTTGGCTGTTTTCTTCTGCACTGGGTTTCTATCACAGATAATATACCCCCTAATTATCAAACAGCATGTGGCCTGGAAGGGCTCAGTGGTTTGTGAAATAAAAACCTTTCCAAAGACTCACCATGATCGTAAGCTCAAATGGATCCGCAGGGCCTTGTCAAGTGGCAGTACAGGCTTTAACAACTTTTTAATTTGCTTTTTCCTTGAAAGAACTGGATTCTTGTGTTCCATCAAGAAAATAAAGACTTTGAAAGTAACAAAAAGAAGAAAAGCATATGAAGAGAAGATGCAAAGGTCAACCAGAAGAGGTCAACCTGGCAAGAAAACTTGGACTGAACCCATGGGATTAAGGCCTAGAAGAAATTGTGCTGGGGGAAAAAAAAAAAAAAACATGTATTTTTATATTATTACTGAAGACCCAGTGAAAGCTTTTGTTTTGTAGCATTCTGTAGACTACAAAAGATACTGTAACCTTATCAATAATTGCTATGATATTGGGAGATACAGGCAAGAAATAATAACAAGGTTGAATTAGTGTCCATGAAAATCCATTATCCACCTTTGCCTTTTCCATGAAGGAAACTGATATAACCAAATACTAGTCTTAATGAAAGAAAGGTTGGGTGGTTTTTACTTTTTACATTGCATTCATGCCAACACCATGTCTAGAACCTGCTATGCCTAAGACAGGGTGCATATGCTCTGGATTCTGCGGTTACAGAAACGTGGATTCTGTTTTCTTTTCTTCCTGGTGGTACTGGGGATGGAACCCAGAGGTTCTCTATCACTGAGCTATGTCCTCAGCCTCTTTCATTTTTCTGTTTGACTCAGGGTCTTACAGAGTTGCCCAGGCTGGGCTTGAATTTTTCAATCCTCCTCCCTCAGTCCCCCAAGTTGCTGGGTTACAGACATACTTAAATACTGTGATTCTTACATGGTTTTCTTACAATAGCTGAGAGGAGACGTCATGATGAGCTTTGGAGAAACAAAGATCTGACTCCAACATAGTTTCTACTGTCACCCTTGTTGGGGGGTCCAGAGCTAATTAACGCAGAGATGGGGCGTGAATGGGGCATTTTGATTCATAACCACTACAGGCTACACTTAACTACTAAACCACACTGCTTCTTTTGCATCTGGGGAATACTACGGACTGTCTTCATGTATGAACATGATCATCTCCACTGGGAAGCCACGGCCAGACACGATTACAACATAAGTCACAGAGACATCAATCAACACACAACCACATACACGGAACTTTCTGGCAGAAAACCTCCTTGTGAAAGAGAAACTCATGAAAATAGAGCATTGCAAAAAATCACCAGTTAGTTATCAGAAAGCAGCCATACCTTAAGGATGCTTTGACCTTAAAGTCAGCCTTCTCCCATGTTAACTGCATGCCTTCAGACACCACGAGACTTCTACCTTCAATTTAATCTTGGCTATCCACAATGTCAAATACCAAATAACTAAATAACTCCAATATAAGATTCAAAAGCTAAACATATAATAATACAATTAAAGAGCTACAGATATTGAATATCCATTGACATGGGTTTGGCACAAGTGACAAAATACCCATTTAAAAGTGGGTTTGAAACCGAGATTCATTTTCCCTTTGTGCAAGAAGTCTAGAGGCAGGCAGAGACCAAGAGGAGCTCTATAAGTGTGCCTGAGAGGTCACAAACAGGCTTCTCTGAGATGGTCTTGACCCCCTGACATGGTGGAAAGTTTGCTACCAGAAATCCACATATTCTTGAAGCTCTGTTCCACAGGTCATGCAGGAAAGATGGCAAAGGACCTTCCTTTGTGTGATTTAATTGATCGTGAGGGAAATTCCTTTTTTAGAAGATTTTTCTCATAACCCACTGGCCAGGCTAGCAAGACAGCAATGTATCGGTGATACAGATGGTAAGGCAAGCACTTACGTGAAACGTTCATCTTCTTGTAATACATCCCACTGTTAATAAAGAAAGGTAGACTGAAAAGCTAACACGGCTCAGATACACGAAGGGGATCATCCTGGTGCATTGAATTGAAGAAATAAGGAGATGAAGAGGTTGCAGGGTGGATGCTAACAGTGGTGTGCACCAAGAGGAAATATGTAGAATTCTGTATAAGGAAAAAATGTGTGTAGAACGTGAAGGAAAACGCTAGAATCAGGTTATTTTTTCTTCTTGAGCTATTGAATACTTTTATACAAATTAAGCCAGATCACAGAAGACCATACAGATGAGGTTAAGGAGTTAAAATAGTTATACTTGCAAATGTTCAAAGGACCGGGAATCTTAAAGAGAAGTGCACAAAGGTTAGTTGACTAAAGCCAAAAGGTGTACAGCAATTAGTGACGGAATCATGATAAAAGTTAAAAAATGATCAGAAGCCTGGTACATATGTACAACCACTGTTTTCTCCCAGAGGAGCTAAAATTCCTCCAACTTTCTCAGCATTTTGACATATTAGACAGGTCGGGGCACAAGCTGTGCAAATATGCTTTATAGGGCCTTCTGATGTATTGTGCTTTCCTGGGGACCAGCTGGCTCCACGGCATTTCATGGGGACCCCAGGGTACATGTGGCTACGGCCAGCCATTCTGCATATTCAGGAACTTGATCTCAGGCAAGACCCAGCAAAAGGGATCCATGTCTACAAATCTATCCACAGTCCCAGAAAACTCAGAGGATCTCAACTACACAGAGAACAGAGAATAATTTTCACAGTAAAAGCTTCAGGAAATCAAGGGAGGCATTTCTTGGCCACTGCTCAGTCTCTCTAAGACCTGGACATATAAATAGTACATAGAAGGGAAACATCCATAAATGGTAAGTGTTTTACTAAATAGTCAACTTACTGGTTATCAGGTGCCTATTCTTCTGTTCTCAAGAATAGAGAACTGCACTGAACTCTGATCTCTAAATGAACCTGTGTTCAGGAACCTGAAGTTATGGGCATTTCCTACTTCCGAACCAATTTCCTTGTGAACTTGAACCCTCGTGTTGACCTCCATGGGTCCAAATATCCTCACCTGTAGAAGAAGAGGATCTGACCAAATGGTTTCTAAATTATTAGCAGAAGATATGACCAGATTCTTAATCATGGTTAATTATGAAACAAAAAAATGGATAGAGAAGTAGAAAATTCTCATAAGACTCAAAATCGAAATTGCAAAAGGGCACTAGGCCAGAACGGGAAAAGCTCAGAAGCGTGTTCTCTTCTTTGAACATGTGTTTTCTTTTTCTCTCACTTGAAGACCTACCCTGCTCGCTGGCTTCCCAGATCACGAGACTGCAAACTCATCACTCAGATTCTGAATCCACATAATAAAATCCTAGTACCTAAGAAGATAGATGTATTCACTGAGTTCCAATTCCAAATTCTTTAGAAGGAAATCATAGTCATCTATCTTGAGTCATCCGTCCATGGACCAAGACTGAAGGATGGAAGATGGGAGATATATTCCATGAAATGGCATCATGGATTCTACTTGTATATTAGAGATGGGCTGGCACCATAGAGGCAGGAATTACTGAGAGTTGCAGGTATAATTTGTTCAGTGAGGGCTTTTAACCCAAGAAGTTAAAATTTCAGGACAAAGTGGTATCTTCTGTGCTAACCTTTGTGAGCAGGCACTATATAATGCTATCCTGAACATTAAAGAAAACCGAATCGAGAATTACCTGCCCAATAATTAAGAATTTATAACCTAAAGCAATAAACAGGATTAGCACAGGGATTATCATACTCTTGGTTATCAAGGAAATGAACCATGGTATTAAATAATCCAAAACATCTGATAAGGCAAAGATGATACCTATTTGTTTTAGGATGCATTAATTTCTTTAGGAAGAAGGTAAGCCTTTTAAGTGTTTGTTCGGGCTAATATTAAAATTAGCCTGCATTCCCTAAGCACAGGTCAGCTGCTGGAACAGAGAGTGGTATCAGATGTGTGCTTGGAGGTAGACGAGGAACGCGCCTGAATGAACTGTGATTGAGAGATGTGTGACCAAGAGCACTTCTGGGACAAATAACCTCTGCAGGTGTTTATAAAACTCCCTTTAGAAGTTATGAGATATTTTTGAAATGGTGTCATGCATGGTGAGATGTTCATCTCTTGTCAATCAAAGTCCATGACTCCCAATGCTAATAGAAGCATATGTTAACTGGAAGGAGAGTTGACAAAAATGAAGCGCTCAATGATGTCATCTTATCTTTTTGGGGTTGAAAGATCTCCACCACATAATTATTAAGTGTGCTTAATTAGCGGGCAGCACTGTGAAGGGTATGCATTCATTGTCTATGGGTTGCAAGAACAAAGCACCATAAACTGGTGTCTTCCAGGACATGAAGTAGGGTCTCACAGTTTTGGAGACTAGATTCATACTACGGAGGGCTGTAAGAAGGATCTGCTCCATGGTTTTCTCCTCCGCCCCCAGATAGCCATCTTGCTCCTGTAATTTGACATCATCTTTCTTTGACATACTTCTGAGCCCAAATTTTCCTTTCCTGAAAAGACACTGCTCATGCCCTATTAGGTCTCCTGACTACATTTAATTGGTTTGCCCCTTTCAACGCTGCATCTTCAAATATGATTACCTTTCTGAGGGACTGGGTATTAGCTTTACAACTTGTCATGTCGGGAGGGACAGGAGTCAGTCTATTCCAGAGGCGATTCCCCAAACCTAGTAAATCAGGCTGTCTACAAAAAGTGCACAGTCTGGTGAAAAAAAATTGTCCTAAGGGCTGTCGATAGACATGCATGCAATGTGGAGCGGACGTGATGCTATTCTATTTAAACCGTCTTTAAGCGGTTCATGTAAAGGAAGGCAATGCAGCATTTTCTGAGCTCGAAGAGTAAGGAAATTAAAGGAATTTTTAGGAAGGGCATCACTCAGGGAGAGCGCACTTGCCTGGCATGCACAAGACCCTGTGTTCAATTCCCAGCACTGTGTGTGTGTGTGGGGGGGGGGGGGATGACAGGAAAATGCATGGATAACTGAAAAAGTAATTAAATATGTAATACTAACCATGCTGCCAGAGTTCAGAGGAGAATGTCTGAATGGGTGCTGAGAACTTTCAACCCTTTCAAGAAGGTTATAGAAGCTTTGGCTCCATGGGTGTCAAATCTGTAAAAACAGAAAGGATCCTGACAGCCATGCATTTATCCCTGCCACGCTGACTTGCTTCCGTTTTCCGTTCTCAACCTTTTGCTTTAAATGTGAACCCAGAAGACCCCAAGGAACTTCCCATCCCCCTGTCTCATGACGGTGATGTCCTACATCGACCCACAAGAGGCACATCTCCACGGGAACCACCAAATCACTCACGATGCAAGAGAACACTGTACTAAAAAAATCATGATGTTTTCATCATTATTTTTTTCTTAATTGTCTTAAAATTAAGCATCATTTTAATGTATAACTGCAAAGTCTAACATTCTATTTGAAAAATGAGTAAAATGCTCAAAATTAATTCCAGAAATAAATTTCAGATAATCATGGAAAAGTTTATTTAATTGGAAGCCTGACTACATCTTTAGTTGGGATGTCATGTACTAGGCCTAGAATTTTCTATTGATTGACTGGAAGAACTTTAGTATTGTAGCTGCTGGAAGCAGGAGATGACTCAAAAGAACAGACTGCTAATCTTCCATCTAGGCAGATGCATAGGACAGAATATATGTTTTAAGGGAAAATGATAAACTGGTTTGTCACATTTGATGTCTGCACTTTGAAGAAGGGGATTTTTAAAAAATTAAAATTTCTCCACAAGACTCTCTAGAAGGATATATAGCATGATGTATGTTTAGCGAAGACTCAAGAAAAGATGAGATTTGGTCTACAGTGACAGCTTGCATAGACTCAGCTCCACGTCGCAGCATACTATATGCTGATTCACCAGCTCATAGAAAAATGCTCAGATTTTGCAAGCAAGTGAATATCAGAAAACTGTGGCTTTAAGAGACATTATCTATTTATAAAGTTACCGCCAGCAATATCTGTTATATACCTGCTATTCACATGTGATAAGCCCGGGGTTTTGACACATTATGAAGTCTGTCAGCACATCCTTTCCCTCTGTTTGCAAGGCCCAGATAAAGTTGTCAATGGCAGTGTAAACAGAATAAAACCCACGGAAATGAAGCATCTTTTCCAATATGCAAGTGACAAGATTTTTCAAACTGCATTATTTTTCTATATTAGCAACTACGGTTTCTTGGTATAAACAGATCAATACATGACAATTTCACTGTTTCTTATTCTTATCTTTGTTGTTGTTGTTCTGCACAACTACACAATGTTCTCCTCTCTGCATTTAGAATACAGCACAATTCATTTTTCCAAATTAGGTGTCTGAGGACCAGAATTTTTTAAAGGTAGGACTTTCCAGAAAGAAAGGAGGATATTTGCAATTTAACACATTCAATTATCTTAGCACAATTGATAATAACCACAAATACCTGAAAAAATCATGTAGCTTTGTCTCTGATGCCGATTGTTAAAATAAAATCACCCATGCTAAGATATCTACTGATAAAGTTGAATTGAGTGATCAACTCACCAGTAAGTGATTAAATCTACAGTTATCAGCATTCTGCTAACATCATATTATACTATTTAATTTGAGCGGAGGAAAAACCATCTTTCCTCGAAATATTTCAGAGACTAGAAAGTAGACAAAGAGTAAATATCTGCTGAAAGCCTATTTAATTAGAAAATATTTCCTGAGACACCTGGAAAAGTAGCATTTTTCAGAACTTTAAGTATATTAACATTACCAATGCAACACGGGTAATGACACGTTTTTCTTGATGTCAATTTGTGGAGTCGGGCATTGTGAATGATTCCAGAATCACTCTGTAGTATTTTATTCTTTCATAAAGCTAGTTTCTGTGTCGTCAGACTACTGTACAAATGCGAGTTCATGCCTTGGAAGACCAAACATAGACCGTGCAGGGACCTTGATCACCCAGAGAAGCAGTTATTGGAGTGATTTCTCTCTGCTTAACACCAGGTTGAGCCCCTAGACGGGCAAACCCATTCAGAGAGTGAAGGGATTGTCACGAGTGAACTCAAGAGGATCTGCGGGTGGGTCACAGTACACAGGAGAACAGCCCTCAAGGTAAGCTGGCAGACAGGGCAGATGGAAGTTCAGAAAAAGGTAACACCTGAACCCACCTGATTCCAGAAAAAGTATGCTGTCATGAGGAGAAGAGAACTCGGGCTCTGGCAATTCCACGTGGGCAACTGACTTCGCCTCTCCTTCCTTGGAAAACAAGGAGCTCCCAGGAATTAAAAGTCGATGATCTCACAGTTTGAGGTGACCCTAGGTGCCTTCAACTCAACTTCCAGCTACTATGGAAGATCTAGCATAAAGAGCCACCTAGTGCAGGTACAAGAGAATCTACTGCTAAGTGAGACACTTTCTCCCATTAAGAGAAGGTTCTAGTAAGCAGAGCATTACAGCTTAGAAGGCATTATTTCTGGACAATCATAAATGGTAAGGAGGAGGATAGTGTCTTTATTAATAATCCTCATTTGGTGCATCAGGAAATTAAGAGTTAGAAAGGGTCAGTAACCTACCTGATGTCACACAGCCAAGAAGTGTGTTGCTGAGGCTCAAACCAAGGTGTCTGATGCAAGATACAGCGGACTTTCTATTAAAATGCATTTCTTCCTGAAAGTGTCAGCTTATAAGGCACAAAAATCCACCTCTCCCATACCCACTCATTGATCCCAGAATTATCCTGTGGACCAACAAGCGTCTGATATAACGTAACGCAAATGTTAAATATGGGCTGATTGCCCCAGAATCTCTTTGGGAATCATTTCCCTGCAGCATGCAGATATGTATTGATATATGTGTGGATATATTTGATGAAGAGGCAATGAGGAGGAAGGGATCCAAAGAGGGCTAAAAATCTTAAGGGTAATTCCAAAGACGCTGATGCTAATTACAGGTCAATCAGAAATTAAGAACATGCCCTCGTGCATATTCAGTAGTTGGATGGAATTCACATTAAAAAAAAAAAAATTAATGGATGTGGTTACACATGAACAGCACCCTGGCAGGGAAAGTTATCTTCTATTTTTGTAATGGGGTAATTTGTGTAGTCCACATGGTCCCCGGTGAACTTTGTAATGTGGTGGTTAGATTTTGGAAAGAATCTGTGTAGCAGAGGAAGCTGTCGAGCAGCTGCTATTCCGCTTCTACCTGGTACCATCTGCACGAAAGAGCAACACCATGATGCTCAGGGATGACCCCCTGCCTCAGTGACTTAGCAATGGGTTTATCTCCCAGAGGGAGCTCCAGCTGAGTCCCATCCTCGTCCATCGAGTTGGTGAACATTACCTCTTTCGTCCACGAGGCGGTAGTATCAGACACTTAACTCTCCACCCCAGTGTACATGACTCCTGAATCAAGAGGGTGGCCCCAGGGAACTGGCTCCCCAGAGAGAAACTCCATTTTTCAGTCACCCCTCCATTTGAGTCCTATGCCTATTTCTTGCCGAAAGAGCATAAATGAAAGTCATATGTCACTTGTGATGTGAGTAGGCTAAGAAGAGGGACGCCTTTTTCACTCTCTCCTTCTGCTCTTCTTTAAGCACCAAAGACTCTATAATGCTAGAGAAAGGGAGAATCCCAAGACTAAAGAATCTGAATCCCCAACTTCCAGTGGCTCAGGAGGGTGAGGCAGAAGGATCCAGAGGTCAAAGCCAGCCTCAGCAACCGGGTGAGATCGCGTCTCAAAATAAAACGCAATAACTAAAATGTGGAACCAACCCGGGTGCCCTTCAACAGATGAATGGATAAAGAAAATGTGGTATGTATGCACAATGGAATATTACTCAGCCTTAAAGAAGAATGAAGTTCTGGCATTTCCTAGTAAATGGATGGAGTTTTAGAACATCATGCTAAGTGAAATAAGTCAATCCCCCAAAACCAAAGGTCAAATGTTTTCTCTGATATGTGGATGCTAATTCACAATGAAAGGGGGTGCATAGGGAAGAATAGGGTTGTCTTATATTAGGTAGAGGGGAGTGAGGGGAAGGGAAGGAACATGGGGGTAGGAGTGATAGCAGAGTGAGACAGACATGATGACCTCATGTACATGTATGACTGCATGACCCATGTGATCCTGCAACATGTACAATCAGAAAAGTGAGAGATGACACTCCATTTATGTATGATCTATCAAAATGCATAAATGCATCCTACTGTCATAGACAACAGATTAGAACAAATAAATAAAAATTTAAAAAAATAACTGGGGATATGGCTCAGCAGTGAAGCATGCCTGGGTTAAATCCTGGTACCAAAAAAAAAAAAAAAAAAAAAAAAAAAAATCAGTTAGCAAATTTTCTTTTGGAAACTCAGACTCCTAAAGTTTTAAAGGTGAGAACAATTAAACACGTCCCATTATATGTTTTCTCTTGCTTATATCCTTTACAGTTCACATGCAAATAAAAAAGACAGAAAGAAACATGAAGTCACACTTGTCTGGCTTTCATTACTGCATCCAAAAAGCATTTGTATCCTGGACTGTTGCACTCATTCTGGATTCTTTCCCAGTTTCTCTCTTTTACTGTTATAATATTGATTACTAGAACACTCTTCTGATACACTCATTATCAGAGAGGCTCAAAAGATTCTGAAAACAACCCTTAATGGTGTGAGCATTTAAGGTTAATTTGGTCTTCATTACTCTATTTTTAAAAATTAGGCTTCATCTTATACTAAAATTATTCACTAGCCTTGATTTTAGAAGATCATCCATCCACCCCTTCAAAGAAAGACTATCTCTTATTTTTAAAATGTTTTTAAATGCAAGATCTATCAAGAGATCACGACTGCAGAGCAAATTCTATTTAACACCTATTGGCCATCTGTCATACTGTGAATGGTAGTCAATAATGATTTGTCAAACAATTAACGGAGTTAATAAATAGCCACAGAGTAACCTAATCTGCTTGCCACCAGGAGTCACTAGTTGGGAATTAATGTACTGAGACTATTCGACATCACACCTGGATAACCCAACCAGATGGAGAGCAAACATAACCGATGAAGATTAATGATAAAGATGAAGCAATTCACTAATAATCCTTCAGATTCTGGAAATCTGTCCCTTTCTCTGCCTTTAACGCAAGGAACACACACCGCGGAGCAGAGACTCTGGGCAGGATGGTGCACACGCTTTGAAGTTTTGCAAAAAGCGCGAACACTGATATATATTTGCAAAAGAACTGAAGTCTGAATTATTTGATTTTATTAATTCTTAGCTTGAGTCATCCCCTGATAGGAAAAAGTACAATCTTTTTCAAATTAAATGTGAACACTTATCCAAGTCACCAGGGGGACTGAGTTCTCATGTTTACAAGACTGAAACTGTTTACAAAAACAATCAGAGAGAATAAAATCCGAGAGTGGGAGAAGGGAGAATTAAGTGAAAGAACTAGTCAAGCCAGATGTTTCCTCCAAATCATAGAAATCGGGGCTGAAACATATTTTCCAGATGGTCTAATCTGAATATTTTCTAATAAAAGAATTTGTATAGCAGGGATTTGAGCAGGACTGTGTTACTCTAATCCAAGTTCCAGCTACTCTGCGCTGACCTTGGGCAAATTTTCTAGGGCCTCTGCTCCTGCAGTGCAAATATTGAACCCATATCTACCTGTATCTACCGATCAATCGATCAATCTATGTATAGCTAGATATCTGTGTATTGATGAGACTGCTCAATCCACAGAAAGTACTCAGTTTGTGCTGTTATTATAAAAAACAAAACTAAAAAAATATAGCCAGAACCTTTGCAATGGAGAGAAGTGTACTTCTGCATGAGACAGATGACGCGTTACCAAAAGTTCTGGGCTGTCAGGCAGGTTCATCTCCGATTGCGTCCAGTGTTTTTCCTAGGCAGATTTTACACTTACGCCTCTGTTCTGTTCTTTAAGACCATGATTTTCTATGTGTGATTCCAGACCACCAGCAGCATTAGCGTCACCTGGAAACTAGTTAGAGGAGTCAATTCCCAGGCCCTCCACCAAACTCCTGAGTCAGACAGGGTTCGACCAGAGAAGCGGGGTTCTACCTGTCCACAGCTACATCTCTGCACATGGTGGGTCTGTTTGCAGAGAGACGGCTTTATCCTAAGTTGGCATACGCAGTTAGGGGGAGAGCTAACCAAGTTCCGACTCCGTAAGAAGCTCACAAGTTCCTAGAACCCCATGGACATAGACGGAAGCTGTGGTTCACTTTTTTTTCTTTTCCTTCCTTTCTTTTTTCTTTTGCTCTGCTAGAGCTCAAACTCAGGGCTTCACACCTGCAAGAATTCTCTCTCCAGACCCCTCCATGGAAGTGCTAAGCGGCTCCTCGAAGGCCTGAGGTCTGGCCCACTCCAGACGACTCCCTGATTTATTTTTATGTATTTATTTTGTAAAGAACAAAAGTTCACTTTTCACAGTTCCAGGGGATGGCAAGTCCCAGGTGCCAGCAGACTGTGTGTCTGTCGAGGGCCCTCTTGCTCCATCCTCTGAAGACCTGAAAGAGTGTAGTTAACTTTATCTGAAAATCTAAGGGCAGAACTGGTTCAGATTTCATTGCTTCCCGAAAGGCTTGGCCACAGTCAGACGCCAAGATGAATTCTGGAGGAAACCACATCCTGCCCTCGTTTCCACTCCCCGCTCCCCTCCTTCTCACCCAGTGAATCCGTTCATTCCATCCCAATAGCCCCACTCGCAACTCAGTCAAGCATCAGTTGGAGTCGAATGTGGTACAGCCCACCTTGGATCCATCGGGGGCACACTGTGTTCAGCCAGAAGCCCAGGAAGCTAAACAAGTCATGCGCTTTCAAAATCCAACAGCAGGACCAGGAGCAGATGGTCCCGTCCACAGGGGACAGAGAGACGAGAGGAAAGAGGTCAAGGTGGCCACCACCCAAACACACATCCTGAGACTTCTGGATAGTCTGTGATTCCATGTGTCACATTCTGGACACTCTGGAGCAGAAACTGGGTCCCCTGGGCCCTGGGCAGCCCTGCCCCTGGCTTTGCTGGGCTGAGCAGCAGCTCCCAGGAACTGCTGTCAGGTACCCAAGCCTCTTCCAGCTTGGGGTTCATGCCTCTGGCTCTGGAGCTGTGGGGTCTTGGGGCGGCTTTGTACACAAAGCACCACAAAGCATGTCTCTAGGAGAGATTCTCTCTGTGGAGGCCCTGGTGAATTTTCTTAATTTAGGTTCCCCTAATCAGGACTTCAATTACAGCTTCAAAATTCTTCCAGTGCAGCCCATAGCTTAGCTTTTGACTGAGTGATTTGAGAAAAGATATCTGCGTGTGATACAGAGGGGATCCCTCCTCCTTTCCTTCTTCTTCTTATAGACCACCCTGCCCAGAAACACGCCAGGAACGGAGCTATGAAGGACAGTGTCTGTCCAGCCACGTTGGCAACAAGGAACCAGCACATGCACTCAGAAACTCACCAGGGTGCACTGGTGCACGGCTCTAATTCCAGCAGCCCTGGAGGCTGAGGCAGGAGGATCACAGGTTCAATAATTCCTGCAGCCCTGGAGGATGAGGAAGCAGGATCACAGGTTCAATAATTCCAGCAGCTCTGGAGGCTGAGGAAGGAGGATCACAGGTTCAATAATTCCAGCAGCCCTGGAGGCTGAGGCAGGAGGATCACAGTTTCAATAATTCTAGCAGCTCTGGAGGCTGAGGCAGGAGGATCACAGGTTCAATAATTCCAGCAGCGCTGGAGGCTGAGGAAGCAGGATCACAGGTTCAATAATTCCAGCAGCTCTGGAGGCTGAGGCAGGAGGATCACAGGTTCAATAATTCCAGCAGCCCTGGAGGCTAGGAAGCAGGATCACAGGTTCAATAATTCCAGCAGCCCTGGAGGCTGAGGCAGGAGGATCACAGGTTCAATAATTCCAGCAGCTCTGGAGGCTGAGGCAGGAGGATCACAGGTTCAATAATTCCAGCAGCTCTGGAGGCTGAGGAAGGAGGATCACAGGTTCAATAATTCCAGCAGCCCTGGAGGCTGAGGCAGGAGGATCACAGGTTCAATAATTCCTGCAGCCCTGGAGGATGAGGAAGCAGGATCACAGGTTCAATAATTCCAGCAGCTCTGGAGGCTGAGGAAGGAGGATCAGAGGTTCAATAATTCCAGCAGCCCTGGAGGCTGAGGCAGGAGGATCACAGTTTCAATAATTCCAGCAGCTGTGGAGGCTGAGGCAGGAGGATCACAGGTTCAATAATTCCAGCAGCCCTGGAGGCTGAGGAAGCAGGATCACAGGTTCAATAATTCCAGCAGCTCTGGAGGCTGAGGCAGGAGGATCACAGGTTCAATAATTCCAGCAGCTGTGGAGGCTGAGGCAGGAGGATCACAGGTTCAATAATTCCAGCAGCCCTGGAGGCTGAGGAAGCAGGATCACAGGTTCAATAATTCCTGCAGCCCTGAGGCTGAGGAAGCAGGATCACAGGTTCAATAATTCCAGCAGCCCTGGAGGCTGAGGAAGCAGGATCACAGGTTCAATAATTCCAGCAGCCCTGGAGGCTAGGAAGCAGGATCACAGGTTCAATAATTCCAGCAGCTCTGGAGGCTGAGGCAGGAGAATCACAGTTTCAATAATTCCAGCAGCTCTGGAGGCTGAGGCAGGAGGATCACAGGTTCAATAATTCCAGCAGCCCTGGAGGTTGAGGCAGGAGGATCACAGGTTCAATAATTCCAGCAGCCCCGGAGGCTGAGGCAGGAGGATCACAGGTTCAATAATTCCTGCAGCCCTGGAGGGTGAGGAAGCAGGATCACAGGTTCAATAATTCCAGCAGCTCTGGAGGCTGAGGTAGGAGGATCACAGGTTCAATAATTCCAGCAGCCCTGGAGGCTGAGGAAGGAGGATCACAGTTTCAATAATTCCAGCAGCCCCGGAGGCTGAGGCAGGAGGATCACAGGTTCAATAATTCCTGCAGCCCTGGAGGCTGAGGAAGCAGGATCACAGGTTCAATAATTCCAGCAGCTCTGGAGGCTGAGGCAGGAGGATCACAGTTTCAATAATTCCAGCAGCCCTGGAGGCTGAGGAAGGAGGATCACAGTTTCAATAATTCCAGCAGCTATGGAGGCTGAGGCAGGAGGATCACAGGTTCAATAATTCCAGCAGCCCTGGAGGCTGAGGAAGCAGGATCACAGGTTCAATAATTCCAGCAGCTCTGGAGGCTGAGGAAGGAGGATCAGAGGTTCAATAATTCCTGCAGCCCTGGAGGCTGAGGAAGCAGGATCACAGTTTCAATAATTCCAGCAGCTCTGGAGGCTGAGGCAGGAGGATCACAGGTTCAATAATTCCAGCAGCTATGGAGGCTGAGGCAGGAGGATCACAGGTTCAAAGCCAGCCTCCGGAACTTAGTGACGCCTAAGTAATGTAATGAGACCCTGTCTCTAAATAAAATATTTAAAAAGGCCAGTGGTTAAGTGTGATGGGTTGACATATTTGACTCCAGGGAAATGTGACAGGCCAGGCTATATGGGCAGTCACTAAACAGACTCCCTTTGACCCTGAGGCTCCACGTCACGTAGGAAATGCTTCTCCCATGGGAACGTCCACCTCTGTACCCATCAACAGTTGCTCAGCATAGCATGTTGGGCCACACAAAATGGCAATTCTTATACGATGTAAGATGTTTCTTTTGATTCCCATTTTCCTTAGACAATGGCCATGTTAATGGTGATGTCAACAGCGATTGTCTAGATGTTAGTGACCATTCTTTAGTTTGTACCTAACTAAGGTCATTCTGACCCAGTTCCCCCTCTGCTGATGAGTTCAGATCCCATGATGTTAGTTTGTAGTTTTGAATCACAGCAACAGCTACTTAGGATTGATGCGCTGACTTGTGGTATAAGAACCCCTGCAACCCTGGGGTCGGGGCTGTTCTCCCCAATCGCCATTTTTGGGGGCATTGTGTGGGACAGTCAGCCAAACGGCTAATAAGACTCTCAAATTTGGACTCTTCAGCGGTGATCAGTCTGTTCTTAAAATTGCTCCCCCACACACAACATAAGTGCCCCTGGGTTCCATCCCCAGTACCAAAAAGAAAGGAAAGAAAAGAAAACCCTCTTGGTGTGGGTCCTGCCCATCGGTGTCTTCGCAGCCCCCTGCCCCATGATTCTGGGGCCGCTTAGAATTTGAGCAGCATTGCTTTAGAACAACATGAACGTGTTTAACTCTTCTTTTCTAGGGAGACCCATTTGATTACTTTTAAACGCTTAGTGTATGTTCTTAACATATGTATCTTGACATTCGATAGATAAAACTTTTTTGAGCAGGTGAAAAGGAATGTGCTATTTTAATCCTATTGCTTCAAAGGCATAGTTTATCTCTGATAATGTGCTATTCTCCCGCATCTTCCTCTGGAAGAATTACTCTGTGCTCCCACTTCTTACCCTGGTATTTGGAAACTGGTGAAAAGGAATGCTTCTAAGAGTTATATGGCTTCATTATTATTTTATAACAAGTCCTTTTGTCGCATTAGTTAAATTTCTTTCATTTCTCTATAATCGGTGTACGTCTCACCATGT
Organism: Sciurus vulgaris; assembly: GCF_902686455.1. Taxonomy (NCBI): domain Eukaryota; kingdom Metazoa; phylum Chordata; class Mammalia; order Rodentia; family Sciuridae; genus Sciurus; species Sciurus vulgaris. The sequence continues at coordinate 16,818,321 of NC_136480.1, forward strand.
ACCCCTGAATAGAATTGTCCAAAACGAAGATAGGTCAGTAGGTGTGCCAGGATAGTCAGCAAAATTCTAAAGGTTCCATCTTGTGCTGGTATATGGGATAGAGGTATGTATTTTAGGAAGAATCACAGACTTTACTAAAGGAGGGGTTGTCTGTGGAGGTTCCTGTCGAGGCTCTGGCTGTTTTAGGGATAAATACAAGAGCTTGAATTAGCCTGGTGCTTTAAAGCATAAAACTCACGTAACTGATGCCCCCTGCATTATTTCCGTGCCCACCAAGCAGCAGAGAATGGAAAGCATGGTGGCATTATTTGTGCATCAAATCGAGGGGAAACTTGAACATGCAAATACTTGACCAAGTGCCCCTAAAGGCAACTCCCTACCAAGTGTGGGCATTTCAACATGATTTGTGATGTGAAACATGGGGCAATGTGTACAACAGCTGAATGCTGTCAACGATAATCACTCATGCCATGGAGGTCATCCTTGGCCTAAAAAGAATCAAGAAAGCTGCAGAGATTCCCAAGGCGTATCTTGAAATGTAAATCAAATAATCGACGTTGGAAAACCATTCACTCTCCGTGAAAGACTGGCCAGCTGCTTTCTCCCTGCTGCCCGCCCTGCACCACGTGGGACTAGATGGAACACAGGTGGCCGGAAGGTTCTCTTTGGCTTCCCAAGGATGTAGCTGGCCAACTCTTTCTTCAAGAGCCCAAGAGCAACTCTTCAAGGCTTTTCAGACCCAAATGCAACAGTCAAGACTGTCAGGCCTGACTCAACCATTGAAAATGTGACGATTACAAAGGTCCCCAAACCATGCTTAACTCAAGCAGTAGACAAGCAGGCATCTGACACAAATGAGCTCCACCAGCTACAATTTCCTGACCCCTGTTGCACACTGTCCCATTTCTACTCCTAGATATGTGGGCACATAAATAGCTGCGTAGAGATCTGGAGAAACTCATGTCTATCCAACGGCTAGGATGTGTATCTGAGAACAGAAATGATACTGAGACAGGGATTTGGAGGTCAGATTATTATTTTATGTATATAGTATTTGCAATGATGTGGAATTGACTTGCACACATGCACATACCCATATACACACCCAAGAAGGACTGATGTTCAACAGTTTCGGAGGATGTTATGAACAAGGAGAAAAACTCCAAGCCGTAAGTTCTGGTACCAATCTCCAACTCAATTTAAAAAGGAGCACTAAACTCAAGATTTCAGCTCTGCCCTGTAGTATCGAGGAACAGAAGGAAGAATATGTAAAGGTGTAACTTCTCCCTTTACTGCCTATCTGATCTGAGAGTCAGGGGAGAATCAACAGGGCCCAGGATCACCAAGACCTCTCTTGAATCCACGGACTACACTTCTCATCTGTGCATCTGAAACTTCTCTCGTTTAATGCCACATTGCTGCTCTACAGCATTACACCCTTTTAAAACACCTCCCCAGACTTCCATTCAAGATGGAGCTCATTGACTCTTCCACAGTTGTTTTGATTACCACTTATTCTATCTGCATGACCTTTTCCCACGTTATACCTCCATTCTTATGGAATCAAGATGGCACCGTGCAACCTCCACTTGACTGAACTTTCCTTGGTCAGATGTATGCCATGATCTTGGCTCTTCTCAATCCTGTGACCAAAAAGATGTAGTCTATTCTCTAGATGTGCCTGTTTTCCAATTGCATATGTTACTTCTTCATCAGTTTCTTCTGGCCTGTGTGTTTGCACTGGAACTTACTAACTTGATTTCTGCTGCTTCTGGAAATGAACCACACGTTCTTCTCTTACATAATATATGTCAGTGTTTCACACTTAACATCGTAAAAAATTGTCCTGTCTACTGAAATGGGCTATCAAGTTAAGAGGTGACATTTCACTGTTCTTCCGAGGTATAAACATACAGCTTGGGGCAAACTCTCCAGAGCTATTCCTCAAGGGCTTTTGTCCATGTTCTTGTCTTTGGTGTTCTTGAGGAAATTACAAGAAAATTTGTTAGAGGTCACACCTAATAAAGCATGGCTTATCGTTCTTCCACTTGACTTAGATTATCATCTCATTCTCTTTGACATTTCAGTGGGGTCCCTAGTATGCCGTCTTTTCTTAACTAAAAAAGGAGGAAACATACTTAAGTCAAAGGGTTCTTTTCTAGTATTTGCTTATAAACGAATCCAAGTGATTTCAGAGACCCTACCTCAGGTCCCCAGAATCTTATAGGATGGAGATTAAAAGCCTCCAGATTGTAACCATGTTTTATAAAGAAGAATTTTAAAAATCTGCAGATCACTGTTTTGCAAACTCTCAGGGGCAAAGAGTTTCTTCATGTCTTATGAGAAAGACCTGACTGTCTTTTCTTCCAAAGCATGCTTCGAGGAAATTTGTATAATGAACAACCTTGAAAGATAAAGACAAGTTCTGCCCTTTGAAGCAAAACATAAATTTTCTTACTATTTAGAACATAAAGGTAGGGTTTCCCAGTGGAAGAAAGGGCAGGTAGGCTACCGTCCAGGGTAAAATGTTTAGATCCCTTAATTCAGAGTCTCCTCTTATAATGCAATCCACTGCATGTGCAAATGGAATCTGGCACTCTTTATAGCAGATGTTGAGAATTGAACCAGTGAACCAATGTAAAAAAAAAAAAAAAAAAAAAAAAAATACTCTGGCTACTTCTATCGCTGTGAGTAATAAACTACCTTTGGACTCTGTGCCTGGAGACTCTTGTCTTCCCATGATATCCATAAATTCCTGTCCTGCTAGCTAACTCACTGACTTGCACACTGAGTATCTTTCTACTGATTTTTATATGTTGCTTTTGTATCCTACTTTGTTAAATACATTTATTAGTTTGAATAGTTTTAGGGGAGGGGTTTTCAGACTCCTTAACTTCGTCCTCTACCTTCTGTTTTCATATTATTTTTCCAGTTTCTGTGTAGAGGATTACATTCTTTTGACTGATGGCTCTGCCTTAGACTTTCAGTACTGTGCTGAAAAGAGTGGTCAGAGCAGTCTTGTCTTCTTCCAGTGCTACAGCTTTTCCCAGCTCATATTGCATTAGCGGTTGTCTTGCTGCAAATGACCTTTATTGTGTTGAAGTTCATGCCCTCTGTGCCTGATTTGTTGAGAGTTCTTCCCAGGAAGAGGTGTTGAATTTTAAATCTCACGTCTTTTCTGCATTTGTTTTGATGAAAATGTGGTTTCTGTCCTTCATTCTTTTGATAATGATGGTGGGGCTGGGTGATAGCTCAGTCGGTAGAGTGCTTGCCTTGTAAGCACAAGGCTCTGGATTTGATCCCCAGCACCCAAAAGTAAATAAATAAATAAAATAAAATAAGATAATGATGGTGTATGATGTTTATTGATTTTCATATACTGAACCACCTTTGTATCCCTGGAATGAACCCTATTTCATTATGGTGAATATTCATTTTAAGGTGCTATTGGAGTCAGTTTCCTAGTATTTTGTGAAGGATCTTCCCATATATCTTATTTATTTATTTGCTTGCTTACTTACTTACTTTGGTACCACAGATTGAACTCAGGGACACTCGTCTACTTAGCCACATCCCAGTCCTTTTGTATTTATTTATTTTTCTTTTTGAGACAGGGTCTTGCTAAGTTGCTTAGGTCCCCTCTAAGTTGTTGAGGCTAGCTTTGAATTTGCAATCCTCCTGCTGCAGCCTCACAAGCCACTGGGATTACAGGCACAAATCACTGTGTTCAGCTTTCTCATCTACCTTAATCAAGGGTACTAGTGCATAGTTTGCTTTCTTTGTGTGTCCTTATCTGGTTTTGGTATAAGCATAATGTTGGCTTTATAGAAGATGTTTAGAATGTTCTGAAGATGTCTATCTGTTTGGTATATTTGGTTTACTGTGTAATGGAACTCTGGTGTTTTCTTGTTGATTATTTGTCTGGAAGATCTGCACATTATTGAAAGTGGGGTGTTTTTAACTACCAACTCTTATTGTCCAGGAGTTTATCTCCTCCGGTTTTTTTCTTTGAATTTTGCTTTATGTGTTTAGGTACTCTAATATCGTGTGCCTACGTATTTACAACTATTATTGCCTCTTGGTGAACTGCCTCCTTTGTCATTACAGAATAACCTCCCTTGTCTTTTACTACAGCTTTTGGTTAAAGCCTGTTTCATCTGACATGAGTGTGGCTACTCCTGCTTTCTTTTCAATTCCATTTGTATGGAATATCTTACTCCATCCCTTCACTGACAGTCCATGTGTGTTCCTAGAGGCAAAGTGAGAATCTCATTAGCAACATAGACTTATTTTTTTCTTTTCTTTACCCAGTCTGTGATTTTTAATTAGAGAACTTAATCTATTTAAATTCAAGTTCATATAAACAAGATCTTACTCTATAGTGATTTGTACGTCATAATTAGAAACAAGGTCTTATTCTAGAGTCAGGGTTTCTCATTGTGTTGTTTGTTTCTCTCTCTCTCACTTTCATACACAGTCTTCCTTTGAGTTTAACTGATTTCCAGTAGTCTTTTGATTTCTGATTATTAATTTGTTTTGTTTATTATGTATATTAACGTGGCTATTATTTTAAATTTTTTGTTTTTTTAGACTTGATAGTAAAGATATGAATGGTATAAAATGCCATGCTTACCACATCAGAATATTCTGAATTTGATTGTATAATTTTTCTTAACAGTTAGTTTTATATCTTCCCATTTTTTTCTTTTTTGTTAACCCATTAATATATTTTCATTTAGATAGAAAAACTTCCTTTAGCATTTCTTGTAGCAATGAATGGATGGAGATATATTCTCTCAGCTTGTTTTTCTCTAGGAATGTCTTTCTACTGCATTTCTAAAGGATAGATTATCTGGGTATAATATTCTTGATTGACAGTTTCTTTTTTTTTCCTCTCACTACTGTGAAAATCTTGTGCCACTCTCTCCCAGTTGCTAGGTTTTACTGAGAAGTCAGTTATTGGGTAAACTGGGAGAACCCTATATGTGATTATTTTCCCCCTTCCTCCTAGAGCCTTGAGAATATTAGACATTCACCTTTAAAAGCTTGTTTGTAAGATGTCTTGAAGTAGACGTGGTTAACTCTGTCTGATGACATTTGAACTTTCTGTCTGAATATCTATATCCTTCCATATTTGTGGAAAGCTTTCTGTTACTTCTTTGTATATGCTTCCTAATCCTTTAGCCTTCTCAAGTCCTGCTTGATCTTAAATAACCTGAGTATTTGTTCTTTTAATACTGTCCCAAAGTTCCCATGTCTTCATTCCTCTCCATTCTTCTTTTCTCCTTCAACTTTGTATTTTGAAAGTCTTTCACCTAGCTCTCTCTCTCAATTCTGTTTGACTTATCCTGATATCCATGCCTACGATCCCATTTTTCATTTTACTAAGCATATTTTTTTAGCTTAGGAGTTCAATTTTCTTTTTTTAACTACTTCCTTCTCTTTGTTAAATTTCTCTCTTGGAGAATTGAAACATTTCTCTCTTTTCTTGCGATTCATACAATTTCCTTTAATCAACGTTTTCAACTCAGAGTTTTCCCACACTGATTACAATCTGGTGAGTTTCTGGAACCTTATTTGGAGTGTTAGGTACGGTCATGTTTTCTGAAAGTTCTTGATGCTTGTTAGTATACGATATCTTCTGGTTCTTGAAATACAAGGTATTTAATTAAATATTCTTAATCTGGGTCTTTAAATGCTTTCAGAAGTTTTAATTAGGTTATTGTTTATTCTGAGTCAGTAGTCACTTCTGTTATTTCAGCACTGGATGGAACCCAGGTCCAGGTTTGCTGGAAGCTTGCTGATGGTATAATGTTACTTTTTCAGTACTACAGGACAATCCAAGCCCAGGATTGTCTCAAATACACTGCTGATAGGTTGTTCAGAAAGAGTTAGCTAAGTAACTATAGAGAATAGTACATCCATACAAGGCTCTCCTTGAGGCTTGGGTGGACCCAGATGCCTCCAGTCCTGGGCCCTGATGCCTTACCTATGGCCACCAATGTCATCAAGCTCTGTCACATCCTGAGCGCATGTACCATGAAGATCAGCATAATGCTGAGGTAGAAACAAGGTCCACCTTGCTGTGCTTGCCAATTGCTGAAGTGGATTTAAGGAATAAGATTTTTGCAACCACCTATAGGTCCAATCAACAGGGAACATGCATCACAGGAGCTGGACCAGTTCCAGATGATGTCTGCAGGGAAACCTGGAGATGCAGACTGTTAGGATCTGCCAGTGTTAATTCCTCCAGTCCAGCACTAAGATTTTTTTTTCCACATTATTTTATTGGTGCATTAGTCATATACATTGGTGCAATTTATTGTCCCATATTCATAAATGCACACAATCTAACAATACAGCTTTACCAATAGTCTTTGGCTTGCTATCCTGTCCTCCTCTCAATCAATGGGGTCTTATGCCACCTCACCATTTCCCAGGATTGGGACAGTATTGGTGAAGGCAGCTTCTCAGTGACCTCATGTGACAGTAAACTGGTTCACTCCTAAGTCTTGCAGCTGCAGAGACCTGAACAGTAACAGGGCTCATGGAGGCCTGTGCTGCAGCCAGTGGTGATGCAGAATGAAGCACAAGTTCCAAGTGCTGTGCAAAGTTTCTGCCTGATGCTGGGGTTGCTCGGGAGGATCCATCTGTGAGCTCTGGCCTGCGCACGAGGCCTTCCATCTCCACAGATGTTAAATCTCGCTACAGCAGCCTGGCACTGGACTCCAACTCAAAGCCTCTGCTGCCTTTTATGTCTTGCTTCTCAGCCGGTGGAGTCTTACTCTCCTTTCTGCTGCTCAGAGGATGGGAGCCGCCTGCTGTCAGCAAGTGGGCCCAGCGCAGTTCCTATGGCTCCGTCTTGAGTTTGGCCTGCTAGTGGGGGTCAGGGGGATCTCCTTGGCTGTGGGTCACTCCACGGCAGGCCTGGCACTGGGTTTCAAGTCTAAGGTCTGTGCTTAATTCTCTCTCCCTCTCCCAAGTCAGGCTGTCTCTCTCCAGGTTGGTCCTTTTGCAGCTGGGGAAGGGACAAGGCCTTCTTTAATAGACCCTCTCCTTTTGTTGAACTTAAAACAGGCAGGACGGAGTCTCTTGTGATAACCTGAGCTCTTGCAAAGGCAGGTTGGTGCGTGAAGAGTGAGCAGTTTAACTTGGGTACCAGGAGACAATCCCAGGAGACTCTTACCCAGCCGCCATCTTCCTCTGCTCCCAGTGTGGTTTTTACCTGACACAGGATCCATCAATTTCACTCAGTTCCTCTCTAATATCCCCCAAGTGAACTTGTGACTTATAAATACTAAACCAGTCAAGACGTCCCATTAGGCATTGGTGTGTTTATAGAATAATTCTTATTTTTGTATCAATGAAATTATCTTTTTCCAATTATCTCCAATGGATTCTCTCATTTTACTCTCAATTTTCCCCAATGCATTTTCTTAATGTAAAAATACTACAATTCTCCACATACACTCAAGCTGGAAGTGTTTAAAAAAAATTGCTTTTAATGTAAGATGGATATGTTCTCTTCCAGGGAAGCAAACCTATTTAGATAACAGGCTTAATAGCTTGCTGAAATTGACTAGTACATTCCTTTTCAATAAGCAGCAGCAAACACAATATGTATTATTTAGGAAGGAAATTGATAACCGACAAATTAAAAAATGTTTCAAATGATCAGTGAACCAAATAGTATAAAGACAATTAATAGTCATTTTCTACATAGTAGAATTCATAAGATTAAGGAAAAGAAGAGGCTTAAAAGAATACAAGAAAACGGTTGCTTCATTAGTAAAAGGTTACAAATTTTCAAGAGTTGATAAATCAGAGTGAAGAGTTCTGATTTAGAAGTGATAAAGGAAGTAGAGATATAAACCAGAAAAGTTTGTATGACTTTAACTTTTTTAAAAAACACAGTTTCTTGGCTGCCAAAAAAGAAAAGAAACATCGAAAATTTCCCCTTTGTTTTAAACATGGGTTATTTGCAGAATAACAGGTTATCAGCAGAAAAGAATAGACAGTAATTTACTTTGTCCATAAAAATTCATCAGAAGTTGACTAAAAATTATCCAAAGTGCCATTCCTGGGTCTGTTCACTTTTCATGTCAACACATTTATTCCCAAGGCGAAGGGGGATAAAAAAAATGCATTCTCCTACCAGGATATAATTGAACCATCTGAATTTGTAACTGTGATCACAACCAGAAATGTCACATTTTCATATAAAACTGAAAAATCTGGAGTGACCAGCTGGCCAGTAACGAACAGGGGTTGGAGTTCATACATGGAGATGCTCTGAGAAATTCAGTGTGTTGCCAGGTCAGCTGGGGTCACTGGCAAATTTGGGAGATTTGGAAGGAGTTGGAACATTTCTTCTGTAAATGCTCAAGTCAGGGGCTGGTGGGAAGAGATGGTGTTCTGTTCTCAGAGAAGATGACTCCAGAAAACTTCATCCAAAGAAGGAAGGGACAAGGAACTTATTGATACAGACTTACCATATGGACATTCTGTAGGACTTGGGTTTACTGAGAACAAAGAGGCTCATGCCTCTTTGTTTTATACTTTAACAGATAAAATTGGTGACCTGGAAGGAAGTATACACCCCGTAACTATGGAAGCCCATGAGCTAAGACAGCCACTGGTTCTGGGCTTATTTCTGGCTTCTATTCCCCAAAGAGGCACATGGTTCAAAGGAATAATATCTATACGTTTATGAAAATGCATAATGTATTTTGAACATCTGACACAAAAATTTAACATACTGAATGCTTTGAAGTTGCTTACAGTAAGTTAGAGGAGAGGGACAAGGAAGAAAATGAGTGAAGAACTAGATCATAACAAAATCCCATCACTAGCACTGAGTTCTTTCCAAAGCTTGGATATGAAGGTTTCCAGATGGTTAAAGAGCAAATTATGTAATGGTGAAAGAATAAAAGACTCATAATATGAAAAAAAAATCAAATGTCGTTCTATGGATAGTGTGAAAGTATTTGAAATGGGAAGAAATTAGGAAAGTAAAAGGATCCAATTTTTGAAATTATATTATAGTTCAAGACATACATGCTGTAAAACTATTGTGTTTATTACACACTGTGAAAGTAGTGCTTTCTTTAATTTACGAAATTTTCACGTGGTCTTAATACCATTGATCCAATTTTGAAATATATTTATAAGAGCACTAAAGCTTATTACTAAGTTAGCAATACAACTTTGACGTATATTCTCAGAGCACCAGAGACAATTAGAAAATTATAGTGAAACTGAGTTTTCTGTTCCTGACCCTTTTCCACACTATGTCTGAGGGATAGAACTTTGCACTTTTAAGACCTTTCGAAAATTTTTCTCTGATATCTAGATGAAGGCTTCTGAGTCTTTTGGAAATAGGAGTCTCTCTCAAAATGAAGACTGTAACTATGCAGGACCTCACCTCAATGTTTTCTAAGGTCTCTCTACTGAGACAACCTGAATATGTGGCTGGATACAAAGGCAGCAAGACACACTGCCTTTGGAGGGACTCAGAGTCTTTCTAAGAGTCTAGGTCTATGCAAATAAAACAAAATGACGTCACACACCAGACTATCATAAAACAGCACCGGACACGGCATTGCGGCGGTATTTGGTGGTGCACCGCACAGATCTCTCAGGCAACCTGGGGGAAGATTTATAATCGTGGATTTCAGGATTAGGATAATGGGCATCCCTCTCCACGGACCCTTTCTGAAACCAGTTAAACTGACTTAGCGTAGGCAGCAGAATCCATGGATCCAGGAGGCTTTGGATACCCACATGGGTGCATTGATGGACATCACTGGTAGCAACGGCTACTATTTGCCATTATTAAAAGTCAAACAGCAACAGGTGAGGGACTGACTTGAAGACAGAATTCCAATGAGCCACAGCGACCACCAGGACATATCCAAACCGTCCCAGTAGTCTCTCCTCCGTTCCAACCACGAATCAAAATGAAGTCCAGTGGGCTGGTGTTTGCATGGAAAGGGTAGTCAACTGTTTTGAAATCCTAATGTCTTCAGGTAGTAGATGCCAAAGCAGAATTTCTTTTTATTTAAATTTTTAAATTTGTTCTGATTATACATGAGAGTAGAATGCATTTATGCATTTTGATAGATCATACATAAATGGAGTATAATTTCTCACTTTTCTGATTGTTCATGTTGCAGGATCACATGGGTCATGCAGTCACACATGTACATGATGGTCATCATGAGGTCATGATGGTACATCATGAGGTCATGATGACTTTCTCACTCTACTTTCCTTCCTTCCCGCATACTCCTTTCCCTCTCTTTACTCCCCTCTACCTAATCTAAAGGAACTCTATTTTCCCCCAGCTCCCCTCCACTTATTGTGAATTAGCTTCCACATATCAGAGAAAACATTTGGCCTTTGGTTTTTTTGGGCTTGGCTTATTTCACTTAGCATGATATTCTCCAACTCCAACCACTTACCAGCAAATGCCATGATTTTATTCTCCTTTATAGCTGAATAGTATTCCATCATGTACATATACCACATCTTCTTTATCTATTTATCTGTTGAAGGGCACCTAGGTTGGTTCCACAGCTTGTGAGTTGAGCTGCTATAAACATGGATGTGGCTGTGTCACTGTAGTATGCTAATTTTAAGTCTTTTGGGTATAAACTGAGAAGTAGGATAGCTGGGTCTAGCAAAATGATATTTTAAACTAGATGTGTTGTCCTTGTTATGACTTTTCAAAAAATGGACAAGATATAACTGAAAAGTAAAAGGCACATCTTTAAATTCAAGAAATTTAGTTCCATAGGAAAACTTTCCCTAAAAGGTCCTTATTTTTCTTTTATCTACCAAATTTTAAATTCCCAGGGGCTGGAGTTAGGGATTTTAAAGGGCGCTTGAGGATTCCTCCTCCCCCATCCCACATTTATTAAGGCTTCGTGATGAGTCCACAAGTTTTTCCCTTGAAACATGATACACCATTAAGTGCAGATTTATGAATACCAGAAAATGCGAGAATTCATCTAGGATTGAAGAATCTGCACCACCGAATGGCACAATTCCAGAAGGTTCCTTCAGACTATATGCTAAGTTCAGATAGTACAGGAATACGCCGAGGAGCCCAAAGAGAACGTGAATGGCAGTTTTGAAGGCAGGCCACATAGCCACCCCCTTTGAAATAAAGTGCGCCATAATCCGAATGATATCTCCTGATCGTCAATGCAGCCCCCGCACACAATTCAGAAATTATCAATTTCCTTCAAAGTACCAGAAATCTTCCCTACTATCTTTTTCATTCTTATGTTTTTAATCAAAAAGGACATCGCAGGACAAACACAGTCAGGAGAGACAAATGGAACTGGGAGGAAAGAAAAGATACTCTGCGATTTCAACATACAATTGTTTGCATTAAATATTCTTTACAGTCCTCGCATCCGTCGGACAGGGGTATGTACCGTGCTCAGGATGTGACCTTGTCTGGAAATCAGGAGAATTCTCCAAGACTCTGTGAACCAGAAAAGATTCTGTCACTCCAGCGTCACACCTGTTACCTGAAGACTCTGATGTGGGCTGGCAGAGGTTACCCCACGTCACCATGAGCTCTGGTCTCAGCCTAGCCTGGTGAACCCCTCTGCCTGCTACTGAATTCCCCAGGGAGATGGGCTTTGATAGCATCGATAATAACCTGAAATAGAATCACCCCAAACCGCCCACATTCTTACATCTCAAACCGAACGGTTCAGAGTCTCAAAAACAAAATTCAGAGTTCACATCTGCAGATCTATTTATATAACGTGCGTCTATTCCAGAAAACCTGGCTTGCTGGGTGCAGTCTCCTTCGACAGTTCCCATGAGAAGTTACTACTGGAAAACACTGAGTCATAAAAATGATTCAAATACCTAACTGAATTTTAAGTGGAACACAAGGAGAGAAAAAGATGTAGGCAAAGGATGCTGATGTTGTCTCAGAAATACATAAACCCTTTGAAATAGTTGTACCAAATGGAGCCTTTGAAGAGCAGATTGCCAAAGGGTGGGGAGAGTGAGAGGTGTGACTGGTTTTAGTGGAAATCCACCGAGGGCTATAGGCACTGGCTGGTAAATGAAGCTGATTTGTTCTTTGTCCAGTAATGGAGCTGCCATCCACTCCACCTCTGGGCTTTCTACGCTAAACTACCTAGAATTGGAAAGGTACCTTGAAGTCCATCTTGTGCCAAGTTTCCATACTTGCGTGAGGGGCAAATCTAGACCCTGCACTTGATACTTTGACCCAAAGGCAACAGCCATCCTAGAGGCGTAAATAATTTGTCAGAACGTCAAAAACAACTCCAGATTGTTTCCTTTGGGGAGGTAAAAGCTTAAGAAATAGATTCTGCAAAATAACCGCTTGCAATCACATCTAAAGAAATACACAGAGTCTTCTTTTCAAACACAGTTGAACATTAAGGACATTCTTGGTCAGGTCATCTTATTTCTATTTTTTTAATGTTAGGGAATATTTTTTTCTGCAAAATTTGCGCAAGGTGATGAAAATAGGTGGTTGGTTCCTTAGAAGCTGAGGAGTTGCAAGAGTCTTCCTGAATACCTGTCTCGTTTCTTGAGTGGATATCGTATCCTACTGAAAAGGCTAGCCTGTGGCATTATCTCCTCGATTTCTCAGGGAGAAAAACGGAATCCAGATAAATAATCTCTGAATGGACACAAAGATGACAGAAGCAAATGATGTCAGATGACTGCTGAAGACAGGACACAAAAGAAATCGAAGCTCATTACAGGCTCATGGCTGATGCACGCAGGTAAGACGGGGAGAAGAACAGAGGACCAGAGATCGTCCTGGATGAAGGAAGACCACCCAAGGCTGCCCCTTCTGAACTGAACTGGAAGGGACACAGACAAACCGTGTCATGCATCTGCTGCTGAATAAATGAGAAGTGAACGAGGAGAAGTCAGGAGGGCCACTCAGCAAATGCCAATCAAACCAAGATAAATCATGTCCCAGGAGTGCCACCCAGCCCAGCAGGGTGAACGAAGATGCAAGTCAGGAAACACCCATCTTCAGGTGAACCAGGCACAAACCAAGATCAGTGTTTCCAGACTGAGGAATAAAGGAGGATTCTGAACATTGCTAGGTGAGATACAAAAGGTGTGTCTGGTGGCCACTAGCGGCTGCCTGACCGACATGCACCCTCTTCTCCTGCCCCACGTGGTCCTCAGGAAGTTCTTGTGGCTCATCTGTCACTAGCCAGTCCCTTCCCAGCCAGACCGGGAAATTGAAGACCTAGCATTCGAAGGCGCCCATAATGTCTGATGACATAAAATCTCCTATTCATATGCAATGGGACTCATCTTATTATCCTTGAGAAAACTGAGAAGGCGTCCCCTGGAATCAGCAGTAGGGTTTGTCTGCATCTCAGGGGTTATTTTTAAAAAGCAGCTTTATCGTGGCCGTAGTTGGTGCAGTTATTTTAATACACAATAACAGCAGCCTGAAGACTCAGCCAAGAGCAGCCAGGACAGAGGTGGAGGTAGAAAATCCCATCGGCTGCTGAATTAAGCATACCTGAAACTTTTCCATTCTTCCAATTTCTTGTCCGGTAAGATGAGAATCTTCCTTATTCTTAAAGGCAGTGTTACTTACAGCAGAAAAATTCTAAATTGTAAAATAGCTCTTCTTCCTCAAGTAATAGTATCTATCCACAAATGATATGGTTTTATATAGGTTTATTTAGACTTTTAAACCTTTAATCTGAGAAACCAAGGGTTTCCAGTGCCTTTCTTTTAATTGCAAAATATTCACAAATAATTTTTATTTAATTTGGGATTTGTTTTTTCTTTGGTTGACAGTACTGTGGATTCAACTCAGGGGTACTTTACGTTAAACTACACCGCGGCCCTTGTTTTTTTTTTAAATTTTGGAGATAAAATCTCACTAAGTTGCCCAGGATGGACTTGAACTTGCAATCCTCCTGCCTCAGCCTCCAGAGTCACTGGGCCTCCACAGGTGTGGACCACCATGCCAGGTTGGGCTTATAACAAGCCTATAAGTCACACTGTAAATGCACTCTTGGGATGTTTTGAGTTGGAGAAGAAACTTAATGAGAAATAATCAAGTGGGATGAACTTGATCTGAGGCAGCTTGGACCCTGGAAGAGACTATTGTTAAATATACAGATAACTTAACATTATCTTTTCCTTTGACTTGATTTTTGATCAAAGACTCCATGTGAATGTTTGTTTATTGCACTTAAAAAGTCCTAAGTCGAGGTTATAGAGAGCAAATGATTTTTTAATAAGAATTTACTTTCATCGGTGCAGTGGTGCATGCCTGTAATCCCAGCAGCTCAGGAGGCTGAGGCAAGAGGATCATGAGTTCAAAGTCAGCCTCAGCAACCTGGCAAGTCTCAAAATAAAAAAAAAAAATTAAAAGGGCTGGGAATGTGGCTCAGAGGTGGAGTCACCCCAGGTTCAATCCCAGTACCAAAAAAAAAAAAAAAAAAAAACCAGCAAATTTTCTTTTTGGAAATTCAAGCTCCTTTTCTAAAGTTTTAAAGGTGAGAATAATTAAACATGTTCCATTATTTGTTTTCTCTTCATATGTCCTTTGGCATTTCACATGCAAAAAGAAAAAAAAAAAAAAAAGACCAGAAAGAAACACAAAGTCACACTTGCCTGGCCCCAGTACCCCAGACCCCAAAAGAGATTTTACTTTCTTCAGTATATATGCCATGCCACAGACGACTTATTCATACACAGAAATGAATTTCAGTGTCGGCGTAATGCGGGAACTTGGGCGTGTACCCTTAACTTCAAACCATTTAGATTAGAAATTCAGACCTTCACTAAGTAGTTTCAGCAAGACCTCATTTAAGCCAGTTTTCATTCTCTTTATACCAACATCAGCCGCTGGTGAGGACTTTATTTACCTTCTTTATTTATTTAGTTACATGTTTGGAGGAGGATGACATGAGAAGAACCCTGCTTAGAGACAGGTCTTGCTGTGGACCCGGTTTGATCATTTCCCAGCAGTCTGACTTCCCAGAAGTCAAGTGGGTTGACAGCTCGCCTGTCCCTTCTCTTCCGAGTTGCCGATTCTCCTTTCCAGCTTGCTCAATAGCCTCATGGCAGAGTCTCCGTTCTACAAAGCGACTTGGTGACTGTATGGAGATGCCCGGGTCAGCCGAGGGAAGTCATGGAAAGGCCATCTGGAATTACAAAGTTGTATTTCTCTCTGTGTGATTCCTTTGAAAGGCTTCCTTGAAGCTGCACATCCTCCTCTCTCTCTGGGATCTGCACAACAGGGGGACGCTCTTAGCAAGCACATGAGGTGCTAGATTTTTTTTTAATGGATCAACACCTGTGCAGGGAAGGATCAGGCGGCAGGATTGAGCAGAAGTTCTAAGCACACACCTTGGTCCACCCAGTGCACGGGACTGTGGAGGTGTATCAGCCATCAGAACGGAACTGTCCCTGACTGGTGGAGAAGTCACATGCTGAGATGCTGCCCCTGCCCAGTCACAGCTGCTACTGGAACTGCGGCCTCGGCAGACCCACTCTCTGCAGCCGAGACAAGGAGTGACCGCGAGCTGATGTCTGCTGACTTCATTTCCTTGACTGGCCTTTCTGGATGCCTCAGTTTACCATGCTCTTTAAATGGACCCATTTAAAGAAACAAACCAGTGGAGACACAGCAAAGCAAGACGTGGAGAGCAGAATTCCAAACTTGGTTTTCGGTGAGCCCAAATTCTGAGGCCTGATCCACAGTTTCTCACAACATTCATGGGCTCTTTGGCATCCTCTGACACCCATTCTACCTTGTGTGTTGGGTTTGTTTTATTTTTTCTCTTTAAAAATAAATTCCTAATCTATTTAGAATAGGTTAGGGGTGGGGAGCGTCTCCGACATAAAGCACTGGCTCACGGAAACAGCTCAGAAGAAAGGGCTCTTTTCACAGTTAGATTTCTAGCCTTGAAAACCTGGGCAGGGTGTTTACATTTGAAGAGGGAGTAGACAGACTCCTAGAGACAGTTATTTGCAATCCACAGGGTAGGGCCCCATGGTTAACTAGGTTTCCTGAAGGCTGACAGAAGGGGAGGAGAGCTAACCCTGCCCCAGGCACTGGTTTCTTACCATAACATTCATTTTTTGCGGGTGGGGGACTGGGGATTGAACTCAGGGGCACTCGACCCTGAGCCACATCCCCAGCCCTATTTTGTATTTTAATTAGAGACAGGGTCTCACTGAGTTGCTCAGCACCTCGCTTTTGCTGAGGCTGGCTTTGAACTGGTGATCCTCCTGCCTCAGCCTCCCCAGCCACTGGGATGACAGGTATGGACCACTGCACCCGACCGTAACATACTTATAATTTCATTTTACAGCCAAAATCTTACAATTTTGCCATCGCACTGTGACCTAATTTTGCTGCCCCTCGCGTTTTCTCCGATATCCTTGATAGAGCACTCCACACCTGCTCCTCTCCTTGTGGTCTTCTCAGATGACTCTGTCTTTGGCTTGATCTCTTTACAGAGGTGGCTCAATCTACAGGTAACCTCTTTCTCAGGCCCCATGTCTGCATCATAGGAGCGTCGTCGACATCTCCCATTCGATACCACTTTGAGAACCAAAAACAACTTTTTGGGTGATTTCTATTCCATCATTTCTTACTTTGGATTTCCACCCTCATTACCTGAATTGGCACAGAGTGTCACATGAAGCCACCCAAACGTCTTCTCACCCGGTGTTCTCTTCTTGCATTCATAATTACAGATACATTCTTTATTGCCTTCCTAAATCAATTAATTTTCCACACTCATTAGCTGAACTTAATGACTTTCTAGATTCTGACCCACATCTTCACATTCATAATTTTCTTAGGAGAAGCCTCCCTGGTTTTCAATCTCATTTAGTCACCGTCATTGAGAATATACTACCTGGCCCACCAGCCCTCGCCTTTCTTGTTATTGAGGTATCTGCAAATCCTTTTCTTTTGCAAATTTTTGGTAATTCACTACCTACCTTAAAAAACTCTATTCTTGGTCAGTTCAATCTTTATACTTTCGATCTGATGTAATTCTTTATTCTATAAATTGTAAGAACAGTCCTTATTGGTATGACTTTTTGCGGTGTAGACATGAGGTGCTCCTGAAAAGCTCATGCTTGAGACAAGGCAGGAAGGTTTAGAGGAGAGATGATTGGGTTGGGAGAGCCTTAGCCCAATCAGAGGATTAATTCCCTGATAGGGATGAGCCAGGTGGTAACCGCAGGCTGGAGGAGGTGGGTCATTGTTGATGTGACACTGGGGTTGATATTTTGTCCGATAAGTAGAGGTCTCTCTCACTTCTTGGTTGCCACGTCCTGAGCTGGTTTCCTTCACCCACACCCTTCTGCCATGATGTTCTGCCATGATCCTGATCTCCAAGACCAGCATCAACATGGAAGATGTGTGAGAGCTTTCAACGAAGTCGTGGAGGAACTTTTGAGTTGGGGCAGAGTAGTCGATTTTCAGTGTCAAATTAAACAGAACTCCACTCATGGCCCCAGCTTTGACTGTGGTGTGGACGCTAGACCAGTGGAGCTGGGTCAGCTGTCTAGGAGGAAGTATTGCTTAGATCAGGTACGAGGCTCAAGTGCCAGGGCTTAGGGGGCTCTGCTGGAAAGAGAGGGATGGAGTTAGGGATTTTCTGTATTCGATGGAGTTAGGGATTTTCTGTATTCGAAGGTAAAAGCGGTAGGACTTGGCATTCAGTTGGCTTCGGGAGACCAGAGACCAGACACTAGTAATGCATTGCTTTGTGTCTGGTTTGCCAACCTGAATGTTCTATTGGTGTGACAAGCAACAAGACAAAGACACACACACACACACACGCAGAGGCTGGATGGACAAAGAAGATCAAGAGATAAGGTGTATGCTTGTCAAGTATGACCTTCAAGATGAAGATTCAAGAGAGGCAAAGGGACTTACTAGTAAGGAGCTCAGAGGGCAGATGTTGCACAGAGATAACAGTTTGTAGGTGTCAAGTACAAACTGAAGGAAACGTACAAAATTCAACTACAGTGCAGTGTTGCTGTGTGACGAGGGAAGACAGGGCAAAATAATGCTTTCTCCGGTGCCTTTTCTTCCCCTTCTTCCTGGGCATGGGTCCTGCAGCGAGGCTGCTACTCTGCAGAATCTCCTGACCTAGGTGTGACCTGGTGAGTGGGTCCTCACCAATGGCTACTGTGGCCAAACCTTTTTTATTTTTTTTATTTTTTTTTAATGCCTGGGGAATGCTTGCCCTCGAATGACTTGTCTCTCATTTTAAATGACTGAAATTAGGCACACATAGCACAGGCACTGACTCACTTGCTGATTCCTAGAAAACTTTCTGGAGCAGAGAATATGCCTACCTGTCCTAGCTAATCACTTTAGAGGGGGGAAAATATCTTTACTTGTGTCCGAGCTATTGCATTTTAGGATGTTTCCCTCCCAGCCATTCAGCTTTTACTTAAATTTTCCAAATTCTCAGTTATAGAATAATGAGCCTACAAATTTACAGAAGTTTATAGGTTCTGTGCAAAAATGCAGGGTGGATTATTTTGCCCCATGGTGTCATGAAATTGAGTGTTCAGATTCATATGGACCCCGTAAGTTTTTCTTCTTCCTGTTCTATGGACAGGAATGAGAAGCCCAACACGTTGTAGTCAACTGCCCACGTCACAGAGACAACAGATGATCCAGGACTCAGATGCAAATTCAACGGCAAGGACTCCATCCTGCCTAGTATTCTCTGTTAGGGATTGCATATCTGATCATCCCCATTTCGTGAGCATGCGTACCAAGTCTTTCACTCTATTTTCTGGAGTGCCTAATACGAGTCCTCGCACGTGGTTGGAACTCATTAAATATTCATTTACTTCCTTACGACGCAGGCCTTAACGGTCCTACTGGAAAATTCACTTCCTTCCATAAAATTCTGTAGTGAGAATGAGCCCAAAGAGACTTAATCTCATTTCAGAGAATCTAGATCCAACAGGGCAACCCAATATATTATCATCATGGTCTATTTGCAAAAGCAGACTCTGTTCTAATAGGTTGGAAACCTCCCTTTTTCCCATTTTGCTCAGGCATGTAAATCATCTCCCAAGCAAACAAAAGAAAACTCCAGCCACCCACAGAGCTCTGCATTTTTGATTGCTTTGTTTTCTCTGGAACCAGGCTGCCTGGTTCCCAAGGAGCACATAACACTGACATCAGCAAATCTGCACACCAAGCAATTAAGAAATGCTCCCCACCTTTGAAGAACAGCTATTTTCAAGAGTAAATCAATTACATATTTATGATTAATATCCAACGACCCTGCTTATTGGATTATTACAATACCGCGCAGAATTGTAGGAAACCTGTCGGGGTCAGGTGGGGAGTGTCTGCTCGTGACGATGCACCTGGGCTTTGTCTGCACTCACGCCGGCTTCCAAATGGAGAAATCAGGTAATGAAAACTTTTCCCGAGTTGGAAACAAATTCACACGGGCAGGGGAGGCTAGAAGTTCATTTTGGCTGGACCCACAAGCTCTCTAATTTGATTCCTTATTAATGTTTTCCTTGTAATCATTAATATGCTTTTATTGCATCCTGGGAACAATGTGGAAGTTAAATATGGTTGTTAAAAATAAATGGAGGCATGCAGTCGTGCTGTCCCGGTACTATAGAGATGGCAGGGGAAGACACAGGAATGGATGCATAAATCACACGTGCACAGTCACACCTGGGTCTTCAAGCCAAGAGCATGACTTATCAGCGGTTCACAGCTGGATTCGCAGGGGACTCTCCACCATAACGTGTGGCGGGATAGCACATCCTTTACTCCCAGTGACTAAACCCACGGACACGAAGGTCCCATAAACAACACAGGAAACCCATAATTGCCTGTTATGTTTGAGCCCTGGAGAAAGACACTGCTCATATTCTTTCGCTTTTCTGGTCATGAAAATGTGGTTCCTTCTCTGCATTCCCCAGAGTCGAGTTGTGCCAGGTCAGTAACGTGAGTGGCATGAAGGAAACTGAACATATTACAGTTTCAAAGGATGAATGCAATCTGTTGCTAGCTTTACGATTCGAGTTGCGCCATGATACACGGTGGTGTTAGAGGAACAGGCACTGTTTTTATGCTCTTAGACCAAAGCTAAGATCAGAATTATATAGAAAGTAGCTCCCGTAAAAGCAGCTACCAACTAACGTGATCCATGCTCATTTAGTTAATGAGGTCAAAGCCTCCTTCTCACAGGAAGATTCCCAGGAGAGGGCAGATTATATGTTTTAAGAGCAGCAAGCTGATAGCAGAATTCATGTACTTGATAAAAGAAAGCACGGTAACAGACTGCACGAATCCAAGGAGAATCACCAGCACATCAACAAAAAGACAAATACTAATAAATAGGGGCTGGGACTGTTGTTCAGTGGTTGAGCGCTTGCCTGGCCTGCATGAGGCACTGGGTTTGATTCTCAGCACCACATAGAAACAAAGGAATAAAATAAAGGTCTTTCGACATCTAAAAAAAAAAAGTTAAAGAAATACTAATAAATAGTAATAGTTTATATTGTTAAAATTAAACAGCAATGTTTTGAAACAATTCTCTGCCAGATATCTAATATTTTACATATGTTCAAGTTAAGGCATTTAATTCCTAAATTAACCCAAGGTATAGGTGCTCTTAACGTACCCATTTCATGGTTGATGAAATCCGAGCAGAGTTTTGATTTGACAATAAGGGTGTTGTTGGCAGTTAGCAATGGTTATTCAAGGCCAATTGGCCTCTAGGATCTGAGTTCTCATCTCCTCTCACCCTCCCTCCCTATTAAATGTGACTCTACTGATGAACTCAAGGATGGTTGTCATATCCAAAGGTGACAAGGAACACAGGCCAGTCATTACCCCTCATATATTATAAAATGCAATTGCTGGGAAGACACTCATTTAAAGCACAAGTAAGATGCCCTTCAATTGATGAATGGATAAAGAAACTGTGGTATATATATATACAATGGAATATTACTTTGCCATAAAGAATGATAAAATTATGACATTTGCGGCAAGTGGATGAAATTGGAGAATATCATGCTAAGTGAGATAAGCCAATCTCAAAAAAACCAAAGGACGAATGATCTCGCTGATAAGTGGATGATGACACATAATGGGGGGGTGGGAGGGGTTAGTGTTAGGGTTAGAGTTAGGGTTAGGGAGGGTGGCAAGAATGGAGGAAGGAAGGACTGTAAAGAGGGAAAAGAGGGGTGGGAGGGGTGGGGGAAGGGAAAAAAAACAGAATGAATCAAACAACATTATCCTATGTAAATTTATGATCACACAAATGGTACACCTTTACTCCATGTACAGAGAAACAACATGTATTCCATTTGTTTACAATAAAAAATAATAATAATAAAGCACAAGTAAACTGCATAAAAGAGAGATTCTGGGAGCCTAGGGTCAGACAGAGCTGTGCATTTTTCTGGATACGTGGGTTTTGATAACTACAGATAGGATACAACTGGGTTGGGAGAGTGGAGAGCAGTGAACCTCATGCAAGAGGGAACTTTTGGTTATTCTGGGTTGGGGCTGTGTGGAGGTTCGACAGCAGAAGCAAGTCTTCCCCTTACTATCACGGCAACAATGCCTCCATGTCATCCAAACCAAAGGGCATACACAGTAAAGCCAGGAACAACAAAAAAAATTTTTTTCTTACCCTTTTCTTGTAGGGGACTTTTCACAAATTAGAAAAAGGGCGGAGGAGGAGAG
This sequence comes from Sciurus vulgaris, assembly GCF_902686455.1. Classification (NCBI taxonomy): domain Eukaryota; kingdom Metazoa; phylum Chordata; class Mammalia; order Rodentia; family Sciuridae; genus Sciurus; species Sciurus vulgaris. Next base: position 16,840,078 of record NC_136480.1, read on the forward strand.
AGAGAGATAAAGAAAAAACAATGCCATTCAGTAAGATCGCAGAACAGACACCAAACCAGATTTTCAATTGCAAAGGACATATTTAGACCTCATTGTATTGGCTTCATTAAATACGGATGAGTTAGCAAAATATAGTTTGAAAATTCATTTGAAAGGCCACAGGCAAAACTTTTTAAAGAAACACATATGTCCATGATGTATATTTCAGGAACCTCCATCAATATATTCAAGCCATATTGGCTAAGAGCAATTAAATGTAACTCGCATGTGGAATGGTGCTTTTCTTGCTGTTTTATGCTTCCCTACAGCAGTATGAAATGTTCTTTATCCCTCTGTCTAACTTAGCTTTGAAGTCCACTTTATCTGATATGAGGATGGAAACCCCTGCTTTTTTCTGGGTCCATGTGCGTGGTAGATTTTTTTCCCATCCTTTCACCTTTAGTCTGTGGATGTCTTTTTCTATGAGATGAGTCTCTTGAAGGCAGCATATTGTTGGGTCCTTCTTTTTAATCCATTCTGCCAGTCTATGTCTTTTGATTATTGAGTTTAGGCCATTGACATTCAGGGTTATTATTGTGATATGATTTGTATTGCTAGTCATTTTGGCTTATTTTTGGTTTTTAACTTGACATGGTTTCTCCTTTAATTGACTTTTCCTTTAGAGTAGTTCCTCCCTTTGCTGACTTGTATTGTTGCTTTTCACTTTCTTCACACAAAATATTTTGCTGAGAATGTTCTGTAGAGAAGGCTTTCTATTTGTAAATTCTTTTAACTTTTATTTATCATGGAAAGATTTTATTTCATTATCAAATCTGAAGGTTAGTTTTGCTGGGTATAGGATTCTTGGTTGGCATCCGTGTTCTTACAGAGCTTGAAATATATTGTTCCAGGCCCTTCTTGCTTTTAGAGTCTAGGCTGAGAAATCTGCTGATGTCCATATTGGTTTTCCCTTATATGTAATCTGATGCTTTTCTCTAGCAGTCTTTAAAATCCTATCTTTATTTTGTATGTAAGGTATTTTCATTATAATGTGTCTTGGTGTGGATCTGTTGTAATTTTGTGTACCTGCTGTTCTGTAAGCCTCTTGTATTTGATTTTCCATTTCACTTTTCAGGTTTGAGAAATTTTCTGATATTATTTTGTTGAACAGGTTGTTCATGCCTTTGGTTTGTATCTCTGTGCCTTTCTCAATTCCAATAATTCTTAAATCTGATCTTTTCATGATATCCCATAATTCTTGGAGGTTCTGTTCATAACTTCTTAACATCTTCTCAGTTTGTTCAACTTCATTCTCAAGATTAAATATTTTATCTTCATTGTCTGAGATTCTGTCTTCCACAAGATCTATTCCGTTGGTGATGCTTTCTATTGAGTTTTTAATTTGGTTTATTGTTTCCTTCATTTCAAGTATTTGTTTTTTATTTTATTTTTTTTCAGAATCTCTATCTCTTTATTGAAGTGTTTTTTTGCTTCCTGCATTTGCTCTTTTAACTGATTACTGGAATGGTCATGCATTGCCTGCATGGAATGGTGCTTTTCTATGGTATTGTTCTCAGGTATATTTCTAACTTCTGCCTTGAATGAAATATTTGATAGATAAGAATTTAAAATGGAGTTTTACTTAGCCATAAAGAAGAATGAAATTATGCATTTGCTAGTAAGTGGATGGAACTGGAGAACATTATACTGACTGAAATAAGCCAGACTCAGAAATTCAAGGGTCGAATGCTTTCTCTCATATGCAGAAGCTAGATCAAAATAAGGGAAGTAGGTATGGGGAGGTAATCCTATGAAAACAGAAGAAAAATCATTGGAGCAGAAGGAGGGGAAGGAAGGGAAAAGAGAGGAAGTACGGAATGAAACTGACCAAATTACATTCAGCACACACATGAATATACCACAGTGAATTTCACCTTTATGCATATCAGTAAAGCATCAATTTAAGAAACATCTATAACTAAATAAAAGGAAGACCAGTAGAGAAGGAGGAGGAGATCAGAGGGAGGGAGGAGAGGAGGGAAAGAAGAAGCTCTGTGGACCAAAGTGGAGCCACTTAGATGCCATGCAAGTATGATTACGTCAGGATGAACCCCAATATGACGTAGAGCTACAATGTACTAATAAAAACAGAGAAAAGTTCCATCAGTGAAATAAAAATGGCTTGTTCTGATTTACTATTGGCTCTGTTGTCTCACCAGATCTGTAAAGTGGGAAAAACATTTAAATCAGGAACGGCCCAACAGAACAGGGTAAAAATGCACGTGGCATTTGTAAACTCTGCTTGGGACACAGTTTCCCTGTCTGAAGTCCAGAGCTATTTTGCAGACTTGCCATCTCTGTTTAAGGACCTTGTTTATCATCTCACGTACATGAGAACTTGTGTGAAGCCACACGCTTTCCCTGGCTCTTTTTAATTTGTTTTGGCTACTATAAGTCCAACAGGAAAAGTTGTATATCATGGAAGGAACATGGGATTTAGAATCAGACCATCTGGAAAAAGAATCCCAAACTAAATAGTTACTATCCGCACGATTTTTGCAAGTTATTTAAAATGTCTCAGCTGCAGTGTCCCTTATGAAAACCGGAAATACTTTCTCCATCCCAGGGATACAGTGAGAATGACCTGAGATAAAGGTCATAGCAGGAAGAAAATTCAGACAGAAGATGATGAATATAAATGTCACTGACCCAAGACCAAACCCAACAAGCATTTACAAGAGGCATTAAGCTTTGGTTGGCAATTCCTCATCCAGTGTTGAAATGATTTTCATATCACCATCTTTGCTTTTGCTGTGCAAACTCAATGTCCTGATTCTGAGATCCTTGTTCTGGGTGTCCGTCTACAGATTAGATTGAAGAGCCTTCGTGTGGAAAGCGGTGACAGAGGATGGGACAGCAGTGACTGAGATTGGCATCTCTGGTGACCTCATGGCTGTGGCAGCCAGGTGCCTGGGAATGTTCCTGTGCAAGGGCACAGGAGGCTCAGCTGCTGTGGCAATGCCCTGCATGAGGAGGCTCTGAGCAAGAGTCCTCTCAGCTCTGACCTTGATCTCAGGCACACAGCTCCTGGGAAGGGAGGAAGTCTCAAGCTGGACAACCACCATATTTCACCAGTTCTGTTTCTCTGGTTTCTGCCCACTTTACAGTACATTTTATTTTAATTTTTAAATTTTATCTGTTCTAATTAGTTGTCCGTGACAGTAGAGTACATCTATACATTTTGATAGACCATGCATAAATGGAGTATAATCTATCATTGTTTTTGACTGTACATGTTGCAGGATCACAGTGGTCACGCAGTCATAATGCACATGAGGTAATCGTGTCTGCTTCACTCTGGTATCATTACTTCCCCCAGAACCCTTCCCCTCCCTTCATTCCCCTCTTCCTAATACAAAGTAACTCTATGCTTCCCTACCTCCCCTGCTTATTGTGAATTAGCATCCCCATATCAAAGAAAACATTCAGCCTTTGGTTTTGGGGGATTGGCTTATTTCATTTAGCATGCTATTCTCCAACTCCATCCATTTGCCAGCAAATGCCATAATTTTAGTCTTCTTTAAAGCTGAGTAATATTCCATCATATATATATATATGTATATATTTATCACATTTTCTATATCCATGTTGACAGATACCTAGGTTGGTTCCATATCTTAGCTATTGTGAATTGAGCTACTGCAAACATTGATGTGGCTGCATCACTGTAGTATGCTGATTTTACGTCCTTTGTGTGTAAACCAAGGAATGGGATAGCTGGGTCTACTGTAAATTTTAACAATGGACTTTCTCAAGAGCTACAGGAAGCTCCTAACATTGCACTTTGTAACTGTAGATTGCAAATGCAGAAAAGCTGCAAAGATGTCCTGGTTTCTGGAACTTTCCTGAACACAAAGAATAATGCTTGCATGGTCTTTAACCTGATAATGAGACATATATAAATAAAGGTTGCTGGCGTGACTCTTGAGATCTACATCCTAATCAGAGAACAGAGCTCCACCTGATCCAAGCTTAATCTTCAAACTCTGTTTATGAGTCTTTATTTTTCCAATCCCTCTAACCCCTCGCCAGAAGCGTGAGATTGGCCGTGCTGGTCACAGTCTCTTGGATCCTTACCCGCCATTTCCTTCTCATAATTCTGTATTCATCATTACATAGGGATGTTGACATTTTTAATTAAAAAGCTCAAATCAGATGCATGATTCTTTTCTGTGCGACACCAAGCTTCCGGCAAGTCTGCTATCCAGAGTCTAAATGAGGACTGAACAGTTACAAAAACATCATGGAGAGCTTCTCATTGACAACTGCTCTTAGGAACTGAGAGGCAGATATGTTTTAGAGGCAAGGTATAAAACAGCAAAAAAACAAAACAAAACAACAACAACAAAAAAAACCCAATGTTGGAACAAATGTAGAAAAGCAAAACTTTAAGTCGAAAAGAACCCCATTAAGACTAGCGAGGCAGAAGCAAAGCTGAAAGAGAATACTAACAACAACAACAACAACAACAAAAATTAAAGGAAAGCCAAAATAAAAGAATATTTGAAACTGCTTAATAGCAAATGGCTTTTTAGAAATGGTACTCTCTTAGGATCTGTTTATGTGCATTCTCTGCCCAACTTCAAAAAGCACAGCATACTTTTCCATGCTTTTGAAGTTCGATCCGTGTTCAGGAATGCTTATTGTTGGCTAGAAGCAAAACTGACACTTGGTTGTTGTTAAAAAGAAAGAGAGAAAGAGAGAAAAACACCCAAAACACTCACACACCTACACAAGGTCACAAAGGCAGAGTCCATTAAAATAGTTGAATTTTTTTCTCTAAATGAAGGATTTCCCAGGATTCTCCGGGTTCCACTCTGCCAAAGCAAAAGACATCACCAATGAAATGGAACACCTGGTAAGGCCGTCTGAGAGGCCAAGGATGGGACATCACATCACTAAATAAACCCAATACGCCTACGTTAACATCACACTGGGTCGGCTGTCTTGATAAACCCTCTTCCTGTGTCCCACTAAAATACTTTTCTGGAAAAGAGGAACCCATAAGAAAAAAGAATCATGAAAACGTAGATGTGATAGTCTCTCTGCCAACATCCCCAGAGAGAACCCAGGACCTGTGGAATTCAACTGGAGACCCCGAGCTTAGGCCACTAAACGCAGATCTGAAGCAGAGACACATGGACTGTTTGGAATTTGGAGAGATTTTTGGATTTGGCTCATGCCCACAACACATATTAAACACCTACTGTGTGCCAGACGCTGATCTGAGAGAGCTTGCACTCAAGCACAGGGTGAGAGATGCAAGAAGATGTCCTGGTGGTGTCAGCGGTCACTTAAAACCGGGGGAGCAGATAGAGCTGGCGAGGAAGAACCAGTTGGGGTACCCCCAACAGTACTTTCCCAGAACTCCCTTGACTCTGTAGGAGAAAGAGGAGATAGGCACATGTGTCTCTCTGGAAAATGAAGAATCCAAGAGAGAGGATAGATAGCAAGGAAGGCCCTGAAGCTAGAACCAGCTGGCAATGTTTTTTAGATTATTTTATTTGTTCTAATCAGTTGTCTAATCATGTCTAAGACATGGACCCTGATTTACCAGTTCATCTACTAGGGGCTGATCTGACTCGAGAAGTTCTGGTGTTTTCCACAGAGCCAGGTCTCCCGTTCCCCAGCAGTCCTTTCCTGGGTCTGCTGCATAAGGCTGCTCCCCTCTCTCCTGCCTGTGAACAGAACCCTGTGCACTCTCTTCCATATATTCGTCAAAAGTTCATGTGCAGGCTACACGAGTTCCTGGGTCTGAATGGAGAACAGAGGAGGAGAGAGGAGGCCAGCTCCGGGAACAGATAAGACCATTAAACACCAGGCAAGGTGTCAACAGACAAAATTATGAACAGATAAAACCAAGATCCCTCGGGATATGCACGATAAAAATGCAACGTAAAATCATCAGGTTTCTTTTTTCTAACTTTGGGGAAAGCAACATCAGGCGAATGTTTTCCCCTTTGATGCCATAACTCCATTTGGGGAGTTTTTTTTCCTTAAAAAAAAATATTTGAAAAGGATTACAACCCAACGAGTAAATGTTAGCTGCTGTTGCCAAAAAAAAAAAAAAACCAAGACAAACAAACAAAGAAACCCAAAGGCTAATTATGTAAGATCATGGATACATTAACATGCTTTCCTGTGGGCACCGTCTGACTGTGTATATTCAATAGCATCAGGTTCTCTGCCTTAAATATACACAATAAAGCTTTTTTTTTTTTTCATAAAACCAATTAACAGCACAAAGACACGACTACATTTTTAAGAAGAAAGAGCCACACAACTTAAATATTTAAGGACAAGAGGATCGTCAGGTAAAGGATTTCCAAGTTTTCCATTTCATGGAATAATCGGCTGCAATTAAAATACCTATGCAGACAGCAGAGGAAAACGTTTATAATAAATGATAAGTCAAAATTAACTCTACCTACGTATGTTTGTGTGTAGAGTTTTCTCCCCAGCCAGTTTAAGTAAAGAGGGAGGCATTGGAATATAAAAGACTGAAGACTGGACCTGAAAATAATTTGATTTCCAACAGTCATGGAATTATGGACCACTCTGGATTCTATGGTTTGCTGTTGTGTTATTATATCTCTTAGAACTTGCATCACCGTATTTTATTAATATAATAAGTGAAACAGACACCATGACCTCATGTACATGTATGACCGCATGACCCATGTGATCCTGCAACATGGACAATCAGAAAAAGGAGAGATGACACTTCATTTATGTAGGATGTGTCAAAATGTATAAATGCATCCCACTGTCAAGTATAACTAATGAGGACAAATAAGATAATCTAAAAGAAAAGGCCAGCTGGTTCTAGCTTCAGGGCCTTCCTTGCTATCTCCTCTCTTGGATTCTTTATTTTCCAGAGAGACACAAATGTCTTTCTCCTTTTTCTCACGTCTTTCTCCAAAGGTCACCTTCTCATAGAGGTCTACTCTGGGCATCCTGGGTACACATGCAAAGCCTGCTGATAAAACTGCCCTTACTTCTAACTCTCTCTTCAACACCTCTGCTTACCCCTTAAGACATGGCCCCTGATTTACCAGTTCATCTACTTGATATTCTGTTATTCTTACAAAAATATGAAGTCCACCCATCTTAACCAAGAAAATGCACCCCTTTCCAACCTGAGTTCCGTCTACTCCGGCCACAACCTCTCTCACTGGCTCCATTTCTGTTGTAGATTTTCGGAGAGCTTCATCAATGAGCATACATCAGGAATTAGATGCAGGAATACAGACACACGATACAAGCATGAAAAATATTATTTAACCGAGCTGGTACATGTGCTTGCTGTCTTTTTTTTTTTTTCTAACATCTTTGTAGTTATAAAAATTTTCATACAATATGCTAGGAAAAGTCCTACCAAACAAATAAATGTCACATGGGGAACTTCTTTTAACCTGATTTGAACAAACTGTTCAGGAAAATATAAACATTGATGTGATTTTAAGTAAATAATGTGATTAGGTTTTTAAAGTCTGACAGTTGAATAGGCATTGTTCTTCTTTAAAAAAAAAAAAACATGAAGAACTCATATTTTAAACAAACACTGAGATTTTTAATGAATACAATACTACTGTGTCTCACATTTTCTTTGAAATAAACCAGGAGAGGATAAGAGGAGAAGGGAAATAAAAATTAAAACAAGAATTTGCTGCATTTTGATAACTGTGAAAGCTGAATAATGGGTTCCTACATGTTTAACATACCGTTCAAATGAAAACTTTCATGATAAAATGTAAAAAGCACTCAGGATTTCCTTCTCAACTAAAACAAAATTTGGAATCATATTTAATTTCACTTATTGAGGTGAACCACAAGTTCCATAATTATTCTATCTCCAGGGCCTACAATATTGCCTTGCACAGAGTAGGTGCTCAGTAAACACTGACTGAATGACAGCATTAGAAGTATCCAGAGTTACACACTTACCTGAGTGTTAACAGCATTTCCAGTAAACTTAACACTTTTCATTTCTTTCATTAAGTAACACAGAAGTGAATTTCACTAAGCAAGATCATCTCTATTTATAATCCTTAGAATTGCAGTGAGTACAAATATTGGACTAAGAAGGGTTACACAGGGGTCTTCATTTCCAACCCAACTTTTTCTCAATAATTCTCGACTGCCACCACTGGATAAACTCCACATTGGCTTTCACACTGTGCCCTTACCGAGAATCAGCTCAGTGGTTCTCTATGGTTTCGGACGTAATTAAAATTTTTGACATGGTTTAATTTCCATCCCACCTCTGAGCTAAGTGGCTGCATAGACAGTTCAAGACAGACAACTGCAGACTCCTTCTCTCCGAAGCCACAAAGGAGCAAGCCTCTGTCTACTCTGGATCTCACTCTGATGCCAGAGTTCAGAGGACAAGTCATTACATCGACTCAGAGCACTGGCTTGCAGACAGAGTTGCAAGACACAAGTACGGCTGTGTCCTGTCCAGAGCATGTGACTATCTATGGTGAGATGTGGTACACTTTCTACTCAGTGCTCAGCTGAAGCTTCACAGGTGGGAATGGAGTCTAAGTAGACCTCGGGAATAGACAAAGCAACCTGCTGGGTGATGTTACTGCATGAGCAAATGACATCGCTGAGCCACAAGCGACCTGGTGTGTATGGTCAACTGATGGTCTACACTTTTTACAAGACCAAGGACAGAGCAAAACCTTTCTTCAAGGATGTGTGGTTGGAATGTAAATTTAAAGCATTAATATCTCCAAGGGATTAACTGAGCATTAACTTCATAGCACTGCAAGCTAGAAATTGTAGAACCAGAGGATTATTGAAAAGCCAGAAGTAAGATGCAACACCAGACCTTTAAGACATTTATAGAAACAACTGTGAAATGGGTTCTCCTCTGAAGGCCTCTATAATTCTGTAGTGAACACACAAAAGCCGAAATTTGACTGCTGGCATAATTTACCAACTTGTAAAACTCAACACGCTGTTTTCTCAACTGAGCATTTATAAAAATGTTCCTTTTACTAAAAGGTCAATGAAGAGCTGAGCTATATATTTTTAAATAAATTGGGAAATTTAAGCCTTCCATCTGTGTCTTCAAACAGCAATGTTTAGCACCCAGACCACACAAATTACTATGTGCTGTTAGCTTTTCTCTATTGTACAAATAGTACTAGTCATGCACACAGGCTTAAAATTTTTAAATATATCTTATGCATCATTTGCATCTTGCTATATGAGATGTTTCAGATCTAGAAGGACAATTTCAAAATAGTTGTTTACATTTTCCTTAGTGATCAAAGTCATGATATCCCATAAATGCAATAGTATACATTCTTTTGATATTATTTACACTGTATGCAAGACGGTGAAAAGATGTATCCTAATACGTAGTTTACAAGCAATTTTGAAAAAAAAAAAACAAGTAAATTCTTTGAAGATAAGGTCATTTATTAAATTTAATATAACAACTAAAAAAATAAAAACTATCAGAATGGAAGAAAGAAATTTTGTCATTAAACCAATTTGAGAGGAGAAAAAAAATGGTTATCAGTTCTAGAAGTTCATGTTTAAAGATAAGACAAGTTGTTGCTCATTGGCTTAATGACAAAATCATGTAATTTCAAAATTGCAAGCTGTTGACTTGGTGAAGAGGTATTTTTAGTAGGAGGACAATTGGTTTTGCATTCAACATTCCCTAAACTATTAACTCGATAGTTTTCTATCGACACAGAAACCAGCAGTAGATGAACACTAAATTTTTTTTCAACAAAGGAATCACAAAAACAAGACTGGAGGTATCTAAGCTTTTATATCCACAATAACACTGGAGCACATTATAATCACTAGAGGAGACTTCTCATCTAGAAACTTCAGTGAGTTTGGATGCAGCCCATTTGAACCTCAGGCAAGGAGAGTTCAGAGGTGCAAACCCATTTTGAGACTTTACTGTCATAATTCCAAACTGTGTTAAGAATTCAGTTTTCCTTTGAAGTTAAAGAAGGCAGCAAGTTTAGATGGCGTCTATCCGGTCACAAAATCAGAAGAGAAGTGTGATGGGCTGACAGATCTGGCTCCATGAGAATGTTCTAGGCCAGACTCTAAGAGAAATGACTAAACAGACTCCATGTTGCTCTGAGACTCCATGTTATGTAGGAAATAAGCTTCTCCCATGAGAACATCCTACCTCTGTACCCATCATCGGTTACTTGGTGTGACATGTTTAATAATACAGAATGATCATTCCTATGTAAAGAAAAATTGCTCTCTTTTGATTCCTGTTGCTCCTAAACAATGTACCATGTGAACAGTGATTGTGTGGATGTTAGTAACCATTCTTTAGTTTGTACCTAGGTAAGGGTCATTCTGACCCACTTCCCCCTCTGTCGATGACCTCATGATGTTAATGTGTAATTCTGAATCATAGCAACAGACACTTATGATTGATGTGATTTTTGGTATAAGAACCCCTACAACCCTATGGTTGGGGCTGTTCTCCCAATAGCCATTTTTTGGGGCATTGTGTGAGACAGTCAGCTGGCCAGCTTAATAAAGACTCTCAAACTTGGACTTCTCAGTGGGGATGGGTCTGTTCTTCAGTTGCGCCCCATAACAAGAAGGTCAAGCATATGGCTTCGCAGAACAAACCAACACACAAAATGAAAATCTAACTTTCTAGAATCTAAGTGGAATAACTATTTTTCTAAATTCCATTTCAACATAGGTTCATGTGCCCACATAGACTATCATCTACACAAAATGGCTTGCTTCAGAGTGATCCATAAGTAAAAAGGGTCTTTCTACACATGAAATTGTTGAATTTCTATATTTAACTCTATTGACAAAGTCATTGCTAAAGCAAATGAAGCTGAAAAAACTGTTTAAGAAAATTGCCACTGAGAAGAAAATAATCCTTTCACCGTTTGAACTAATAATTGCTTTGCTTTTGGTATGAGCAGACGTATTTTTTTTTTTTTAATTAAGGGAATGTTAACAAATCTAGAGAGAGGAGAGGGAGAGAGAGAGAGAGGAGAATGCAAGAGAGATGCACAGGATGTTCAAAGGCGATGACAACTCATCATTGGTCAGCTGATCTCAGACTTTACAATGTCTTTCTGTCTCCAAGGGACCGTGGCTTTCTGAATTCTTGATGGCACTGTGCAACATCTGCCTTCATTCAGGAGCAAAAGAACTCAAGCAGATACACTGGAATTAAGTGTGGAGAATACAAATTAGCTAACAGATTTATTCCTTGCGCTGACATAATAAACAAATATTGATGGCGTCCCGTGGTGCAATAGATCCTTATTCAGAGGCTGGCGACGCACACACCACAGCTTCATTTTCTCTTCAATGCTTCTAAATGGGTGATTCATCCTATACTTCTCGAAATATTAGTCTGTTTACAGTCTCCAGATAGCTAACAGATTGTGTATCATTGAAGAAGCCCCATAATGACTCTCCATGTGACCGTTGTTCTCTTTCCATTCATGGTTTTCTTTTTAACTTTTGAGGGTTTAAAACAAAAGAAAATACATGGAGTATTTTAATTGAGCAATAATGCCTTGATTATGTATAGTGATATTATCTTGAGTATTTTTATTTAGCGATCATGTTTGGATTATGCCTGGTGATATTATCTTCTTGATAACTTGAAGGTTTCCAGATACATCTGGCAAGGCTAAAACTATGAACTGCTCCAAGTGCAAATCCATAACCCAAGGAACTGGGCATGCTATCTGCCATCCCCAGTCACAGCCCGCTTGAATGCAGATCACAGGAGCTCTGTCCATCTCTCTCTTTCCAGCCATGATGGAATTGAGAAAATGTGGCCATTTCCTATTGGAATTTTTTTTAAAGCATGATCCAGGTAGTCACATCTCTATCTTAGGAAAAAGACTTAACACAGAAAATATGACACTGGTTCTTTCTGACTATATCTGTATTTCATTGAAGTCACATCTACTGTGACTTAAAAATGAGCAGGCAGACCACGAGGTAAAATGACACTATAAAGGGAACGAGCATTGGAATCACAGAAGAAGCACGATGGAGGATAAATGCTGAACCGGGACTCGCTCAAGGGCAGACGCCGTCTTCATTTTAGAATGCTGAAGACCGGGATCTGAAAATAACGCACCCCACTTTCTCCCACTGCTTGGGTGAATACGGTTCAGTGCCACCGTTTGCTTTAAAGTGTGCGCCCTTTATGGGTTCCACGCTGCAATCACAAGAAAGTCTATTAATGATAATACTGGACATGACTAGCCACATCCATAGTGTTAGGGCCAGTCTGAATGGTCAACTTGATTGGATTAAGAGATGCTGAAGATTAAGAGGCTTCTGGGTCTGTCTAGGAATGATCGGCATGTGGGATAGCCAACTGGAGTGGAGCCCCTCTCTCAGCATGGGCAGCACCGCCCAATAGGATGGAATCAAAGCTGGAAGAACCAGGAAGCAGCAGCAGATGCAGCTCAATTCTTCTTGAATGGTTCTTGATCACTGCTGCCATCGCCTGAGCATATCAGACTCTCTCTCCTTCCAAAGGGGACTCTGCCAGTGACAGGCTGGGGTAGCATCACTGATTCCTCTAGTTCTGAGGCTTCAGCCCCTTGAACTGCTCTCCAGCCTGGACACAGCCATTGTGGACTATGTGTAAGCCAATCTAACAAATCCCCTTTTTATAAACATACTTCCTGTTGATGTTGTTCCTCTAGAGAACCCTAATACACGTAGTGAATTCAACCCTATGTGGTGTTTTTACTAATACATCATGCAGAAAAAAAAAAAAAAAAAAAAAAAAAATCACTATATGCTTCAAATGGGTTCAAATTATCATTAAACATGTTTTGTTTTAGAAAAAGTGACCATTAAGCCTTATACAGTAGGAAGTACCAGCCACAGTTTGGAACTCAAAAGTTCTATAATTACATACACGAGAACTTTATAAAGCGTTGTGCTTGTATGCAACCCAAAATTCTCCCTGTGCAATAGGAGGAGACCAAAGTTTGCAGAAGCAAGAACATCCCAGTGACCTCAGTAAACTCAGACATCACTTTGGAGTGACATAATCTGCTCATGATAACAAGATGCAGGAAATAATCCATCAAAGGCTCTTCTGAAGGAAATTAACATTCTTGAATCCAGGTGTCTATATTCTCCATGTCACTGACACTAAGAAATAACAGAAGATAATGGATAAAATATTTACATTTATGGACATAATGGTTTTCAGACAAATAAACACAGCATTTGAAGTGAGCTGATGCCATATATCCAAGACCAGCACTAGAGAGACAGCTGTGCTCTGAGAATTTTAAAGCATACAGAATGGAAAGATCTAGATGGTGACACAGAAAACCTGGGTTTATGACCCAGCTGTGCTACATGCGACGTCGTTTGACCTTAGGCAAACCACAGAACATCTCTGAACTCTGCAATTTCAACATCTGCCAACTGTGAATTGGAGCAGTCTGTCAGGTCATTGTGCAATGAAATATACGCAAAATTCTCACAGCAAACTATAAAACGTACATATGGGTAAACCATTCACCTGCATTCTTAGACAGAGTATCAACCTAGAAGCACTCCGTCTTCAGTACTCTGTCACATGGTCACCAGGATGCATGTTCTCCCTCCTCTAAAATCCACCTCCCTAGGAATCTGGCAGAGACATATCAGAGAATAACAGGAAGAAAGGAGATGAAATTTGAATGTCACATGGAACATCATTTAACACCCAGAAATGCTGTATACCCATGGCATCAGACAGGGCTAACTATGTAACTTCTCTGGACCTCAGCTTCCTTATATGCAAAATGAGGAAGAATAAACCCACATAGTTGTTCAAATAGGTTAGAAGTAAGTCCTATAATAGCACATTTAACAGGCTCCCTGAATAACTGGGAGTTACCTTAAGTCTGTGCCCGTTTCTTGCTGATAACCTGTCACTGCTGAAATGCGTTCATGATCTAATGTCGCTGTACCTCCCAACAAGGTCTGGATCACAGAGAACAGCAGCCACGATGGCCTTTTTGTATGATTCCCTTCTTTGAGGGATAACTGATCATAGTGACCGAAATTGTGGTCAAACACGGGCTGTGCCTCCGATCATTTTTGATTCATCTCCTGGAGTCTAGGCATTCTACTGGAGAGGTACAGGACTATCCCCGTGCTGCATACCCAATGCTGGAAAGTTCTATGGATCTGCTAGATACTGGGGTAGTTTTGGTGCTCCATGAATTATTGTAAAATGATGCTCCCTAAAGTACACACACATGCTTCATAAGACGTAAAGATTCCAGCACTTTTAAATTGCATTCCCCTAAACCTGTCCTTAAAACAATCCTATTTCCTATAGGAATAATCAAGTCCACAGCGGTATTAAGCAATTTTCCTGAGTCATAATACTGTTGAGTAACAGATTAAGATTCAGAAACCAATTCTTTGTCATTTTTGTTCGTGTCACAGTGTGTTACTAGAAAATCTCCAAGAGCTTCCTAACACATAGATGGACTTTATGTGCAGACCAAGTATGAAGATCTAAACTTAAGGATAAAATTAAGTGGTTCTATTCACTTATAAAATAATTTTTAATGCAATTAAACTAGAGAGACTTCTCAAGCCATTTGGATGCATGCGATTCAACATTTTTGTGCAGTATTATGTACAGTTTGTCAAGATTGCACGAACACTGTCAAATTCTCATCCACTTCTTGAAGCAGGGGACATGGAACTTGTTGGTTAATGACGGGTTTCTTATGAAACCCATGTTCTCAACACACAGGTTGTTGGAAGTACTTAGAGTACCTTTCCCCTCGTTTCCAACTGAGTAGCTGGGATCTGATGTCCTTTCATCTCTCATTTTTCTTTCCTCCATGTGTCCGATGTTCCAGGCAGGATAGGAAAGCTACTCTCAACTGAAGAATGGCGTAACTTCCCAGTGCCATGGTTTTGTCCCCAGGCACTGACTGGAGGCTCTGTTGCCTCCACCTCCCTCTTTCAAGGCTACAGAAGATGGTACTAATCCTTCCCTGGGGACTCACACACAGCCAGGATAATTCCAAGCCACCAGGGACAGACTTCCAGCACGCGGGCCATCGCCCTAGTGCTTATCCAGCCTTCTCTTTGAGAACGCCTCGCTGGGCCAACCAGTCCAGAGACGGTGAGTGTCCACCTTCATCTCTCTGTCCTGGTTCAGATCTCAGTCACCTCCTGCAGAAAGCCCTCTCTGACGCGCCCCTGTTCCTTTCTCAGGAGTTAGTCGTTCCTTCTCCCTCATCTGTTCTAGGCTGACAGGTTATTTGCGTTTTCTCTGCCCCTGCAGACTGGAAAGGACACTCGCTGATGGTCGCGGGGATGACTCTGATGGTACATTAGCGGCACGCCCCCCGCCCCCCCCACACCATGATCACCTCCTTCTGAATTATTTCAAGAGCCTTTGGCCAGACTCCTTGACATATCATGGCTCCATTTCATTTTAAACACAACAGCCAGAGTGAGGATGCCCAGCTGGAAGGCAGACCACATCCCTCCTCTGCCCAGAACTGACCACTGTGTCCTTATCTGCCGAGCTGATGGCCAGGGGTCTAAGACACTCAGCTCTCCGCTCCTGTCTGTCCCCCATCCATCCGCCGCTCCACTGCAGCTACACAAGCCAGTCTCTTGGTTTCCTGGAACCCCCAGTCACCTGCCTTGGGACTTCCATTGTCTCCGTCATCTCTGTTTACAATGCTTTCTTTTTTTCCCACTGTTGGAGATGGAACCCAGGGCTGCTCTCCCACTGAGCGACGTCCCGGCCCTTTCTGTCTTTTACTCTGAGATGGGGTCTTGCTGAGTTCCCTGACTCACCCCTTCACCTCCCCGTCTTTACTCAGATGCTACTATCTGACTGAAGCCTTCTTGGACACCTGATTGAAAATAACACCCCAGCAAATCTCCTGCCCTCCTCCTCCTTGTCTGCTTTGTTTGTTGTTGTTATTGTTTTTTACCTGAAGGACTCTGGCTACCCAGTTTCTCATGTATTTCATTTTCCTGCCTCTGTCCACCTGCAGGTGAGCTCAGCAGGGGTAGAAGCTTGCATCTGCTCTATTTACTCCTGCCATTCCCACCACCTGGGTCGAGACCTGTCAGAGAACACGCGCTGGATCATCGTTTACTAAGCCATCAGTCACGTGAATCCACGCGGAAGACACGCAGGTGCACAGGCTGAGAACAGAGGAATTTGGAGACGTGAGAAAGGGCATCGTAATGCACGAATAAGAACACTTTTAAAGAGAAATGGGCTTGTGGTTTGGTGGGAGAGTACCCACCTCGCCCATGTGAGCCGCTGGCTTTGATTCTCAGCACCGCATATAAATAAATAAATAAAGGTCCATCAACAACTAAAAAGTATTTTAAAAATAAATGATATGAATCTTAATACAATGCTGGAGCAAACTGACTAGACTAGGTTTTGATCCAAGAGAAAGTCCTAGTTATGGTTGTTTACCTGTCTGCCCTGGTCACATCACTGGGACAGATATTTCGACAGCTGCTTTGACAAGACTCTTTCTTACCCTCCCTGCTATTTTGGGGGACAGCTCTCTCTTTCCCAGAGCTCTCTCTTTCCCACCCTACTATTTAGGGGACAGCTCTCTCTCTTTCCGCTAGTGAGATATGGCGATTGAGAAGCCGGCCCCAGTTGTTCTAACCCTGCCGCACTGATTGGGCTTGTTGTCTTAGAGGACATGGCCCTGGTGTGACTCTAATACGATTGGAACTGGCTTCGTGCAAACAGTCGGTGATGAGCTTCCTCTGTCATTTTAATCTTCATGCCCGTCCTCAGAGAAACCCGCAGGCCACCAACTCCAGGGCGATCTTACAGAGGAAACACCATTCCTGGTGTCTGCCCTCAAAATCAAAGACCGTCTTTAAAGTCACATACACTGTAGATACTATGGTCCTAGTGTACCCCTGAGAACCGGTTCAGTCATTGCCACTCTTCTTTGAAAATCTAGGGTAACCAAATGCCAAGCCATCAGCAATATCCCTGTCGCCACGGCATCTGACTCTCTGCAGCCGTTTCTGACCATCGCCTTGGCAGGCTGGGCACTGCCTCCAGGTCTGCCAGTGCTCTGTGGTCTGCACGGAGCTGCTCTACTAGATGGATTTATTTTTATACCTTTATCAGCTCTCGGAAAGCAGGAGTGTCCTTTTTCCTGGACCACGTTTGAAAGAAGCGAGCCTGCCTGTCATGCAGACCACCTTGGAGGCTCTGTCCCCAGATTGCCATTTCGACGCAAAGGATTCTGGCTAAAACTCTGCTCCGTGGACGAAGAGGCACACGTCACATCCTGAGCATGTCACATGAATCTGTCTCCTGGCTTTTGGGTCCCTTTCTGGTTTCAGACCAGACACAGGGCAGCTTGCCTCTCTGTTAAACATAAGCAGGTCAAAGCACAGACCCTCCGCTGCGAATGGAATTAACAGCACGTTTGGTTGCTGATGTGGAATTTTGACCACAGAGCAGAGCGGATATGATCTGAGTGCATAAAGTAAAACCTTTTTTTAAAAAATGTTTTCCCTATTTTTTTTTTTTTTTAATTTTGATTCACTGTGCACAAACGGGGTCCAACTTTCTCGTTTCTCTGGTTGTCCACAAAGTAGAGTCACGCTGTTGGCGTAATCATACGTGTGCTCAGGGTGATGTCTGTCTCACTCAAAGTAAAACCTTCACGCAAATTCTAACCTGGCTGCCGGACTAGATCAAAATCCATCCCATAGGCTGAGCAAAACATATGAGGTTGTGAACGGCACTGTTTTGATTTGGTAGAGCTGTGATTCTCTGGAAATATAGTAATCAGAGACATATTTATTAAGCCCTTCCTTAGGACCTACGACTGGGTCAATCTTCTTTTTTTTTTTTGGTACTAGGGTTTGAACCCAGGGACAGTTAACCACTGAGCCACGTCATCAGCCCATTTGATTTATTTGCTTTTATTTTGAGGCAGGATCTCACTAGTTGCTTAAGGCCTTGCTAAATTGCTGAGGCTGGCTTTGAACCTGTGGTCCTCTTGCCTCAGCTTCCCCAGTTGGGATCAGAGTGGGTGCCACCATGCCTGGCTCTGGTTTATATAGATATAAAATATCATAAATGTAATACAGATACAAATATATAAAATATTATAATTCCTCAGAGAGTTCTGAGCTTCCTGTGAGATGCATAATGGACACAAGAAACGGGGACAAGACCGTGGTCATTAGGGAAAATACCGTAGATTATACTGTAAAGGGTGTCATGGTAGAGGTGGCAATTACGGGCTGTAAGGCAACAACTCCATTAAAGGTACGGGATTTGAACAGGTTCTTGAGTTGCTGAAGTGCTGAATAGCGTAACAAAAGCTTTTGCTCTTTGGAGGTAAAATCTGTCACTCCCCGTCTGCCCAGGACCTGCATATTCTCATCCTCAGCCACTCTCTCACATGCACAGTCCTATATCACAGCATCCACTGCCTTTTCTCCACGAGAACCTGTGGTTTCGGCTCTTTTGCATTTCACTCATTAAAGGATTGCTTCTACTCTAAGTCCCTGCTCTAATTCAAATTTTGCATGAAGTATTTCTGGATCATTTGAATGAACTTCTCTTAACATTGAATAAGACTCTTTTAACCCTCCTTGAATTTCACTGACTCATACATTTTCCTTGGTACCGTTTTTCTCTAAGAGGTTATTAGAGGTGTGGGCATATGTGTTTCTATTTATTTACTTATTGAAAGATTGAAGTTTATCTATAAAACACACAGTCAAAATGCAAAAATAATAAAATGAGTGTGGGGTCTCTTTTTAAATAATCATCAGCAGGTACATTTTTTTAAAAAATTGTTCTCAGGGTGTGAAGGGAGGGAAGGGGGGAGGGGAGTGGGGAAGACGGTTGAATGAGATTGAAGTCGTGCCCCAGTTACACGTACTGTGACTCTACATCATGTACAACCAGAGAAGTGATAAGTTGTGCTCCATTCATGGACAATGAATCAAAATGCATTCTGTAGTCATGTATGAATATTTAGAACAAATAAAAATAAATAATCAGTAAATATTGTTCCAACATTTTGAATCTCCACCTCAGGTACAACCGTAAGACTGGAATCCCAGCTAGAAAAAGATGCACTCTGTGTTTGCATCAATATGCTGAAATACACTCTACTATGACCAACAAGAACCAATTTTAAAAAATTTCTAACACTTGACCCAAAGAAGCAAACTTCCTACTTATTTCATGCCTTTTCCTTGGTTTTGGGAAGTAGACCCAGGGAAGTTGTGTTAGTTGGCTTCTCCATGAGGTGACCAAAATACCCGACACAGACAACCCAGAGGAGGAAAGATTTATTTTGACTCGAGGTTTCAGAGGTTCAGTCTATGCTTGGCTCATTCCAAGGAAGAAACATCGTGGAAGGGCCTGGCAGAGGAAAGCGACTTGGTTCATGGCAGGAAGCACAGAGAGAAAGAAGGAGTGTCCATCAAGGACACACCCCTGGAGATCCACTTCTGATAACTAGGTTCCACCACCTGGGAGTCCGTTAATCCACGATGGGGTCAGAGCCATCAGGATTGTCTTAAAGTCTCACCTCTGAACCTTCCTGCACTGGGTACCATGTTTTCAATACATGAGCTTCTGTGAACATTCCGGAATCAAGCCTGAACACAAGGAGATCTGCAAATGGTGTCTGGACATGAGCTTTCTTTCCTCTTACCCTTTCCATTTCCATCCTTGAGAGAGCAAAGAAGAAACATTTCCAATACAGGTGAAGTTCTCCACGGCCCATTGCAACAGCATCCACTCTTTAGTGGTCAGAATTCCTCACAAGAATCTGTTTCCAAAAGTGAGCTTAGATTCATCCCAGGCCAGAGGCAGCACATGCCTCCCTTCTGTGGAATTCTCCAAGAGACCATCCCTGTTTTTGCTCAGCAGACTCAGTCCCTGGCTATTGGAGTCTAAGCTGAAACCTTTGATGGACAGATCTTGTTCTCCAAAATGTCTGGTCTATCGGAGTTTGTGCAAGGAAATTAATTACAGCTTTGGAGAACTCAGAGTATATCAAAGAAGAGAACTGAAGGCTGAACACATTGAGTTCTTCTACTAGCTTTGTTGTCTTTCCAGGTCTGAGAGAGAGTGTGTAACCCACATTAAGACAGCAATACCACAAAGAAGCCAATCAATAAATGGGCCAAGGAACTGGACAGACACTTTACAGAAGAAGATATACAGGTGATTAATAAATATATGAAAAAGTGTTCAACATCTCTAGTAATTAAAGAAATGCAAACTAAAACAACTCTTAAGATTTCATCTTACTCCAACTAGAATGGCTGTTATCAAGAACACACAATAATAGATGTTGGCGTGGGTGTGGGGAAAAAGGCACACTTTTACATTACTGGTGGAGTTGCAAATTGGTGCAGCCACTCTGGAAAGCAGTGTGGAGATTCTTCAGAAAATTTGAAATGGAACCACCTTTTGATCCAGTTATTCCACTCCTTGGTTTAAACCCAAAGGACTTAAAATCAGCATACTACAGTGACACAGCCACATCAATGTTTACAGCAGCTCAATTCACAATAGCTAGATTGTTGAACCAACCTAGATGCCCTTCAATTGATGAATGGATAAGGAAACTGTGGTATATATACACAATGGAATATTATTCAGCCATAAAGAATAATAATATTATGGCATCTGCAGATAAATGGATGAAATTGGAGACTATCATGCTAAGTGAAATAGGTCAATCCCAAAATGAATGTTCTCCCTGATAAGTGGATGATGATATATAATGGGGTGTAGGGGGTGGGGGGTGAGAGAAGAATGGAGAACTTTAGATTACCTAGAGGGAAATGAGAAGGAGGAGGGGGCGGGGGTTTAAAAGATGGTGGAATGAGACAGACATCATGACCCAATGTAGAGGTATAATTACATGAATGGTGTGAATCTATATCATGCACAACCATAGAAACAAAAATTTGTACCCCATTTGTGTGCAATGAATCAAAATGCAATCTGTAAAAATAAAAAATAATTTAAAAAGACAGCAATACCAGTCCTAATGGAGATTCTCAAGAGCTAAGACTGTGATACTATTATTGACATGAAGAGAACCCTAAATATAATTGCCTATTTTGTTCTTAATACTCAAAGGGGGTTAGACCATTATAACAAAAGGTAGAAAATACCCAAAATCAAGCACTCCCTCTGTCCCACTTTGTTGGAATATATTCATTTATCCCCTACTGAGCTAACAAAATAAGTAGGACAGTCCCAGAGTGGTTACGGTGACAACCTCGTTTGTACCTTGGAGAGGCAGTCTGGAGATTGATGTACTTTTTTGGGGTATATTTTCCCTACAGACTTTAAATAAGGTTCCCCAAGCTCTGAACCTTTCATCTACACTTGGGGAATGCTGATGTCAGGGAGTCTACAGGCTATGGGTTTCAGCAGGAGGGCTTCACATCTCATTAAACGAACCCTCAGTTTTATACAGATGAAAAATGGAGCTCAGTAATGAGAAGGATTTGTCCAAGATCACCCAACAAGTTCCCATCTACCAGTGCCGAGTCTTCCAACTCAAAGTAGGGCATTTCATGATGCCTATGGCTCCCTTTCTGGAAAAGTAGGAAGCAATGTTGACTGAAGAATTAGTCCCTGTGACATTTTGAATCTTTTAATGTCTTCCCAAAATTTTATGGGATAGACAATGTAGCAATGTTCAGACGCAAAATGATTATAAGAACGATAATCCTATCTGTGGATTAATCCATTTGATGGATTATTAACTTGAATCAATTACTTGGTGGTAACTGTAGGCAGTCATGGTATCCTGGACAAGTAGGTCAGTGGGGGCATACCCTTGGAATTAAATCTTGACCCTGACTCCTAGTTTGCTCACTCCCTCTCTCCTCTCTCTCTTTCCAGCTACCATGATTGGAACAGCTTTCCTCTGCCATACCAGACCGCCATGATATTCTGCCTCATCTTGGGCAAGAACAATGAAGTTGACCAACCATCGACTGAGACCTCTGAAATCATGAGCCAAAATAAATTCTTCCTCCTCTAAGTTGTTCTTGTTAGGTATTTTGGTCATAGGGCTAATAAGCTGACTAATACAGTTCTCTGATGTTCTTAGGAATCTAGTGGGCTTTTATTTTATGCCGGTTCATTGTTGTACAAATCCCAAGATAAGAAGTCCATGCAGGTTCCTATATCTGTCTGACATTTATTCCTCTGCTTCTGTTCAAAAATACTGAAGTAGGTTTCCATTCTCACCCAGCTTTTTACGAAATCCACAGCTCTCCAGACACTGCACCTTAGTTCCCGTGTTTAACATTAACGACTGAGGGAGTTTTAAGCTGTCACTTCTCCTGTTTTAGTCACACTTTGTCTATTAGCATCTTGTCATCATCAAGTTCCTCCTTGTTAAGCTCAGGATGAAGGAAGGTACGAGACAGCCGTCATTCTTGTTTTGGGGGAGTTTCTGTCATAATTGGGGAAACGAGTAAAAGGGCGGAAATGTGATACACTGGCCAAGGATGTGAGGCTCTGGTTAAGGTCCCGTGTTTACCAGCAACCTAAAGACAAGAAGGAGGCAGCTACAGAGAGTTCTGGATCCGGCACATTGCAGAGATGGAAAGCAATGTCCAAATGCTGAGCTTGGAAGAAGATAGGTTCCTGCAAGACTGGAGAGGACAGATGCAGGGACATGAGAGAAAAGGATGGATGGTCTAGCAGGAGCAAAGGACCAGAGGGTGAGGGCATCTCACCCAGAGTTAGGGATCAAGTCCCTATTAGCACTGCAATGAGAGGAGGCTTGTTTTTAGAGAAGATTCTGGATAGATGTGCTCTTTTCACACATAGGCTAAGCCTGCACCTCACCCCTGAGCTGCCCACAGATGTCCTCTTCTGAATGACCACTTTGGTTGCCGAGAAGAAAATAGCCACTCAGAGGACAAAAGTGGAAGCAGAGAATGTGTTTAGAGGGCTATTTCAGGGGTTGATTGAGGGATACCCTGGCTTTGTCTAGGACAGCATCTGTGGGATTAGAGAGAAGTGGTCAGGGTCACTGCAGAGTCTGCAGAGAAAGCAACTGAAAAACCCCTGTTTAGGGCAAATGGCAGAACTTTGTGATCCAAGGAAGGTGGCTGTTATAATAACTCAGAGGATCACCTTTTTACCCCATGTCCACAGACACTCATGAGATTCCTCTGCACAAGCAACTACAGAGAGTATGATACTAGTTTATCAAGAATTGACTACCTGTTCTTCTAACTTAAAAAAAAATAAATAAAATAAAACAATAACACTGCCTAAGCACTGCTGGTATCAACTTTACCCTAGGCAGCTGGTATAGGGTGCCCGTGAGACTAACTGTCTTCTGTCTGCCAAGAACCTCTTTCCTTCCTCTTTGCAGAAACATCCTGAGGAGAGTCAGGAGTGTGCATGTGAGCTAGCAAGATACAACCAATGGCCTTTCTTGAGGTTTTTCTGGTAAAGCTTGCAGGAAAAATGAATTATTTCTGCTTTGGGGAGCCTTTTCTCTGATGTACACACACTCTAAAGAAAAGAAAAAAAAAAAAAATAGGCTGACATTTCAAAAACTGCAGAAATTAGGAGCCCAGAGAAATAGTCCTGCTGGAAATTAAGATAAAAATAGCAGAAGACTCAGGGGGATTCCCAGGTCCTAGAGTTAGTTCTTTGATCTGGGGGGCTTTACTGGGTCCAATCCCCTTAGCAAAGTCCTCCTGGTCTGAATTTTATTTACATTCCAACTAACAGAGGTGGCATAAATTTATCTCAGTCCATCCAACCAGCAACTGGGTCAAGAGGAATTATTCCCTTTCACAGAACGAGGAGCAGAAGCTAAGAGGCTGAGTAAATTGCCTGAGATTCACATGGTGAGGCTCACATTTGTATGACAAGACATGTTCTGAACATGGGGTTATTCCGTGCTTAGCCGGCATGGTACCCACTGCTACCCTACGTTGTGCCCTGTCCATCAAAGGAAAGGTGTGTGTGAGAGAGAGATGTCCAGGCAGGGAAAACAGCATGCATGCCTCCAGGTCCTTGTCCTTAAGGACATCAAAATGTCATAAGCATGGCATACGGATAAGAGAATGAACATGAGAGGGTCGTTATAACGGGTATGAAGAGGAAGGTGATGAGCTTCAATCAGGAGATCCAGGGATGGTCTTTGAACCAGGTCATGAGAAGCCGAGCGACTACTAATGACTTCTTTGTCCTATGCCAATTTCCTGTTATCATGTAATACACCGATCTATCCTTCAGGGATTCAAATAAAGATCTTTCTACCAAATATTCCATTTTTAATATGTCTTACACACTGACATCAAAATGGGATGTCCATACATCCCACATTGAAACTCCAAAAACTATCCAGCTCATGCAATCCAAGGAAACAAGGCATAGGAGACCCTACATTGAATCAAAAAAAATTAAGCTAATATTCACCAAGTCTGTGCTTGGCTCCTTGGATGTACATGCTTATTTATTTCCCTGAAGACCTCGGTAGTCATTATCTCACAGCCAATTGCTTGTTTCTGCTTCTACCAATTTATTTTTCTCTGCTTTGTTTCTTATTCACTATCTGACCTTTCTTCCCAACTCATGAAACTTATTTGAAAATTGCTTCAGGTAGACAGTAGCAATTCTGTTTGTCCACAGTATGATTTTCCTGCTGAAGAGGAAGTGAGGCGCTCAGACAGGAAATTCACATGCACCTGGTTTTCATTCCCCATTTGACAATTTGCATTTTTTTCTTATACGATGCTTGCCAGCAATTTCTTTCTCTCTGCATCAGTGAGTGATCGACAATGCGGTCTTCCTTTATTTTCCATTTGGTTTTTGATTCATTGTACACAAATGGGGTACAACTTTTTATTTCTGTGGTTGTACATGATGTAGATTCATATCATTCATGTAATCATACATGTACATCGGGTGATGATGTCTGTCTCACTTCATTATCTTTCCTTCCCTCTGCCCTCTCCCCACCCATTTCCTCCATCTTCCTTAACCCCTCCCCACCCCTCCTTACGTATCAACATCCACTTATCAGAGAAAATATCGGCCTTTGGTTTTTGGGGATTGGCTTATTTCACTTAGCATGATATTCTCCAATTCCATCCATTCACCTGCAAATGCCATAATTTCATTCTTCTTTATGACTGAGTAATATTCCATTGTGTATATACACCACAGCTTCTTTCCCTTCATCAGTTGAAGGGCATCTAGGTTGGTTCCACAATCTAGCTATTGTGAACTGAGCTGCTATGAACATTGATGTGGCTGTGTTACTGTACTATGCTGATTTTAGGTCCTTTGGGTATAAACCTAGGAGTGGGATAACTGGGTCAAAAGGTGATTCCATTCCAAGTTTTCTGAGGAATGTCCACACTGCTTTCCAGAGTGGCTGCCCCAATTCATAATCCCCCCAGTCATATACGAATGTGCCTTTTTCCCACATCCCGCCAACACCTATTGTTGACAATGCATTCTTCTTGAGCACCCTACATACATCCCATGGCCTGTGGTGTCCACAGGTGACCTCATGTTTGGCCCTAAGTCTCAGATATTCCTGAGGGAAATGTAAGACAGATCCGAATACAGACTGCTTCCGGAACTTTCTTGGAGATGCAAACTTGGATGGGACAGTGAAACGTGGGGTGATCTTCCCACTGGAATCCATCTGACTCTTCACTGCTTTTCTTTTTCCCAGCCTCTCCCGGGCCTGGGGTTCCCTTCCTCCTTTCATTCTTACCTCGTATCTTGATATTAGGCTCGGTTGAAAGATACTTTGGAGACAGACTTCTGATAAAGGCCCAGAGTAACAAAGGGGCTTTGAATGGCCTCACGGATTTCCCCCGACAGCTCCATGGCCACACTTTCATTCTGTTGCCCGTTGAACACAAAACTCATGCACAACGAGCTCTTCCGAAGCTTCGCTAAGGATAGGTGCAGGCTGTCTGTGGCCTGAAGTAGTTCTCCTGTGTTCCAGATCTGCTGGTCTGCACCAGATCAAAGGAAGGCACTCAGTCTTGGTGCCTCTCTCTCTCTCTTTCTCTTTTTCTCTGTTTCTCTCTCTTTCTTTCTGATTGCACAACACTCCCATTTACTTGGATAGCTTTATATCAGTGCAATGAAACAGGGAAGAGAGGAAATCTGACTCTTTGGTTATTCTGGATTTCTCTTTACACAGGGTTGTAACCTTACCCTTCCAGTGACTCTCTAGAAATCCATCAGAAATCATTCCGAGCAATCGCATCACTCGGAAGCCTCCTGGCACGTGACCAGTCCTGAGGAAGAGGGCCCTGTTAGCCTTGGTGGCCTCAGCGTGGCCCACACTTCTTTGTCTAGTGGTGCGACGGAATGTTCTCTCAGAGAATCCACCTACCGATTCCTGCCCGAGGTTCATGTGTCAGAGATGAGGAGAGGGTGGAGGAGGGGAACGCGCTCCAGTGACCTCCTCCTGGGCCTCCTCCTCCAGTGACCTCCTCCTGGGCCTCCTCCTCCAGTGACCTCCTCCTGGGCCTCCTCCTCCAGTGACCTCCTCCTGGGCCTCCTCCTCCAGAGACCTCCTCCTGGGCCTCCTCCTCCAGTGACCTCCTCCTGGGTCTCCTCCTCCAGTGACCTCCTCCTGGGCCTCCTCCTCCAGTGACCTCCTCCTGGGCCTCCTCCTCCAGTGACCTCCTCCTGGGCCTCCTCCTCCAGTGACCTCCTCCTGGGCCTCCTCCTCCTGGTTCACGTCTGCAGCGTGTAACTGATTTAGGATCAAACCCCAAGGAGTGCCTCCCAACCTGGGCGTCTTACCTCGGTTCAGTTTGCTATGAGGCCCAGTACGTATTCTCAGGTAGCACCTGTCCTAAATGACTTCTGTGGTCAGCTTTCTCGCTGCTGTGACTAAATGATCTGACCAGCACAATTGTAGAGGAGGAAAGTTGATTTTAGGGATTAGGATTTCAGAGGTCTCAGTCCATAGAAGGCCAGCTCCATTCCTCGGGGCTCCAGATGATATCATGGCGGGAGAGCGTGGCAGAGGGAAGCAGCTCACATCATCAGGAAGCAGAGAGAGAGAGAGAGAGAGAGAGAGAGAGAGAGACTCCACTCTCCAGATACAAATATATACCCAAAGCCACACCCCACTCCCACCTCCTGCAGCCACACCTACCACTTCAGTCAATCCCATCAGGGATCAATCCACTGACTGGGTTGAGACTCTCCCAACCCACTCATGTCTCCTCTGCACCTTCCTGCATGGTCTCCCATGTGAGCTTCTGGGGACACCTCACCTCCACACCATAACCATGACATTCTGTATTTTAATACTGTTTCCTTCCAAAGAGAGACAAGCAAGAGAGGGTGGGAAAGTGGGTTTTATTTATTCACTTCCAAGCGAGTCGCTCAACTCAACTTCCTCATCCCTTCATCACATGTAGTCTGGGCTGTGATTTGTGTTTCAAAGGACAGGGATCAAACCTGCAGCCTCCACTCAGTCAGGATCTAGGCCGTGGGCGACGGCATGATGCAGTGTGGACAGAGGCTCCCTGACCCCAGAGTCCCCGCCTTACCCGCCACACAGCATTGAGCAACCAGGGGTCGGGCAGCAGGCTACTACTTCAGGCTGCCTCTGACCTTGGAGCCACCACTGTTAGCCATAAGACTAGATCCCTGATAATATGATCACATCTCGGATTTACAGAACTCTAACGATTCTATGAGAAAAGGAAGAAAACAGAAAATAGTTCAAAAATGGTCAAATACTTGAACAGATAAGTCACTGACGACATGTAAGCATATAAAATATCACTGACTGTTATGAAGAAAATGATAATGAAAACGTCCAGATGCCGTCCTTCACCCACTAGAACGGTACGGGTGACAGAGATGATAACCTGTGCTGGCATGATGCAGAAAAGTCAGAATCTCGGCACTTCACTCATGGAACAGAACACGAGGCAGCTGCTTTGGGAAACGGTTCAACAATTTCTTAAAAAGATGATAAACTTTTTTCTCAGCAAAGGATACAATCAAGAACGTGAAAAGAGAGCCTACCGAGTGGGAGAAAATCTTGCCCACTCGCGCTGCAGATAGAGCACTTATCTCCAAATTTTATAAAGAACTTACAAAACTTTACACCAAAAATACAAAGAACCCAATCAATCAATGGGCCAAGGAACTGGACAGACACTTTACAGAAGAAGACATACAGGTGATTAATAAATATGTATAAAAAAGTATTCAATACCTCTAGTAATGCAAACTAAAACACATCTTAAGATTTCATCTTACTCCAATGAGAATGACTATTATCAGAATACAAACAATAATAGATGTTGGCGTGGATGTGGGGGAAAAGACACACTTTTACATTGCTGGTGGAATTGCAAATGGGTGCAGCTGCTCTGCAAAGCAGTGTAGAGAATCCTCAGAAAACTTGGAATGGACCCACCTTTTGACCCAGTTATCCCACTCCTTGGTTTAAACCCAAAGGACTTAAAGTCAGCACACTACAGTAACACAGCCACATCAATGTTCATAGCAGCTCAATTCACAATAGCTAGATTGTGGACCCAAACTTCATCAGATGGATGGATAAAGAAACTGGTATATATACACAATGGAATATTATTCAACCATAAAGAAGAATAAAATCATGGCATTTGCAGATAAATGGATGAAATTGGAGAATATCATGCTAAGTGAAATAAGCCAATCCCAAAACTCCAAAGTTTGAGTGTTTTCCCTGATAAGTGGATGATGACACATAATGGCGGCAGGGGTGGTGAGGGGTGAGAGAAGAATGGGGGAACTTTAGATTACATAGAGGGAAATGAGAGGGGGTGGGTATGAAAAATGGTGGACTGAGACAAGACATCCTTACCCTATGTACAAGTATGATTACACAAATGGTATGAATCTACATCATTCACAACCATAGAAACGAAGTTGTACCCCATTTGTGTACAATGAATCAAAATGTAGTCTGTAAAAATAAAAAAGTAATTAAAAGAAAGATATATACAAACTTATCTGATGATAATCTACGTAAGTGAAAAAATATGTTGACTGTTAGTGAATGTTCATGGAATATTAATTATTAAATCCAAAAATTGGAAGCAAGTTAAATGTCCATTGCTATTGAATAGATAAAACATGGCATATTCGCATGGAGGAATACTATTTAGCCATCAAAAGGAATGAGAGAGTGATCACGCTTCAACATGAATTGACCTTAAAAACATCATCCTAAATGAAAGAAGCCAGATGCCAAAGGTTATATATTGAATTATTCAACTTAAATGAAATGTTTGCGAAAAGCAAATTCATAGAGACAGAAAGGAAGTGAGTGGTGGATTGAGGTTGGTGGTGGGAATTGGGATTGACTGTCAATAGGTAAGAAGGAAAATTTCAGGGTGATGGAAATGCTTCAAAATTAAATCATGTGCTTACAATAATAAATTTCAAGGTATGGTAACTGTACCTCAGGGAACCTTATAGCAGTCAATGTAAGCTTTTCAATCATCTGATTTTTTGGACCTTTTTCAACATCAGCGTGTCCTCAGTTGGCATTAAATCTGCTGAGGATCTTCCCAGCAATCCCTGCTCTTAGAATTTACTTATCATCCAAATCTATACCTAATGACTGCTACAACGACAATCAACCAAACTCTTTCAGTTAACGTGTGAGATCATTAATATTCTATGCTTCACCAGCCAGACTGCATTGAAAGCCCTCAGCCGTTACTGAGAAGCAACATTAGGCATAGACAATACATGGGTGCCATCGTTTTCCAAAAACAACAACAATAACAACAACAACAAAATCTCAGTCTAGGAGAAGAGCCAATGAGCAGCGATTGCTCTGTGCGGTATGTTCGGTAGATACCTGCTGTGCAGTAAATTCAGCAACCCTCACTCAAGGTCTGAAATCCAAATTGTTCCAAAATCTGAAACTTTTTGAGCAAGAACCTGACATCAAAATGGAAGATGGCACCTCATCAATAAGGTAGGTTACAGTGGAAAGGGAAGAAAATCTTGGAAAAGTACCCTATCAAATTACCTCCGGGCTACATCCAGAGAGAAGATTGGAAACATCCATGAATTTTATGTTTAAACATATGTTCTGTTCCGCCAAGAAAGCTCATTCTATATTTGCAAATATTTCCCAAATCCAAAAATATCTGAAATCTGCAACACTGCTGTTCCCAATGATTTCAGATAAAGGGACATTTTTTATCCTGGAGTAAGCTTTGACCTTCTAGCAAGAACAGAAGTTGCAGTAAACGACAGACCAGAATTTGTGAACTGAAGGAAACAGGGTCTTCAAAGGTTGGTGTTTTACAGGATTTGTTAAAGAATTCCAGGATTTCAAACCCAGAACAGCAAGAGGTATTCATTACAGGGTGCTTTCCATTGCCCATGCAGGATTCTAAGAAATTCTCATTCATTGCATTTCATCCTATTAACTACCAGATGTAGAAGGAACAGAGCAGTTGAGCCACTTTGTCCAAGAAGCATCCAGAATGTGGTGGAGCCAGGAGACCCGCACCAGGAGGTCTGTTGGAGAAGTAGTATCTTCATACCTTCCAGACTCTGTCTGCCTCCAATCAGGAATTGGTACCTACTGTCTCTACCGAGCAAGCTGTGGCTCTGGCTTCCTCCCCAGGAGGTGAAACAAGTTTTTCCATTAAATAAGCTGGAACCACACAGGCAAATCCACTCCGGTACATGGAAACTGAAATGATATGTTACTGCCACTTGCAACTGATCACACTCAACACGGGACTCCAGTTCAGCGGACTTGATTCCTAATTTGCTCTCTGACAAAAAGGAGATTCAGTGGGACTGTGGTAAGGAGAACACGCTGTGAATTAAAGCATTAGGTCCATGTGCCCCGTTTGTGTCCAATGAATCAAAATGCAGTCTGTAAAAATTTAAAAAATAATTTAAAAAAATAAAGTAAAATCTTTCATCTCATTATCAAAATTAAAAAAAAAAAAAAAAGTGAACTCTCCCAGCAAAGCTTCCTTAGGACACTCTTTCCTCTGACAGCCATGCCCCGTCTGCAGTTATGGGATGGACGATCTATTCCAAAACAGTGATCTGTTCTGCAGGATTCCAAAGGAAGGAAGTTCAAGAGCACCACTGGAATGCCAATTTATTCATGTTGTTTACATAATCAGGGCAGATACTTTGCAAGTCAGAAGGAAGCAGAGCATTTCTAATTCAACAAGTTAATCCCGTGATTTGAGGGATTTGAAGAGAAAGGAAGAAACCGTTTAATGTAGTACATTACTCAGACAAGCATCCGTGAAAATAAAAGGTGTTTAAGTCGTGCAAATGCAAAGTTAAAATAAAAAGCAGCTAGTTTTCGGATTAAGTCAGCAATGTTCAAGAGTGCCAGAGAACAACAGGTGCAGGATCACAGAAAATAATTCCAATCCTTCCTTCTGGGGGTTCTGAAGACTTCTGCCCTGATTAGAGACTGGAGTCCCTCTAGGCTGCCGAGGGAGGCTTCCTGGGGAGGAAGAATTCCACCCAAGGAGTAATGGTGCAGTTACTGTTTGAGTCAGGTTCTCTGGGGAGCAGAACCCACAGGAAGTGTGATTATAAAGGGGGTTTATTAGATGGGCTTCCACAACCAGAAGCTGGAGGGTCCACAGTGGCCTCTGCAGCTGGAGAGCTGGAAGAACCAGCAGCTGCGCAGCCCAAGAGGAGGAAGCCCCAGAACAAGAGGGATCAGCAGTGCTACCCTAGTCCAAGACCAAGGCTTCTGGAAACTCTATGGAGAATCACTGCAGAGTCCACTTTGGAAGAGTGAAGAGGCCACAGTCCCATAGCCTCAGAGGATGGAAGCAGCGATCAAGAACCTGTTCAAGAAGAGCCCAGCTGCATCTGCACCTGCTTCCTTGTTCTTCCAGCTTTGATTCCATCCTATTGGGCGGTGCTGCCCACGTTGAGGGAGGGGCTCCACTCCAGTTCGCTATCCCACATGCCAATCATGCCTAGACACGCTCTCATGGACACACCCAGAGGCCTCTTAATCATCCGCATCTCTTAATGCAATCAAGCTGACAATTCACAGTAACCATTACAGTTACTGAGTCACCAAGTGCCAGCTGAGCTTCAGCTGGAGAAGACAAAGGGCAGGTGATAATGCAAAAGGTCTCTCCCTCAATCCTGTGTCAGCTCCGTCCTTCATCTCAAATACCTCTTTCAATCCAAATCAAAACACAGAGTGTGTATGATCGAACGTGAACAGAAATCAGAGCTGGGAGACCTGAGTTCTAACCCATCTTAAACATGCCACTTACCCTTCCTAGTAATCATGAACAACACACCCTATCAGAGGAAGACGGGGGATGTGTCCCAGGACAAGGTGAGGGGCGTTAACAGAGACAAATAAGTTTACATCAAGATTATATCAAACTAAAAAACTTCTGCAGGGACAGCCAAGGAGAAAAATCATCATGGTGCAGACAACCTAGAGAATGGCATAAAGTATTTGCAAAGTGCACATTGGACAAAGGACTAATATCCACAGTATATAAGGAATTTCAAAAAGTCAATAGCAAAAAGCAAAAAAAAAACAAAAACAAAAAACAAAAACTCAAAACAAAACAAAAAGAAAAACAGATCAAAAAAAATTTTAAATATACCTATATAAACAGACATTGCTAAAAGACGTTTACAAATGGACAAACGCCGAAGGCCAACAGGTACATTATAAGATGCTCAATCCAGGCGTGGTGATGCACGCCTGTCATCCCAGCAGCTGGAGAGGCTGAGGCAGTAGGATCTCGAGTTCAGAGCCAGCCTCAGCAAAAGCGAGGTGCTAAGCAACTCAGTGAGACCCTGTCTCTACATGAAATATGAAACAGGGTTGGGGATGTGGCTCAGGGGTCAGGTGCTCCTGGATTCAATCCCAGGTACCCCCCTCCAAATGCTCAATATCAGTGCTCATCAGAGAAATCAAATCAAAACTTCCATGAGGTATGACCAAACTCTGGTAAGAATAGTTAATAAAAAACACTAAAAATACAAGTGCTGGTGAGGATATGGAATCACAGGAGCTCTTGCATGCTATTGATGGGAATATCAAGTGGTACGGTCATTATGAAAAATATTAAGGAGGTAATACAAGAATTACCCTATGATTCAGCAACCCCACTACTGGTCAATATGGAGAGGAAATAAAATCAGTATGTTGATGAGACATCTGTCCCACCACATTCAGGGAAGCAGAAGTCGCAACAGACAAGACATAGAAACAACCTACACATCCATCTGTTGATAAAAAGAATTGAAAAACAGTGGTAAATAGATACAACGGAATACTATTCAGCCCTGAAAACTGAGCTCTGCTTTTGCGAACATGGATGGAACAGGAGGTCATTATGTGAAGTGAAATAAGTCAAGCACAGAAAGACACGTACCACAAGACCTCGCTCGTAGGTAGAAGCTAAAAAGTTGATCCCCTAGAAGTTTAGAGAAGAACGGTGGTTGCCAGAGGCTTGGAAGATTAGTGGGGAGGAAGGTCTACGGAGAGGTGGGTCAATGTGTACTAAATTTCAGTCTAATGGGAAGAGGAAATTCTGTGTGCTACTCCACAGGAGGGTTACCACAGATAGTAACTGTGTCCTGTGTATCTCAAAAGCTACAAGAAAGAATTTTGATTTCAGGAGGCTGAGGCAGGAGGACCTCAAGTTCAAAGCCAGCCTCAGCAACAGCGAGACACTAAGCAACTCGGTGAGACCCTGTCTCTAAATAAAATATAAAATAGGGTTGGTGATGTGGCTCAGGGATTGAGAGCCCCTGAGTTCAATCCCCGGTGCCCAAAAACTAAAAAATAAATAAATAAAATAAAGGATTTTGAATATTTTTGTCATAAAGTAGCTTTAAACAAGGATACAAATATATTAATAGATTGCACAATGCATACCTGTTTCAAAACATCTTTACTGTCCCACTAGTATGTCTGACTTTGTGTTTCTAAGTATCAGTTAAAAATCAAAGTAAACCTGATGAAGAAAAGAAGAGTTAATTAAATTTGTCTTGATCATACTGTTCCTCTGTGTGTACGTGACGAATAAGAACAATCAGGTCTCTCTTAACCATAAGCAGATTATCCTTTAAACAAGTTCATGCCTCCAAGGGCCCCTTCCTTGGCCTCACTAAAACCGACTGATAAAGATTTTGGGGAACATCATTTCACATTTGAATATTAACCCCAGGGAAAGAATTTCTCCTGCCAATTGATATCACAATGACTTTGCAGCAGTTTTGGAATAACATGCGGAATTGCTGATGGATACGTGTATCTGCAACTTTTATTTTTCTCTTTTTTTTGGCACCAGGCATGGAACCCAAGGGTGCTCAATCGCTGAGCCACATCCCCAGCCCATGTTATTTTTTATTTTCAGACAGGATCTCACTAAGTTGTCTCAGGTCTTGCCAAATTGCTGGGGCTGACCTTGAGCTTGCAATCCTCCTGCCTCAGCCTCCAGAACCCCTAGGATGACAGGTGTGCACTGCTGCTCCTGGCTTACAATTTAATTCTTGCGTAGCGACATTATCATGCTGAGACTTTCCTCATACTGCTTGAAAACAGATTCCTCTAGATCAGAAAGCCCTTTAAGATATTGGTTTTGGCCACAGAACAACAAAAAAATCTTATTTTATACAAGTAGAATCCTAATTTTCATAAACCATAAGAAATAGCATTTCTCATTAAGAGTCACCTTGAATTGTGAAATGAAGACCTTGTCTTTATCCCAAGTGAATCCGGGCTCATCACAGTGAGCAACTCATTTCGTGAAAGTTTAACCCCAACTTGCTCGGCTGGCTCAGGGGCTGTGAAAACCCTCGAGCCAAGATCTCTCCGCAGCACTGCAATGCAGCCTCAGCGGGACGGGTGCACAGCATGATCTCAGCGTGTGACGCTGACCGGGGCCCTTCTTCCTCCTTCTCCAGTCACAACCTACCCTGCTTCCTTTCATCGCAAGTGTCGCACACTGACACTCGAGTTGCTGGGTTTTGCCAAGGCCATCCCACGCTTCCTGGGCCATCCCACGCTTCCTGAAGGACGCTGCCCTGCGTCCACACCAGGGCACAGAGAAGCTTCGGCCTAGGTGTCTCTGATCTCTACATCTTTCCCTTTTCATTTTAGAGGTTTGGGCTCAGGACACAGAAATGTCTGGAAAAAATATTGAAGGTTTAAGACAAGCAGCAGAAACCAACGTGGAGACTCTAGGAGCGACCCGCAAGTGACTTCTCTGCCCATATTTTTCCCCTTCCTGTTGCCCTTTACTTGACATCAAATAAAAAGCTGTGCAAATGACATGTCTCTGAATATTTATTTTAAAAGGATATTTTTATCATGCAGAAATGGAGTGTAACTTGTCATTCTTCTATGGTTCGTGATGTGCAATCACACTGGTCAGAGAATCATAGACTCTCGTAGGGTGATCATGCCCGGTCCACCCTACTATCCTTCCACCCCACAGCCCTCCCCTCCCTGCCTAATCCAGGTCCGTCTATTCTTCCCTAGAGCCTTCCCTCTCTTGTGAATTAGCATCCACGTATCAGAGAAAACGTGCAGCCCGTAGATGGAAGGGCTGGAGAACAAAATGCTAAGTGAATCTAATTTATGATCAAGAAATAGCTCAGGACACCTGTAGGTCAATCTCAGTTAAACTTATTTGCAAAGAGTTGTTTGCCATTCTTCATTGTATATTATGCCCAGCGAAAATTTCAAAGGATGTCTTTAAAGTAAAATTCTGCACACTTTTAACTTGAGACTTATATTTTTGTTTTTATAGATTATGTATATAAAATTGCATATAATTATATGCTATATAATTATAAATACATATAATTATGTTATAAAGTTATATATGAGTATATATTATATAATCATTATATATAATTATAAATTTACATAATTATGTACTATATATAAAGTCATATACAATTATATAATATATAATTGTATATGATTATATATAATGTATAATTGTATATAATTATATATAAAATATGTAATTGTATAT
The DNA here is from genome assembly GCF_902686455.1 of Sciurus vulgaris. Classification (NCBI taxonomy): domain Eukaryota; kingdom Metazoa; phylum Chordata; class Mammalia; order Rodentia; family Sciuridae; genus Sciurus; species Sciurus vulgaris. The sequence goes on from NC_136480.1 coordinate 16,876,195, forward strand.
AATTATATATAAGAAATGTATAATTATATATGATGAATTTATATATATTATAAATTTGTTATATGATCATATACAATTATATAATTATAAATTTATATAATATATTTTTTAGAATTTTATCACACATCCTATGTTTTTCCTTCATGTTTTGGTAAAGTTTATTTTGTGATTCTATCAGTAAAACGCCATGAAAGCTATTGTGCGTGTTCACCAATTTTGGAAAATTCAGGTTAAATAAAATTACTTCATGATCTTGAAAGATAATTCAATCAATTGAAATGAAAGAAGGTCTTTTCCCAGAGCCCCTTCCATGGACGACGCCTTTGCCTGGCCCGTTTGCTATTTTCATTGTCAGGATGTACCAGCACCCACCTGGTCCCCGGCAGGACCTGGCCACTAACAGATGTCAGCGCGGAAAGTCCACCAGGCACAGGGTCTGGGCCTCTCCTCTCGGGCACCTTGAGAAAACCATCATTCCCACCCTGTTGGTTGTTGGCCAAGCCGGCACCTTGGCCTCTAAATACTTTGCTCCTCTCTGAGGTGGTGTTTAGCTGGCGCCCCGGGGAAGAGACTGGCTCCAGAGTTCCTGATCAGGAAAGAAGGAAGACGGCCTTGCCAAGAGCCAGGTGCTCGCGTTCCTAACTCAAGTTCAGGCAGAACTTCAGATGCGCCTCCGTTAAGTGGACTTAGCTCAGTACCTGCCTGGGACACGCCGGTCCCCAGTGTTAGTCTGAAGGCTGTGGAGACGCCCAGGGCCAGAGCTGCACAATGCACAGGAGCCACACTAAGCAACCCGCCCGCTGTCCGTGGGAGGAAGAGCTCAGGAAGGAAAGGTGGTGTCTGCGCAATGGGGGTTCATTCCGCTGTGAGGAAGCCTGAAGGGCTGTCTTGTGGAGGAAAGTGGGTGGAACGTGGGAGCGGGATGTGAAAGCAAAAGGGGCCAAACTCAGAAAGACCAGGGGTGCTCTGTTTTATACCTGGAAGCCAGAGAGGAAACAGCAAGAGAGAGAGGGTGGGAGATCAGGAGACGGGAGGAAGGGAGCAGGGAGGGCAGAGGGAAGGGAAAACCTTGGGAAAGACACTGGCCGCATGGTGTGGTCACACTGTGCGCACGTGTGGACATGAGCTGCCAATCAAGGCTGCATGCCAACATGCATAAGACACCAGCCAAAATGTGGAATGAAGAAGATCACAGGCCTTTTTGCATCTCAGTGAAATGCGGCCAAATTTGAAAATGAATAAGTACAGAAAACAAAGATTCAGACAACACACGTCACCCAGATTCCAGTGTCTCTGAAGGTAAGGTGGCACCTCTCGGTGGGAAGGTCCCAGGAGCCAGGGAGTGGTTCTACCACCTGGGCTTAGAGCATTTACTTGGGAAAACTTTCCCTTGTCAGTTCTACCTCGGATGCTTCCAATGCCCATCACCTCCCAGGTGCTCTCCTGCTTTGCACACCAGGGTGCCCCCTCCAGGACCGAGAGGCCTGACTCAACCTCCAGAGATGCTTTGCAAGAGACCTAATCCCAGGACTAACCTCCCTGCCGGGAAATGGTCCTGCCCCTTTGCTGCCCGGCTCTCTCCCGTTCTAATAAACAGTCTTGATTAAAATTTCTCACCCTTCCAGGGCGACCTTGCTCTAAGAGTTCCTGCGGATTTCTTTCCTTCCCAAAGGGGGTTCACATTCCATGATTCTTCCATATTCATTCCATTTTTTCACCTCACGATAAGAGAGAAACAAGAAAGTTCACCTCAGAGCAGTTGAACAAAGGGAGAAAATAGGAGTGGTGTGTTTTAAAATAAAATCAAGACTCATGGGCAACCCTGTGTCTGGAATAATCTCCCCAGGGCAGCAAGCAGTAGCCAACTCCTGCTAGCTAAAGCTCCTTAGAAATCTCCAAGTCTGCTAAACGCATTCAAGTCTTCAGTTTAAAAATCTAACTTTCTTTGACTTTTTTTCAGCATCCAATTATTAATGGCTCGAATTTTCATATTTTCATTAATGCATTACCTTTATACATAACGCTAGGGTTTATTTTGACATAATCTTACAAGCAAATCAGTTGCACCACTTCCGTCTGTTTCTTTGACGAGACAACCATCACCTCTTACTGCTACAGAACTGGCGCCTTTTGGGAATCTGAGGACAAAGACCCTCTTCAAACAAGGGAGATCAAGGGAGAACAATTCCAGACATGTCATTCAGAGTAACGAGGAGGAGTTTACTGAAGAGACAGGAAAAGGGGACACTCTCATGACAAACAGTGGGTCCTCTTAGAGAGGAGAGGGACAATATGCCCCTCCTGCACTCCAGTTTTACTGGGGATCCCAGGGAAGTTTCCCGAGAGTCCCTCCCAGGTCCACCTCTTGACTTTAGACTGACAGCAGGATGATGACAGCAGACTTTCAAGTCCCCATTGCCAGGGCAACTCTAGGTCACCTTGGCTCATGCTGACTGGTTCTAATTAGATTCTTAATCAATTTTACAGGTGTTATGTTTGGGAGGAATTCTTATCTTCCAGGATCTGGTCTGTGAAAAGGGTCCCAAATATCTCTACCTTTAAAGTAACTTGGGCTTCTCTGTGGATGCTGTTTCCTGCCTGCATTTCCTTGCAGGTAGCAGGTGGTTGCTGAGGAATGGGGCATAGCCTGTCCGCTGAGGCCAGCCAGGGCTGCAGGGAAATTGCTTCTTGGAGAAGAAAGCCTGTGGGGTCCGCACCGTGGGCCCATTCCATAGAATGATTCTCTTAACCTCCTGTTCCCCCATCCTCCTCTGTCTGTCCCCTAATGTTATCAGTCGTGAATGATATCTTTAAACTCTTTCTTTGAGGAACATCAGTTCTTAAGGAATGTTGTTTGAGACAAAAGACTTTAATCATTCTAACCGACTAGGTCGAGGGAGCAACAGCCACAACGAGGGTGGACGTGGTCAGGATTTAGGGAGAGGAGAGGTGATTATGAGCAAGGATTCCCAGAAAGTGTTCTAGAAGATGCTGCAGAAGGAACGGTGGGTGAGCTGGACAAGGCACCTTCCTCTCGCCAGGTGAGGGCAAACAAAGTTGCCTCCTGATTTCTTAGGCCAAATATGCCAAATCTGTGAGAAATAATGATTCTTACACTATTTAAATAGATAAATAGCCTAGGAAAAAATAGCATCATCTTATATTTATCCAGTAAGTCTAGCTCAGCCAAGCCCCAAATTTGACAAAGTGGTAAAAAGAGGAAATCCACAGGCATCCCTTACTTAAGAGAGAGACACAGCATGAACAAAACAGAAATAGGCAGCTTGGTTTAAAAAGTATGCCATGAATTACTTTGTTTCCAAAATGCAAAGTTGACTGAACTTCAGCAAAACCTAGGTGTCCTTCAACAGATGAATGGATAAAGAAAATGTGGCATGTGTGTGTGTATACACATATGTACATATATATATATATACATATATACATACAATGGAACATTACTCAGCCTTAAAGAAGAATAAAATGATGGCATTTGCCAGTAAATGGATGGAGCTGTAGAATATCATGCTAAGTGAAATAAATTAATCCCCAAAACCAAAGGCAGAATGGTTTCTCTGATATGTGGGTGCTAATTCCATAATGGCGGGGGTGCTAGGGAAGAATAAAGTTACTTTAGATTCGGCAGAGGGGAGCGAAGGGAGAAGAGGGGTGGGAAGGACAGTAGAATGAATTGGACATTATTGCCCTGTGTGCATATCTGACAATGTGGCCAGTGTGATTCTACATCATATACAACCAGAAGGAGAAGTTACACTCCATTCGTGTACGATGTGTCAAAGGATACTCTACTGTCATGTATAACTGATTAGCACAAATTTTAAAAGTAGACAAAAAGATATTCATACACTTTGCAGTGTTGACAGATTAAAGAATCCTAAAAGATCAATTTGATTTATATTGAATTTGTGTTGATTAAATTCGACATATGTTCCTATTTTAAAACATGTTTCACCCAGTTAGGATTAGAAAGATGTTTTAACATAATAGTCGGAGCAAACAGAAACCAACATGGAATTCTTAAGAGTGCTTCTGGAGACACAGTGTCTTTATTTGTGACCTGCTGCTCTCTGCAAGGGGCCTGGAATCACGGCCCCTTAGAAAACCGACATCCAATGTCTTGGTGTCTCTCTCCTCAAAAATATTCCCTGATTCATATTTCAATCAATGGGACTAGGGAGTCCTCTCTCAGTTTCTTCCTTTCCCCTCTCCTCTCCTTTACTTTTCCTCTGTTCAATCAATGAATTCACTTTGTATGCTTTGATTTTAGAGCAGTTTCAGATTTACAGGAAAGTCAAGAATACTGTGTCCATGTAACACCCAGCTTGCTATGTCCCAGTTTCCTCTATTGATATTTTTCTATAATGTGGGGTATGTTCCAAAGAGGGAGCAGACACTGATGCAAATTTAATCAATCGAGGTCTACAGTTCCATAAGGGTTTGCTCTTGGTGCTATACATTCTTAAGGTTTGGATAAATGTATAATGATATATCCAGCTTGGTGGCATACAAAACTGTCTGCTGCTCTTAATGGGGTCTGGGCTCTACCCATTTATCCCAGCCTCCTCTCACCCCTGACAATCATTAATCTTTTTTATTGGATCTTTTGCCTTTTCCTGGATGTCACATAGCTGAACTCATAGGGTTTCTACCCTTTGCAGATTGGCTTCTTTGAACTCTCAGTATTCATTTACATTACCTACACATCTTCCTAGTTTCATAGCTCACTGTTGCTCTGTGTTCAGTAATATTCCATTTTGTGAATGTACCACAGTTAGTTCATCCATTCCCCTGCTGAAAGACATCTTGATTGCTTCCAGATTTTGATAATCATGAATTTAGTAGCTATTGCTATTCATGTTTAGGTTTTTGTGCAGACTTAAATTATAAATCATTTTCAAAAATACGAAGAACAGTTTTGTGGATTTTTAAATAACCAAGTATGTTATATCTCTTCTAATAAAAGAGTGCAAACAATAAAAAGCAAAACAAAAAAAATCAAAAACTGAAAGTCTTCACAAGAAATAGTAAAATATTATAAAGCATTTATTTGACCTAGTATGTGAAAGGCCAAATTTTCACGTGAACAGGTAAGGGCATCCAGGAAACTAAGGTATAGAAACAGAATCAATCTGCTGGCTTCATTTAGTAAAACTACACTTTGGGGTATACTTCCTTAAAGCAATTCTTTTGTTCTCGGTAACTTGCCAGGCACTAGACAGATAAATATTCGATGGTCTAAGCGCACCGCGGAAGTTCAGCAGACGCAGATCAAAGATGGAGCCTCAATGTCCACCAAGCTTCACCTGTAAGGGACTGGGCAGGTGGGAGCTACTTTTCCAGTGTTCTTAGGAATTATTTCCCTCTGGTTGTGGTCAGTTTAATGAGGGAGGGTTCCAGCCACATTATTGGATTTTCGGATGTGACTTAAAGTTTCACTTGCTCTCCACCACGAGGGGGTACATTTCAATAGTACATGCTAGAAAACCAGTACCTGGGAAATTTTGGCCAAGAAAACCTTGCTAGAGGTAATGATGATAGTGACATATCATTGTTTTCCCAGAATATTCATGAACAACGTCCTCTTTCACTCTTAGAAGTGTGTCTTTTAGGTGACAGATCGGATGCGCTGCTAGCCTTCCGTAACGTCCACAGACATGATTCTGTGGAATGAATCACGCACACATCCCTGTGCGCTTCCACCCTGTTAATTACATAACGTGCTTAAAATATTACAGAATCCTTTTAGGAAGCAGAACCAGGACTCAAAATTAACACAAATAAAATAAAAATCATCTGGAATCACATCCGCTAAAGATGACATGTGGGTATGTTTCCCCACCCCAGAGAATAGAATCTCAACGTTCACATGTGTATTTCCAACATTCTGCTTTATTTTTAAACTGTTGGATCCGATCGTCTTCCCCACCTTCATTTAGTCTTATGCACTGAACATATTCCCAAGTCGTGAACTATTTTTAAAAAGATGCAGCGTGATGCCTGCGTTAAGTCCTCCGTTATCCAAATACGTCGTGATTGATGCTCCTGTTCTTCCATTGCTGGAAATCTGGGCGGTGGCAAAAACTTACTGGAGTAAATGATCTGGAAATACACATTGTTTCTGCGCCTCTAATGTAGATGGTGTCGTTTTGAGAAATGGTATAGAGGACTGTTGCTATGTACTGTCTACAACCAAACAACTTCTAACTGTGGCAGATCATGAACTCTTAATGCCCCAAAGTTAGGATCTCTGGACAACGTACTTGAATAGATAATGCACCACTTTTAATGAGGGGCTGAGGAATCAGGATGATATCTGAGTTCTCTGCTTATTTGATGGGATGAATTGGATAATTGCGTCAACTTCATTCTATTTCTCTTGCGGAGGATGGAGAGTCAACTGGAGTTCCAGCTGGACGGAGCGGGAACAGATAAGAGACTGGCTGGTCAACTGCGTCAGCAGCTACCGAAGGCCAGACTTCACAGGATGATGCCCATCAAGATTTCACACCAGATTTTGCTCTTCGTTGGGAACAAGTGATGATTTGCATCATCTTGGGAACTATGGATTTAGGATCCGTCTTTATGGCTAGTTTCTTCCTAGTCAGAGGAAAGATCACATGAAACCGTCTCACTCTGTCTACCCCAATTCCAGACAATGAACTTGTAATTTGGCACATAGATATTTTATCCGTTTTCTTATTAGAAAGAATGTTAGGCCAGGCGTGGTGGTGCATAGCGGTAATCCCACTGGCTCAGGAGGCTGAGACAGGAGGATTTCTAAGTTCAAGGCCAGCCTCAGCAATTTACCCAGACTCTGTCTCAAAATAAAGAGGGCTGGGGATGTGGTTCAGTGGTTAAATGTCCCTGGATTCAATTCCTAGTAATAAATAAAGAAAAATAAATAAATAAATAATAAATAAATCGCGCGATGATAATATGTTTATTGTAGACAGTGCAAAAAAAAAAAAAAAAAAAAACCTAAATATAAAACTATCAACTGCAGTTACTATGGTGATAGTGTTAAATCAATGCCTTTGGAGACCTATTTTGCAATTTATGTTCGCCATGAGTGAGTAAACTTCTCAAGATCCTTTGACCTAATTAGCTATATAGCCTACAAATCCCGGTTGGAGAGAGACAGAGAGAAGTCAACAAATAGCTTCTGTGATAAAAGGAGTTTAAATTCATCAACATCTGTTGTTTAATTTAAAGGACAATATAATTTAGTTGTTTCCTTGAAGTCTCTTAACCTTCAAAAGTTTCTCCAGAAATTGAGTATCAAAATACTCTCTTGGCAAGGTTTCACTCAATTTGTATCTACATACAGGAGCAACGTATAGTGATATTTTGCTACTTGTGAACTACTGAGTATTTAAAAGAAAAAAAAATTAATATTTTGGTCATCTTTTGGAAAGATTTATGCGCCCAAAGCTTTGGTCCCTAGGGTTTGACTGTTTATTGGCAGCTAGGGGGACCTAGCTGGAGTTCTTTAGGTTATCACACTGGGAGACAAACATCTCTTCTTCTTTCCTGGCTTGTGAGGTCAGTCTGTCCTGCCACCAGATTCCATCTCACGAGGATGTGCTGTTCTGCCACAAGTCACAGAAAGGAGCCAACCAATCACAGGTCTGTACCTCCAAACACTGTAAGACAAAAATCAACCTTTTGTCTTCCTAAGTTGCCTGTTTCATGTAATTTGTTCTAGTAATGTGAAGTTGACTAACGCATATTTGAACAAGCCTTTCAATGCAACACAGGAAGATGAACATCCATTTATATTTTTCTCAGACTTCCTATCTGGGAAGAATAAAAATTATAAGTATCATTAGTAGAACAAGAGTAGTTATTTCTTTCAAAGTAAATGTCACACAAGATTTCAAGTTTGTTTTTTTCCCCCCTATCTCTTTTCTTCTCCTACTACATAAGCCATGCTGGAAATACTGTTCCTTATTCATATTTTTAGTAGTCAATACATTTAACTGCAGATCTCCCTATTCAAAAGCTTTTAGTATACATTAAATTCAATTTCTGAATTCCATATTAGAGTCGAGTGTAAGAGTTGGTATATGGTAGATGCTCAATTAACAGTGAACAGATGAAATTCAGATTCAAGTCAACCATTATTGTTGGTTGTGCTACTCAGTGAATAAAAACATGAGGGATTTAAGTATTCTAGATTTTACAGGGTGCATGGACTTTCCAATAGGCCTACAACATAGGAACCAGACCAGAGTTCAATTACCTCCGATTTTCATCAAGAGAAACAGAGAAAAAAGAAAATGTGACCTGAGTAATTTATGGAAGAACTTCCTGATAGGAAAAAACTGCAGTAAGTTACAGAGGTGAGAACCTTTCTCTCTAATAGGGACACTCATTCCGTCATTAAATGTAACTCTGTGTCAGACGAGTAACTAGAACATTGGTCTCTCTCGTCGCCTTGATCCTTTGATTCCATTACCATCCAATGCTTTAAACTTGAAGCTCTCACCCCAGCCTGTCAGGCAACGAGAAACACTGACATTTCCCATGACATGCCGCCCGGATTACCTCATTGGAATGTAATCATTTGCAATTATGCAAAAAATTGAAAAGCAAGATCTACACTCAAATGTACTGTACAAATTCCATTTACCATGTAATTGCTTATATTGGCAATCTCTGTATTGACTTTCCCTAAGCAGGGCTCAAATTAAATGAATCTGTCTTTCTTATAAAATGATCATTCAACTCATTTGAAACAGTTTCACAGTCAACATACATTTGTAGGATATTCATGGCAAATAACATATCATAGCACAATTGTGGATTTTTATCTGCTAGCAATTATTCCACTATCTGGCATTGCTTTACGAAAAGTCAACATATTGTTAAAAACTCTATCCATCAGGCAAGGACAGCAGGGGACACATTAGTTCAAATTCTGAGCTAAATAAGCTTCAATTCGGCTTACCCCGGGAGGTATTCCTCATACATTTCCCCTAAATCTCTCGTCTCTGATCTCTAACAAGATAAAGGGACAATTATTGTCTCATCATTATTTGCAAAGGGCCCTTTAGTCCAAAACCAGCACTCCTCCCCGGCCAAACTTAAGTAAATAAACTTCAGTAAATGAGGAAAATGTTTTAAATAATCTCATTTAGAGAAAAAATTAGCTAAAATATCTGTAATTGCACCTTTATGGTTTTATAGAACTTGTACTAAGAATGCTTCAAATGACTTAGACTTCATTGCATGGCAAATGGTACATCTCAATAAACTTCCCAATACAATTCTCAAAATTGTTATGTAACCATTTCTGCACATTAACCTTAGAAATATTAAGGTTTTCATATGGAAATATAGAAATGATAAAACAATGAATATTTGAAATACTTTCCTCTAAAATTAAAAAATTCCAAATCTACTACCATTTGAGACCTTTCTTTACTATCACTGACCCTTTTGCTTCTGCACCTTAAGTGTGTTGTTCTGTGCTGGGCGTGGTGGTGCACACCTGTAATCCTGGCAACCTGGGAGGCTGAGACAGGAGGATCACAAGTTCAAGGCCAGCCTCCATTATTTAGTAAGGTCTCAAGCAACTCAGTGAGACCTTGTCTCTAAATAAAAATATAAAAAGGGGACTGGGGATGTGACTCAGTGGTTGAGCACCACTGGGTTCCAGCCCCAGTACCAACAACAAAAAGAGTTCTCTGCTCTGTGTTTCAACATGTAAAAATAGACATTGTCCACTGTTTTGTTGATTTCAGTTGTTAGAGAAGGCCTCCTTCCATTAGCTTTCAAAAATCAGATTTGGGCAGCCCTGTGGCTGGACCCTCATTCAAAAGCTCACCAAATACTTCATCAACTGGTAAGAAAAGTCCAGAGGTGTGTCTTTCAAATGAAGGTGCTCTTCCCTCCCGTGGGATGTTCAGCCTCTCCGACGGCATCTTTGATCACCGTCCTGACGCAGGTGAGTGCCACAGCAATCTAGTGAATACTCAATATACTAAAACACACCTGGCCCAGCCTCACGAAGCCCCAGTGTCCATGGTGTGAAGGCTGAGGAACACTTGTATCAAAGAAGGATCCGTCAATGTGTCATTAGAAGGTCCAACGTCAAAGTCCAGCCCCACCGAGGGTCACATCAGACAATGAATGTCACCACCTCGTTATGATAGAAAGATGTCTATCGCCCGTCTCGTGAGCTGGGGACAGCCACACATGCCACACAGATCGAAGGTGAGAATCAGAGTTAGCAAACTATATTAAGATATTCTGGGGACTCAAAAAGCAGCTTATGAAAGAGTGCCTGATAATCAGACCTGTGGAATGCACGCCGATCTAATGAAATACCTGCCCTGAAGGCATCCTTGAACTTTAATGCAGTCTCCTCATTTACCAGACTTGTGTTTATTAGGATACTGTGACACAGTAAAAACATATTTTTGGTCTGCAGCCCAGGGACCTGCACGGGGCTCGTGGAATTTCTCAACGGACGGTTGTACCAGGGCAGATTTGGTATCCAGGGCAGGTGCCTTTCACCCACACCAGAGCCTATCCCGAGGAGATCTGGAAAGCTTCAAGGTTGGTCAGTGCATCTGTGCGCCAGGAGGACTGTGTACCCCACATGCCATGGCCACCCTGAGTTCAGGAGCCTTCCTGACCTCACCCCAGGTGACGTGCCTCTGGCCATTCACCTGCATTCTTTAGGCTATGCTTTAAAATAAACTGGTGATTTAAATGAGGCACTGCAATGAATCATCCAGGGGGCCGTGGAGCCTCTGCCTGCATCCAGGCTGGACAGGAGAAGGAGCCCCGAGGGGCCTGGGGACCCACGGTGTGTAACGGTACCTGGAGGGACTGCACTGTGGCACTCGGACCTCACCCTCAGGGTGGGCACTCTGCTGGGTGGTGGCAGTCCTATCTGAGTTAGCTTTGAAGATGCCCCTTCGGTATCTGCAGGGAATCTGAGAATTAATGGGTTTAGAAAAGCCAAACGTTTGGTATCAGAAGCGCTGGGAATAAAAGCAGATGACAGGGGTTATTTTCGCTCTTCCTGTGTGCTTCTGTCCTAGAGGACATCCAGGTCCTCGGGGTCCCGGCACACTGGGAACCTGCTGACCGAATCGCCGTCCTGCTGCTGCCTGACGCAGGGCCTGGACGCAGGCAGGAGGGAGCGGGGCCTGGACGTGGGCAGGTGCGGGCGTCACAAGGGGCCCAGGCGTGGGCAGGCGAGGGCGTCGCATGGGGCCCAGGCGTGGGCAGGCCGGGGCATCACACTGTCAGGTCTTATTTTTGGTGGGTCGGTCTTTTAGAGTAACTGGCTCAGGGTCTCCCATGATGTCCAGTCCAGAAGTCACCTGGCTCTCCGTCACCCCGCAGGAGGGTCCCCTCTGGGACGGCTCACCAACGCAGCTGCAGGAAGGGGCCTCGCTTCCCTCTGACCGTCCCCAGGACCTCCTCCCCTCACCCCGCAGCCCTCCGCAGAGGGTTGGAGGCGGCAGCCGGCTCTACCACCCAGACTCACGGACAAACCGGAGGGAGCGGGGGTGGAGGAAGTGGCCGGCACAGCGGCCTCGGGGAGAGAGGATGGAAGAATGGGTGGGCGTGTCACGAAATCAGCTCCTCCTCCTCCTGCTCCGCCTCCTCCTGCTCTCCCTGCTCCTGCTCTTCCTGCTCCTCCTCCTCCCGCTCCTGCTCCTCCTCTTCCTCCTGCTCCTCCTCCTGCTCTCCCTGCTCCTCCTCCTCCCCTTTCTGCTCCTCCTGCTCTCCCTGCTCCTCCTCCTGCTCCTCCTCTGCTCTACTGCTCCTCCTCTTCCTCCTGCTCCCCCTCCCCCTCCTCCCCCCTCTTCCTCCCTGCTTTCTAACCCTAACTAAAGCTCACTATCTCTTGGAAGTCTTCATGACCCCTTCTGCTTGGGACAATTTACTTAGCTTCTTTTCTCTGTTCTATATTTTTATCACATACAAGTCATCAGCATAGTGTAACTGAATTGCTCAGCCCTCAAGCTGAGATGGCCCATTTTGGTCTGTCTGGAATGAGACTCAGGAATATGCATTCATTTAAAAAAATTTTTTTGTGTGGTGACTCTCATGTACAGTCATATTAAGGAACCATTCATTATTATAGAGGAGGAAATTGCAAATCTGCACAAAGCAAGTTCAGAAATTCTTTTTGAAAAGGTAGTATTTGTAATCTGGAATCGACTTTCCTGGATAAATCATAAAAACAAGAATGAGGTGTGTCTGGAATAACATTCTCATGTAATAATCCCCCATCATTGGCAGACAAACAATGACTGATAGATTAATTTCACTGTTTCCGAGTCACTTGTGGTTACCACTGAATGACTTTGTAAGAAAAGGAATGTCATTCCTGTAGCTCTCTAAGTGAAAATTATATTTTTTAACTTAAATTACGTAAAGCGCTTGTTCCTCATTCTTAGACTTGGTGACATCCATTGGCATCCAATAGCAGTAAATAGGCTAAATGTCTAAACATCATTTTTAAAAAAATCAAAGCACACAAAATGGTCATTTTGTTTCCCAGAGTAAAGACAATTTTAATTGCCACTGCTAGAGCTGCTTCTTCCCTGACTGGATCCCATTACTTGTTATTTCCTCTCTTCTCCTCTTTTGATTTGTGGTAGCCTAGCTGGTCACAGTGTGATATGTTACTACTCTTGGAATAGTTCATGCAATTTTAACTGTTACCTGAAGAAACAGAAATGGTACCAAGTTCAATGTTATCAGAAATTCAGATTTAGAATTCACTGGCATATTTTAAAATTTGTCAAATGAACAAGATACATGTTTACCTGTGGGATAGCAGAATATGTACATATGAAACAGAAAACATAAAATAATGTTCTAGTGTTATGACCACTTCTAGCCACATAGTAAATTTTTAATTTATTTCGAACACATTTCAAAGGGGTATATGGACCTATTTTTCCTAATATGTGATATTGAATGCACTTATAGCCACAGGGTAATTTTTGAAATATCCTGGGCACTTGAGAATAATGATAGGAACTTTTTTTTTTTTTTTAAAAAAAAGGATTATCATTATAAAAACACAAATGCAAAGTAATGTTACTCCAAGATCATTCATGGCAGCATTGGTTTTGACAGCAGAATATTGAAAAAATTTAAATGCCACACCACTGGAGATGAATTGAATAAATGAGTGGTATATTTACATAGTAGAGAACTGTGCAGCTATTTAAAAAAAAAAAAAAAAAAGCATACTTGCTCTTATGATAGGATAAGCAGGGATTTTCATTACATAATATCACCTAACAAAGAAATATTAAGGTGCAGACTATTCAATGCGCTCCCATTTGCTGGTTCTGCCTTCCCCAGATTCAATCAATCCTAAACCAAAACTGTCTGGAAAGAATGGCCCCTGGAATAAACAGCACAGACTTGTTTTTGCCAAGATTCCCTAAACAACACAGCAAGACAACTGTTAACCCAGCACTTCCATTGTATTAGATAGCAGGAGGAATCCAGAGGCCATTTACAAGACACAAGAGGATGTGCATAGGGTATAAACAAATACCACCTCGGTTTAAATAAGGAACTTAAGCATCCACAGATTATAGTAGCCTCAGGAGGTGCTGGAACCAATCCCCCATGATACCCAGGGATGAATGTACAGAGTCAATCTCCCGTGACGACATTATTAACATGCATCCATGTTTCTTTTATATGTGAGTTTGTGTGCAGGTATCTACATGCCCTTAGTACTTGTTTTGTGAAGAAACACCAAAATAATGCAAAACTAAATATTTTCTTGGGCGGCTCGGGTTGTGGCTCAGTGGTAGAGCACTTGCCTGGCATGTGTGAGGCCCCCGGCATGTGTGGGGTTCGATTCTCAGCACCACCTATAAATAAATGAATGAAAGAAAGGTCTATCAACATCTAAAAAAAAAATTAAAAAAAATATTTACTTGGACGTGGATCAGGGGAAACAGCATAGGAAAGAAAGGAATAGAAATGAGCCTTTCAGGAGTTTTCTTTTTTGTGCTGTACTGACTTTTGACCCACTCATAAATGTTTTAACATACACAAAGGGAAAATAAACTCAAGACAAATGCCAAAAAGCGACTCCTAAAATGGAATCGAAAGGAAAAAAAAATGAATATAGATGTAAGATGTCAATGCCCAGAAAGAGAGAAAAATTTCACCTTACAGCAGATCAGAGTACAGCCTTCGTTTCTTGGCAAAGAAATTTTGAACTTCATGTGGCAGGCTCCTTGTTGGTCGAGGGAATTAACATATGGATCTTGCAAGGATTTTGCTCGAATAACTCAAAAGGCAAATGAAAACATATACCACTGTTTTGGAATCACTGTTCTCCGTGGGAGAAAAGAGAGATGCAAATACCGCATTAAGGAAGAGGAGGAAAAGCTCAGAGTCCCTGCCTTCTGAGGAGAAGTGGTGATATAAATTCATGGTTTAAGTATATGAACATTTCCTTACTACACTGAAAGGATGAGATGAAATTGTACTAACAATTCATTCACTTTCCAGAACATATTTTCTATGCTGTTCCCTGCATGGGTGAGGAGGACCAGGTAGTGGGAAGGAAGAGAACCTTCTAGAACAGGACTATTTTGGCATCTGGAACACAGAAATACACAGTGAACCTGAATTATGGACCAATGGGAGCATTTTCTATACCTTCCCATCAAAATATCCCTTTATAAAAACAGATAGCAAAAAAACATATATGGGTTTGCTCACTAAATCATAAAAGAATGTGTATCCAACCATTGACCAGAAGTACATTAGACGAGTTATATTATCCAAATTTCATAATTTTAATTTTTTAAAACAATAAGGATTATCAGAAAAAGCAATTAAGATATATTTTAAAGATATGTTGAATGATGTTGATTTCTACTTATTTTTAAGCACTGCCTCTAGAAGGAATTGTGATTTTCTTTTAATATCCTATTTCTCACATATCTCAAATTGTATTGTAGTGTACTCTACTGCTGAGTTCAGGGGTGTTAAATGCAGAATACAAGAGTCTCTACAAAGGAAAAAAAAAAGGATAAAAACAAGGAAGCCAAAGACTGAGAGACTGTTTTTACTGTACGGATCTAATAAAGAAGGGGCTGCCATCAGTTTATCCAACAAATGTGCATATATCTGACTATGGAGCTCCTTTAAACTAATAAGAAAAGGAGGAAGAACTCATTCAAAAACTCAGGAAAGAACCTGAATGAACAGTTCAGAAAGAAGAGGAACAATTTGTCAATTTATAAGAAAGAGCTCATGATCATAATGCAAGATCAACCCCAAGGAGTTCCTTCCTCAGACCTGTTAGGACAGACTTGCCTGGTAGCCTCGCTGTTCCTATTAATCTGTTTTTCCAAAGGTTAGAGTCATCCTTAACACACAGACGTTTCCACCAAGGTGCTGTCAATCACTTGGCTTTGCAGCTTTGACAGGTACATACTGATGTCTAGTTCTGTGATTGGCCAGGCTTCCTGATATCAATGGAGTGAGTTGGTATGTACCAGATCCAGGCATTGGCAAACACCTTTTCTTCCTTGTCAATGTAGTACAATATTATAGAATATGAACCTGAGTGTGTACTACTTTTGTTTGTTACTATCATGTGCTTAATCACAGGTCAATATAACTTAACTTTTAATAATAGCTATGTTTACCAATGGGCTCACAAAACCCCTAAATATTAACAACTGGCTTCCAAAAGCTATTAATAACTGGCTCCAGAACATTCCTATGCCTCTTTCAGTCTCATCTCAAATAGATAACATGCCAAATTAAATAAATGTATGTCAATTAAAACTCATGTTAGCACATGGAGGAAAAATACAATAATAATTATAGTTGAGTACTTTATTTCTACAAGTCCCTTGGAATCTTACATAGTCAACCAGACAGAAACGTACACAGAAGGTCTTAAGAACATGACTATTATTATTCTCTACATGTGGATTTCATTACTGTTTGGTAGACAGATGGCAGATAGACAAATGATCATGATCAACAGCAAAAACTAATGACGTTTTTAACATCTATGGTGCATTCACGAAAAGGCTTATTTTGCTAGCCCAAGAAAGAAAGCGTCAGTAAATTACAAAGTCTCAAAATAAAAACTGTAAAAACTGACGAAATAACATCCCCCCCCCGCAAAAAAAAAAAAAAAAAAAAAAAAAAACCACACTCACCAGTGATTGTGTTATTTGTGTGGATTGAGATAACATTAGAAATAAAAGACAAAAATGTAGCTAAAATTATATGTGAGAAATTCTAAATTATATTTCATGAGAAGTGAATCATTAGGCTAAGAGATGAATACACAGATCAGAGAAGTGACAGAAGTAGTTAATTAGTACTTATGAGTTATAATGATAGCTTTGAGTACACTTTCTAGAAAAGAAGAAAATCCAAAACTATGGCTTTCTAGTTATTAAATTCATTAAACTTTCAAGAGTAAAACAGAGAAAAACAGTGAGTCAAACAAACAAATACCAGGAATATTTTAAAAAGCAAAATATTTTAAAAGCAAATATTTAGATTATGTAAAACTCCTAATCAGATGAACAGATAAAAAGTCATTAAAATCTTTGAAATGGTTATCTAAAATTTTTCTCTTGGGAAAATCATCAAGCTTAAAGTTCCTTGTGAATGATGCCTACTCAAAATTCAAGGATCCTTTTTAAATGAGTTCTTATCAATACAGAAGATGATGGAATACTTGTCAATTCATTTGATAAGGTCACTGTTTTAGGTCACTTGATAAGGACAGTGTTTTAAAAAATGGAATTAAAAATCAATTTCATTATGAACAAAGATTTGTAAAAGAGTAAATTCAATTATTAATCCAATTTTACAAAAACAAACCCTGATTTTAGAGTGTATAGGAGGTTTGTTTGATCTTCATATTATACATGAGACAATTGGAATGTAGTCAAGTAAAAAAATTTGTTCAACCTTAACCAACTAGTTAGCAGCAGAACTCAAATTAAGGTTTATCCAGATCTTGTTGACTCAAACCTTTGCTATCACATGCTGGTCTCTAAATAACTGCTGAATATTACAAGGCACCTACACTCTGCCTGTCTGAAGTAATCCACATCCATTCCATTCCTAATACTCAAAGTGTTGTGTGACTATATGCTTTATCTCTCTTCCCAGTAGCCTCTGGCAAGTTTGAAAATAAAACCTAAGAATTTAATATTTTCCCCTTAGGTTAAAAAATATAAAACACAGTCCTTGTGGAACAAAGTAGAATGTAAAACAGAAAAATAAGAAAGACAACATCACACTGATTTTTGTTTGAAAATTGTATACAATTTTTAAAACCCATGTTATATCCTAAGCATCTTAAATTAATGAAATTATAACATAGTCAATGAAACCATGGAAGTATGTAAACTAATATTTTAAAACACAACAGCATGAAAAAGTGTTAATAAATAATCCATTCCTCTTCTTGTTTTAAAATAGCCTTTAGTTATTCACACAGCTTGGGTTATTTCCTTGGTAAGTGAATTTGTCTTCTTTAAAAGGGTGGTTTTGTTTTGGTATATGAATTATATGTCCATAAAAATGTATTTTTTAATTTAAACTATAAAAAGAGTGATCTACAGATTCAGTGCACTGTCCACCAACATGCCAATGCTATTCTTTGTTTTTAATTGTTTGTTTTTAGTTGTAGATGGACACAGTACCTTTATTTTATTTATTTTTATGTGGTGCTGAGGATCAAACCCAGTGCCTCCTGCATGCCAGGCAAATG
Source organism: Sciurus vulgaris (assembly GCF_902686455.1). Taxonomy (NCBI): domain Eukaryota; kingdom Metazoa; phylum Chordata; class Mammalia; order Rodentia; family Sciuridae; genus Sciurus; species Sciurus vulgaris. Next base: position 16,893,980 of record NC_136480.1, read on the forward strand.
CTCTACCTACCACTGAGCCACAACCCCAGCCCCAGTGATATTCTTGATAGAAATAGAAAAAAAAATCCTAAAATTCATATAAAAGAATAAAAGACCCAGAAGAGCCAAAGAAACTCAGAGCAAGGAAAAAAAAAAAAAACCAAAAAACAAAAAACGCAATGCTAGCGGAATCACAATACCTGATTTCAAATTACACCTCAGAGGTACAGTAACCCAAACTGCAAGGCACTGACATAAAAGCAGACAGACCCAGGGAAGAAAAGAGACAAACCCACACAGATAACAGAAATATCTGATTCTTGACCAGGTACCAATGCACACATAGGAGTAGACACCCTTTGTAACAGAAGGTGCTGGGAATACTGGAAATCCACAGGTAGAAAAATGAAACTGAGCCCTAACTCTCAGCCCTCAGCCAGGTTGGGTGGAGCAAAGACCCAGGAATCGTACCTGAAACTTTGCAATTGTTAAAGAAAACCTAGCATCAGCCCTCCATCATATTGGCCCAGACACTGACAAGACACCTAAAGGTCAACTAGGAAAACTAAAAATCAGTAGGTGAGATGCCACCAAATTAAAAAGCTCCTGCACAGCAAAGGAAATGATTAAGGATGTGCAGCAACAACCCACAGAACGGGAGAAAATCTCCGCCATCTTTTCCAACTGAGGACTGATAACCAGAAAGCATCAAGAACTCAAGAACCTTGACCTTCAAAGAATCAAGTGACCCCATGAGATGGAGAAACGAACCGAACAGACGCCACTCCTGAGAAGAATGACAAATGTCCAACTGTGTGAAAAATGTTTGCTATCTTTGTCCATCTGGGAAATGCAAATCCAAGCACTGGGGCATACAGCCTCACTCCAGTTAGAATGGCAATCATCCCGAACATAAATAACAATAAATGCTGGTGAGGATGAGGGAAAGAGAACCCTTCTGCATCACAGTTGGAAACATGAATTAGTACAGCAACTACGGAGATCAGTATGGAGGGTCCCCAGAAAGCTAGCGATACATGCACCAAATGGTATCCAAGTGAACCACTCCCTGGTGTTCATACAGAAGAAGTAAAGTCTGCACACCTTAGAGGTGTCTGCAGATCTCTCCTTCCTGTAGCACAACTCACAAGAGCCAAGCTATGCAACCAGCCCCGGTGCCCATCAACAGACGAATGGATAAAGAAAATGTGGGGTATAGACACAATGGAGTCTCATTCTGATGAAGAACAAAATGATGTCATTTGCAAGAAAAATGCACGGAACTAGAGATTGTCATCTTGAGCGAAATAAGTCCCATTCACAAAGAAAAGTCTCACAGGGTTGCTCTCACATGTGGAGGTCAGAGGGAAAACTCAAGAGACCCGGAAGTAGAAAGGAGAGCATTAGGGTTGAGGACGGAATCAGAGGGAGGGAGGAGGAGAGAGGACTGGGAGATGAAATTGATCACTTTATTATTTATTTACTTTTTACTAGGGACTGAACCCAGGGGCACTTAACCAACTTGAAGACAGGGCCTCGCTTGTTGCTGGAGGCTGACTTGGAACTCATGATCCTCCTACCTCAGCCTCCTAAGCCACTGGGATTCCATGGGTGCACCTCTGTGCCCAGCACACATTATGTTTTCATGTACGTACCCGTATCCCACAAGGAAGCCCGCTATTCTGTGTAATTCATATGCACTTATAGAACATCAATTTCTCTGTGGCATAGCAGACGGGGGCAGTAGGTGGAGATCATTCTTTTCCCACCTGTGACCAATCACTCTCCCTTCCACTTACAAACTGGGATCAGCCACCTCCAATACAAATCGTCTTTTCTTTTTTTCCCCTTTTATTTTTGTGCACAGAACATACCGCATTCTATGCATCAAATAATGAATTCCACAAAGCTATGAACGGGACCTATGGGTAAAATCCATTTTATGTTTATATATTTCCACTTATATCTAGGGGTCGGTTCTATGTATTGTCTTTCTTACGACGTGAGAACTAGAAGTTAAAAATGTACATTCTTCCTGTAATGGCTCACCCTTCTCACCTGAGGGGCTCCCACCTTTGAAACAGGAGTGAGTCCTCGGTTATGAGAGGTTTTGGCAGATGTGTTCCTTGTGAGTGGGTTTCTCAGGCTGTGAAGAAAGTCATCTGACGATGGCTGCCTATTTGTATGAGTGGTTCTTGATGTGCTGGTGTTTGAGGCTTGGGGATTAAGCAGGGGGGCTGGATGTGATTGGCCTATCAATGGGAAACACCAAGTATGGATTATCATGAACGGTGACAGTACGTTTCAAATTCACCACGAACTACTAAACGCTGTTGACTTGACCATTAGTAACTTTTATTTAGACACGTCACGTGTTTAAATAATAGACACGTGAAGATTTTAATGTGTGTCTAGATATGTGTATATGTATTCACATACAAATTCACATACACATCTATGACATCAGCATACCTAATGGAAATCTAAAATAAAAATTTGTACCTGTGAAACAATCCTCAAATATTTTTCCTCAATATTATAAATTTGCCAATCCCTAAGCCAGCAAACATCCCTGAAACCCAATTAGAAAGAACTGATTCCGTTAGAACTTGAAATCGTTACCTCTTGCTCTGCTTTAGCTGGTGGGTGGCTATGGCAGGAGGCAGGTTAGGAGAATGGTTCTGGCCGTGGACTTGCTAACTGGGTGTCTCTCTGAACTCGGCCAATGCTTTCCAGGCTGACTGTGTGACGTCAGATCTCCAGGCCTACTTCACAGATACGCCATGTTTTGGGCAGCTTTTTGGTGCCGTGACCAAAAGGCCTGACAAGTTCACATATGGAGGAAGGGCATGGCGGAGGAAAGCAGCTCAGGACCGGGCAATCAGGATGCAGAGAGAGCTCCCCTCACTAGGGGCAAAATACAAACCCCAAAATGCACATCCCCCGTGACCTACCTCCTCCAGCCACACACTACCTACCCAAGGTCACACCTGGTTGATCTGCATCAGTGGTTAATCCACCGATTAAGTCAATTACCTCATGACCTAATCGTTTTGCCTCTGAACCTTCTTACATTGTCTCCAACATGAGATTTTGGGGGACACCACATATTCAACCCCTAACACTGTGTCAGAATCTGTAGGACAGATTTTTTCTCTATATCAAGAAAATCAGGGTAATAGGTTCCTTGATTTAAAAGACTGGATCGAAACCAGTGGACAAGATGAAAGCTTCTACTTAAACCAACCTCTTTGATCCAGTTATTTAGACTCTCCAGCCTGTTTCTTCAAAAGAAAATAGATGATTAGGGAATTTGGAGGATGGAATTGACATACCTAGGTAATTCAGAGGGCCTGACAAACTATTTTCAATCTGTGTTTGCCTCTCCTTTTGGTTTTTACCTTTGCTGTGGACAAAGGAAGATGAGCAGGCTACTTTCTCTCTTAGTAGGTGCCTGGCACAAAGTGAGGTACCGCAACAGTGACTGAGCTCCTCCATCTGCCAAAGTCCTTCCACGGAGGACACCTGACGGCGTATGTCCAAATATTTGACACTCCTCCACCAAGGAACACATTGATGCTTATGTCTTTAAAGTTTCTGCATTCAATGCTTTTTTAGGAGTTAGTCCTTAACTCATACCTTAAGAAGTCTACACTGTATTGCAACTTCATCTGCAGAATCACTTAAAATTCACAAAGCCTTGTATGATCACACATCAAATGTCACAGTCTGGCAGTTAATCTTATCGAAAGGTTAGTTATGCAGAGCACCTGCAAAGGTGTCTGAACTGCAGATCCCCCGGATTTGATGCTAAAATGGAGCTGAAGGTAAAATCCAGTCGAGGACTGGAAAGCAGCTGTGCGTTCACGGAACACGGGGCATCTCGGTCTTTCCAAACTTCCAGCATATTTTCCATTGTTGGTCGGTAACAGTGACAAAGGACACAGAACAACCACAGCCTCCAAACAGGAGGTGAATTGAAGGTTCATTTCTCTCTGTACCTGAAGATGGAAAATTCTTTTAAAAAGAGGTGATGGCAGAGTCCGTGCCTTTTAATCATCCGCTAAATTAAGAATTTTTTTTTTTTAGGATAGCCTATTGCTGTACATTCTCAATTAGAGATGTGTAAATTATCTTCAGTGTGCAGAAAAGTTTAAATATTAATCTAGTCCCACTGTGCGGAACGGCTCTGATCGGAATCCGCAAGGCTGTGTACCCTGGGAATGTAATCGTTAATATTTAACTCATTCCAAATATAATTAAGAAGGACAAACTGCTGGGGAAAAGGGGGAAAAAAGAGCAGTCCCTTTTGGATGACACATTTTTGATTGCTTCTTAGACACACACATCTAGAAGGGCCGGGTAGATCACGAGAGGGATTATAACAGGCCGGCTCAGGTGCATTGTCTGATTGGTGGGGCTGGTTGTCTTCAATGCCTCTAGTTCATGATCAACCAGTGGGAGTGTCGCCAGCACTGCTCCTGGTGGTGGCTCGGTCCTGGAGGGCCAGACCACAGCTATCCGAAGACCGAATGTGGCCGAGTCCATTCACGATGACTCTTGGTGGAGACTGTAAGGGCTCCTGATATGGCAGGGGCTTGACATTAGTGAAAAATGCACTGAGTCTTTAGGAAAAGATCGTTTTATGATTACTGCGATGGCACCGTATTCCTCCGGGGAGTGTTTACCATAAAAATGGGGATTTTTATTGCATTATAACAATGCCGTTTATTTCTTGACGCTACAGTAAGGAGTCACTAATGTCAACATGGGTAACATATTGGAAAATAGACGGTGGGACTCAACTCTTTGCAGATGGAATGAGCAGACAGAAATTGGAAGGTGCTTCATTCAATTCCACCAGGGTAGAGCTTATGGCTCTGGTTCACACTAAGACGCCACGCTAAGAAGGCTGTCTAACGTATTGGTGTCCAAAGACGTCAGGAAGTAAATGCAAAGAGGCAATACTGCAGCTGACAAAAATTCAAGCAGCTGTTGCACGAATTATCTCCCCGGAGAGCAAGAACAGCGCCTCTGCTTGGCAATGTGTGGAATCCACCACCACTGCCTTGTACCAATTTGGGGGTAGATTCGGCTCCCGTTGTCATTGCAGGACTCAGTCACTCTCGCAAGCACTGATTGGGTGGTTCGCATGTAGGTCCGCTTGGGTTTTTAAGAGTCCTGGAAGCACCGTCTTCCTGCGTCTGAATTTCTAACTCTGCGAACTTTTCAATATAGTACTCAGGGATGACCTTGCGTCTTGCTCTAGCACAGTCTCCTGACTTGGGAGTAGGTGTGCGTGGGCAGGGTACGCAGGGAGAGCAAGCCAGGGACCAGAGTAGCTCCGATGGCTCTCCAGACCCCTGGCTGTGGGGAGCGGACCTGCAGGCTCAGACTTCCCCTCCAGAGCATGCGCAGATCTCACCTGCCAGGAACACCTGCCAGCCTTGAGTGAAGAGGCCAGGGGTACGCAGGCTGGTCCATTCTTGCCCAGTGAGGCATCCCTGAACAGCATCCTGCTTAGGAAATCCCCACTGGCTGGACAAAGAAGTTTGTAGACCTGAGCTCAATCTGGGTCTCTTCCTGTTCAACTCCACTTCCCTCCTCCCATTCCCAGGGGACCCAACTGCTTTTTCAGCCCGAAGGCTCCTTCTGGCTACCCCCAACCATTGTCCCTTTCTGCTTCACAGGTTATTTCCAAAAAAAAAAAAAACTCCGAATTGAAATTGGTGCATACAGTTATGTATGCGTGGGGAGGCGTGTTCTTTTCTGGAACCATGTGTGTTTCTATAATGTAAACTAGATCGACTACAGTTGGCACGAGCAGGAAAAATAACCAGTAAAATAGGAAAATTGCATTAGTCTGCATTTGATCTTCCCAGCATGTTAATATTTTGAAGCCTTCTGGGACAATATTTCCCAGAAGTAAAAGAGAAAACCTCCAGGAAAGAGAAAAATGACATAAGCACCCTTCATTTGTACCAACAGTGGCTTCAAGAACCACAAAGCTCTCTAGAATCCCTTCACAGAAAATGCAAATGAACCTGAGAAGACATTTCCTCCCTGCTGGGTTGGGGGGCGGGATTCATGGATACAGAAGTTCACATATTTTATTTTGAGAGAACTGGTCTCAATCAAAACAAAATCCCTCTAAGGAAGTTTATGTAGGAGAGATAGAAAGGAATCTTGAGGGGGAAAAAATCGATCAATTTTCATCTTTGATACCAAATTGATGGATTATCTCACAGTCAAGATATAACCACATTGGTACTTCTATTAGGATTATTATTTTTACGGGTGTTTCAGTTACCATGTTAGATCAGTTTTAGTGTTCTGCCTTATCTTATTCTTTCCAAAAATATCCTGTTGCTCTGCATGGTGATTCTATAGAACATGAGATTTTCCTATATTGTAGTGGAAACTTCAAGCATTTCCATAGAAATATAGTTTAGTTTCTTCTTTTCCAACACCAGGGTCTAGCAAATTAAAAGATTTATACACAAAGACTGGTCCCCAAATGAATTTCTGGGACCTAATTTAGAACTCAAAAAGTGAATTTCTGTGTCTTTTGTGCAACTGACTGTCCTCTGTTTGTATTCAGGTAGAGGATAGATCAGCCCAAGTTCAAGAAAGGTCAATATGGAAAATGCAAAATATAAGAAAATAAGTGCAAATAAGTACCTATACAAGTTCTGCTAACACTGGCTAGTCACTATCAAAGTGAATCTTTCCATACTTATCCACCCTGAAATACACAGGATTTAAATTCTTGTCACAGAAATTTTTAAGACTGTACTCAGGTCCAGGACCTTAATGATCACTTCTTAAGTGTAAACACTGGTGAACCCCAATAGTTGTCTCTTTGAAACAAAGTAACAGGAGAAAAAAAAAATAGTTAGCTTTGAATATGAGAACACTACATCTTCACAGAGGTAAACTATGTTTTTCCTGCAGACACTTCAATGACAATTTTTCCCAAGGAAATTCTTTTTATGGCTTAAGAGAAAGACCATATTCTTAATGTCTTTTCTGGCTTACAGGGAAAAAAAAAATCAGTAATTCACATGTCCTGATATTAATCATTGCTAGGAAGGAAACTGGAAGCTCAACTTCAGAGATGTGAAGTCCAGGAGTAGAAAGAAAGCTTTCTCTTGCCTGAAGAAAGACAAGAGAAGCAAGGGGCATATATTACATGAGGGACTTGGAGGAACTTAAGGAAGCATTTCCTGATAAGGGCTCTCCTGACATGTCATAATAATAAAAAGGATTGCAAAGAAACAAAGCCTAATGTCACAGTATTTAGAGTACGTCCCAGGAGAACGCCGGGAGACAGAAGCTATCCAGGGGTCATAATGGACTACAGAATAATGAGTCTCAACTGATGGTCTGGGTCTGACTTGCTGGATTAAAGTTTTCCAAATCTCTGCTATCCCATGCTTTTTATGAAATGTCTTCGAGATATTATTTTTCCTTGAGCACATGATTAAGAAAGCAGAAAAGTTATAGATAAAATCCATCTCGGGCTGGGGATATAACTCATTTGGTAGATCACTTGCCTCAAAAGCACACAAGACCCTAGGTTCAGCACTGCAAAAATATCTGTCTCCATCACCTGGGTGCAGTGGTGCACGCCTGTCATCCCAGTGGCTCGGGAGGCTGAGGCAGGAAGATCTCGAGTTCAAAGCCAGCCTCAGCAAAAGCGAGGCACTAAACAACTCAGTGAGACCCTGTCTCTTAATAAGACAGAATAGGGCTGGGGAGGTGGCTCAGTGGTTGAGTGCCCCTGAGTTCAATTTCTAGTATCCCCCCCCCAAAAAAATATCCATCTCCACCATTATTCTGAAGAGCAGCTTGCACAGTGGTAGGCAATTTAGTCACTTAGACAAAAAAATATATATATGTGTGTGATGTGACTTTACCCCAGGCTTACTGAATCAGCAAGGTGTCTTTTTAACTTAATCTCTCCTGGAGTCCAGGCACCTTGAATTGTAGATGAGCAGTTATATTCAAGAACCCCGATCTGTACTGAGTATCTTTGTTTTTCAAGCTTCAAAACAGGTCATTTTTCCAAAATACTGATTTGAAATCCTCATCAAGAACGAAACGAAGTCATTTTTAATTTATTTATGCAAATTGAAAGAGAAACTATACTCAGGAAATTCAAGACCATCTGGAACGTTTTGAGTCCCAGGGTTTTCACCTACAGCCCTCGTTCAAAGAGGGAAGAAGTTCTGGCTCAAATCAAGAGAATTTGAAAGTCACTCTGATTTTCAAAGAATCAACTTGAGAGATGTCAAGAACAGATTCTGCAGGAAGACACATCAGATACCTTTACCTTCTCGTTTACGTCTACTGGGGGTAAAAGGTGCAGCAGAAGTAGTTACATTACAGGTGGCATGGACTGTTTCAACACTAAACACTCTGGGATGGAGCCAAGAGGATGCTTGATGTTGGTACGGGGTGGAGCTACGGACGTGAAGCCAGGGGTCCGACCACTGCTAAAGCTGAGCCAGGTAGATCCCTTTCACTCGGTCCTCAAAATCGCCTTCAATTCCCCGTTGACCACAGGGGGACACCGTGGGCTAATGGATAGTCACAGAAGCAACCATCTCCTTTGTCCTCTGAATGTCAGTCACAAGGGAAATAATTCTCCTTATGTCATCTAAACCTCACTGTTTCTTATTCGTTGTCCAGAAAATTGTTTTTACACTCAGTAGCCACCCAGAAAGAAAAAAAAAAAATATGAAAGGTGAGATTAAAACATTAATGAATCGGACAAGCTCTTGGTTTTTCTGTGAGTGCAGAAAAGCAGCTTCTGGGTGGCCTTTGGCCCCGGGTAGAGTAAGACACAGTCCGCCAGATGGCACCAGGAACTCATGGGGGTAGGGAACCTGAGAGCACGTGTGTAAGATGGACAGCTGCCAGTAGCAAGGTGTTTCCAGGCTACCTTCATGTTAGCTTCCCAGCTGCAAGATCTGCCTGTTTAAATATGAAACGGCTGTTCCATTTTTCATGAGTCTTCACCCTTTGATTCAACCTGGGTGGAACGAGTGGGTCCCAGCGCCCCGTCAGCATTACCTGTGCCTGGGTCTTGGATTTCACTCATGTAGAGCTGCTTCTTCACTGTCCCTGGCATCAAAGCAGGGCTCAGCAACACCAAATTCTAACAGAACTGCAATTAAACACTACGTGTCCAAGATTCCAATGGGCACGTGGGTGATTTCCAAGAAAAAGGTCCAGATTATTGCTCATGGCAAAAACACTACAGAAGATCGCTGGGCCATTTATCTAACAGGAAAGAATTGCCAACTAATGAGCCTCGAGAAAGAGTCATTAAAGAACTGAAAGATGGCTCCTACCCTTTCCCTCTACCGAGCGGGTTTCTGACAATACAACGTGAGACTCATCCAAATGTGACAGGAAGTAAGGAAAATTAAACGTTATAAAGAAGTGCATTCACCTTTCTATAAATACCAAGTCTAGTAATTAGCAATTAACGATACTTTATCCTCTTTGCACATGTTACCATGAAATCCAAAGATTCAACACTGTCAATTACTGAAACTTGAAGTTAACTTAGTAATACGCATAACCACATCCCAGGTGGAGACATGAATTATTCTAGAGGCCCTCTGTCCTAGTGCACAGATGATTTTGATCAAAATATTTAATTTTCTTTCTTTATTCTTACAAGAAAATGGGAAAGTTTGTAGTATCAGATTTTGAAATGGAAGATCTTGATTGTACTGCTCAGTATCCAGCACATCCTACATAGAAAAACAGTTGGCTACTTTGCTAAATTTACTACCAATAAACTTCCCTAAAATTAAGCATGTATAAGGAAATGCCAGGGAACATCAGATCACGTGGTTTCGTGACCGATGTTGTTCTGGGCATTTATGTGTTAAAAAAAAAGAAAGGAAGAAAGGGAGAGAGAGAGAAAGAAAAAAGAAAGAAAGGAAGGAGGAAGAGAGAGGAAGGAAGAGAGGAAGGAAGGAAGGAAGGAGGGAGGGAGGGAGGGAGGGAGGGAGGAAGGAAGGAAGGAAGGAAGAGAGGAAGGAAGGAAGGAAGGGAGGGAGGGAGGGAGGGAGGGAGGGAGGGAGGGAGGGAGGGAGGGAGGGACGGAGGGAAGAGAGGAAGGAAGGAAGGAAGGAAGGAAGGGAGGGAGGGAGGGAGGAAGGAAGGAAGGAAGGAAGGAAGGAAGGAAGGGAGGAAGGAAGAAAGGAAGGAAGGAAGGAAGGAAGGAGGGAGGGAGGGAGGGAGGGAGGGAGGGAGGGAGAAATGGCATCCGTCACTTCTGAGTGGAGACTGGACTCTGCTGTCACTGGCTGCAGTCCTTCTGCTGCAGGTTATGCCACATTGAAAAATCCCATAGTCTGATCAGAAAAATGAGGTGCTAGCCCAGATGCCCCAGCTGCTCCTTCTCTGCTATGATTTGTAAGACGTAACTTAATAGAAGGCAGTGTCGCTGACATGACGCATCACGCAGAGAAATGAAGTCATTAACATTTAGCTTTGGGACGCAGGGCTTTTCTTAGGAGAAATTACTGTTTGTACTTATGTTCTGCTTGGGTCAGTGTTAACATGAGTTTGCATTCCCAGACCCAGAAGGAAGAGGACTCAGATTCATGCCTCCAAGAAGGGAGAAGCAGCCTTGGAATGCCTCACAAAGTCCAGAAGGGACATGAGGGAGTTAGAAGTGCCCTTGGCTTGTTCCTATCTCCCTTCTGTGGTGCTGGGGACAGAACCCAGGGCCTTGTGCAATCTGGGCAGGCACTCCACCACTGAGCTCACACCCACCTGACGGATTCTGTCTCTTTTTAAAATTTATTGTTTGTTCTATTTAGTGACACATGACAGCAGAATGCACTTGGAGTCATTGTACCCAAATGGAGAATCACTTTTCATTTCTCTGGTTGTACATGATGTAGAGCCACACATGTATGTGTAATCATGTATGATGTATGTGTAATCATACATCTACCTTGGGTAATGATGTTTGTCTCATTCCACCATCTTTCCTTCTCCCTGCCCCTCCCCTGCCCTCATTTCCTTCTACACCATCCAAAGTTCCTCCATTCTTCCCTAACCCCCCAAACCACCCCTGTTACGTATCACCACCCACTTATCACAGAAAACATTGGGCCTTTGGTTTTTGGGGATTGTCTTATTTCACTTCACATGACAGTCTCCAGTTCCATCCATTTACCAGCAAATGCCATAATTTTTTTCTTCTTCATGGCTGAGTAGTATTCCATAGTATATATACACCACAGTTTCTTTATTCATTCATCTATTGAAGGGCATCTAGGTTGGTTTCACAACCTAGCTATGGTGAATTGTGAATAGCTAGATTGTGGAACCCACAGACGCTCTCTTATAGGTAAGTAAGCACCATCTCCCAGGGGCTCAGTGAAGAACAAAGCACAACCTATCGAATGACATTTCCGAAGGACCAGTCTGTCCCTACCAATCGTATTTGAAGCTGAGAGGCCCCAAAGAGGCACACACAGAACCTGCCTTGAGAAGGCTGTCTCTTTGGCAGATAGAACGTCCAGGGCCAGAACATCTTGTCACTCAAACCACAGATGTGAGTCAAGGCAGCCAGTGAAGCCGATGAACTGGCCGGTCAGTTCATAGTTTTTGATCAACTGATCAAATAAAGCACACAGGAGAGAATCGAGATCACCGTCACCACCCAAGAGGGATCACCTTGTGATGAGAAATCCAGTGACTGATCAACACACTTGAGGAACCTGGGCCATAGTTGGGAATGTGCAGCTACCAGATCCACAGCTCTCCCTCGGGGTGTGGAAGGGCCGATTCCACGTGCCTTCGCTTCTTGGGGGAACCCTGTCTGTGTGTCTGTTAGAAAGGGGGACTTTCATGTTCTCCTATATACTGTGCTGTACATAGCATGTGCTGCACATGCAAAAACCACGTTGTCACATGCTTCACGCTTACATATGGTGGTGGTTTACATGTGCAGCATGCTTTACATAATGCGTGTTGCACGTTGGAAACCACGTTTTCATGTGTGCAATATACTTTATGCCAGAGAAGCATCCCCCTTCCTGTGAACTGATGAGTCAGACGCCTTCGAGCACACGCAGTCCGACCCTGCAGATGCGGGGTGACTTCCCGTGCTACGCCTGCACTGGTTAGAACAGTAATGTGTTTTTTTTTTTTTCTTTTTTTCCAAATCTGTTCTTTGTAGTTATATGTGACAGTAGCGTGTATTTGGACCTACTACACACACGGGGCATAACTTCCCATTCTTTTATCTTTCTAGATGTTGATAGACCTCCTTTTCATTCACTTATTTCTATGCGGTGCTGAGAGTCGGACCCAGGGCCTCACTCGAGCCAGGCAAGCGCCCAGCCCGGCCCTAACTTCCCATTCCTGAGCTTGTGCACGAGGAGGAGATTCGCTGGTCCTGTGCTCATGGTGAACAGAGGGAGGTGACTCCAGCTTATCCCCCGTGCTTCCCTCCATCCGTCTCTCATCCACTGAACGGCTTCGGAGAGCTTCGCTCTTGCTAGGCCGACCCAGCCCTCAGCCTTGTTTGGCAGAGACTGTAAGCAGATCTCCCCGGATTCAGAGTAGCCTTAATTCCTTCGCAGACTTGGGCGGCGTTGGGGCCCATTTTCTGGATGGGCAAATGGCTGTCAGTTACAGACTCTGCTTTTATAGGGTACGATGAGGTCATCACTGGGAAGCCCGCACTTGGACTTGTAGTTCTGACCCTCGGGAGCGAGTGGTACAGGTAGAAACCAGACCCCGCGGGATGAGCACTCAAACCTTGCCCATTGCCACTCAGGACTAAGTGGACTCAGGACTAAGTGGAAGGTCAAGGTTTAGGGCCCAGCGTTCAGTATGGGCCCCTTTCCTTGAGGGCCACTGTTATCAGCAATGCACTGGGAGAGGTTTAAAGTCGGGCCGATTTCCCCTCCCGCCTGCCGAGCCACACTGGCCCTCCATTTCTTGGGGCGCTGTCTTGTAGGAATCTTGTTTTCCATGACCCTTCAGAGATGTGTGACTGGCTAGGTGCCTGCTGGCTCGGTCCCCAGGTTGAGGGAACCACCTCACCCTGGAACGCGCTCCGTGTCACGACAGAGCGGAGAAGGCACCCATGTGCTGCAGCAGGACCATGCAGGGGCTGCGGGAAGCCATCGGATCACACCCGCACAGGGCAAGGACAAGTCGTCCAAAGAGAGAGGAGAGTCACCCTTGGCGGGCAGGGTTGAGAGGGTTCTCCCTGGAGTTCCGAAACTTTATGACACGGACTCACCTCGGGCGAACCCCATCTCCCTGCAGTTCCAAAACATTTACATGGAAACCAACAGGACACACACAATCACACAATTTCCTTTCTTTCATTTCTTCTACTCATTAGTCAAAAGTTGTGTATCCCGACTTCACCATCTTGTGAGTTTCTCAAACTCCTCCATTTTCCATGCCCGTATCCCGTGTGCATATGTCACACGTGGGATGCAGGCGTGTGCATACGTGCACACTCACATTCCCAGATGGGACAACTTAGGACTGCCGCTTTGTAATTCATTTTCGATTTTTAATACTAGATGCCTTTTTGTCATGGATATTGATCATTTCTAATTCACCCTGACCACCCTTTCCAACTTGGCTATATGACAAATGATTATCATCCTGACGAGACAACACTATTCTCTTGTTTTTTTAAACAGGGCTTCTTTTTTTTTTTATTCTTTCAGATTTTTCCCATATTTTTTATTGGTGCATAATCATTATACATAATAGTGGAGTTTATCGTTGCACATTCATACATATGTAGATAAAACAACGTAATTTATTTCTGTATCATTCCCCAGTATTTCCCTTTTCTCTTTCCTCCTCCCCTCCCCCAACCCCCAGTTCCTTTATTACATGTAAGATTTCTTTCTTTTCTTTCTTTTTTTTTTGGTACCAGAGATTGTACCCAGGGGCATTTAACCATTGAGCCACAGTCTCAGACCTCTTTAATTTTTTATATGCACTAAATTGCTTAGGGCCTAAGTTGCTGAAGCTAACCTTGAACTTGAGATCCTTCTGTCTCAGTCTCCTGAGTCCCTGGGATTACAGGTGTGTTCCACCCCACCCAGTTAAAGCTTCTTTGTGCTGAAAGTAAAAATGTTCTGAAATTGGACTGGTACTGCTTGAATAAACTAAAAATCACTGAAGTTTGCAATGACTAAAAGGGTGAATTTCATGGTGTAGGAATTATATCTCAATAAAAAGTATAATATGAATTGGAAAGTTACGTCAACATCAAGAAACAACTTAGAAAAATAAGAAAGATATTCCAACAACGTCTGCAATTTTTCCAGGAATAATTATTCTGTCAGTACCGTTTTGCATCTAAACCATTACCATTCCGTGTTGGGGCTGTGGGATCGCGTTTACTTTTTGATAGCTTTTTTCTTAACCTGAAGTTGAAAATTGATTCTTATTTCCCCTGCTTAGTATACAAGGTATTTGTTTCTAATTTTGCCTCAAATTCTCCAAAAGATGGGTTACGTGCCTATGAATAGTTCATGCTAAATATTCAAACTAGTCAAACACTCCTTCCTTTCATTTTCTTTCTGAGGCTGTTCTTCCTAGAGGAAGTTCTGGTGTGAACAGCTCCTCACACTGAGGCCAGTCTCGTCTTGTTACCCTGGAATCTCTCTGCAGCTTTTCGACACCCAGGTTTTATCCTCGTGTTTTCCTGAGGTTCATTTTCCAGGTGTTTACTCAAAGTACATGGAATGTTCTTTATTTTCTCTTCTTGTATATCTGAAAAATGGACATGATAGATTCTGTGTCTTGGTTCATTGACTTGAGCTGTATGATTCTGGCCTCAAGGTCAATTATCCCTCAAAGTTTGAGGACGCTGATCTGTGGCTTTCTGACACCCAGGGTCACTGTGGGCAGGTCTGATGCTGTTTGGATCTTGATCCTTTGTCTTTTCCCCTGTTCTGTGACTGCGATGATGTTCTGGGGCTCCCATGGAAAATTATAAAAGCCCGGGGGCCTAAGCAATTTAAGTTCCTCTCTCCTGGTTCTGGAGACTTGGAAGGTCAAGGTGAAGGTTCCAGGGGATTTGGTGTCTGGTTAAGCCTCCGTAGCTGCTGAGTCTGCACTTGGAGGAGGGAAAGCAGACTCTGTTGTCCCCTCTAGTGAGACCACTCATGTGCTCAGCTGGAGACATAATCCTTAGGACCTCCTTCAGGCTCCATTACTTCCTTATTCCAAATAAAGTCACGTTAGGGGTTTAGGTTTTATCATGTAGATTTGGGGTAGGTGGGGGGACACAATGCCCACCATGGAAGGAAGTATATAGTGTCTTTTCTGGACCTCTGACACTTCTGAAATTTTACAACATAGACTCATCTTTGGCTAATTGAGTCTTCGGTTCTGAAACATTTATATTAAAACACACACATACACACACATTTCATTTCTTTCACTTACTTTTTTTTTGTTATTCAAAATGTTGAATTCATCTTTTGAGCATATCTTGAATGCATCTCTTGAGTTTTTCACATTCTTCCACGGTCTTTCATGTATTGGCACTTAATTGTACTTTTTGGAATAATTCTCAACTCTTTTTCTATTAGTCCACTTTCCTGCCTAAATTTTATTTCGATCATGCTGCCTTTAAGTTTACAAGGGCTACCATTTATTCTGACTGACTGGTTCTTCCTCTCTCCCTCCTCTTGACCCAATACCTTTCCTTATTTACCTGATGTTGAAAAATGTGACTTTGGAATCTTTTAATCTCACATTATTCTGTGTCTTTTGGTCCCTCCTCTTGCAGGTGGGTTTGCTTTGATCTCCATTTTTTCCACGTTGTGGAATTGCTTGGACTGTCTGGTGGACTGTGGGTACTTTGATAAAAACTGATCTCTGGAGGTGGGTGTCCATGCGTGGGATTTATTGTCCTGGGAACCTGATGGCTCATTTCCTGCATGATCGACAGGACTCACAATGGTTTGCCCGGGGATAAGTTCTTCCAGAGAACATGTTTCTCATCTTTGATCACATGAATGCTATGGTAAGAGGAGGGATGTCAGATTCTCTTTTGGGAACATCGACTAGTGTCCTGGTAGCAGGTTTTCATACCTGAGCACTGAGTTCTTCCCTGTCTCACCCTCCTTTGGCAATCTCATACCTTACCCTGCACTGTCACTGCAGCTGGTGGTCTCAGACCAGAAATGTCTTTTTGTGCCCCTGGAAAATGATCCTCTTCTCTCCTGATGATGGAGAGAAGATAGACCATCACCACTTTATTGTACAGAATGGATGGGGACCATCTGGTCCACACCACATGGAATCTACTTTTCTGTCTCTGTTTTCAGACCCAGGTCCCATCTCAACATCCCTGTATGTTTTGGTCCTTCCTCATTCAGTTTTCTCTTCTGTTTATTTAACTTTTCCTTCACGGATTTCTTTACATGTCTTCTCCATTGCTTTCTTCTTTCTTCATTCTTTTTGTGTGTTTGTTGGTTATGGCAAAATTGCTATGTAGGTTGCCGTCCTTTGGCAAGAGTTTTCTTAACATTAAATGAAGACATTTTCATTGTATGCGTTATCTGAAAATGTACTATTGCAAATAATCATTTCACTGACTGATAAAGAACCTATCATAAAGCAATCTTCTATCCTGCGCAGCAATATAATATCTCAGGAATATTCCTGCTCCTTTTTCCTTCCATTAGCCTATGAAAGTCTTTTAAAATCCGGTATATTTCCATACAGCGTTTGATGCATAATATACCTGATATTTCTTAGTTATGACAATGTTTTCATGAAGATTAGAATTTAGAGCTAAATAGATAAAAGTCAGGAAGTCCGAAATAGTATAAATATGTTTTATACTAGCTAATATCATGTTAGAGTAAGACATATTTTGCAAAGAAGATTAACGTTGCAAACTTTTCTTGACTTGTTCTTAAATATGATGTGGAAATAGACTTTTATAGTTAAAAGTAAATTGAAAGTGAATTCATCCGAATGGGGAATGGGAGTAATCTGCTTAGAAACAAGAGTTTTGAAACATGACAATCAGAGATTGATAGAAAGCTTTACCATTTACTGATGTTCTTTGCCCAGTTGGTTCTGAAATGGCAATTAAGAGAGTAACTATTTTCTTTATACAACTATTCTAAGCACTGACCAAGATAATGCAAGTATATCTCTGAGCATGGTAATAGACATGCGTGGAATGTCCAATAAACTTTTGCTGACATGACAATAATTACTGTCAATGAGTCATTGATTAGTGTGGGTCTTTTTGTACAAAGAACTGGAAAGTTTTAAAACAGTCAAGAGGCCACACAGAATAAAACAGAGGATAGCATTTGACAGCCGAAGGAATGCTTATTGCTTTTCAGAGCTATGCGGACTGCAGGAATGGAGGTATCAAGAGAATGCCAAAATGCCACAGTGTAAGAAGCCAGCACGCTCCCAGGAAGTTAAAAAACGAGGTAACTCACACCATCTAAATTTTGCAATCTACTAGATATTTCTGAGCTCTCATTAAATTCCTAATTTCACAGCGAAAATTAGAAACTCGGGGAGATTGATTTAATGGATCAAAAAAATTCTAACAGCGTGGCTATTTATGGTAAACCAGTATTAGATTAAAATTCAACTTCGTATTAACAAAATACTCACAATTCCACAAGAACGGCAGGCCTGGGCAGTCTTAAGTCAAGTATGAATTACCCGGATAAAGCACCTGAGATGACTATGCATAGAAAGGGGCTTTTTCTTTGTTTAATTGACACTTGCATTTATATGGAAAATTCTGTGCAAAGGTCCCATCTATTCATGTTCTGCCACCTTTTGATTCATCTCTTGTAAAAGTCAATATGTCACTATTCTCTGTATGTCAGCGGAGACTGATTGGAGTTCTGACTTTAAAGACAGGTCAGAAAGGCGTTGCAGAAAAAAGCAACAACCTTTCCGGGGACAGAATGATACTAAATGTCAAAGAACAAAAGATCGGAGATGCGATTTTAAAGAGGGACATGCAAAATGTTTAGCTGTATGGCTGGGATAGTCATTTCCAGATCACATCAAACCGACCTGAGCTCACGAGATAACCATTCTGAGCCCCTTTGAAGGGTGACTTCTCTCCCTGGTTCTCCTGGAAAGGGAAGAGGAAGGACAAAGTGTCATGCATCATTTTGTGGAAGAATCCTCCTTCTGTCCTAAGGCAGCTGGGAAACCTAAGCACACCATGGAAAAAAACCATCGCAAGTTCAAATTCTGGGTTTCCTATTCCCATCTTCAAATGAAGGAGGATCAGGTGGTGTCTGGGGAAGTGGGTCCACTTTTTTGTCTTTGTCTCTCTTATGAATCCAGTGCCCCTCAGAGCTTCAGATGAAGAAATGTCACCTTGAACGTGTGTCTGAAGAACTAGTGGCATCCCGAGGCAGTCTACCGCAAGGTGTTAAACATTGTCGTCCTTTCTGGAAAAGGCGTTGGGCTGAGCTCATCCCTGAACCACAGTCCTGAGGGTGAGGAGTCAGGGAATCCATTCCAGGGTGAGAATGGAAGAGGCTGAAAACATGGCGCCTGAGCAGAGTTGAGGTCAAGTTTAGAGAGGATTAGCATGAGCCTGGGAACATCAGCTGCTTAAGTTAATTGTAAAATCTGAAGTCAGTGTTTAACAGTCCAAGTGAATACATCATTTTTTTTTTTTTTTTTTACATTTTCCACAAACATATTAGAGTTCTTGGTACTGGCCCCTCATTATGGCTGGTGAGGACAGAACAAGACCTTCAAGGTGGAAGTTTGGGGTCACCTAGGAGGTGAGGCACAAACCCGATGACATCACGCCGGATGGAAAGACAGGAGGAGGCTCAGATGCCTTGGATGACCTTGGCTGAACCTGAGGTGTCAGAAGTGGTTTCTCAGAGAGTCTTAAAGAACACGGAATGGCTCTTAAGTAGGAACAAATCAAAGACTCTCAGACAGGACAGGGTGGCTCAGTGCTACGGAGACTCAAACATGTCTGTGATTCACTCAGAAAATTTGAGTGGTGTGGCATTAGTGAAGCCAGAATTAAGGACAGGTAGTTACTGTAGAAATAGGGGATCGGGTCAAATCTAGGAAATGAAGCCATGAAGCCACCTACCTCTGGAAGTTGGAGTCGCCCTGGGGAGAATGGAATGTCAAGGCTCTCTGGAGCCCATTGATTACCAAGTTTACCTGCCTTTATCAAGGACTGCAAGCAAGGAGCTGCTAATTAATGGCCCCTGGGCCCTTGCCTGGCTGAATCACCTTGGCCCTCCCCCTGCCCATGGCTTCTCACTTAATGCAAAACCAGGCCTAGTCAGTAGGCAGGAAGGAGAGATAAGCAGGGAGAGAACTGGAGAACAAAAGAGACCTTAACCTATAAAAGATGTAGGGTGCCTCACTTCTGGGGACTTTAGAACATCAGCCACGGCCCCCTTCTTCCTGCCGGGAGAAGTCTGTATTATTACCTTTAAATAAAACCTGCTTCATATGCCTGGCCTTGGCTGCTTCTCTAGTGTTCAGTCTTCAACATTAGAAGGAGCAGAACTCGTCATCGGTAAGCGGCAGTATCATTAGTTTGAGAAAACTGTTGGGTAGTGAACAGGTGTGAGCCAGGGAGCACGAGTGTCTTGACTTCAGGGAGAACTTCCACCAATAAGGGAAGCGTCTGCATTTGCCCCAAGAGTCACTAGTCACAGGTGGCCACCGAGCCGCTGGAATGTACCTGGTGACTCTGAACGCCTGCATTTTTCATTCCATTTCCTTTTAATCAATTTCCAATTATTGGGGTTCAATATCGACCGATCCCCAGAGAGTCAAAGTGCACACACGGCAATGCAAATCACACAACGAGGTTTTATTGCGAGCTCCAGCCTGGACTGCAACCAGCCTCCTAGACCACTACCATGGCTGAGTGGGGAGCGCCCCAAGGGATGAGAAAGCACTCTACTTAAGAAATTTCCAGTCATTCACATACAAAGACCTGTACGTTATTGGTTAACATTGGAACAGCTAAACATTTGTTCTCTTTTGGTTGGGTCCTGCCAATTTATTTGAATCTCATTGGGTCCCGCCAAAACTGAAGGTCCTGGAGGAAGAAGGGAGGAGGGAGGGGTTGACTGTGCAGGAGATGAGTCGGGCCAGGCCCCCTCCCCTGTCCTTGATAGATAAGGTTTCCGGGCAGCTGCCCATGTCTCGGACAGACATCTCTTAACAGCCTTGATAAACCCCGGGGGCCCAGTACGTCCTTTTGTCCTGTATTGGCTCTTCAGGGTAGCACCTGTGCGCCCTTCGCTGGGAAGAGGTTTTACGGGCCAGTTCCCGAAATGGCTTGTTCATACAACATGGCTGCACAGATGTCACCTTGTTCTCAACACAATCACCATAGCTCATGTCGTGAGTGGCTGTAACCCTGGTCCACTTTAAGCTTTGAGTGCAGTCCTGGCTGCTCTGCCTTGGTGACTGGTTTCTAAAATGGAAGCGTTTCTTTCTCTTCCTCTCTCCCTGCTCCTCCCTAATCTCTCGCCCTGTCCCTAATCTCAGGGGAAACGGGGTTACCTTTCTTCTCCACCCTAGGCAGAGTCCTCTGTCCCTAAGCACACACCCACCACAGGAACCACGTCACCCAGACTTTGGGGATGGCACCTGAAGACCTCAGAAAGGACTGTCCCCCAAGTTGACAAGTGAATCCCGGCTCCAGCAGAGAACAGGGGGAAGGCAGCCTTTGAGTTGCTTCTTTGAAAGCCCCCTGCTCCTGCTGACGGGCAGAACACAGCCTCTGGGACAGGAATCCCCTGTGCTTCTCCTTTGCTAGCAAAGCAACAAACCTTTTTCTCGAAACCGTGTCCTCCTTATTGGATCAGCATCGGGACAAGGACCCAGCTTTGGGCAACACGGCTACTACTTTGAGCAGCAAAGTTGCAGGAGTGCGTGCTGTCAGTGCCCTGCTGGCCAAGGTGCTTGGGGTGGGCAGCTGGGCACCCCGTGTGGGTGAAAGGCTGGGGAAAGCCGCAGGGGGCCTCAGCCTGCAGGCCAGCTCAGGGAAGCCGGGCCTGGCTTGTCACCCCCTGCCCCCATACACTGTCACATGTCCTGGAGAAAAACCATTGTTTCAAGATCAGAAGATCAGGTCACACCCACCAGGTGGCCTGGGTCCTTGTGTCACTGAAACTGTCCCAACCCCCAGGCTGGCCAGCGCAGCATCCAGACCCTCACGAAGCAGGCTTGCTGGGGGCCATTCAAAGGTCATGAACTATGAAGGCGGTCCTCTGGGAGGACCACACTGCCGCTCCTGGAGCCTGTCAGTCAAAAGGTGGACGTTGGCAGGACTCTGGAAAATTCCTTGTGACGCCAATAAAACGGGAAGGCCACAGTGAGTACCCTCCCTCTCCTGAGAGGAACCACTCTCCCCCCACTTGAGAGTGTCCCCCTTCCCCGTGTCCTCAGGCCTGGACCCACAAGGGACATGCCTGGAGTAGCTCCAACCTGATTGTGAGAACCCAGAGTGTCGGGCCTTCCTGCTGCCTCAGCTCCACAGAAAGCCCACTGTAGGATGCCTGGATGTCACTCTGACCACGGGGGCTTATGGAAAACCCTATTCCCGCAAGACAGTCCCCCAAGAAAAGCAGAGAGTCGCACAGCTTGGGAGGAGGGAGGGGACACCAGCCGAGCATTAACCTCCTAGTAAATCCCTTCCTGATAACAAGGGGGGCCCTGAAGGAAAGGGGCGGATACTGACTGCTGGGTGCTGGACTTTGACCTCCCCCATTGCAAATTAGCCCTACAAGGAGGCACAGCAAGTATCAAAACTCGGGGAAACAATGGATCCCAGAGAAAGAAAAGCAATGAGCGCAATTTGAGTGTTCACCCCTTAGAATCCGGACTCCTGTCTCCCCAGGGAAGAATGCGTCTCGACCCTTTTACAACAGCCTTGCAGAATGATTCTTTAGACGGCTTTCCTGGCAACAGCACATAGGATGGGTTTGAGGGGACCCAGCTTGAGTCACAGAGACTAATTATAACACCATTGTTAGTAGCCACGGGGGAGAAAGGTGGATCCATCTGAAAAACTTCAGAAGTCAGGGGCCGGGTGTGTCTGAGGCATGTCAGGAGGATTCTGGGTTGGGTGACCGGGTCATCTGCTGGTGCCAAGGGGACAGGGGTCCACTTCACCTTTTGAATACAGCCCTCCATGCTGATGTTAACAGGGACATGTTTTTGGTTTCCTTTTTATTTTATTTTCCTCTTCTCCCTCTCTGCCTTCCTAACCTGGAAGATTAGGGGATACCTGTTCCTCTCCCAGGCAGGTGATCTGTCCTTGAGCACACATCCACCACAGGAAGGAGATTCACCAGAGGCTCGGGGAAGTGACTATCTCCCAAATTAACCAGCGCATTTCAACACATCCTCGCGGGGTGCACCTGGGACCCCGTCAGGGCCCACCTGGAACGTGGCCTTGGAAGAGCTTCCTTAAGAGCCCTCTGTACTTCCTGGGGCAGGACTGCAGCCTCTGGGACTGGAGTCCCCAGCGCTTCTCCTTTGCTACCAAAGCCATAAGCCTTTTTCCTTTTTCTCAAACTGTGTTCTCCTTATTGAAGTGGCATCGGGGGACAAGGATTGAGATTTTGGTAATACCAGCGGCAGAGAGAACTCCGTGGCCAGAGCGAAAGGTGATTCACACCAGCGACTGTGCCAGGGGTCTCTTGCTCCAGTGTTGGTAAGTACTGATGACCACTGTAGCTCCAAAATGAGACTGTGACCATTAGGGACAGACAGAGCAGGGCGGGGGAACAGGAAGTTAAGAGAATCATTTTAGCGAATGGGCCACGGTACTGACCCCACAGGCTCTCTTTGCCAAGAAGGAATTTGTTATGGGGCGCAACTGAAGAACAGGCCGATCACCACTGAGAAGTCCAAATTTGAGAGTCTTTATTGGCCGGCTGGCTGACTGTCTCACACAACGCCCCCAAAATGGCTATTGGGAGAACAACCCCGATCATAGGGTTGCAGAGGTTTTTATGCCATAAGTCAGTACATCAATCATAAGTGTTTGTTGCTGTGATTCAAAATTACAAACTAACATCATGGGATCTGAAATCATTAGCAGAGGGGGAAGTGGGTCAAAATGTACTTAGGTACAAATTAAAAAATGGTCACTAACATCTGGGCAATCATTGTTGACATCAGTGTTGATATGGTACGGAGTTGAGGAAACGAGGAAACAAAAAGAGAACAACTTCTCATTATACAAGAATTGCCATTTTGTCATTTTCTATTGCCAAACAAGTCACGCTAAGCGACTGTGGAAGGGTACAGAGGCGGGCATTCCCACGGGGAAGCATTTCCTACGTAACATGGAGTGTCCAGGTAAAATGAGTCTGTTTAGTCCCTGCTCACGTAGCCTGGCCTGTAACATTTCCAAGGAGCCACATCTGTCAGCTTGTCACACAAATTCCCTGCAGCCCTGTCTGGCCTACGTGGACAGGCTATGACACATTCCTCAGCAACTACCTGTTATCTGCAGGAGGAACACAGGCCCAAGATAATGTCCATGGGAGGAACCCAGGAGATGGGCAGCCAGATCCTGAAACTCTGGGAGGTGACGATCATTCCTCCTAACCATAAAATCTGTGAGAAGATGTAGTTAGGAATCCAGTTAGAACTGGTCAGCCTGGGCCAAGGGGCACTAGAGTTGTCATGGTAGTGGGGACTTAAAAGTCTGTCATCCTGCTGTCAATCAAAAGTCAAGAGGTGGACCTAGAAACTTCTAGGTGGACTCCCTGGAAACTTCTCTGGGATCTCCAATAAAACTGGAGCGTAGGAGAGGCACACTGTCCCTCTGCTTTAGGAGATGACCTGCTCTCCCTCGAGAGTGTCCCCTTTCCCTTCTCCTATCCCTTTAAAAAAACTCATTACTGTTACTGAGTGACATGTCTGAAATCTTTTTGACTTGATTGTAAAAATCAGGGTTTGAAGGGTGGGTCTTTGCTCTGTCTGAGTTTCCCAGGTAGCCCTACCTCTTTTATAAGCTCTACGACTTACTGTGTGACCTTGAGCAGTTAGTTAACTACTCTGTCACTGATGTTACGTGTGAATTAAGAAACACGCATAGTTCTAAATAGTGCTTGACAATACTCAAAAAATGCCAGTCCTTAAATTAGGTATATTACAGAGTTGTGCCAACTAAATCGAAGTTTTTGTAACCATGCAAATCAGAACCATATGGATATTTTCGATTTGATGGCTTTGGAGGAGATCAGGTATGGGGGCAAATCATCCTGGTTTAAATGATCCAATAAAATACATACTGAGTCAAAAATAAAAAGGAAGAATCTTATTCTTGCCTTGAAAGGAGGTAAAGGGAAGAAATCACCCCTATTTCTGCTACAGTTAATTTTGGAAAATCACTGTGTGAGCCGGACATATCATGTGACTAATGAAATGGAAAGGGAGAGAAGGTTCCATGCACCAGGTGGTAAGAGGTTGTCAAAACAAGGCCATGCAATCAACTTGCGGAGGACTTGGTTTCCTTTTGCTCCCTTCTTTATTAGCTGAGAAGCACTGCTGTCTGGTGGTCTAGGTAGTGAGGACTTGGTCATCTCAGCGAAGAGCCGTTGCTCGCTTACAGCACTTTTAATTGATTGACGTTTCTATTATAGCAAATCCTGGTTGCACCTTGATCTTAGTGACAGATGGAAGGCAGCGTCTGTGCCGGGAGCAAGGCATGAGAATTTGAGTGTCTTCATCCTTCCTGGGCACTGAGCAGGCCCACAGGTTAAGAAAGAGAGAAAGATGCTGATTTTGTAGTTGGCAAATTCAAACAGAGTCAGAGTTTAAATTGCTTGCTAGTAGCCAGGCGCCGTGGTGCATGCCTGTTTTCCCAACAGCTTGGGGAGGCTGAGGCAGGAGGATCACCAGTTCAAAGCCAGCCTCAGGAAAAGTGAGGCACTAAGCAACTCAGTGAGACCCTGTCTCTAAATAAAATACAAAAGAGAGCTGGGGAGGTGGCTCAGGGGTCGAGTGCCCAGAGTTCAATCCCCAGTACCAAAAACAAAACAAACAAACAAACAAAAGAACACTTGCTAGTGTCTGCTCTGTCCTTCCTTGGCAGGACCCAGAGGTATGTATTCCCAGTGTGTTGTATTCACATGTTTTACATAGAAAAGTTCCACTCAATGTGTCCCATAATCATGCTGTTCCCATGGGACTCAGGAGGTGGCCTTGATACTGGGCCCTGCTGTTTCCTGGGACAATCAGCTACATGTGAGTCTGAACTATCCTAATTACCATGACTGCTTCCTAGAGCGGCTGTCGAACAAAGTTACCTAATGCAGACAAAACGACCAGCACACAGTCAGGGCTTGATGCAGAGACTCCAGTACCGACAATGACAATGAGATTAAACCAAACGCAATTTCGTGAAATAATCATTGAATATTTTCATTTGGTAAGCGACTTAAAATACCTGTTTCTTGGCGGCACAACTGAAACGCTTGCCATTTTTCATGTCTGGTTCCAGATGGAGAAAGAGCGACATCAAATTGGTTAACAAAAAAGAGCACACCTTGTTAATTTTTGCTCTTAGGATCAAAAATTTCAAAGTCCGGCAAATCTGAATTTTACATTGAACCATTTACCTTGTTAGGTATTTAAATGCCCAGTGGAATGGGAAGTTTTACTGCCTTTCCAGGAAGAGCTAGGCCGTGGGGTTAGTAAAGTGATTGACAGAATTCCCGGGGCAGGTGCAAGGGTGTGGTGACAGAAAGGAGCCATCAAGCATCTGCACTTGGTGAGCCCCACGGGGGTTCCTGGCAGGCTTGATCGGAGGCCACACAGGAAGGGCAGGGAAAGGAGAGAGAGAGAACTGCTTGCCCAGGTAAGAATGAGGGAAAGACATCAATGAACAACAGAGGGCACCTGACTATCCTCTTAAAGAGCATGAGGGAATCCTGGGTCTTCATTTTGCAAGGGAATCTTTTCCTCGTGGTTCCTAACCTGGATAAAGCTACTATTTCCTGCAAGGAAATGTGCACGTAATCAACCTTTCCCATTCTGGTCCAATTAGAAGCAAATCTTGCTCCTTCCTAGGCTCTGAGATATATTTCATATATTTGTTTTTATATTATCTCAGTGTCTATGTAGCTATAGAGTCATCTACACACACAGATTCTTGTTTTAATTCAATCCTAAGGAAGGAAAAATTATTTATCTAACAAAGTGGTTGCATAGGTGACTCAGAGTTCAATAACTCCTACCAGAGCTTCTAACCCTGAGGTTATCCAGAGTCAGTTCCACCCAAGTTTCCTAAAATGATTCCTCCCTCAAATCAAAAGCCTAGGATAATTCACTGAGAGCTTGCCAGGTTTACTCCTGCCTCCATTTCCTCCCTGCTAACCCTGAGAGGTATCCACGTTTCCCCCGCCCCCAGAGGTGATGGAGAGAACTATTTAAGAGACACACATTTCTTTTTTAACATGTTAATGCGTATCTTCTTAGGAGTCCTCATTCGCCAATTTTCTTCTGGATGGAAGTTGAGCAGATTTCTAACACGAGCAAAGAGCAGTGGTGAGTTACGTGCCCACGCTCATGGAACCGATTTCAGATCCTTCTGACAATGATGACATTCTCTGGTCCTGCAACTCTTTCTCTTGGAAGCAGCTGGTGACCGGCACACGGACCCTATGCATTCTCAGCTGTCTCTGCACTGACCAGTGCCAGAGGCCCTGTTTAGTGAAGCCACCAACACAGGCCCCATAGGCTGCGTGCAGTTCTGGAGATGTGATGTGGGCGAGGCCTGGAAGTTCCCCACCTTCGTCCTCCCACTGTGTAACTGCAGCTTTCTCTGTCCACCACCAACACAAGGAAGGAGCAGCCTCGTCCCCTGTTTTTGGAGGAGATCAATGTGTGAGCGAAAGGTGGCTTCAGCAGGGTCACTGTGCGTCTCTGAGGAGGAATTCCAGACGCTGCTTGCTAGAGGCTGCTTCCATCACAGACTGAAAGGGGGTGGTCTGCGCAAGCCAGGAAGGAGCCTGGCTGAGGCGACCCAGGCTTCTTCACCTCTCCCTTCCTCCCACCCTCTTCCTTTCCTTCCTTGCCCTCTTTTAGGCTGTGTGATGAACGCATCTTGGGTGTATTATGCAGAGCTCTTCCATCTCCCTTCCTGGAGCCTCAAGTTGCTCTGTGTTACGGTGTGGATGTGAGGTGCCCCCCAAAAACTCACGTGAGAGACAATGCAGGAAGGTTCAGAGGAGAAGTGAGTGGGTTGGGAGAGTCTTAACCCAATCAGTGGATGAATCCCTGATGGGATTAATTGAAGTGGTAGGGTGTGGCTTTGGGTACACATTTTATATCTGGAGAGTGGAGTGTCTCTCTGCTTCCCGACCACCCTATGAGCTGCTTCCCTCTGCCACGCTCTCCCGCCATGATGATCTGCCTCACTGGAGCCCCGAGGAATGGAGCCAGCCTTCTATGGACCTGTGAAACCTGAGCCCTCAAATCAACCTTTCCTCCTCTCAGTTGGGCTGGTTGGATCCATTAGTCACAGCAGCCAGAAAGCTGACTAGAACACTCTGCTCCCAAGGGCTTGACCCCTGCGTTAGTCAGCTTTGGTGTCACTGTGACCAGAACACCCAACAAGCACATCTCAGAGGAGGGAAAGATTCCCTGGGGCTCACAGTTTCAGAGGTCCCGTTCATAGACAGCCGACTGCATTGCGCTGGGCCCAGGACAAGGGAGCACAGCATGGCGGAAGGGCCCAGTGCAGGAGAGCTGCTCAGCTGGTGGCAGAATCAGGTAGAGACAGAGAGGCAGAAAGGGCAGGAGCCACAGGGAGACTGCACCCTTGCAGGGCTGCCTCCAGCCACCCACCTCCTCCAGCCACGCCCATCTACCCACAGTGACCACCCGTCAGTCCGTTCAAACTAGGGGGACAGCTGAGGTTACAGCTCTCACAGTCCCTTCATTTCACCTAGGAATCTCTCTGCCATTCCAGGACCTCGTGGGGGACCCCCCACAGCCAAATCACAGCACCCTCCAAGATTCCAGAAGCACCATCCGCGACACTTGTGCGGCGACCTTGCTGCAGGGCCCCACACGGGACGATGCTGGGCTGTCTTCCCAAGACGGATGACAGGCTCAGGTAAGGAGAACCACTTTGCACCCAGAACATGATCAACCTGTAATGATCCGACTGGTCTTTCCTCCAGCCTTAATTCTCATTGATTTTTTTCTCTTGCTTTTACAAATACCTGAAAGGACTTCAAGTTGTCTGAAGATAAGGAGCATGATCTGGACACGAAGCTTTCTCTTTCCCTTTCCCCTTCTTTTATCTTTGATCTTTTTTTTTTTTTTTTTTTTCCTTTCCCCTAAGCCTTCCCTGAATATCCTGGTTTACAATTAAGGGGATCAGAGGAGAATGTCGCTGTCTTCTGCATTGCAAAGTGCATCCCTAGGTGATGAGCACAGATCCTTCAGCTGCATGGGGTTAATAGAGGAACAGAGCAGAGCATCTTTTCTGTCCTTGTGTGGATGTCAGATAAACTTAAGTATAGGAAAGTTCTTAGGCTGAGATAAGAAGCAAAAAGAAAAATTCTGCCAATTAGCCCAGAGAAGTTGGTTGGGTATAAGACTCAGTCATTCCCTTTCCCATTATAGTGGGGTCACATGGGTAATGTAGTCTGCGGATCATTCAGGTGACTGATTCTCTGTCTTCTGCTAGTTATTTCCATGAGTTTTAATATGCAGAACACCTAACTCGAGTTGGTTGCAACCTTAAATAAGTCAGTGAGCTGATGTGACCGGAAAGGTCCAGTAGGAGATC
This sequence comes from Sciurus vulgaris, assembly GCF_902686455.1. Lineage (NCBI taxonomy): Eukaryota > Metazoa > Chordata > Mammalia > Rodentia > Sciuridae > Sciurus > Sciurus vulgaris. The sequence continues at coordinate 16,922,802 of NC_136480.1, forward strand.
TGACTTTAGGTCCTATATCTGTCCTTGGGATTCGGTATGTCTTTCTGCATTATTAAATATTATTTTAAATAGTTTTTCCCCCATTGATTTGCAGGATGGTTACCAGCAGCTGGCTGCATGTGCACATTTACAAGTTGAAAATCCTAAAAAAGTTCCTAAGATTTATTCTGTGGTCAGCTCAGGCCAGGCAAGCTGGAACCAATCACCGTGACCTAGAGACGGGGACCCACAGATGGATGAGGCCAGATTCACACATGTCATCCTCGAAGTGAAGTCTCCACTGAGCCCTTGTGGGTAAAACAAAATGTCTGATAAAATATAGGGGAGTCGAGAGTAAAGGGTCAGTCCCTGAAAAACAAGTCATGTGCACTCGAGAGTAGACTGCAGAGGTCTTGGTAGTAGTGGGTCAGGGGTGCTGATATTTACTAGTGGGCAGACAGGAATCACTGAACCTCTTGGACAGCAGACTAGGAACTCAGAACTGTCAGTAAAAAGCATCGAGAAGCAGACTATAATAGATTAGAGGAGGAGAAGGAGCAGGTAATGAATAGGAAACGAGGAGAGAAATAATGAGGGCCACGGAGGATTTTTTCCTGGTATATTTTTTCAAAACCAAACCAGCACTGTTCTCGGTAGTATGGAGATATGTGTTATAAAGATGAATCCTCAGCAATCCCTGCCCTGAAGTATAACTTGCAAAGTAACACAGCCATCAGAACATGTCAAGAAAATATCCTACAGGAGTTCAAAGGAAATGTAGGAAATGTAAGAAAACATACAAGAGTCCTGGTGGGAGCAGGTGGGATCAATCAAAGGTTCAAGGGAGTAGTGGCCTCTGGGGGGCTTGGGTAGGATGTGCAAATTCAGGACCAGGTAGTCAAGATGAAGGAAACAGAAAACAGGGCGGAGTCCATTATGGAGTTCTGTGGAGGTGATGGACAGGTGTTCTGTAGGAAAGAGGAACCCATGGATGTCCAGTTCCTGAAGCATGCAAAACCAAGGTGGACTGGCCAGCGTCAAGTGTGGAAAGACATCTTGGAGCGCCCATGGAGGGTCTGATGGGCCGGGATACAGGGCACCTCCTTTACTCGGTGGGCTGGGAGGGTCAGCAACAGCATCAGCTGTAAGACTAATCTAGAAGCAAAACAACAGCTTAGAGGAGAAAGAAGCAGTCACGAAAAATCACCGAGGGCCAGAGGGGATTATTCTCTGTGTTCATTTTTTTTTTTTTTAAAGCTTCCTGTACATATTGGAGACAAAGTCTGATAAAATGTTAAAGAGGGTCCAGAAATGGGGGCTGGACCTCTGGCCATCTGTGTTCATGTCAGGACAGATCTCAGGGAATCAATCAGGACGCACCTGAGGGTGAGGCTGTTTTCAGGAACAGGACAACTTTGCACTATTTGGGTCAAGGTCAAGGGTGCTTGGCGTGGGCATCTTAGCATTCATCCAGCGAGCCTTTGAAGACATTTCCCGCCTGGGGTGGGGCTCCAGGTAAGTGTATTTTTTAAAGCTGGCCAGGGGGTGGGTCTAATGTGGAGGGAGGCTTGGAGGATCTCCGAGGCAGCTCAGTGACTTCAGCTCAAAGCCCAGTTCTGTGACAGTTGGCTGTAACTGTGCAGAGGATATTGAACTTCAGCTTCCTCACTCACCAAAGCTATTCGTACAAGGAGAGTGCAGCCCAGATGGGTCAACCGGGGTGCCCTGTACTGGACTCAGCCACAGGGAAGATCCTGGCAACAAAGCAAGGCTGCTTTCTGAGGAAGGCGATCGAGGGAGAGTTCTGGAATTGGGAGCTGGCTTGGCTGGTCTCCCATGGACCACGCTGCTCCAAAGGGGCCCAGTTAGGGGCTCCTGGCTCCTGGCACCCAGGCTGATGCACAGCTCCAGTTACGCGTCGTGCGCTGTAGGAGCCACGGCTGGCTCCCTTGCTGCCACAGGAGCCTGGAGTCCATGTGCACAGCCCCTGGGCCTTCTGTGGCTTCAGGACCAGCAGGAACCATAGCCGCAAGCCCATGTCCCACGCACACTTGCCTGGCAGAGACTTAGGAAGGTGGAGCACGTGGAATCCATCCAGATGTTCACCTGAGGATGCGCAGATGAAGAAATGTGCTGAATGGGCACCGTGGAATGTTACGCAGCCCGAAAAAAGAATGAAATCCTGTCATTCGCCTCAAAAGGCACGGGATCGGAGGTCCTCATGTTAAGGGCAACGACTAGTGGGAACAAGTCAGAAGAACGGATTGGGAGAGTGATCACTAAAGAACAGGAAGGGCAGGGGGGTCAGATGAGGGGCACGGAAACACAGGAGGGATTAATTCTGATTTTTTCTATAGCACAGTAGGTCAACTATTGGTTAAAACCATCTATGTTTCAAAATGACTAGGCAGAGTATGAAATGCCCAGCATATGAAAACTATTAATATTTGAAGAGATGGAAATGCACACTACCTGGATTTGGTTATTACCCATTGGGTACACAGGTCAGGTTACCATATGGAACACCGAAAGGTGTACAAATATTGTGCCTTGTTATGGTTTAGAGGCGAGGTGTCCCCCAACAGCTCACGTGTGGACAATGAAAGAAGGTTCAGAGGTGAAATGACTGGGCGATGAGAACCTCAACCTCGTTAGTGGATTAATCCACTGATCTGGATTAACTGGGTGGTAACCGTAGCATGCAGGCTGTGGCTGCAGGAGGGAGCTCAGGGGTGCCTTTGGGGTTTGTATTTTGTCCCTGGTGGGCAGAGCTCTCTCTGCTTCCTGGCTGCCACATTCCGAGCTGCTTTCCTCCCCCAGCCCCTTCCGCCATGATGTTCTGCCTCCACTCAGGCCCAGGGCCGTGGAGTTGGCTGACTGTGGACTGAAGCCTTTGAAACCGTGAGCCAAAATAAACTTTTCCTCCTCTAATTGTTCTCGTCAGGTCTTTTGGTCATGGTGGTGAAAAAGCTGAGAAATTCCTTAATAAATAAAGAGGCAAAACACACACCCAGAGAAATATGTACAGACACATTACATCGAGTAATTTCTTGACATTCTGAGTGGGGACAAAACACTGATTTTTGGATGGGACCTGCTTGGTTGAATCCAAGGCCCCCGCATACTAGTTTTGTGACGCTGGGTTAACTCTTCATTGAGTCTCGGCCATATGAAGAAACTTGCTGAAGGTGAGGTACACAGGCAGGTCAGGACTGGATTTGAAGTCAGGTCTATCCAATGCCTCTGCACTCAGAGGAGAAAGTCAGGATGAGCTCTCTCGGCCAGAACAGTTAGGTCAGTTACTTTATGTTTGAATTTCATTTTGAGTATTTGCAAAATGTTTTGCAACACGATTTCCTTCAGATAGGACAGCAGCAGTAAATGACTGCTCAGTTTGCACAAGACGCTACTTAAAGTGTGATACGTGTATAATACTGCATAATTCTCACAATGACTTGTGAGACCGGTGTTGATATTTTCCCTATTTTAAACACAGGAAACAGAATGGTCAATAACTTGCCAAAGATCACACAGCCAGGAAGTACAAGATTTGAACTCTGATGATTCTTCAGAACCTTCTGTTTACTCCCCAATGCCTCTCAAGAGTCTGCAGCCATTTATGCACTGCATTAACTCAAGATTGTTTGAACCAGGAAATGGCATGACTACAAGATAATTTTAAAGTTCAAGGCTAATGTAAGCAACAAATGCCTCATGAAGGCTCAGGACAGGACAAAAATTATGCTCATTTTCTAAAGTAACCTGTTTCCTCTTCTTGGAACGGTATGTCTCACTTCTGTAACTTTAAGGGGTCATGGAATCCGAGTCCGTACCCATATTAACAAGAACGTGCAAAGGACCATAAATCTGTCTCCTATGCACACATATCACAGGAAAAGTCATTGTATAATGACATCTCATAAAAACATTATTAGAAGATAAAACAGCACTATCAAGTCAAGTGGGATCCATGGGTGGGCAGTAAATTGGATGGAACTTGAATGAGGGGAATTTGGATTTAATATCATTTAGAATTTGCCTACATAGAACCAGGGTCTCTCTGATAAATTATACCCATCATGAAGGAAATCCATTGTCCAGTTCTTCATAAAAGGGACAACCAGAACACCTTACAAAGAATTTTTTGTTGCTTTTTTTTCTTATTTTTTTATTAGGGCAAAGAGAAAGCAAACAATAGGAGACAAGAATAGAAAGCATTACTTGCTGCGTCTTCAGACCAGACCCCAAATTATCTATGGCGAGAGCGATCGTCTCCGTTTTACTCAGATTTAAATGGCTACGCTGGTTTTGTTAGGACCGGAGACAGTATGCTAAACGTCTTGTACAAATTCCCTTCTCTGCCCAGTCCAAGAGAGCTGGGCCAGTCGGGAACAAGAGACAGACAGGTGCTTTATCACAGCAAATCGGGAGCAAGGGATACAAGTCCAGATGTTCTCTTAGCAAAGTGTCCAAGATCAGGAGCTGAGTAGCTTAATAAGAGCAGCTTTGGAAAGCACGTCATATATGTTATACTTCCGGAGCCCAAATATTCACTAATATGCCCTGCTCAGCAACAGGCTGATCTTCTCAGACTCTCACTATTTAATGCCACAGAAAAATTCTGCAGAGGTATTGAAGCCAGAATTAAGGACAGGTAGTTAGTGTAGAAATAGGGAATCAGGTCAATTCCAGGAAATGAAGCCATGAAGCCATCTGCCTCTGGAAGTTGGAGACTGCCCTGGAAGAATGGAATGTCGAGGATCTCCGGAGCCCATTGATTACCAAATTTACCTGCCTTTATCAAGGACTGCAAGCAAGGAGCTGCTAATTAATGCTGTTGGGCCCTTACCTGCCTGAATCACCTTGGCCCTCCCCCTGCCCATGGCTTCTCACTTAATGCAAAACCAGGCCTAGTCACTCGGCAGGAAGGAGAGAGAAGCAGGGAGAGAACTGGAGAACAAAAGAGACCTGAACCTATAAAAGATGTAGGGTGCCTCACTTCTTGGGACTTTAGAACATCAGCCATGGCCTGCCTTCTTCCTGCCGGGGAAAGTCTGTATTATTACCTTTAAATAAAACCTGCTTCATATGCTTGCCTTGGCTGCTTCTCTAGTGTTCAATCTTCAACATTAGAAGGAGTCACCGGTAAACGGCGGTAACAGTATCATGATCATTTTTTTCTGTGTACGTGTGTGTGTATGTATGCATGCATATGCATGTGAGCATTTGTGCATGTGTATATGTATATGTGTGTATAGGTACACGTATGTGTGTGTATATATACACATGTGAGTGCATATATAAAAATAATCATTATTCTGTGTATGTGTACATGTGTATACACACATATACATTTAGATTATACACACACACACACACATATGTGTTTTGCAAGAAAAATATCTGATTTAAAAGGCAGGTGCAAACACAATAATTAATTTTTTTAAGAGCACTTCTCTTTCCAGGTAAAGAAGAGAGGAGGGCAGGCCATATAGCCCATCTGGGAGAGTGCCTGCCTTGTATGCTTGAGGCCCGGGTTCGAATCCCGAGCACTGTGGGATTGTGGAAATAACAAAGAAGAGAGGAATACCGATGCCCAATTATTTGTAATTTCAGTTGTAAGCGTCCCAAGGTCCAAGTCTTTTCGGCACCTTTGGACCAGTGGCGCCTTTACCTGACCCTTGAGGGTGATCCTTGCAGAATCTGGCTAAAGGGAGGCGGTTTGTAAGGACTTAAATCTCCAAATCAGTGTTGGCGTGGTTACTCCTAAGAAGAAACAGAGCAGGAGAAAGCTCCCCAAGAGCCCATTTTAATCCCTTAACAGGGATAAAACACGGCAGGTGATATTAGCATACGTTTAATTCCCTGGGCCGGATGGAAGGCAGATCAATAGGAGAAAACTGTCCCGACTTCCTCTGACAACTTCCCTCTCTCCATGTCGCCAAGAGCATCTCTACCAAGCAGACTGCTGAGCATTTCCACGCTAATTAGACTCTATCAATTTCCTCCCTGGCTGCATGACCTTGAAACACACAGAGCTCTTTCATTGCTGGCTTGGGAAAAAAAAAAAAAAAAAGAATGCTTTCTGGTGAGATTTCAAACTCTTCCTCATTTCTCAGACCTGGTCATCCTACCGCACGGGCTTTCTTGAGAGGACTCTTTGTAGTAAATCCACCATCAGCAACCATGTCAGGCTCATTCTCTAAGCAAAATCAGTAATTCTGAGAAAAAGTTTTTTGCTCTTTTTTTTTTTTTTCTTTGAACATTGGACACATTTTTGAGAGGGAAGCCAGAAGGTAGTCATTATTTTGTCACTTGCGATGGACCTAATCTAAACTCTTCCCAAACTGGTAAGCACAGATCGTAATCAGGACTGTTAGAGATGTTCCTCAAAATGAAATCCTCATTCAAAAACGTGATTGAGAGAATTTAATCTTAAACTGTGAACTAAGGACTAACATCAATACCTATTCCTTATAAGTACTTTTAATCCCAGGAAGAGTACCTTCATTCATTCAGAAATACCACACTGTGCTTCACTGCTAGAGAAACTTCGACGTAAATACCAAATGGCTACTTGTCTTTATAAAAAATCCAAGACAGATTATTTTCAAGGAAGAAAACACCCTAAATTCTACCTTCCCCTTTCATCATATGTAACTTTTTGTTCTTTTATAAGACAAAAGAATAAAACAAAACTCAGTTATTATTCATGCACTTCTCAGAACCAGGTTGGCTGAAAGCATACTGTACACGAGATTCAGGGTCTAAGAAATTATCCTTTCGAGAAGGAAGATCTTGTTCCTCATCTTTCAAGAAGGCACAATAACATCTTCCTCCCCATCCCCCAAAAGAGCTGAGAAGCCACAGGCCCTTTCTTGCTTTTGCTGGAGAAAGGATTTAGAAAGAGCTGTTGTTAACACAGTTTGAACTGGGTCTCTGAATTCGGGGGCAGACGCATTGAAACAGAATTGGTATCTGCTTTAATCTAGAGATTCTAAATGCAAGGGCAGCCCTGGAGTAAACGGAGACCAGCAAGCTACAAGAAGACCTGTGTGCTCAGAAAAGCCACCCACCGTATCCCTCCTTTGGGTAGCCTTTAAAAGGTATGGAAGGAACGGGTCAGCGATCAAAGTAATTTTAATTCGACGATGATGATTTTTAATTTCAGGGTGTCCATAAAAGACAGATGAGGGACAAGATCCAAGCACTAATTCTGTAGGAACATGGGACAAGTCCCACCGTGCACAGCAGAGTAGGACAGGTCCCATTTTTGAGGGTGGAGGGGAAATCAGCTGCTCCGTGTGACATCCTCTTTCTTGGATGGAGCCAGGAGAAGGTGATTACTGCCGGACATAACTCACATGCTATCTGCAGAGGCCACCAACCACTTCAGGCGAAAACAGATATAACCACAGCAACACCTTCATCCACTCTAAGGTAAAGTCCCCACGTTAACTGACATTATCACGAACAGAGGATGCTGCATGTTTTCACTTACTTCTTGTCAAAGCAAACAAGCATATTTTAAACTTCCTTCTTAGGATAACCAAGTATAAGACTTACCAAGAACCTTGTAAATAATTTGACTTAGCTTTTTCTTATCTGATAAAAAGTTTGAGCTCTGATATATTAAGGAGCTGCTTCAGAAACAATATTACTACATTTTAAGGTCCCCTAACTTTTCTTAAAGGATAGAAGAAACCAAGGCATAAATGATTTTTTTAAATAAGGAATTCAATTTATATTTTATTTTAGCAACATGCTAAGGTGTCCTGGGAGTGTCCCAGGAAATATTATGGAATCCAGCTTATATGTAACTTCACCTGAGAATTTTGTTCAAATGATGGCTTTGGTTCTCTAGACAGGACAGAACTTGTTGAGATTTGTGATGAGTGGCTAGGTGACCCTGAGGTCACCAATCTGGGAGCTGTACTCAGGGCTGCCAGGCTCAGAGGGGTAAGATGAAAATCTTCACCCATCTTGCTCTCCCAAAGAAATGTGCCCACAAAACTCTTGAATATATATATGAGTGAGCCCCAATGTTACCTAGTACAAAATCTTGGAAACAGTCATCCACCTAGTGACTGTTAATCTTCAATCAGACCTGCAGGAATTCTCCTTGGCGGTATTTCCTAACATTGGCAAGTTTGGATCTCATTCTTATGAGCCTGTCTTAATTACTGTCAGCAGCCTCTGCATGAGTGACAGGTCCTATGTCATCCATGAGAGACAGCCCGAGGTTCAAGCGGGAAGGTGGGTGTTCCGTTCTCTCTTCGCTGGGGAAGCATTAAGTTCAGTGCCAGGCTCATTCTGTTCTCTGAAGGGGAAGAAATAACTCGTGTTCTTCAAGTTGGAAGCTAAACTCTAATACGGAGAAAGTAAGGGCACACTCCCATTTTCTCCTGTGTGTAGGTGCTCTGAGTGATTCTGGGGACCTCGCCTCACCTGGGCCACTCTAATTGGCCTCACCTGGAAATTCTTTTCTCCCAAGCTGGAAGGGAAGTGGCTCCTTACAACAAAAGGAAAAATAGCTTAAAAAAAAAGATAATGAACGAGAGAATTGAGTACATTTTCTCTACTCCCCATGATTGCCAAAAGGTTCACAGAATAGCCCAAATTCTTTCAGAAAGCATCAGGTGGGATCCAGAAAAGAGGGTGTGTGTGTGATATTTGGCTAACTTAAAGAATAGGGAGGTACTGTTTTGAATTTCAGGGTTTCAGCAACTAAATTGAAAATGTTTTTCAGAGAACTCTTTTCCTCTCTACTATGAAGTACAACAGGGATGGAAATTCTTAGTTTCTAACCTGAAATCACCAAGTCTCCTTGACTTTTATTCTAATTCTCAAAGGGCAAGAAGCAGAGACATGAGCCCAAGAGCCGTAATCAAGCCGGCCTGTTGAGAATATGCCAGGGACTTCTTCCTGAGTTCCCCGAGTCATCTGGATAATTGTGGTGATTGGAGAAAAGTTGACTCTGTAAAGCGAGGTCCTTTGCCTTGGCTTCTGAGTTGTAGTCTCAAACTGGGGGGAAGCTTTAAAATTCTTGAGACTCAGGCCACACCTAAGAGCTATTACCAGAATCTGAGTGAGGACCTCAGGCCACAGTGCTTTTGAAAGGTCCCCCCAGAGCATTTTTGCGTGTGATCAAGGAGACACACTTGTAGAGGGAGATACAGGGTACCGTGAGCTCACATACAGAGGTGGGAGGCACTTTTAGGCATAAGCACTTGATTAGTGAAACCACTTTGGAAAGCAGTACGGAGAGTCCTCAGAAAACTTGAAATGGAACCGCCATTTGACCCATTTATCCCACTCCTTGGTTTATACCAAAGAACTTAAAATCAACATACTACAGTGACGCAGCCACATCAATGTTTATAGCAGCTCAATTCACAATAGCTAAACTGTGGAACCAACCTACATGCTCTTCAACAGATGAATGGATTAAGAGAATGTGGTATATGTACACAGTGGAATATTATTCAGCCATAAAGAAGAACACTATGGCATTTGCAGATAAATGGATGGAATTGGAGAACATCATGCTAAGTGAAACAAGTCAATCCCAAAAAACCAAAGGCTGAATGTTTTCTCTGATAAGCGGATAGTGATCCATACTGGGGAGGATGAAGGAACTTTGGTTTGTACAGAGGGGAGTGAGCGGAGGAGCGGGGTGGGTTTGGAGGGGAAGGATGGTAGATTGTGAGATAAACATTATTACCCTTTATACATGTATAAAAATAATTTTTAAAAATATCACTGTCAAAAAAAGTCAATGAAAAATCAATTTTTTAAAAAGCATAAGCACTTAACATGAACTGGTCTCTTAAAATATTTTATTAATGTGTACCTATGAAATAAGTACTGCTATCTTCATTTCAGAGATAACAAAAGAGAAGTCGCAGGAGATGGGAAACAACTTTTAAATTTATGTATTTAGTGAACTGAAAAAAAACAGTCTTGTCTGGATCCATGTCTCCTGTCTCAGTAATTCTCGGGGTCGTTCATCTCCAACGGTTTGGAGGATGACAAAGACTAGTCATCTTTATCTCCCTTGGTATTTCTCTAATTAAGCGTGATTTCTCTGCCTTCATATTACAACTGTGCACTTAGATTACCATTCCATGAAATCTCGATTTTTCTTGAAAAGCAATGTGTCTTACAACAAGCCTTCTAATGTCACTGGAAAATGTATTAATAGCCAGAGATTCTGGATGAAAAGTTAAATCTGCTCGAGTCGTATTTCAATGCGCTACTAATTGCAAGTTTCTATGATCTTAAAGTTAGTTCATATCCCTGAGGATTTGTCTACCTTCTTCCCCAACCCTAGTTATTATTTAATGAGTATTTACTTCCTTTAGACTTTCCTTAGGGATTAAAATATAAAAGCTTGTTCTTTTGTCTGTGTGCAGTACGAAAGGAATTTCTTCAGCCGCATGAAGAAATGAGAGAGATTCTACAGAGAGGCGCTCAACATCTGCATATCCACCAGTTGCTCACATTGAAAAGGAAAAGTAGCCAAGAAGAATTCCATTCCTTATCCTGAAATGCTGGCATATTTAAAATAGCTTACAAGTTCTACTTTCTGTGCGGTTTCTGTGATTAAAGAACAGACATACTCTTTTGCCACAAGGTTACAATCTAAAGGGCCTCCTCTGAAATCCTGAACAGCCTCAGCTTTGGGCTGTGCCCCCAGCCCCGTCCACCACGCTCTGAGCATATGGTCAGACATACCTTCCTTATTAATTTGATCGTCCAGGTTTTTAAGCAACTTCTGTTACAAAACTCACAGCACATCTTTGCCAACCAACTATTTACGCACTTAAGAAAAAAAAAAAAAATCGAAATTCCAACAGCCAACAGATTTAGCTAGGGATGGGGTCCTGTTGTGGAGCTGACTAGCTGCAGTGTCCCCCGGTTCTCGGGCAGCAGCAGACGTCAGCAGGCAGCTGATGGCCTGCTTTAATTTATGCACCTGTTTATTTACGACCTCCAGGTCCACGGAGTAGGCAAGGGCGGAACATGATCAGTGACGCCTGGGCCACCGTCCATCTCTCCTTTTGTCTGGCTCTGCTCTTCTCCTTTCCCGGGATGGTGACTTTCAGGTGACTCTGGAGCCCAAGTCAAGTACTCCTTAGCACTTGGCTCAGCTGAGCTCGGGCCAGAGCTCTCAGCTGTGGGAAATAACGGCCCCTCCCTGATGCACAGTGGTTCTGAAACTACTGAAGACAGGGCACGTCGCTGCCCCACCATGATCCCAGCCACTCGGGAGACAGAGGCAGGGGGATCGCAAGTTCGAGGCCGGCCTCCGCAACTTTGCGAGATCCTTGTCTCAAAATTTAAAAAAAAAAAAAAAAAAAACTGAAAAGGGTTGGGATTGTAGCTCAGGGATAGAGCAGCTCTGGGTTCAATCCCCCAGTATGGTAGAAAGAAAGAAATACGTAAGTTAAAAAATGACATAAAAATGACATGCTACCAGTTCCAACGTACAGACTTTGAGCATAAGGGTTCTCTGCTGCTAACTTCCTGTCACCGTGTAAAGACAACCTGAGATCACCAGCCTCTAGGGAAGAAATATTTATTTGGGCTTACGGTTTTAGAGACCATTGGTTCCGTGGCTTTTGGTCCTGGGTGACGCAGAAGCAGAGATGGTGCTGGAGGAGATCTGCCCATCTGCAGGCAGCAGGGAGCCCAGAGAGAGGCTGGAAGGGGCTGGTCACCCAAGGTGCCCTTCAGGGCCCGCCCCTGACCACTCAGCTTCCTCCTCCCTTCTTAAAGCTCTCGCCCTCCCACTATTGCTACGGCCTGGGCACCAATCTGTCGACACGTGGCTTCTGCTGGAGGTGTAAGGTCCAAACCAGGAGCAGCTGTGCACTCTCGTCCCAGCTCTCTGGGAGCAGGAGGATGGCTGGGGCCCAGGAGAGTCAGATGGGCCTGAACAGCACAGTAAAACCCTCTCTCCTTAAAAACAACTCCAAACAATTGCATTTGTCTAGTGGGAAAAAAAAAGAGAGAGAGAGACTTTTCACTGTAAGGTTGGCTGAATGTCCCCCAGTCTTTTACTTTTGCTAGCGGGTTATTGCCACCGAGTCTCCTTCAGAGTAGCCAGGTCCTGTCCACCCACTCATTGAATCTTACTTGCAACAGTTGTGTAGGGACAGTGCACAGTCTGGGGATGTCACAAAGTCAAGGGTGCAGCTCGTCCTGAAACACAGAGAGCGGTGCTGGAGACGTGCAGGCATCAGACTCTGCCTTCTGTGTGACGGGGGCCAATAGGGGTCAGTGGAAGAGAAAGCCAGCCCACGTATGGAGCGGTGTGTCTCATTGGAGAAGTAGGTGTTGGTCTGAGATCTGAAAACTAAGTAGGATCTCTGTGGTGGAAGGAGGCGGGAGTGTTGGAGGAGGAGGGAAAGGCTGGAGAGACTCAGACAGAGAGCAGCTGACCCAGAAATGGCTCATCCCACCTCAACCACGTGGTCTGGGAGGTTAGCAACAAAATCAGAGAGGTGTCAATCCAGGGAAGCTGGGTTTTATCTGGGACAACAGGAAGGATGCTAAGTATATTTCATTTTAAGATAGAAATTTCTCTAATCACTAGGCTCTAAGATTTCATCTCACCCCAATTAGAATGGCTATTATCAAGAACACAAACAATAATAGGTGTTGACGTGGATGTGGGGAAAAAGGTACACTCATACATTGCTGGTGGGGTTGCAAACTAGTGCAGCCACTCTGGAAAGCAGCATGGAGATTCCTTGAAAAACTTGGAATGGAACAAGCATTGGACCCAGTTATCCAAATCCTCAGTTTATACCCAAAGGACTTAAAATCAGAATACTACAGTGACACAGCCACATCAATATTTATAGCAGCTCAATTCACAATAGCTAGATTGTGGAACCAACCTACATGCCCTTCAACAGATGAATGGATAAAGAAACTGTGGTATATATATCCAGTGGAATATTATTCAGTCATAAAGAAGAAGAACACTATGGCATTTGCAGATAAATGGATGGAGCTGGAGAATATCATGCCAAGCGAAATAAGCCAATCCCAAAAAACCAAAGGGCGAGTGTTTTCTCTGATAAATGGATGATGATATATAATGGGGGTGAGGGGTGGGGGGATGAGAGAGGAGTGGAAGATCTTTAGATTACGTAGAGGGAAATGAGAGGGAGGGGGTTGGGGTAGGAAACATGGTGGACTGAGACAGACATCATGACCCGATTTACATGTATGATTACACAAATGGTATGAACCTACATTGTGCACAACCATAGAAATGAAATGAGGCACCCCATTTGTGTACAAGGAATCAAAGTGCAGTGTGTAGAAATAAAAATAATAATAATAAAAGAAGATAGAGATGAATAATCATTTCACATCCTCACCTCCCAACTCTGGGCTTCGACAACTATAAAATACTAAAGTGGACCGTGTAACCCAATCGTGGGCAAAATGGCACTGCATGCCTGCCCTGGGGCAGGGACTGTGCTAAGCATAGTCACAAAGAGCCCTTCCTGCCCCTCCTGAGGCAATGCAGGTGCTTCCCGACGTAGGTAGAGGCCGAAGAGAGAGTTCCTCTCCACACCTTGATCGCCCGGCTGGCTTCGAAGACAACTCTGTTATTCTGTGTTGCTGGGGTGGATTGGAGCCAGGGTGACCATCTCAGGCCAGTAAAGGACCTGTGTTATTCCCTGCTGCCTCTATCAGTCTGAAGACAAGTGTCCAGGGCTGAAGAACAGCTGAGGCTTCCTTTGTGTGTGTCTGATTGTGGAGGCAGTGACAGGGGCGAGGAAGCGGGTGGACCTGGGAAGGAACAAAACGTTCAGACCAGGAGCCCCAGTTACTGCCCTGCAGTCTCTGTGCTTCGCCCACCGGGGAGCTGATCTGCTCCCCGCCCTTCTTTCCATCTGACCGTGGTCACTCGACTGGGTTAGAAGGAGCCCACACCCTCTGCATGTCCTCAGATCCTTCCCCCAGGGTCACAGGTGAGGATGCCCTTGGGAGAGACAGCAGACCAGCCCTTCTCTGGTGGATTTTCACTGCGGGATGATCTTCCTAGAAACAGACCGACTGGAGGACAGCTCAACTTTAATTATCAGAAAATAAAAATCCCGTCCTATATCCTACGATGATTTCCAAGGTGCCTCAGAGCCTGAGATTTTTAAAGAAACTTTTTCAGAATTTTTTTTTTTTAAAGTTTAGTAGTGGAAATTAAAAATAATAAAAAAAAATGCATTGCATGAATATGGAAATAAATGAGCCATGGAAACAAACGGAAGGGGATTTGGAGATTTTGAGTTTCAAAATGGTATTTTCGGTTTGATTTTGGTGCTAGCAATGCATATAGATATACATATTTGTATATCTATATATAGATACATATTTGCAAGAATGTGTGTGTGTGTGCGTGCACGCGTGCGCGTGTGTGTGTGCATGTATGTGAAATTTAATACAGCTACTTCACAAACTGTGAAGTGCTAGGTCTTCTACTCCAAACCATGTGGACAGTGGGAAATTAAATAACAAGCAGAGGAAATGTATTTCATGTTACCACAAAACAGAAACCATTGTCTTTACTTTTCAGAATGCAAAGATTTGGATGCTCAGAACAAATTATCAAGAGAATGCTTTGCTTGAATTACTAGGCTATTGAGAGAGAAAAAAATAAAAAAATTAAACTGGATCTTATTGATGTTTATTAGGATTTCAGATATTGAAAGAAAATATTTTTCTTAGAATCTTACTGCTATATCTTGATTATTTAATGAATAGAATGAATGTTGCCTGCCAAAGTATTTAAGTCCTCCGCTTACTGAAATGTATTTTGTTTTTTAAGTTGGAGAAGGACACAATACCTTTATTTTATTTATTTCTATGTGGTGTTGAGGATGGAACCCAGTGCCTCACACGTGCCAGGCAAGCGCTCCACCACTGAGCTACAACCCTGGCCTGCTAAAATGTACTTTCTGTGTAGCATATGCATTATTAATTTCCATGAACAGTACTTTCCATAATAAGCACTATTTTAATAGCACCTGATACTACTTTCTATAAATTAAACATACATATCACTTAGTTATTTGCACAACTCAATTTTAGTTTCTGCAAAAATAGAAAACACTCTCTTTTTGGAAGTCTACTCTGAGAACATTTGTAAACATGCGTAGTCCAAAAGTCAGTCCTTTAAAATACTATATAAGTACCGGATGTTTATTAAGTCCTCTGAACTCAAGCTTTTATTTGGGTGTTTCTTTAATAAAGACATTATCAAGTCAGTGTCCCCATGTTGATTATTCTATTGACTAAAATTGTCATCATCCTGAAATAAAATATTTTCATGTCACTGTAGACTTACATTTTTTTTTCTTTTTTTGTCCTATGTGATTATTGGACAAATCGCAAAACACAGGTATTAGGTGCAAACTTCAAGAATTTTGAATGTGTCTCTCAGCATCACTGAGACCTGAACATAGAACTTGGACATGGTCTGTCAAGATTTTCTCCTCTTTTTATTGGTCATGCCACCTGCAAAGCCAACGTGTAACTTTAATTCTGTCACTACAGATTAATTTTGTCCATTCTTGGAATTCATACACCTGTGATTATAGCCTATGTGGTGGTTTGTGTTTGGCTATTTTAAATATAGTATTTTTTTAAAAAGTCCACATTTCATAGTTGAGAACTGCATTCCTTTTATTGCTGAGTAGTATTCCATTTTACACAACAACTTATTTACCTAGTGCGCGGATGGAAATTGGGATGTTCCAAGGTTTATGCAGTTATGCATAAGTTTCCTATCAACGATCTTGTACCAGTCCTTTTTGGGTAGATGTAACTTTTCAATTTTATTGTGCACCTATCCACAGTTGGGATTTTGGGGTCACAAGGCATTGTGTGTTTGTATTAGAAATTGCCCAAATAGCTTTCTACCAGGATTACACCATTCATTTTATACTCAATATTTCTTATCAAAGAGGTTCGATTTTCTGCATCTTTACAGATATATGGGGCTGGGGAGATCGCTCAGTTGAGAGAGTGCTTGCCTTGCAAGCATAAGACCCTGGGTTCAATCCCCAGCACTGCAAAAAAAAAAAAAAAAACAAAAACAAAACAAAACAAAAAACTCTGTCTCAACAGATAAATGGAATTGTTGGACTTCTCTTTTACTATCAATCATTCAAGTGGATGTGAATTAATATCTCATTTTGATTTCAATTTGTACTATAATTAATATACAACATTATAGCTAACCAAGAGAAGCATCATATAAAGTATCCACTAGATTTTCTTTTTTTTTGGGGGGGGGGTGCCCAGGATTGAACTCAGGGGCACTTGACCACTGAGCCACATCTCCAGCCCTATTTTGTGTTTTATTTAGAGACAGGGTCTCACTGAGTTGCTCAGCACCTCGTTTTTGCTGAGGTTGGCTTTGAACTCGTGATCCTCCTGCCTCAGCCTCCTGAGCTGCTGGGATGACAGGCATGCGCTACAGCACCTCTGCCTTATTTTTTGTGAAGTGTGCATTCTCGAGCGTCTTGCTCACTGTTGAAACTGAGTTTCTTTCTTACAATTACAAGACTGTATCTTGGAGAACAGTCCTCTGTCAGATTCCTATTGAAAAACATTTTATTCCACTTTGGGGTTTAATTTTTATGTTTCCTGTGACTTTTGAGTAAAGCATTCATTTTGGTGAAGACTGGTTTTCAATGCATAGTTATGGTTTAAGGAAAACTTTAAATAATCTCTGCCTACATTGAAGTTATGAACGTATTCTTCCGTGATTTTTTCTAGAAGTTTATAGTTTGAGTTTTCATGTGTAAGTTTATTCTTGATCTAAAATTAATTTTCTATATGGTGTAAAGGAAGATACACATTTTTCCACCCAAAATAACTTGCTGTGGCATTGATCACAGAAACAACTTTTTATTCATTCATAGAATTGCATTGATACGTCTATAAAAATAAATTTATCACATATATGTGTCTGTTTCAGTATTTTGGCTCTTGTGCCTTCCATTATTTGTCTATCCTTACATGAATTTCATACTGACTAATTCTTGCAAATTCAAAATGAGTTGTAAACTCCACTATGGCCTGTCCTTCAAATTTACAGGAATCCCCGATTGCCTTAGATATTCTAGGTCTGTGGCTCTTCATATAATTGCTACAATAAACTTGTTCGGTCCTCTTTTAAGAAAGCTTTTGAGGATTCTTATTGGATCGTATTGATTCTGTAAATTAACCCGAGAAGGATCGATACCTTAATATTGAATCTTCTAACTCATGTCCAGGTCAATTCTGTATTTGTTTTGCTCTTCTATCAATAACATTTTGTAGCTTTTAGTATAAATATCTTCTTGAACTTGTTTCGATTCATTTATTCCTACTGTTTTATGTTTCTCTTTTGATGGTATTGTAAATTGTTTTTGAAATTTTTCATTTTCCAATTGTTTGTTGAGAGTGTGTGTGTGTGTTGTAGGAACCATATTCTATCCTATACCCTTGTCGAGTTTACTTCTTAGTTCTATGAATTTCTTTCTTAAGTCTTTTAAGCTTCTAAGTGTATATAATTATGTTATCTTTTCTCTTTTATGCATTTTCCTTTCCTTTATATCAACGAGGACATCAGCACAATACTGAACAGAAGTTCTCGTTTTTGTTTTTTGTTTTTTTTTTTTTTTGAAACGGGCCATTGTTGAACCCAGGGGTGCTGAACCACTGAGCCACCTCCCCAGTCCTTTTTACTTTTTATTTTGAGACAGGGTCTAAGTGACTGAGGCTGGCCTTGAACCTATAATCCTCCTGCCTCAGCCTCAAGTTGCTGGGATTAGAGGTGTGGGTCACCATGCCCAGCTGAAAAGAGGGTGTATGAGAAAAGATCTTTGTGTTGTTCTTGGTGTTCTTGAGGATAACATTTGATTTTTCTTAATTAAGAATGACGGTAGCTTTAGAATATTTATGCATGTGCTGCGGCTTAGAGACGTTCTACTTATTTGTTTGTTGCATGTTCTTATTGGGTTTGCTCAACATCTATTGACATAATAGAACTTTTCTCCTTATTCTGTTGACAGAGTGATAGCATAACTGATTTTTGACTATTAATCCAACCTTGCATTCCTTAATTGGTTATAATGTATTATGCAATGTATGTATCCTGTAGAGTCAGTATGCTTGTATTTTTAAAGGATTATTCTGTCTACTTTCTTGCATGATATTAATTTATAGTTTTTCCCTTTTAATTTCATTACAGGATACATAGTATTTGCATATGCTTATAAATCTTATATATGTCATGGATTAAATATAAGCATGTAATATATCACATAGAAATTTATTACATCTAAAGTGTATATTATACATATATGTGTGTATGTTATGTACACGTGATACATATATTATGTCAGAAGCTGTGACTGAGTTACGAGTTTTGAAACTATCCTGTGACAGAGGTGATGTCCCTCTAGGAATATTCTTGGGGTGAGGGCACCAACTGAGATGGTCCAGTTGGACGGTGATGCTGTGTTCCAAAGGAGGTTCTGCACTAGCCCCAGAGCCATTCAGGTCTTTTAAAAAATTTTATCTGTTCTAATCAGTCATCCATGACAGTAGAATGCATTTGTACATTTTGATAGATCAATATAAATGGCATGTCGTGTCTCATTTTTCTGATTGTCCATGTTGCAGGATCACATGGGTCATGCAGTCACACATGTACGTGAGGTCATCACGTCTGTTTCACGCTACTCTCCTTCCTACCCCCATACCCCTTTTTTTGATTAACAAAATCATTTTTATTTTATTTCCAGTTCCTATGAAAAGTTTATTTTTAATTTTCATAGGCTTCATTTTGATTCATTGTACACAAAAGGGGTACAACTTTTTTTTTCTATGGTTGTGCACAATGTAGATTCACACCATTTGTGTAATCATACATGTACATAGGGTAATAATGTCTGTCTCAGTCCACCATCTTTCATAACCCTGCTCCCTCCCCCATCTCATCCCCTCTTCCTAATCTGAAGTTCATCCATCCTCCTCTTAACCCCCATCCCCATTATGTATCATTTTCCACTTATCAGTGAAAACGTGCGGACTTTGTTTTTTGGGATTGGCTTATTTCACTCAGCATGATATTCTCCAATTCCATCCATTTATCTGCCAATGCCTTAGTGTTCTTCTTTATGGCTGAATAATATTCCATGGTGTATATATACCACAGTTTCTTTATCCATTCATCTGTGGAAGGGCATCTAGGTTGTTTCACAATCTAGCTATTGTGAATTGAGCAGCTATAAACATTGATGTGGCTGCATTATGGTAGTATGCTGATTTTAAGTCCTTGGGTATACCCCTTCTTGACTTAGACCTCAGATGCCAGCTCCCAGAGACAGAAGATTCTGAACACAACAAGATATGTACAATGTTTCACCAGTGCAATAACCTTCCAGCCCACTTAACAGAACCTCTGGACAAAGGGCTTCCTGGGTGCCACAGGAAGCTCTTAGCATTGCATCAGTAAAATAGCTACGAGAATGTTGGTAGCTCTGTAACTTTCTAGTGCACAAAGAATAATGCCTATATAGTCTTTAACTTCCTAATTATGAGACCCTATATGAAAAACTTGCTGGGCCAGCTCTGTCACTGTTTCTCCATCAGAGTGCAATGTTCCACCTGATCCCAGATTTCTTTCTATATGGGTGTGTGTTTTCCTTGATCCCCCACCGCCCCCGGCCAGTTTCTCGGGTTCAGCAGTGCAGGTTGCAGCAATACGTAACCTTCATCATCTGGTACGCTGACACTACGGAAAGAAGTGGGGAATGTTCCCTTTCCCTACTGCTTACTAAAGTCACACCTGGCATTCTGTCATCCTTAAATACATGATAGAATTTGCCAATGTCCTCAACTGGGCTCGAAGAAGACAAATAATACAAAGAGAAGACGCCAAGCCACAGAATGGCTGGGAACCCAAGTAACTCAGAAGGTCTTTGTTGAAAAAGTCACGGGCTGCCTGAAAATCCTCCTCTCACGTTGTTAAATCTGTGTCCTTCTGGTCAAATCCCAACTTCCAGGAAAAGTGAGTGTAATCCTGCCTGTTCCATCAAGTGCCAGCTGTCTGACCCAGGGTGAGGGTGGCGAAGCCCGGAACCACAGCTGGCATTACCAAGGGGAATATACCTTGAATCCTGGAACTGTAAGTGCCCGAAGAGAGGAAAGGGTATGACAAGGACAAGGGAAGTGAATGAAAAAGAGAAAGAGTAATGAGATAGCTAGAGAAATCTTCATTATAATCACTAATTAGTCCAGAATGATTCTACAAAGTTTAGCTTTTATGATTAGGGGACCTGAAAAGAGGGTTATAATCCAGTTGCAAGGAGGGGGACTTAAACGTATCCTACCATGCTAATGAAATCACAGCCTTTCTCTGACAGTTTTGAACAAGATAGTTTGGGTGCCTCAAAGAGAGTGCATTGCCAAGAGATGTATATCCTGAGCAGATGTTCCTCTTAACCTGTATTTTTTAAGCCTCAAAGGAACCTACTTCCATTTCAATGGCTCAAGTTACTTTAGTTAATCCTCCAATCCCTTTCTAGACATTGTGGTAAATAACATTCATCATTAATGCAATAACCTCAAATGCTAATCTCTTAATTCCCAGTATAAGGCACAAGGAAAGCATAAAGACAGTTAACAGAAAAAGGAGAAAGAAAACACTAAGTCTTGAGAATTCAAAACCTTACATCTAAGGAGAATCTCACACATTATTTAAGATTCTTAATACTTTCACAACACGCATGGATGTTAAATTTTTAAAACTCATATATTAAATGAAACTTTAACTCTCTTTCTTAGATGTTTCTTTTCTAGTACTGTAAATTAAATTTCCATCAAGAAATGGAATAGAGCCATTTATTTTCTGAAGCAATTGGCACTGTATAGCTTTATAAGGAATGCAAATTATTGGTCCTTAGACAGTAAATTAAAATGTTAGTGGTAGTAAGATAGGAAGTTGGTGATGTTAACCAAGAGTGTTCTAATATTTGAATGTAATTGCTTGAGGTTCACACTACATCATGGACTTACCTGGTCTTGAGTCTGTGATTCAGAGAAAATTACCTGTAGATGAGATGAAATGTATACTTTGGGCAAACACAGTTTGGAGTCCAAGAATCATAAAACTTATGAATGAAGGTAGATCCCAGAGATGGTTCTAGGCTAAAATTCTCAGTTTATCAATGATAAAATAAGTTCTAAAATATTAAATGGTTCTCCCATTTTACTTACTGGATCAAGAACCAAAGACTTTAGATTTTTTTCTATGATATTCTTCCTTCCCTTCTCTGTATGGATCATAAATATTAAAAATATCATTTATCAAATATCATTATAGGTAAGGTGCTCAATGGTTTCTGATTCTTATAGTAACACTACAGGGGGTAGAATTTTAGGGATAGAAGTGAGAGTATTCCTCACTCTTCTTTTTTCCTCCAAATGCATTTTCTCTTCCTAAGCTTAGTGACTGTTATCCATTCTCCTCCACCGAGTCTCTCCTTTCTATCTTAGTTGAAATTTGGCTCTTTTTAGTTTTATCTCCAATGAATGATTCTTAACAAATGTGCCTTTTCCATGTCAGGTTATCATTGGAGAATGATGTCCTGTTGTATCCTTTTATGGGACTATTCCTTTTACAGCCAGTTCCAGTGTTAACTTCCTGAGGGGGCAGTGACTCTTTCAGCCCCTCTCCCCCTTCTCTACCCAGCAGTGTCCTCCCTGCATGTGGGAGGTGATTGGCAAAGTCCTCTTTGCGACTGACTTCAGAAGTGGCATTGATCAGAAAACCAATGCCACTAAAACAGGGTTCTCTCAAACATGGCGGATCAACGCCTCCCACAGGCTTGATAGGTAGCTCAACAGGATGGGGTGGAGTTTCAAGGTTATCCTTCTCTTATTCCCCAGCATCCATTCCAAAGTCAAGAAACAGATAACCTGGGGTGGAGTGGGGTTGGGGAGAAGCTTATTAATCAATATTGAATGATCAGTGATCACTGTATGAAGCACAGTTTAATCAAGGGCTCGGCCTCTTTTGCACACGCCCACATCCCCTCCGCTTTGCCACCATGTTGTCATGCAGCCAGGTGACCCTCACCAGATGCCAGCACCATGCTCTTTGGGTTTTCCAGCCACCAGAATCATCATCCCAGTAAATTCTAATAAATCTATCTATATTAAAAAGGTACAGTTTCAATGTATAATTTAAAAAACACACTCCATAAAGTTGTATAATACTGTATAAACCACTTAATCTCTATCCCCTATTTTCTTCTGCATGGACATGAAATACTCAAGTAACTCTAGCTACAACCTTACCCCCATTTTTTTGTTTTTTTTTTTTTTTTTTTTGGTCATCATGAAGAATTTACTCACCTGCTCTTAGTCTCTTCAGCTCGTAGGGGAGGAATGTGGATAAGAGAGTCCAGCCTGGTGCAGCCCCTCCAGGTATGTCCCCACACTGACCTGGGCACCTCATTGAACAGGAGGCCCAGGATCACAGCTTTGTTTTGGAACCTTAGTCCTAAACACCACCCTTGGTCCTATCTGGCTATCATTGTTACTATTTATTTTCTCACTTTAGAACATGAAATTGCAGCCAGGTCAATGGCCATCGGCACAGTGTTGAAATTTAACAGGGTAAGTGATTTATATTCTGAACTTCAGGCATGGAACCCGGTGTTTATCTTGAATCTCTTCAGCAACCACTTAACTCTGATTTCTAACCCAGTATTTATCTGGAATGTCTTTAGCAGTGACTCTGACGCTA
Organism: Sciurus vulgaris; assembly: GCF_902686455.1. Classification (NCBI taxonomy): domain Eukaryota; kingdom Metazoa; phylum Chordata; class Mammalia; order Rodentia; family Sciuridae; genus Sciurus; species Sciurus vulgaris. Next base: position 16,945,609 of record NC_136480.1, read on the forward strand.
CTCTGATGTTCTGATTGTTAATAACTCAAAGCTCTGAAATGAAGTTTCTTCCTTATATTGACTTTGAGATCATCTTTTGGCAACGATTAGCCCTGGGTAGAGGTAACTGACAGACCATGTGGACCAATCCATCGTGCAGCCAATGGGAGGTGAGATTTGCCAAGTCAGTAGGAGTTTGTCTCAAGTACGTTAGACCTTCTTTCATTATTGTAGCATATTTATGCTTTCAGAACCAATATGTGTATGAATCATTCTTCTTGCTGGGGGATTTGTGTGATCACGGGGCAATCTCTATTCCATCCCCATCTCAAGTCCCCATTACCATCTTAAATCCATTGCATTCCAAAGAAAGTTTCTACCTCTTTAAAATTCTTTCTCTGTGGTATTTAGAAGAAGCATTCTGCTTGGACTTTAATTGTGAACTTGAAACTCCTAAAGGCAGATCAACCGTTGAACAACAAGAAAACTGGTAAGAAAGATGTTGTTAGCCAGGGAGTCACCATGGAAACCATTAAAAACAAGGATTGTGAAGCTGAACAACTGTGAGCTCATTTCTTCTGCGAGTTGTAGTGTTTGTGTTCATTGATTCTGAAGTCGAGGTGTCTTTTAGGGGAAATAATGTCAGATTCACAAGGTCCCCCACAGTAGGACTCCTTACGAAGTTAGATCCAGAACAAGTCAGACTCAAGTCCCATCCTTTCTCATAAGGAATTAGTTACCCAAAGAAGGGAAAGCCAGGAACAAAATATCTTCTGAACGCTCACACAAAAATTCCTGTTAAAAATTACTCACGATCAACTTGGAAATGGAAACACAAGATATATCCTAAGAAAATCCTGATGGGAAGATGCCAATGGAAACCATCATTTCAGTTGTTGGATTGTAGAATTCCTAGGTGTGAGGATTCATCAGATTGAGCTCTGGTCAGATTAAATAGCTGGTCATGTTAAGTGTAAGCTCTAGTTTAATCCAGCTACAGAGCCCTGTATCAATTTCGTTATCCCAATAACACGAAATGCATCAATAGCAAAGATTGGAAGGTTCACATGTCAACTGTACTTTGAGAAAAAAGAGTGAGTCCCTTTTAAAAACTGTGTCCTTTGGATTATTTCCCCCTTGAACAGGAAATCCGAAATAAGAAATAATTAGCACTATCTTATGTGAAGTTCCAAAGAAAATAATAATAGTTAATGTTTAGACAGTACTTTGCAGTAGGTATGTTATTTCACATGCATTATGTCATTACCTCTGTGGCATTGGCCATATTTCTCATGCAGAGAATGAAAATCTATCCTGCGCCTTTAGGATTATTTAAACTCCCTGTATTCATGTAGATTGAAAAATACTTGTAAATAAACCCGACTAAAAATACTGGGCCTCTTAAACTCTGTGTTTTGCGAAATTACTCTTATTTTTTAATTTTGCCATATTGTTTTCTCTTTCCTAATATACTTACCAGAGACAGTTACCTAATTTTATCATTAGGAAAATGAATTTTATTGCATTTATATTATGAGGTTTTCAATGTACTGCTAAGTAGCAGAGCTGGAATTTAAACACATCTCCACAATTAAGTGCATAGATTTTCCTGCTTTAAAATATTTGCCTTTTTCTTGTTTTTCTTTCTTGGAAGAGATAAACATATTATTGCAAAGTAGCATAATACTATGATGATTATATTAACAATTATTAGGTGATGTTTGAATTAATGCTTAACACAAAGCACATCACATAAGAGCTCAATAAATATTAGCTATTATTATTATTATAATTAAATGGACAAAACAGGAATCAAGCAGCTAGGTTCATATAATTAAAAGCAAAATGGAAAAAAATTAAAAGACAAACTTCAGCTAATGTAACTCCTGGCAAAAACGCTTTGCTAAAATTTTCAAAAATTTTTTTTTAGTTGTTGAAGGACCTTTATTATTTTATTTATTTATAAGCAGTGCTGAGAATTGAACCCAGGGCCTCACACATGCTAGGAAAGTACTCTACCATGGAGCCACAGCCCCAGCTGCTGCTAAAATTGCTTATAAAAACAAATACAGTGACATTCCTCTTTCTTAGAAAAAACTCACGATTTATTTAAGAAATTGAGAAGCCAACAATAAAAATTAGGAAACTTTTCAGACGTGAAAGTGGCTCGATATTTGGTAGTAATCAGGAGTCTATTTCTGAGTGCAGTGCTGCTGATAAATTAGATAAATTATTTTAGCTGACAGTAGATACAAATGTCTACTGCTGTGAAGTGTCTAGTATTTCAAAATCAGCCTTTTGATTCTCTCTGAGAGGGAAGAACACTGAATAATTCCATTCTTGACGAAGAACATCATTATACAAGGTTTCTGAAACAGACTCCTCACTTTTAATCCCTTTGCTTTTAAATGTACTCAACCCAAAGCCATGAGAACTTATTTTTCTTAGCATTAAAGAACTTCAAATGCATTATTACTCTCTTATTATTTCCAAAAGTATGACCCTGCCATCCTGCCAGGTATTAAAAATCAAAATAGGCTATTTTAACCGCATCTAGCTGAAGCAGTGAATCAGAATCGAAGGCTGTGGATTCCCAGCCTTACTACTTACTTGGTGAACCAGTCTTTCAAATAGTTTCTCAGTTACCTTGTGAAACACCACTTTCTCCTCCTCACAGGGTTGTATGAATCAGATGAGCTTATGTAAGTTAAAATGCTTTGAAAATTAAGGTTATCCCAAACCCCTAAATAGAGTCTTATAGATAAAAGTCACTTCCTCACTATGCCTTTAATTTAAAAGGTTCTTTATAGTTTTCAAACAAGAGCACTTCAGTTAACTGATCAGTACCAGACCCCTCTCCTCCTTCCCTTTCTTTTATTTAACACCTTCTCTGAGGGCTGGGGAGATAGCTCAGTTGGTAGAGTGCTTGTTGCAAACACAAGTCCCTGAGTTCTATCCCCAGTACCGCAAAAAAAAAAAAAAAACAAAAAAACAACAACAAAAAAAACACCTTCTCTGTCTGCAAAGCTCTTACACATTTTCAAGTCCAGTGTCAGATGCTTCTTCCCCTGTGATTTAGAAATTGTCATGGTTTAGATACGAGGTGTCCCCCAAAAGCTCATACGTGAGACAATGCAAGAAGGTTCAGAGGAGAAACAATCAGATTAGAGAGCTGTTCCCTGATCGGTGGATTAAGCCACTGAGGGATTAGCTGGGTGGTGACTGTAGGCAGGTAGGCAGGTCGGATGGGGCTGGAGGAAGGAGGTCAGGGGGAGGGGTGCCTTTGGGGTTTACATTTTGTCCCTGGTACGTGGAGCTCTCTCTGCTTCCTGTTGCCAGGAGCTGAGCTGCTTTCCTCCTCCAGGCCCTTCCGCCATGATGTTCTGCCTCACCTTAGGCCCAGAGCTATGGAGTCTGCTGACCATGGACTAAGACTCTGAATCCATGAACCAAGATAAACTTGTCCTCCTCTAAATTGTTCTTGTCAGGTCTTTTGGTCACAGGGATGCAAGAGCTAATAGCCTTCCTCCTGATGAATTCAAGAGGTGTTTTAAGCATGCATTTCCTTTGTTGGATAGAATGCATCACACCGACCACCACCAAACACACCATCAGACACAGTCCGAAGACCATGGCAGCTCATCAGGGACCGTGATAAACTCTAACTACAATGTCTGTCTTCAGGAAGAGACATTGGATTTTGTACCTCACTCTCCCTCCTCCAGAACTTTTAGGAGGGGACATGGATACTTCCCTAAATGATCCCACATTCCTGTTATCAGGATCCTGTGGAGAGAGTCAGTCATCCCCACCCTGCCTCAGCTGACTTGCTGCCAAGCCCTGCATCTGCTCCCAGCATGGCCACCTCTGCCTCTCAGGGACAGTCCACCCACAGGTCTCTCCTGGGCTGCACAGGGAGCCCATTGCTGTGGGTTGGATGTGTCTTGTCCTCCCAAGGGGTCGTGTGCTGGAAGGGCAGTACTGGGAGGCAGCGTGGACCTTTAAGAGGCGGGGCTGGTGGGAGGTCCTTATCTTCTGGGTGTGCTGCCCCTGGAAGGGGTTAAGGTACCTCTCATGGGTCTGAAGAATGAGAGTTTCATAGGAGCAAGTCTGACCCCAGCCTTGCTCTCTGGACTCCTCCTCTGAGAGGTGGACTTGGTCCACAGCACCGCTGCTGTGTACATCATCCAGCCTGAGATCCGGAGCTGATCCTGGGGCCATGCCCTTGAACCTCTAGAACTGTGAGCAACACAAAGTTAGTCCAGCTCAGGCATTTTGTTATAGTCATGAAACAGACAAAATCTGCGCACCCTCTGAGGTCAGGCAGATTTAGATTTGAAACGTAATTTTTTTTTTTTTTTTTTTTTTTTGGTGGTGGTGCTGGGGATTGAACCCAGGGCCTTGGGCATGTGAGGCAAGCTCTCTACCAAGTGAGCTATCTCCCCAGCCCTTGAAACTTAACTTGGCCACTTACTTTTGTAAAAACTTGAAATCATTAACCAGGTCTGATGCCATTTTCACATCTGTAAAATAAGGATCTGAACATTAAAATGTGGAGGGGAATATACCAACTGATTAGTATATTTCTACATACTAACATAAATATTCTTAAGGATACAGATCTTACATATGTATCTTAAAGAAAATGCATTGATTTTGGCAGAGGACTCATCACATAATTATTTTATCAATATGAATTTTCATTATTATAGGATTACTATTATGGGATTCGGATTAATGCATGTTTGAGTCCTCATTATGATGCACCTCCAGCAATTTCAAGTTCTGAGTTTGTATCTGTGTCTCAAACACACACACACACACACACACACGCACACACACATGCACACACACCTTCCATCGTAGGATAATGAAAGAAATAACAGCCCCATGCTTAAGAAATTAAAGGTTTAGATTGTGGGTGTTGCATATACCTCGAGAACCAGCACAGACCCCACTCTAGTATCTGTCCCTCGCTAAATGCCATGTGTCTATCAGCCTTCTGAAACTAGGCCCTGCTAAATACAGATGTTTGATGAGTGGAAATTAATTGTTCCACTTACTGGAAGTTAGAGCTGCACCTTCATTTCAGCTTTTAATAAGCTCACAATTCTGTGTATTTTATAAGAAGTTTACTGCTTTCTTGTTTTTGAGCCTGATGCCTACTCTCAAGGAGAAGGAGCGGGGTATGAAAGATGGTGGACTGAGGTAGACATCATCACCCTATGTACATGTACGATTACACGAACGGTGTGAATCTACATCGTGCACAACCATAGGAACAAAATGATGTACCCCATTTGTATACAATGAATCAAAATACAGTCTGTAAAAAATTAAAAGATAAATAAAAAAATAAAAATAAATAAAAATGAAAATCACATTTGTTAAAATCATCAAAAAAAAAAAAAGTAAGTCCAAGATAGACTATTTCACCCATAAATCTCTCTGTATGCATTTCTAACTGATAAGGACTATTTCTTAACATGACTTTTTCATTCCTTTTTCCACCCAATGGGGTTAACAGTAATGCTCACATCTGGTTTTGCTCAGATCAGCGAGAAATACTTCCTATGCTCAGGAGAGCCTAACACTCACAGCCTGCCCCAGTTCCACCATGTTGACTCATAAAGTAGAAGCTATACCCTCTGAAGTATTGGAAAAAACCATTTCCTTTGCTTTCTACCCTTCACTTTGTGAAGGAGTAACTAATCTGCTGACCGAATTGGGAATAAAAAGCTACAGTGCCTGGAGGGGTTACCCAGGACCAGCGGGAGCCGCAGGATTCCTGGTTTGCACTCCTTGCCTCCACAAGGAGAGACATATTCTGTCTTCTTTTTATACTAGAGGACCTCAGGCACATGGACAGTGAAGGTCTTGCCCCAAAACCCAGAGTCGAGATTCAAAGCCAGAGTTGACCCCAAGGCGTCTGGTCCCTGAAGCATCCTCAGGCAGTGAGGCCCAGTGGTCGGGGCGAGGGCTCTGAGCCCGGCGGCCTGGGTGGCTGGAGTCCTGAAACCCTGAATCCTCCACACCAGCTGCAGGACATGGGTACAGCTTCCCTCACTCTGTGAGCATCTGTAAGACCATGATAGGAGGCAGCCCAAGGACGCAGTGGTACCTAATAAGCATGAGACGTTTAGTCAAGTGCCTACTGCAATCCGAATAACGCCTCTCAGTATTATTTCAATATATTGCTTTACCATTTCACCTTTCACACTTTCATCTTATAGACAAATGGCTTTTCGGTGCCTTGGGGTTTTTCTCAATCCGCCCAAAGGTCTCTTCGAATGGAAGAGAAGGTGTCGATGAGAATAATACAAGTGGAACAAAATTATGGGCCGTGTCTCAAAGAAAATGTCCCTTTTATTAGAAACAGATTAAAGGAAAGAAAATCAATCTTGCAAGATCATGAAAATCTGGGAGAAGCTCAAGTTGATTTATTTATTTAAGATTTATACCCAGTCTACTTCCATAAAGGATTCAGAGGGGCTGAAATCACTTTCTTGTACTAGGTTTCGGCCTGGAATTAGAAGTTTGCATTCCCGCAGATGAAGTTAAGCTGATGAGGGCGAATGAACTATTGAGAATCAATAGCATGAATCCATCCCATTAGAACCTGGACGATCATTCCAGGATGTAAGTAATATTTGTATTCTCAGACGCCGACGTTTTCAGGAAAGGAGATGCAGCACACTGGCACAGGGCAGAGCCATCTCTGGTTGCCTGGCCCTGGTGATTAAAGCATATTGCTAAAGAGGCCAAGGTCATGGTGCATCCCTGCAGCCATCGGTGACGGCTCCTCTGTTCTGTGGCTGTGAATGGAGCCAGGTTCCTGCAATGGCTGCCTTCCCGGGATGTGCAGGGGGTCGCTGAAGGGAAAAGGGCAGGCCTGGATTCTGAGAAACGCATCCCCACTGGTGAACGGGCACCACCAAGGACATGGCGGAGTGGCCATGCTTTTCCTGTGAAAGGACTTGGACACATGAGCATGCGTGTGCACACACACACACACACACACCAACACACGTTCACATGCACACATACACACCATCATGTGTGCACTTACACATACAAACACACACATGCATGCATGCACACATACATTCATGCATGCACACACACATGCATGCATGCATACACATACATTCATGCATGCACACATACCCACACATTAACGCATACACATTCATGCATGCACACACATACACATTCATGCATGCATACACATACACAGTCATACATGCACATACACACACACTCATGTATGCACATACACACTCTATTTTTGGAGGGGCAGGATAATGCAGGGAAAGAATACTTGAAGAGAGAAAAAAAGAAAAAAAAAATCCTTAGATATTAATGCATCCCAGACAGTGCAAATCAAGTCCTAGTTTGAACATATGCTGGCAGCAAGATCTAGGTAGGCATCTTGTCTCAGTTTTCAAAATTGCAAAATGGATGGAGGAATGGAGCAACCCTAAAATGGGATAAGATCCCCAAAAGTCCATTGTATGACTTAAAAAATGACTTATCGTAGTGGGGGATCATGGGGCATGCCTGTAATCCCAGGGGCTCCAGAGGCTGAGGCAGGAGAATGGAATTTCTGGGCCAGTCTCAGCACCTGAGAGAGGCCCTAAATCGACTTGGTGAAACTTGGTCTCAAAATAAAAAACACCAGAAGGGCTGGGGATGTGGCTCAGTGGACTAAGTGACCCTGGGTTCAATCCCTGGCACCAAAAATAGGTGGACAGATGATAGATAGATACAAAACTCATTTTACTGTTAGGATGCACTGGGTATCCTGGTAAGTTCTACACACCTATCGTCCTGCTCAATCCTATACCACCATGAGATGCAGCAAATGACAGCAGGATCTAGAGTTTCAGGAGCTGGCTGCATGCTGCACAGTGAGAAGACCTCATAACTACTGTCCAAACCCAAGCGTTATGGTCTGGAGGTGAGGTGTCCCTCAAAAGCCCACGTGAGACAATGCAGGAAGGTTCAGAGGAGAAATGATTGGGTGGTAAGAGTCTCAACCCCATCAGTGAACTAATCCCTGATGGGGATTAACTGAGTGGTACCTGAAGTGTTAGGTGTGGCTGGAGGAGGTGGGAATGGGGCATGGCTTTGGGTATATATTTGTATCTGGAGAGTGGAGTCTCTGCTTCCTGATCACTGTGATGTGAGCTGCTTCCCTCTGCCACACTCCTCCACCAGGATGTTCTGCCTCACCTGGACCCTGAGGAATGGAGCTGGCCTTCTATGGACTGAGACCTCTGAAACCGTGAGCCCTCAAATAAACTGTTCCTGCTCTACAGTTGTGCTGATGGGTCCCTTTAGTCACAGGAGTGGAATAGCCAACTAAAACACCAACTCTGTCTCGATTTTTAGCCCACATGTTCATAAACGATGCCACACCTCTGTCGCCTCTGCTCGAATATGCCACCAGTACATCCCAGCCTCTGTGGACTCTCACCATGGTCTGCCCTGACACAAAAATGCATTTCCATTTCCCCCATGAGCCTGCTTCTTCGGCACAAATCCGGCTCCTGTCAAATCTCAGGAATCTGCTGGGTCCCTTTGGATGGTGTATTCCCTCGAGGACATATGTGAACGTTAGATCTCTATCCTGGTGACTCTTGCAAGGAAGCTAAATATGAAATACATAAAGCAGACAAGGAGCACAGCTTCCCCCCTTTCTGTTGTCCACACCCACTTTTACTCCTGGGGGTCTACAAGGATTTCCAAGACTGATTTCCTGGGAAACGTAAACACTAGGTATCGGCCCATTATCCAGTTATACTGGTGATTTGAACACACTATTCTTGAAGGCCAATCGAGTTACATCTACTCCATAGTTTTGGAACATGCTTTTCCTATTGTGACCCTCATCCCTTATCCTTTGAGACAGGAAGTTACAGCTTCAGGAAGCCTTTGGTGGCATGGGAATTCTGAAATTTCCAACTTGATGGCGTTTTGCTGATGGCCTATGGTGGACCAGTTGTTAAAACTAAAGTTTCATTTTCTGAGTCAGTTTGATGACATGGGGAGATCTAGAGCCTTAGAGTCAATGGGAAATCTAGGTTTGCATTCTGACCCACTATTAGCTGCTGGTACTCCTGGGAATTCATATTTTACTTCTTCCAACTTCTTTCTTATTGGTTAAATGGGACTAATCATAGTACCTGACTTCAGGTTTGCAGCAGCTAATATTGGAAAATAATGCAAAAATAATATAAACTTGACACCAAGCAACTATTATGTATAATTATTATAAACAGGGTTTTCTACAGAATTACTTGCATTGCTACAGGAACATGAAAAGATAGAGCCTAAAGTGGTCTTCTTACAAAGAACTCATTGATAATTTATCAGACTATAATGGTGCAGGTTTCAACAAGGGTCCAGACAGCATACCCCAAAACGATAATTTGAGAAGAGTTTATATCAAAAAGACCATCTATTGAAGCACAGGTCAGTTAGCTACGACATCAGTTCCCTATTCTTGTTATCTAACAAAAATAGCTTCAAACTTAGTGTTGAAAAGCAATGATTTGTTTGATCACTCTGGGTGAGCTATTGTGACTGAGTTCACCTGAGTTCACCTGGGCAATCCCTCTGCTGGTTTTACCTTTGGTGCGGTGATCTTGCAGATTAAGGGAGGTTGGGTGGTCACAGATGGACTCATTTACATTTCTAGATGATGGTTCTTGTCCCCTGGGCCAGTCTCTTCTTGGACCAGGCATCCTCAAGGAATTTATCCAGGTTACATCACATGGGAGTCTCACAGTTTCAAGAAGGGGACAGAGAATGAAAGACCTCTTGAGGTCCGTAAACCACAGTCCCATTAACCACAGTCCCGTGCACAAAGCAAGAGATCAATCTTGCCCTGGTTAATGGGGTAAGAAAATAGATTCTGTTCCTGTTAGAGACAAAGTCACTCTGCAAAGCCAGGCTCCTGCAAGAATGGGAAGAATAACTGTCACTATCTTGGCAAGAAAGTCAACACACAATACCAGACTCAAAGTCAAGAGGGAAGAAAGGGGTTACCAGAACCATGAGAGAGAAGATCACAGCTGCTTGAGAAAACCAATGATGGTAGAAGAGAACCAGTTAAAAGAATGTCCACTAGCCACTGTAACCTACTGGACAAATTTACCTGGAAGTCAGAGAAAGAAAAACTCATTAACAAAGCCCTTACAGATTATCCTCATAGGACAAAGGAAGGAGCAGGCAGGATTGAATAGATCTGGAGGCACAAGTAGAACACACCCAGCCCAGGAAGGGAGCTGGCAAGCCTAGTGGTTACAGAGCACAGGCTTACAGTTGGCTTCACCTGATTTGAATTCCTGGTCTGCCATTTTTATTCCTGGTCTGCCATTTTCCTTCTGCCATTTTCCTGCGTAATAATGACTTGGTCAAACCATTTCTTCTCCCTCAACTGTTCATTTTTTTACTTGTAAAACCAGTATGAGAAATAACTTCCTTGGAGGATTATTGTGAGAAATAAAGGAGATTATATATCCTGCATGTGTGGGTGTCCTTTAGCAGAGAAAACCAACCATGTGTGGTTAGCCATTAAAGATTTATATGTCAACAACTGTTAGAAAAAGCCGGTGTATACTATTTTGCTAAAATCAACTTCCTGTGACTTGGTGGGGTCTTAATTTTCTGGTTAATTGCTCCATTTCTCTTTTGCATTTTGCATGGGTAGGTAAATCCTCGTTAGAAGACTCTGGGGTGCACTTCCAGCCTGTTTAGAAGTCTGCAGAGCCCCTTTCTGCTGCTCACTGCCAGAACACATCCTTTGGCTGAGGGAGAGGATGATCCCCCTGCAATGGTGAGAGAAGCTTGTAAACCAGGGCTTTATATAATTGTGTTTGCCCCCAGTGTTACAGGTATCTTGTCTACCAACAATTTCTCCTCTCAGACTCTGCTACATGGAGTGCAGAATCCCCTTGGATTTGATAAAGGCAGATGCAACTGGTGTGTGCTGTAAGAGAGAGGGGAGTCCCTTCCTGTGTCCATTAGTCCCTGAGAAACATCCTCCTCACCCCAGTCTAGCCAGCCTGTACTCTGGTCCACACACTTATGGTGCAAACTCTTCTTTCAGCCACACACTGCCTCTGTGGGGGTTGACAGGCAAGAAAGTTTTCCAAGCTGTAGTGGGAGAAGAAGCAAGCCATTCCTTCTTCCACATGGAGAACTCAACACCCCAATGATGGGAGATCTCAAGGTCTTGGGATGTCATCCCCTCTATACTCAAGGACTTGGGATGTCATAACCTATAGACTCAGGGACTTGGGATGTCATCTTCTCTAGACTCAAGAACTTGGGATGTCATCTCCTCTAGGCATAAGGACTTGGGATGCTGTCTCCTCTAGACTCAAGGACTTGGGATGTCATAACCTATAGACTCAAGGACTTGGGATGTCATCTCCTCTAGGCATAAGGACTTGGGATGCTGTCTCCTCTAGACTCAAGGACTTGGGATGTCATCTTCTCTAGACTCAAGGACCTGCGATGTCATAACCTATAGACACAAGGACTTGGGATATCATCTCCTCGAGGCTTAAGGATTTGGAATGACAGCTCATCTAGACTTGAGGACTTGGGATGTCCTCTCCTTTCCCTTTCCCTATGTGTTCAGTATACATTATTTAGTGCAATTTCTAAATTTCTTACACAGGGTGATTCATATCATCAAATAATTTTGGATATACTCAACTATACCAAAGTAACTGCTTTTCTGACTGTAAGATATCTAGGACTCTTTAGCTTCATGAAGTGTTTTGTAAAGCTCCTGGATAGGAGAACAATGCAGTTTGGCCAACATAGAATTGACGGGAGGGAATGTTTTTTCCTCTTGGGGAAAGATCTATCATGGGTTTAATATTCTACAAAAAATATCTTGGAAATTTTCTAATAAATAAAAAATTAATGCCTAAAGACTTTTTTCTTTGGGTTGTCTCCTCCCTCTCTTCCTTCCTTTACAGAGGTAAAATAGCTCCCATGTGGTTTCTCAACAAGACAGAGGGATTGTGACATAAATATTCTTATGACTAACTTTATGCCAGGCCATCATAATGGATTAAACTTTAATAAAAATGTTAAAAGCACCTGTGTCTCTGTGCACCACTCTCCACCAGCTCTTTAAGGGTGGGGCATTTATTTTGAACTGAATTATTTTTTCCACAGGGATAAGTGGGTTCGATTCATTCATCCCCAGTGAAATATAATGTTTTCTTTACTTGGATCTACCAAGACTTTTAGAGGCCACCATCTGTATTTCCTTCACATGGTGGAAGAAAGGCCAAGTCCAACATTATGAGGGTATAATTACAATCTCATGCTTTTATGGTCATTTTAACCTTGTATGGTACCTTTTCATACAGTATGACATGTTATCCTTGGAACAAATATCAAAATATCAAATATTTGTTTTCAAGTCAATGCAATCAAGAAAATACGGACAGATTTCAATGCTCAGACATCTCGAGGCTTGATTTCAAGACTTTGCTCTAAATGTAGACACCTTACAGTCTAAGTTAACCTCCTGTAATCTCTATCATGTAATTTTCTATGAAAAAAAAATTGACAAATAAAGCTGCAGAATGTTTAAATTAGAGAATACATGTCCCTAAAAGACGCATAATGTATGATTATGCTCTGAGAGGTGCTTATAATCAGGGGATATAAAATTAATTCAACCCAGCTTATTTGAAAAGTGAACAGAAAACTCTATCATGGATCACACGAGAGCAGCAAATTTGGGGATGTGTTTCTCTACATCATGCAGCAAATTGTCAATGGGAAGACAGCAGAAACGAAGACAGACTATAATATCAGCCGGACACTTACCTATCCTAAGAGTTTAACATACACTGGTCTATTTAAGCAACACAATAGCCTCCTGAGGTAGGTGCTGGTGTGCTTTTGCAAGAGATAATAACCAGGCTCAGCGAAGGGAAGATGCATTTCAGTATTATCTATCTGGAAAATAACAGAATTACAAATTGGTTTGTTTTCTTCCTGGCTCTAGGAAGGAGCCGTTCCCTTTGGTTCTCTGCAAACATTCCCTCCTTGTGACTTCAGAGCTGGGTTTTGTGCAAAGTTTCCTTATCCCTCCAGGTATACCTGCTTCCAAGCTCTTTCCTGTCCTGGAATATCCTGCTCTTACTTCTTCACCCCTTTCTAAGTTCCTGGCTCTCCCTTCGTCTCCACTGCCCTTAGTTTTGATCTCAAGATTCCCCACACCTAAATAATAAGGAATCAGAAGCATTACTGTAGTATGCTGATTTTAAGTCCTTTGGGTATAAACGGAGGAGTGGGATAACTGTGTCAAATGGTGGGTCCATTCCAAGTTTTCTGAGGCATCTCCAGACTGCTTTCCAGAGTGGCTGCACCAATTTGCAACTCCACCAGCAACGTAAAAGTGTCCTTTTTCCCCACATCCACGCCAACATCTATCATTGTTTGTGTTCTTGATAATAGCCATTCTAATTGGGGTAAGATGAGATCTTACAGTTGTTTTAATTTGCATTTCTCTAATTACTATAGATGTTGAATATTTTATACAGCTACATCAATGTTTACAACAGCTCAATTCACAATAGCTAGATTGTGTAACCAACCTAGATGTCCTTCAACAGTTGAATGGATAAAGAAACTGTGGTATATATACACAATGGAATAATATTCAGTCACAAAGAAGAAGATTATGGCATTTGCAGATAAATGGATGGAATTGGAGAATATCATGCTAAGTGAAATAAGCCAATCCCCAAAAAAACCAAAGGTCAAAATTTTTCTCTGATAAGTGGATAATGATATAAAATGGGGGTGGGTTGGTGGTGGGTGAGAGAAGAACGGAGGAACTTTAGATTACATAGAGGGAAATGAGAGGGAGGAGGGGGAATGACATGTTATCCTTGGAACAATGATCAAAATATCAAACATTTGTTTTAAAGTCAATGCAATCAAGAAAGATGGTGGAATGAAACAGACATCATTACCCTACGTACATGTATGATTACATGAATGGTATGAATCCACATCGTGCACAACCAAAGAAATGAAAAGTTGTACCCCATTTGTGTACAATGAATCAAAATGCAGTCTGTAAAAATAACAAAAAATAATCAGCAGCAATAATTGATAGAAATTAGCTGCCAACACTCCCAGTTCTTTAAAAGAAGACATATACAAACACGCATCTGCTCCTGCACACATGAACAAGGTAAAGAAATTCATGAGGCGTGATCAATGATAACCTGAAGATAACACCTGAAATAATGTAGTGCATTACTGTGTGTACGACATCTTCAGAATCTTATGAAACAGGGTTCGTGAACAGCATTTAGTAGCATTTGGATATTGTGTGTCTCTACCCTTTCATTATCATAAAGATGTACCATTTTCATATCATTGAAATTAATGAGTCAGCACAGCATGAGTAATGATATGTGCATATATATACATATAGATTTACATTTCGTATGGACAGTGCTATACACATATATACTTAAAGTTTTTATTTACGCATCTGTGTGTGCATGTGTACATTTTTGAGTTCTTTCTCTATTGACAGTTAAGTAAAATGGGTTTTCTTTCTCTCTTTCCATTCACTGTGTAAACTTGGGACATTTCTTGAACTCACAATGTACCTTTGCCTGCTATTACACAGTGGTGAAAATTTGTAGTACAGCAAAATGGGGCTTTTCTTTATGTTTGTATTTTTGTTTTTTGTTTTGGTACCCGGGATTGAACCCAGGGGCATTTAACCACTGAGACACATCTCCAGCCCTTTTTGTATTTTATTTAGAGACAGGGTCTCACTGAGTTGCTGAGGCTGGCTTTGAACTTGCCATCCTCCTGCCTCAGCCTCCCAAGCCACTGGGATGATAGGTGTGTGCCACCATGTCTGGCTGCAAAATAGGTTTTCCCTGGGTTAAATTCAAGTTTGTGTGTGTCTACATTTCTCCTGGAGGTTTAAAAGAAGATCTATTTTGCTGCCTGTCTAGCTCCTCGAGCTGGTCTGCATGCCTTGGCTTAGAGCCCCAGTCCCCATGGTCAAAGTCATCCAAGGCCTACATAGTCTTACATCTCCTCCCTGTGACTCTGGCTTCTATTCTGTCTCCATAGCTCAGGACTCTTAAGATTACCTTGTGCTCACCTGGATAATCTAAGATCCTCTCCCCTTCATTTAATCACATCTTCAAAACACTTTTTGCCATGTAAGGTAATGCAGTCAAAGGTTGTGGGATTTAGGATGTGGGCATCTTTAAAGGACCAGTGTTACTATGCCTGCCTTAGTGTTCTAGGATATTCTACCACCTAAATGATGGAGCCATTGTACCAGGATTCACGTATAAGAGAAACGAGACAACCCAGAAAATGTGTGATACACATTATGAGAAGAAAAAGATAAAATGAAGCATCTTTTTTTGTGTGTGTGTGTGAAATCATTTTACAACAAAGTTATAGAACAATTTAACAAAGGGTTGGTTGGAACCAAAATAACGTGAGTAATTAGACCGCGTATGTGTTTGTTTTTCGTCACTGTGACAAATACTCAAGATAAATCAGTTTAAAGGAGGGAAAATTTTATTGACTCACAATTGAGGAGGCTTCAGTTCATGGTCAGTGGGCTCTGTAGTTTGTGAGTCTGTGGTGAGGCACTACGTGATAGCAGGTAGCGTGTGGTGGAAAAATCTGGTCACTTCATGGTGGTAAGGAAATGACAAAGAAAGGGGGTCCCAATACCCCATTCAAGGACATTCCCTCAATGACCTAACTGCCTCCCAATATGCCCCGCTCCCTAAAGGTCCCACCACCTCCCAACAGGCACTCTCCCAATGACCTAACTGCCTCCCAGCAGGCCCCGCCCCCTAAAGGTCCCACCACCTCTCAAGAGGCACTCTCCCTATGACCTAACTGCCTCCCAGCAGGCCCTGCCCCCTAAAGGTCCCACCACCTCCCAACAGGCACTCTCCCAATGACCTAACTGCCTCCCAGCAGGCCCTGCCCCCTAAAGGTCCCACCACCTCCCAACAGGCATTCTCCCAATGACCTAACTGCCTCCCAGCAGGCCCCGCCCCCTAAAGGTCCCACCACCTCCAACTACCTCCATCCTGGGGACCAGGCCTTTAGCACACAAACCAATTATTTTCTGGGATTTGTCTTAAATACAAATCCCACAAAATAATTCATATGAAGTTACTTGTCAAGATGTCCTCATTTGGTTATCCATTTGCCTGAGATGAACTAATCAAAGATTCACATTGCTAACAATGCTCATTCTTCTCTTCCTATTTTAAGATACACTTTTTATAAATATATATTTGTTTTAAAAATACAGGCCAACTAGAGTATTTAATATTACCATCCCATATTCTTGTATTAGGATTCTTTCTCTTTTAAAACACATGTCTGGCCAACTACATTCAGATGTTCTGGAACACCAACAAACAAAAATTGAATTTCTTTTCCTCCCTGCATTCTTGACTCCCTTGTATATGTCTCAAAAGGCTACTCTGTTCCCAGCATATTAAATAGTGCTGTAGAATTCATAAATCCCCAATTAACTCACCATCATTTGAGGAAAGCAGGAGAAGAAATCAACATTCAAAAACAAAAACAAAAACAAGAGCCAAATGCTGTGACAGAGATGTCTGCAGAGAGCTCAGAGGAAGTGAGGGAAAGACATGCTCAGTCTGAGAGGAGGGTGGAGCCAAGGGGACCAGTCCCTCATGGCAGCAGCTGGCCCTGGTGCTGTACCTGAAGGTGCTGCTCCCTAGGAGCCCAAGGAAGGAGAACATTTCAGATCCATTAGCCAAGATCCAAACACATGAAAGAAAAAAGCCAGGGAATAGCAAATCATTCCAGCCCTCCAGGCTCACCAGAGTGTGAAAGCCTGTTTTTGGAATGAAGTCAAAGATTAAAAAAAAAAAAAAAAAGGTGTTGATTTCTTATTTTGGAATACGGTGAAACCCGAGTACTCTTTCTATTTTCAGTTGATCAGGATTCAATCTGAATTGCCCCTTGTACTCTGGCAATGGAGTTTTGTGGTTAAATTTTGCTGCAATTATCTCTTCTTGATGTTTTTAAATTGACATATAAAATTGAATGTGTATATTGTGCACAACATGATATTTAAAGGATATATATACATTGTGAAATAACTAAATCTTGCCAATTGGCATACACATTATTTGCAGAAATATTTTTGTTGTGAGAATATTTTGCTTCCATTTTCTTACCATTCTTCAAGAATTCAATATATTATTAAGCAGGGTGTAAACAGATGTCCTATCTAACTGAAATCTTTTTCCTTGAATCAACCTCTCCCCTTTTCTTCCTGTCCTTCCAATGCAGCCCTAGGGTTCCTAGGAACCACATTCTACTATCCACTTTATGAGATCAACATTATTAGATTCTATGTGGCATTTGTCCCTCCATGCCTGACTATTTCACCTAACGTCATCTATTCTAGGTTCACTCACACTGTTGCAAATGATAGGATGTCCTTCATCTTCGTGGCTGCATAGTATTTCATTGTGTCTATACTAGTTAACTTTTTTTCTGAACAATTTTAAGTTAGACAAAGTCAGGATGGTCTTCTCAGTTTAACTGTTTTGCTGGCTTACTGAGGGTATACTAGTGTTTGGGGGAGGATTATTATAAAAGAACAATATCCATTATTTATGACACTTAAATACTACTAAATAATTAGCATTTCCTTAACAAGCAGTGGATTATACAACAGGAAAATCAAAGACTTCTAAAATAAAGTAAGTCACTTCAAAAGTCACCTCAGAGGTCAAGGGTCACTATGCCCCCATAATAAACCATCTAGGACCTTTCCCTCCTCATATCCCATTGATTGGCAGTTCCTGACAATCCTGTAGGTCTCTATCCCTGCTGCCAATCAAGTCTGGCCGACATTTACCTATCACAAGAATATCGTCAGAACCTTCATCTTAGTTTCTGTTCTTGGACTCCGGACAGTCCATTCAGCATAATGTGGCTTCTGAAAACATAAATATATTTAAAACTGAAATAGAAGTTCCTTCTTGGGTTCAGCAAAGTCGGGGATAACTGGGTTCCAGTACCCCTGTGCATGTCAGCCACACTCCCAGGTGGGCTTTATGCTCCGTCCTTACCCCATCCTTTGAGTACCCACGACCCACTGAGCTCTCCCTCTGCAGATTCCTTTTGTTCTTTTCTGCCTGAAATGTTCTTCTCTTCCTTCATGACGTTTCCACATCCTTTTCTTCTCTAAGAAGAACCTTCTGTCCCGCAGTGTTGGTGTCTGACCTATTTCATTTTCCATCACAGCTTCTTCCTTATCTCCCTCAGCCCTTATCACAAACCGTGGTTATTTCCTTCAAGGAGAGAGACTTGATAATTTACCGCCCGCTTCCTACTTTTGTGACATGTTTTTTTCTCTTTGCTACGTTCTTACAGAGTCTTGTGCAATGTTCTGAACCTGAAAACAGATAATGTTTTCTTGAGGGAATGGATGAGTTATGAATCTGGGTGTCTTTCATCAGTCGCTGCAATGTTTCTGAACCCAATGTAAACAGAAAACTACATTTCTGCAAGACAAATTTCTTATAATTATAGCTTCATGTTTTCACTTTAATGTTTAATACATTGTCTTGTATTAAATACTCATAGTTCATGAGTGCTCAAAGGAAATGCTTATGTCAAGGACTATAAGGTGATGTGCTCTGAACAGCAATGACAATGTTAATTTTAAGATACCAACATCACACAGTAAAATTGACATAGTTAAAATGATCTCAGAAAGGAACGACTTTGACAGGGTCATTTAAGAATGTGATATTATGGCATTTGCAGGTAAATGGATGGAATTGGAGAATATCATGCTAAGTGAAATAAGCCAATCCCAAAAAACCACAGGCCAAATGTTTTCCCTGATAAGTGGAGAATGATATATAATGGGGGTGGAGGGTGAGAGAAGAATGGAGGAACTTTAGATTATGTAGAAGGAAATGAGAGGGAGGAGGGTATGAAAGATGGCGGACTGAGACAGACAGCATTACCCTATCTCTGTACCTGTATGATTCCACGAATGGTGTGAATCTACACCGTGCACAACCATAGAAATGAAATGATGTACCCCATTTGTTACAATGAATCAAAATGCACTCTGTAAACATAAAAAATAAATAAAAAAAGGAAAGTCAATCCTATGCTTCATCAAAATGATGTGAACAGAGTCCAAGCCAATCAATGTCTCTTTAAAAAGTTCTTTTTTCTCACTTCAAAATCTATGAGCTTTATTCCATGTAGGCTTTGGAACACCCTCCAAGGGATATATGGGGGAAGGTATTCATTTTCATTTTACAGATAAAGAAACTGAAATTCAGAACCAAGAAAGGTCCTGCTTAATGTCCTGCCATGGGACTATGCCAGCCCAAGGTCTTTCCAATGTAACCCACCATGCTCTAAATAAGCACGTCATGTATAACAAGGGTCGAAACTCAAATGCCTCAAATGGTTCATAAATGGATCGTGGAAGCGGGGAGGAGAATGTAGTAAAGGGAAGTGAATTTTGTGGTCAAAGAGAAGGTCATGTGCTAGCTCTCTAGCTGAGGGCCAGGCAGGGAGCCAGGCCCAAGTTACCCCAGGGAAGCTAGCTTCGTGTGAAATCTGCCGTATAGACACGGACATCTCTTTCAGTGTTCCAATCAAGACACTGATGACGACTCACCTTTCGGTGACGGATGTTCATTTGGGGCTGAAAGTTTCCAACCTCTGTAGTGCAAAATAACTAATTTTTCTCTCCAGAATCTCAACACCTTTAGGTATTTTGAGTCATTGGAAATGAAGTGGACTGGATCTTACCATAGGACCTAAGGAACTTGCATCTAGTAAAAGGGAATTGAAACTTGGGTGTTATACATCCCAACTAAGGACTGACCTGGCTGAATGTGCAGCTTTGATATTGCAGCAGGACGAGATCATTGCACTGCATTGTCACCTATGGTCACGTGCATAGGCTTCAATTAATTTGGCTGCAGGGAAAATAATGACAGGTGAGACCTTGGAGTGACACACACAGCTACTGGACACTACAAGTGTCGCACCCTGGCTGTAATATGAAATTCAGAGTCGTGTTTCTAAAGACAAGTGTTTGAGTGTGTTGTCTGTGAAAAATCTTTTGAAGGAAAGAGAAGAAAAGTCTCATGCAAATACAGGGCACTTCTGATTGGAAAAGTCACCCTTAAACTCATTTTAATTTTGAAAGATTTTAAAAAAATTAAAATACTTCATATGCAGACAGAGCTATGCCAGTTTACTAGTAAAATAAGATAGGAGGTTTAAAAAATAGAATGAGATACACTGCAGTGTCATAAAGCATCACCTACGATAATAAAAGACAAGGCGTGTTCTGATGGAGAATATGAATTTCAGGTAGAAAGTTCTAGTCTCTTAATTGTTAGCTATCCATGTGAAGTGAATGTGAATTCCTCTTCTCTCTAGCAACAGCGATAAGTGGTAAATTTTCCAGAGAGTCTGTAACTAGTTGCTACTCTTTTTTTGGTTTATCATCCAGATTGAAATGTGAGTTCCAAACACTGTTCAAAATAACATGCACTGTGTCCTTGCATTTGAAGAATGTGGTTCGGAAATCCTTAATGTCTACACACTCCTGGGAACTTAGCCCTGGAACACAGTGCTGTTGGAGTTTGCAACCTGCAAGGTAGAAGATGAATTTTCAACAGATAAGGAAAATGATCTGATTAGAAGGTTGGTGATCTCTTCAATTACACATTGCCGTCAACGGAAATAGACTGAAATTAATCTGCTGAAATTTGATTTGGGAGATTCTATAACAGCTGCACTTCAAGGTAGTAAAAGTTGCCCAAAGTCATTACCGTTCCTATCCGAAGAGCCCGAGAATGCCTCAGATTGGTTATGAGCATTAATATCCACCCTGTAAGGATCGAGTTCTGTGACCATGATAATTATTTCACAAGTTGAAAACTCAATCACGAATAGATGCAGATTGCTTCGTGTTTGAATTAAAGTTACTGAGTCTATGCAGGCTATTAAGAATCCATCTACAATTTCAGTATCTCAAATTTATTGCCTTTCCAACTTCCCAATTACTATTTTTCCTTAGGCATACCTAGTATCTGGCCTCAGTCATTAAGGTATGCTTTTTTAAACTGATGCTGCAAAAAAAATCAATATACTTCTGGGAAAAAAGAAAATCACCATAATAAAAATTATTAGAATTTATGGAGTGCTTTTCATCTTCAAAGTAACTTATAAATATTAATTAATACTACCCAGGAATAGGACCCTACCCGATAGAGCTTTCTGTTCCTGGAATAACGTGGCAGCCCGCGAATATCTCAGGCCAGCTCCCTTCCTGGTCTTTGATGGTGGGTGGAGGGAAATGCATTCACGTGGGGATTTCTTTTCTCCTCCTTCAGCTGCAGTTTGCTACCCTTATTCAAAGAGGTGCTAAGTTTTCTTCTCTCCAGAGCTTTGCTCTGAGCAAAATAATTATCTTCCAAAGCACGCCTAACTGAATTGTAAGGTACACGTAATGAAAAATGGCACCATAACTTAGCATTTCTGATGTTTTCTCAAAAACTTCTAAAGTCCAAGAATTTTATCTTTATTTAATTTCTTTCAAGGATGTAGCGTGTATTTCATCTGGAGTTTGCTAGCTTACTATTTCAGTGAGGCTTGTAAAATAAAAGCACTTTTTTTTTAAGGAAAAGCAAATGGTCCCAACACTCAGCTGCATCAGTACAGAAAAGAAAACCCATGTCCTCAGCATCTTTGTCTCTGGACAGGACCGTACCAAGTGCTACCAAGAATAGGAACGTTAGCTGGTAAGGTCTATGAGAAAACCTAAAATCTATTCTGTTCATTTCCTGAACAAAGGGAGTTTTTAACAAGGATAGCAAGAAATCAAATCTCCAAATTATCAAGGAAATTATTTAAAAATCAGAATTTTGACATTCTATTTTCCTCGTAATCTTACTTAAATCCTTGGTTTATTATAAATGCTAGACCACATTTCCTAAGCCTATGACTGGATTAATGAATAAACAGGAATTTCAGAGAACGCAGAACCTTAGTATTGAGGGATATGGAGAAAGATCTTGGCACACGGTCTCCAGGTGGACTTGCTTAAAGTCAAACCTACTAATCTGATGACGAGAAGAAAGAAGTAGTTACAAAATAAGACAAATGGAACTGAACAGGCACTTCACAGTACTGCAAATACATGGGGAAACAAACACATGAAGAAATGGTCAACGTCTCCAGCAATTAGAGAAATGCAAAATAAAATTACACTGAGATTCCGTCTCACTCTAGTCAGAATGGCGATTAACAAGAATACAAGCAACAATGAATGTTGGTGAGGATGTGGGGAGAAAGGTGCACTCATACATTGCTGGTGGGACTGCAAATCGGTGCAACCACTCTGGAAAGCAGTATGGAGACTCCCCAGAAAACTTGGAATGGAACCATTTGACTCAGCTATCCCATTTCTTGGCATATACCCAAAAGACTTAAATCAGCATACTAATGATCTGGACTTGAATACCCTATGTACATATATGATTACATAACTGGTGTGATTCCATATCATGCACAACCAAAAGAATGAGAACTTAATACTCCACTTATGTATAATGTGTCAAAATGCATTCTACTGTCATGTATAACTAATTAGAACAAATTTTTAAAGTTAGCATACTATAGTGACACAGCCACATAAATATTTATAGCAGCTTAACTCACAATAGGTAAACTATGGAAACAACCTAAATGTCCTTCAACAGATGAATGGATTTAAAAAATGTGGTATATATACACAATGGAATATTACTCAGTCATAAAGAAGAATAAAATTATGACATTTGCCAGTAAATGAACGGAACTGGAGACTATCATGCTAAGCGAAATAAGCCAATCTCAAAAAAAATCAAAGGCCAAATATTCTCTCTGATATGCAGATTGGGGGTGGGTAGGGAAGAATAGACATATTTTGTATTAGACAAAGGGGAATGAAGGGAAGGGAGAAAGAATGGGAACAGAAAAGACAGAATAAGTCACACATAACTTTTCTATATATGTATATAAATACATGATCAGTGTAACTCCACATTATGTACAACCACAAGAATGGGAAGCTATACAGCATGTATGTATAATATGCCAAAAGACATTCTACTGTCACGCATAAATAAATAGAATGAAAAAAATTTAAAAAGAAGAAAGGGAATTATAATAGCAAAAACTGTTTAAAAAAAAACCAATGGTTTTGAATTTTCGAGTGTTCTCAGAAAATATAAATCTTAATAATAGAACTTGTTATAAAGTAATCTAGTCTTTGGCCAAGTAAGAGTATTTTAAAACAGAGTATACAAAACATTCTATCATGCCCAATTTGTTTTATTGAAGAGTGGACATTTTACCACAGAAAGTAGGAAAGTCAAAATCCCCCAAATATTAAACAAATTATTCATTATGAAAATCTTACCAAACTACCTAAAATTTTATTTTTTTTTTCACTGAACAAAATTTATCCCAGCCTAGCCCTTAGAAACTACTCTAATACACCAGTGATTCTCCACAGGTCCATGAACATGGGCTTCAATCTCTGAGTGCTCTCGGCAGTTTGAGGAAACATACTCAGTGGTAGTAAATTCCAGGTAAGAAAGGTCCCATTCGACCAGAGAAGATACAGAAAAAAGTTGAGAAAGCATTTCAGGGTGTGTGGGGGTTGTCAAGGTTCATCAAACATTGCCTTGTACCCAAAGTAGTCACATAATGTCACTTAATAAAAAACCGTAGGGCTTCCTAAGAACTTGGAAGCCCTGTCTCTCAACATCTCATCTTACAAATGAATAAAGTGAGAGTAGGATTTCAATCATTCCATTTGACAAGTGGGTGGGATTAGAATAGAATTAGTATCACCAAAAGAGCATCATTTCATTTTAATTGTACGTGGCAGCTGGGTTGGACAATGTTTCCTGGGTGTTTGGTTAAATATCATTCTGGGTGTGCCTGTGATAATTTGCTTTTATGGTTTGGATCAGTAGACTCAGTAAAGCTGATTGCCCTTCACCATGTGGTGGGGATGTCATCCAAAATGTTGAAGGCCTGAATAGAATCAAAATCTGAGTAAGAAACAGCCATGTTTCTCTGATGGTCTCTGAATCTTCCCCTACTTCACACGTGAACTCTGACTGGAACTTAGACCACAAGCCATTCTGCATTGACACTTCTTAGCTTCCATGATCTCTTCACTCATTTCCTTGCCATACCTCTTTCTCTTTCTCTGTCTCGGGCCATAAACACCTGCCCTATGTGTGCTGTTCCTCTGGAGAACCCTTATACAAGTGCTGAGTCCAGTAGGGATAAAAGGAACAAATTCCAGAATTATAGAACTACAACAACAATAACAAATACTGTTGAAATAAATATGGAGTTTCATAGCAAACAAATATACGATGGCTCATAAGGAGTGTATGTTCCTTCTCGTCGCCTCAAGATAGAATATGAGTTGCTAAAATACAGAGGCATTTTAAATATCAGGATGACTCATGGGAGGTAATGATTAGGCTACTGCATCTGGGGTTCATAGGAGTTTCGGGTCATCCCTCATCAGTTGAATTTTTCAGCTTTTAAAGATAGCAGGCATGCCCTCCTATAAGCTGCCTTCTGGTGCAGTGAGAAGGGAGGTCCATGCTATCCGGTAGCCCGTAACCTTATCAAGTCACTTTTCACCAGTATCCTGTCTCCTGCTCCTTACTTCCTGCTCCTTCTCTGGCTCTTTCTGGATTCAGTCACAACTTTTCCTCTTCCTGTAAGAAATATGGAAATGAATTAATTATCATATTGATAAGAGTTTATAATACTCCTCCACTCAGTCAATAAAAGGATCTATTGGAATTCTTCCTGAAGGGCAGGGAAGTAGGTAGATCATGCAGATAATTTCCTTGAAATGGAGTGAGAGACCACCATTGGCTTTATTTTTCAGTGAGATTCAGTGTCAAGAGTAGGTGGGCAACCCATTTTTCTTGAAGCTATTTTAACTTTTGACACAAACGCATATGAAATTTGTTCATATAGAACACTGGGCAAAGAACTGTGGTAACTTATTTCAGTCGTGGTCTAATTCATAAGTAGGAGATTTCAGCAGCTGTGTTTATAAACAACTTAGAGGGTCCCTTGCACCCTGCCAAGTATTCTAGGTATATCATATCCCATCATTTTGATCCTAGTAAAATGGAGATGTTGAAGATGAGTCTCAGATCTCAACAAGAGTAGAGATTCAAACTGAGCCGCAGGTCATACTGCTTAGTATGATGCCGAATTACATTCCAAAACACAGTAGGAAGTGATGAAGAAGTAAATAATATATTAGATATTGAATAGACTTTTAAGACTCTGGAAGTCATAAACCAAGAGTACTCTGCGAACATATGACAGACGAGAAGACATGATTTGCCTTTGGATTCATGTCTATATTTCACTCACTAGGTCAGTGGGAACACTAATTTCAGAATATTTAATTCTGAGTCTCCTTTCTAGGGAGGACACAAATCTTGACTCAGCAGGTTGAAGAAGCCGTTAAGATCATACACCAGACACATATGGGTGTGTGTCGGACAGAGAGTGTGTGGCAAGAGTGAACCAAATGGAATCTGCTGTTGCTTGATTAGCTCCATAAAAGCACGGCCAGGTCTTACAGCACCAGGGAGAACAGGCTCGTTCATTTGAACTGTTTGCACAACACATTCCCCTAGGCAGGGAGCAGGTACTAGGCCACAGAAAAGTACTGTCCCTCTGTGGCTGACTCTAGGGCATCTTGTAAAGAGTTCTAAAATGTTGAAGGAATGAACATGATATCTGTAATGGTTTGAATATGAGGTGTCCCCCCATATTCCCTGATGGGATTAACTGAAGTGGTGGGGTGTGGCTGGAAGAGGTGGGAATGGGGTATGACTATGGGGTACATATTTGTATCTGGAGAGAGGAGTCTCTCTCTCTCCCTGCTCTCTGATGATGTGAGCTGCTTCCCTCCACCATGCTCTCCCGCCATGATGTTCTCCCTCACCTGGAGCCCCAAGGAATGGAGCTAGCCTTCCATGGACTGAGACCTCTGAAACTGTGAGCCCTCAAATAAACCTTCCCTCCTCTGTGATTGTGCTGGTCAGATCATTTTGTCGCAGCAGCGAAAGAGCTGACTACAAACAACATCTGATTTTAAGAACCGTGTGCAGGGAGGATCCAAACTTGAAGATGAGGAGAGTTCAAGTAAGTTCCCCCCAATTAACAATTTTGCACCCTGTTAAGAAGGTGAGTCCAGGGTGTCCTTCCTCACCCTGAGCTCCCCAGGTCAACTAACGCCAGGGGCTGGTGGGCGGCAAAGGCTGAGATCAGGGTAAACCCCTCAAGCTGTCTGTGAAGGAAATGGACAGATGTCCTGAACGGTACCCACCTTCTATGTTCCCTAGACTCCACGCTTCCAGGGAGTGAGGCCACTGAGCAAGAGAGGCCCATTCTGGAGGAGACTCCACCCACAGAAATCCTCCTGAATCCTGGTTAACACAGGATGAGGTAGAGAAGACTACCTCTGAGCCTGTGTACCATGCCCAATGTGTTTTGACCACAATAGAGAAAACCTGGCCGAATACTTCTGTTCTTAGATTCTTTACTGAATATAAAGGCTATGGGTTTATAATCATCACCTGACTCTTGTTCATGCAACCAGTTTAGGAGAATATGGAATCTGCTGGAAGAGTAACTTGGCTCAGAGGCACTGTTTAGAGGAAGTCAGAATGGTTGGGGGATGTTACCTGGGTTCTCCATTCCCTTCATTTCTTCTCCTCTGCCAGGAAGCCCTTCTTGTGGTCACTGAAATGCCTCCAAGGTGAGTCTGGAAGAACATGGTGGATACCCACCTTTGGGGGTGCAAATGTTCTTTGCTCCAAGTTGATTCAGACACGAAAGCTCACCATGCCTTTTCATAGCTGATACTTTGAAAGAAGCCCGACTATCAACGAATAATTCCATTTTATTTGGAAGTGGGGAGAACTGTCTAAATACTGAAGTGCATTGCCTGGAGTACATTCAAATGCACGTAGATTCACATCCACTTCACACCTATCATCCTTGGCAAGGGGAGTTATTTTTACTCTCCGTACCCAGGGCTTGAAAGACGCAGCCGTTGTGGCTCCACGGATTAACTTGGCACCTTTGAATGTACGCAATCATGTGTGAACTTTAAAATTCAAAAGTGTTTAAAATTGTCTTTATTAATGTACCACAGATATTTACAAGATCTTAATAATATACATTTTTCTTCTTTCCAAACAAATCTGTATTAAGAAGTCTCCTGGTGGAGGCTGGAGAGCATATTTACAGGATGATTTAGCTGTCAGAGAGTTTCCAGCCGTTTATGGTTTATCCGTTTATTCATCGGATAAGTGGCTGGATAAGAAAACAGTAGAAACTCAGAACCACGATGGGCAGGAAACGGGCCTGAGGTTCTAGGACTTGATCTCCTCTGGAACTCAGACCTGCAAAATAAAAAGAATAACACGAGACGACTTGGAAACCTATAATTCCTCATTAGATTAATTCTTCAAGACACAAAACACTCATGCTCCTTACAACAATATATTTTATTCCATTCCCTTCATTTACGATGTGTTTAATTTTAGAAAGTCCCTTACTCTTTGTTTTAGGCTACTTGTTTTAAATGTAAAACAGCAGTTGACCAGGTTTAAACTGTTGAAGTCCTCCTGAAGTGCAAATTAAAATAGGCCATCGTTGGGTGTGGTGGCACATGTCTGTAATCCCAGCGGCTCGGGAGGCTGAGGCAGGAGGATCAGAAGTCTGAGGCCAGCCTCAGGAACTTAGCAAGATCCTAAGCAATATAGTGAGACCCTGTTTCAAAATAAAATAAATTAAAAAACGAAAAGGGCTGGGGTTGTAGCTCAGTGGTTAAGCACCCTTGGGTTCAATCCTTGGTACCAAATAATAATAATAATAATAATAATAATAATAATAAAATTAGCCAGGACTTGGATGGCTGACGATTGGATCTTGAGCAGAACTTCAAGCTCTTCTTATCCCTCTCACACTAAGATAGTAAATTGTCCTTACAGCCTAAGTCTGACTGACCAGCATAACGGATCTTATTGAGAAGGACTCAAAATTGTGATTCAGTTCAGTATGAATGCTGTGATTGACTAATTATGCCTGCCAGGAATATGGAAAGGGTGGCATACGTATGTGTGCTTCTCCTTTGCTGCCCCTGTTCTGTGAGGCCTTTAAGAATCCATAAAAATAATTTCTGAGTCTTTGGTGCCAACAGAATGAATCAGAAAATTACACACAAAGAATACGGAGGGTTGGGGCCGGGGTGGTGGCTCAGTAGGGAAGCGCTTGTCTA
This sequence comes from Sciurus vulgaris, assembly GCF_902686455.1. Taxonomy (NCBI): domain Eukaryota; kingdom Metazoa; phylum Chordata; class Mammalia; order Rodentia; family Sciuridae; genus Sciurus; species Sciurus vulgaris. Next base: position 16,974,059 of record NC_136480.1, read on the forward strand.
GCATGTGTGAGGCACTGGGTTCTGTCCTCTTTTATATATATATATAAAATGAAGGCATTGTGTTCATCTGCAACTTAAATTTATTTTTCTTAAAAAGTCTTTTTTTTTAAATTTTCAATTGAAGAAACACAAAACTGCAATAAATAAGTGCAATGCAAATTGGAAAGATTAAAAAATAAAACTGCCTCCTCCCCTCTGATTCAAAATTTAAAATGGAACTATAGGCCTTTTAGTTTTTCCCAATATTTTAATAAGAATTGGGAAGTTTCTTGGAGCCGGAGTTCACGCTGCAGGTACCGAGATGGGAACTCTCCACGAGCCCAGGGGCCCCACTCACTGGACATTTTTGGAATTCTGATTTCCTCACTGCTGCTGCCGTCTCCCCCGTCGCTGACCGTCCTGATCTCTATCAAGTAGTCTTCTTCAAAGGGAACCAGAAGCTCAGCTGAGGTGTTGTTTGTTTCCAAAATATGAGTTTTGCTCTGTCTGTTCTGCCGATACAGAATCTGGATAAAATGGTAAATGGAGTTAATACAGACAGGTGACATTTCTGCATGTAGCATGTCATTATAATAGTGACCACGAAGCATGTCATTATACAAAGGATTGCAATTCTGGAAAAGTCCACGTGATGCCTGTTCTTTAAATGTATTTGGTTCTAAGAAAAAGATTTCTCTGCCAGGCATTGTAATCCCAGGGACGCAGGAGGCTGAGGCAGGAGAATCGAAAATTTGAGGCCAGCCTCGTCACTTTAGTCAAAACCTAGGCAACTTAGCAAGAATCTATCTCAAAATAAAAAAAATAAATAAATAAAAATGGCTGGGGATGTGACCTAGTGGTATACCATCCTTGGGTTCAACCCTAGTTTAAAAAACAAAACAGAAAAATGAACAAAAAGGTTTCTCCTTTGGCCAGTATCTCTGGAATAAATTGATTTATCTCTATTAACGAAATGGCTTGAGGTTATCATCTCTGGTTCTTCCTGTTTAAAGTCAATCTTAGATTTGGACCCATTTCAAGTGTCTAAACATATACATTGGCCAAGGGTTGATGTCTATTCTGACTGAAGGACATGCTCTGGTCTGGGTACTTGATGATTCCCTTGTTAAATTACCTAAATGACTTTGAAAGGTCACAGCATACTGTAGCCAGAGTTCTAGAATGTCTTCTTTGACCTGATTGATATCTCACATCTACTTCCCAAATACACACCACCTTTTGATGGTAAAGGGAGTCACGTGCAAAAATAAAATAAAATGAAATATTGAACCCTGTACAATTAGTGTTCTGATGATCCAGGATACGCTACTAGACTCAGCTGACTGTAAGACCTTTTCAGTAAAGAACTTGAAAGCAGCAATTTTTTAAAAAAACTCTGTAAAACTGTACTGTCTCCTTAGGCACCAAAATGGTTTCCTACTTTTTTGGTGATATTCCTGATTCCTTAGTGTCATAATTTGTACAACTAAAGGGAAAAGTCAGACCCACCTTGTAGCCCAAGACTTCAGACTCGTTTTCCATGGTTTTTACATGCTCCCAGTTCAAGCATAATTTAGAGTTTGACAACTTCCAGGCAATATTTGCTGGCGGTTGACTTGGAGCTTTAAAAGACAATCAAAGACTCAAATGAATATTAATTAGCTCTGGTCAGTGCATGCTGCGCTGTCATGAAATGGAAAAAAATAAGTCTTCGATGATTAGCACAGAAAAAAGCTCAAATGTTTTTTGGTGTCATTTGAAATCTCCTATTAATTGTAATCAGGGTAAGCAAATTTATTCCAATTCTGGTCATTGGAGAATGTCTTTGTGACAGACTTATGAATTAATAATGGCTTACTGAATGTCCAGTGTTAATTTATTCATCAGGGCTGTTGAGTTTGTTTGTTACATATAAATGAATCAAAAGTCTCTATTATCAGGCTTGCATTCAGCTGTCAATCAATGTGCATGTGAAGCGAATTCAGGTGGCGTTTCGACTGCATTAGTACTCTTTAGAGGTAACACAGCCAACTCAAGATATCTTAAGCAAAATATTAGCAGTAGATTGTAAAGGATATAGGGGAGCCTCTTAAGAATCTGGAGACAAAAAAAAAAAAAAAATCGAAATCAAGGCATGCCTCTCTGCTGCTTAGTAGGATGGGCTGTGTGCTATATTGGTACAGACCACATCTTTGTCATTCCCAGTGCATTGTCACACAAAGGCTAACTGTCTGGAGCATCTGAAGACGGAAAACTCCTCTATTCAGAGGTAGCCCAAGCCAGGGTTCTGGTGACAAAACTGACCATTGACTGAATTTGGCCACGTGTCTATCTCAGCTCTACCAACCATGTTGGCCATGAAAGCATGTCATTTACTGTAAAGAGAGCATTTGGAAACTCCACAAAGGACAAAAAATCATCACAAACAGATGGATCACCGCAGAGACTGTCTAACTCCAAACGGTGGCTTTGAGTTCCTTGAAATGAATCTTGTTTGGGAGAGAAGGAAAGGAAGAAATGAGAGTCAGCCTTCTAACGTACTGGATCCAGTTCACCTAGAGAAATTTACAAATAAGACATCCAGATTCCAGGCCGGGAAGTCACTCATCCCAACAAACACAGCTACCTGGTGGCAGATCACATCAGAATGTGGGTCTCTCTGGTCCATCCCTGTGACAAGAGGAACAAAGATTTGACCTGGACAAAGAGCTGAGTCCACATGATTATTCTTGAGATGTGAAAAACGAGGAGAGATTTAACATCATTCCGCTGCAAAACAGAGGCAAAGATGAAACTTCCTGGCAAGCTGTTCAGGGCATGTCTTTTGAGTTCGGGAAGCTAAACGACCCTGATGAAAATGATATCTGTCGGAATGTTCCCTTGATCTCTTTCGCACACTTGGAGGGTCTCATCTGGCAGGATGCAGGGTGTCCCTTGCTGTGTGACCGTGCATTGCCTGACCTTCAAATCCACCGGAACACCACTATTGTCCACCCGGCCACTAATGCCACCCTTGGGACACGTAGATAGAGCAACGTTTCCCCTGAAGCTCCCATAGGGCTCAGCTAGTGTTCACTGTGACATTATCACATGGAACCACAGTGGCTCTTGGTCATGTGTTTCTCTGACTTTCCGGAGGACCTGAGCCTTGTTCAACTCTGTTTTTGACCTCAGCAGAGGGTGTGGCTTAGAAGAGGCACCTGATTCAGACATGTTTAACAACCGACTTGCGAGCAGATGACGAAAGAAAACTGCTCAAGGTCCTTTGCAATTTTCTCAGGCCACAGTGATCATGTTGTGGGCTGTGGACAGACTCGCAGGTGACACAGTGTGGCCCAACCATTCATTATGCTGTCCTATGTTCAAGGCCCGCTGCCAGAGTCGGACCCACAGAAATCCATCTGTGTTCAGAAGGTGGACAGGCCAATTGGACTGACCATCTCCTAGAACAAACCCAGCCCTGAGTACAGGCTTGAGAATTCTATGTTTAGTAAACATTCAATGCAGCCCTGCCAATACATTTATTTCTGAAGGACGGGATAGCAATAATAAAGATTTTGTAACTATCCTCTCTTATTTTAATCCCAAAGTGTCTTTTTTTTTTTGTTTTGCTCAGCTGTTAAAAAAAAAAAAAAGTGATACAAAAATTCTCACAAGACATCCCAGCTTTAAAATCTAGTCTACTTTTTGGATGTATTTCTTTTATTTCTGGTTCCTGAAGATGAAGCAGCCACATGAACTACATCATGCAATCGATACGAAGCAAATAAAAATTCATCCTTCAGTGTCGTTGGGCCTGATGGATTCTGAATGTTTCTTCTGTTGCCCTGTTGGGTTTGTTTGTTTGTGGTAGAGAAAGCACTGTTTTGAACATCCATAGCCCACTGACAAAGCAACAGGCAAGGACAGAGAACTGACTCACACCAACAGTGTAGATGAGTCAGTTGCAACCGTGTCAATAACCATGTGATTGACATGTCTGCTTTTGTTTCATCGTCTATCAAAGCAGAAGCAAAATACCCCATGTGTATTAAGTGAGGGGCGTTCTACCAGTTGGTCTGAATAGCTAGTTGCATGGATTAATTAGAAAGCTTTATTTTTCTTGCTATCACACGGGTAGAAAGGGGCAGTGTCCGAGGTCAGAGAAAAGTTGAATTTGCATCTCTTCTCTTCCAACAGCCCTAGATGTCTTCTCTTTGAAATGAGATAGTAACTCCTAGTCTATAATATCCTTAGCGTATGTGAAACAAAATATAAAATGTGCTTCTCTTCCTTAGTGGTACATATTAAAAAGCTCAATAAGTGTTAATTCTCTCTCCTAAGAGCCCAGGTGCTCCTCTGGGCTACTAGGACATCATCAATTTTTCAATTGTGTTTGAATCAGTTTGTTACTAATAATAAAAATCTGAAGTGTGCAACTGATTCAATTCTTAAATATAATTAGCATAGAGTCAAGAGTGTCCCTTCTTCATACAGCTCTTAGTTGGTGCTTCATCTGCTTTTTGAAAGGAAGATAAAATGGAAGATGCTCGGCTAATTATCTGGGAAGTTCTCCTGGTCTCTAGCCTTTATCCTTATCCATGACGGTTTCTTAAAAGTCTGTGCCACACAGTTGAGGTTAACAAACAAAACAAAAAGTTCTGAAAGCCCTTTAGGAGGCTACCGCCTTCACTAGCCCACGGTTACCAGTTCTGGCTTGAGGAAGCCGATCAACGTGGATTGCAAACATCTGTGATGGAACCGTAACTTCTATCACCTTCAAAAGCCAGGGTCCGGTCACACGGATTATAGGGAACACATGTCATGAAGCCTGCACCAGGTCAGTACTGATAAACTAAACAAACAAGCACTTTCTCTAGTTAAAAAAAAAAAGAAAAAAAAAAGTTTTGCAGGCAATTTCCAAGAACGAAATCATTCCCTATTAATCAAATGACAGAGCGACATTAAACTAGCCTCCGCAGCTCTGATGGCTTCTCTGTAATCAATTTTTCTGTAGATGGCATTTATATTCAACTGTAGTTCACACTGTGAACTCAATTCTAAAACAACTTCTTATGTTACACTTCTAAGTAACAGCATGAGGCTGACATTTGGGCTAGAGAGAGAGAACATAAGTGTAAGATGGAATAAAAGCTTAATGCTTCCTTTATGTCTAAATATGGATTGATTGCATATTTACAGCAAGAAAGAATCCAGCGCCCAGGCTGCTCAGTCAACGTCAGGGGCCAAATTGAGGCAGAATTTGTAAACACTTTCTGCTCCTGTTTCTGAATGCGTCTTTCTCCACAAGCAGGGCTTTGTTTGTTTTATTCTTTTCCTCTCAGAACTCATGTAAATATTTTTCTTCCTTTCGTTGAAAATCTAGACTCCTTGTAAGGGGTGTCAGGGTGGCTCACAGTGTATTCGAAGTTCCTCTCAGCTGTCTCTTGGAAATGCATCCTATCACCAAGCCGCGGTCCTCACATGGACTCACTGATATTTATTAAAAGTAGCAACACCACTATCCTCATCAGTCAACAGTAGCAATAATAGCACACTGAAGCAATTTTGCATTATACGGTTTTACTATTTTTCAACGTAGAAGTCCTTCTGTCTTTTTTTTTATTTTTATAGACTGCATTTTGATTCATTCTACACACATGGGGTACATCATTTCATTTCTATGGTTGTGCAAAATGTAGATTCACACCATTCATGTAATCATACATAGGGTAATGATGTCTGTCTCAGTCCACCACCTTTCACACCCCCTCCCTCTCATTTCCCTCTGTGTAACCTAAAGCTCCTCCATTCTTCTCTCACCCCCCCACCCCGATCCCCATTATATATCATCATCCACTTATCAGGGAAAACATTTGGCCTTTGGTTTTTTGGGATTGGCTCATCTCACTTAGCATGATATTCTCCAATTCCAACCATTTATCTGCAAATGCCATAATATTCTTCTTTATGGCTGAATAATATTCCATTGTGTATAAGTACCACAGTTTCTTTATCCATTCATCTGCCGAAGGGCAAATGACACATCCACATATGTAGGCTTCCCTGTATGGGAATTTCTCCTTAGGTATTATCTATCTAAACCTCTTATTCTATTCACAGTATTTTTCATAATTCATCATTATTTCAATTTCATCTTCTCTTATTTTCAGTTATATTTCTACTCCACAAGAAAGTGCCTGAAAGCAAGAATCCCTGAGCTCGTAAGCCCAAGCCTGGATCACAGAGGTACTGTCTGTCTAGTGGATGAACAAAGTGGCCTATTTCCAGAAAAAACCACAAAGGTTCTAGCTCCTCTTCAGCTTACCCATCAGAATAGGCAGAGATCTGGGTAAATATGAGTTCTGCTACCTCAGTTCTCAGAGAAAGATCAGACCTGGGACAGAAAATCCAGATGGCGACGAGCTAAACGCATGATGGATGCGGGATTTTCCGCTGTCACCACTATTCAGAGGTGATCTTGACGCCCTCACAAGCACGTGGAAAATCAAGGTGAAACCCAAGGCTGGCACTGAGCATCGGGGCTCCCTCCCATGTTGCATGGAAGCTGCTTCTCATCTATGCCCTGGGCGTCCTTCCAGAAGAAAATCTCTGCCATGAATTTATAAAGAGAAAAAGTGCAGCGGATAGCCAACCTCTTCCACTTGAGAAAGATGCAACCGTGTGCAATCACCGCAGAGGAAGGATCACACACGTCAGGAGCACGGAACCCTCACAGCGTGGCAGCCACCAGGACCCCAGGGTGGACGCCAGCCGCGTCCTTCCGTTCCTTGGTGCCCGGTCTAGAGGTTCATAGCGTCCCTGGAACTTCTCAGCTGAGAAGGTTGTCAGGTGCTGGGACTCGTCACACAGATGGAAGACGGCTGAGCTGGACGCACGCAGAGGACTCTTGCTGTGAACCCCTTCTAACTCTGTCCTGCACAGGACACACGCACACATCCAAGAGGAAACCCCAGGAAGTCACAGAGCAGCGGGGCCGACATGTGACCTTCATGGGAACGCTAGGGACGCTAACAGACAGGTGAAGGTTCAGTTCCAGGAGATGGATGATTCCAGTGCTGTCGAGGAACAGGAGGGAAAGGGACTTTGAGACAGACCGTCAAAGAGCTGGTGTGTCTTTTTCTTATGTTTCATTCTATGGGGCAAAAGAAATCAGTGAAATGTGGGGACAGAGGAAGGCCATGTTTGCATTTTAGGAAGAAAAATCTCTGAGCAGTTTGAGGCTTCATGTGGAGGGAGAGAGATGACTTCAGTGGTTAGAGAGTGTTTTAGTCAGCTCTTCGTCACTGTAACCAAAAGATCCGACCAGGACAACCCAGAGGGGGAAAGGTTTATTTGGATCCTTGGTTTCAGAGGTTCAGTTCATGGTGGGCCAACTCCATCGCTGTTGAGCTAGAACATCATGGCGGAAGGGTGTGGAGGAGGAAAGCAGCTCAGGATAAGCAGCTCGTCAGGAAACTGAGAACAGGCTCTATTTGCCAGGGACAAAATGTAAATCCGAAAGGCACAACCCCAGTGACCCACCTCCTCCAGCCACACCCCGCCTGCCTGTGGTTACCATCAGTGGATTAATCCACTGATTAGGTTACAACTCTTATAATGTAGTCATCTCACTTCTGAAATTTGCTACCTTGTCTCACACGGGAACTTTTGGGGGACACCGCATCTGCAAACTGTAACAGAGGGGGATATTATGAACTAGATCCGTTGACACAGCAGGAAGAGATTTCATGCTCACAGCGTGCCAGTCTAACAGACGTCATGGAGACACCTCTCTGAGCCTTCCTGTTCTCCTATCTACGAGTGACAAGATGAAACTCCTTGATTTGTGGCAGAATTAAGGGAGATACAGTTTGAAGAAATCAATGCAGCCTGGAGTGACAGAAAGTTCCATATACCAAAACTGTGGCAGGTAGAAAAATAGCCTCCTAAAAGGATAAAGAAAATGTGACGTATTACTCAGCTTTCAAGGAGAATGAAATTCTGGCATTTGCTGATAAATGGATGGAGCTAGAGAATATCATGCTAAGTGAGATAAGCCAATCCCAAAAAACCAAAGACTGAATGTTTTTTCTGATATGCAGAAGCCAATTCACAATAAGGGGGTGTGGATGGGGGAAAATAGAGTTACTTTAGATTAGGTAGAGGGGAGTGAAGCCAGGGGAAGGGCACAGGGTAGGAAGGAGAGTAGAGTGAGACAGACATCATGACCTCGTGTACCTGTATGACTGCATGACCACGTGATCCTGCAACATGGACAATCAGAAAAAGGAGAGCTGACACTCCATTTATGTATGATCCATCAAAATGTATAAATGCATTCTACTGTCACCTACAACTAATCAGAATAAAATAAAATAAAAAAATTTAAAGTTACAACTGTAAGAAAAAAAAAAAAAAGGTTCAGGTCCTGATCCTCGGATCCTGGGGCTACTTTACTCGGAAAAGAAGAGCCTGCATGTGGGATTAGGCTAAGGATCTTGACAGGGGCCACACATCCTGGATTGTTCAGCTGAGCTTGATGCAATCTCAAGGGTTCTGCAGAGGGAATGAAGGAGGTAACAGAGCTTTGGAGTAGCAGAGAGTCAGAGGGGAGAGAGAGAGAGAGAGAGGAGAGAAGAGAGAGGAGAGAGGAGAGGGGAGAGAGGAGAGAGGAGAGAGGAGAGGAGAGAGGACAGAGAGAGGAGAGAGAGAGAGAGAGAGGAGAGAGGAGAGAAGAGAGAGGAGAGAGGAGAGAAGAGAGAGGAGAGAGGAGAGGGGAGAGGAGAGAGGAGAGGAGAGAGGACAGAGAGAGGGGAGAGAGAGAGAGAGAGGAGAGGGGAGAGAAGAGAGAGGAGAGAGGAGAGGGGAGAGGAGAGAGGACAGAGAGAGGAGAGAGGAGAGAGGAGAGGGGAGAGGAGAGAGGACAGAGAGAGGAGAGAGGACAGAGAGAGGAGAGAGGAGAGAGGAGAGAGGAGAGAGGACAGAGAGAGGAGAGAGAGAGGAAGAGAGAGAGGGAGAGAGGCTTCCTGAGGCTGCAGCCCTGAAGTGGTGAGAGGGCTTGAAGCAGCCGTGGCAGCAGGTATTCTCCATAAGCCTGGACATCCCAAGGAGCTATCCTCTGGAGTCTCCCAAGGCAGTGCAGTCCTTACCAACAGTCAGATTTCTCTCCAGGGACCCTGTTCTTCACCTCTGAACTCTAAAAACATGGAATGATCCATCTGTACTTGTTTCAGGACGCTGTTTGTAGCCACTGGTCACAGCACCGGCAGGAAGCCTTCCTCCTGTGCCGTCCAGAACTCCCACAGAGGAGGCTGGTGTTCAGATACGGTGGGGTGGACACGGCGTAATCGCCTTGCTCTCCAGGGCTTGTTGGCTATTTTGTTCATGACACCGAGGCTGGTGAAAACCAGATCTTTAAGAAATACCGAAACTAGATTTTCATAAAAGAAATTTGGGGCTGTCAGCGCTTTGGTATTTGATTCAGTCCAGAAAGAACAGAGAGCCTTCACTTGGATCTTTCTGACGTCCTTTCAATTTCCCCTCAGCAGATGTACACTTCCACGACCTCTTGGGTGGTAATATTCCTGGTTATATTCAATGGTATCCAAAAGGTGTCTGTCTCTGACATTCTTACCAACTGATCGTGTGCTATGAGAGAAACTACTGATTATTTTCTTGCTATTTGAGCCAATTTTCTATCAAACCCATTCATAGGACCAAGTTGTTCTGCTGAATAAACTTGATGTCAAAAACAGTTCTCTTCTTCTGAAGACGTAGATTAGCAGAAACTAACACACACTCAACTTAGGCTGCACAGGCAATCAAAATGGCAAATCCAGGTCATAGAAGAAAGTTCTAATTGAGGTTTTATACTTATCTTCTGCACGTCATTTATTATGACATCTCAGAAACGTATACACATCTATATATATGGACACGCACCCGATCTCATTCTGAAATTCATGATTAGCTCACTGTTCAGGTCTCAACCACCTTAAGCGGGTCAATGGGATAATATATATATAAAATGAGTCGACCTCAGTCTGGGTTCAATAACTGCACTGAATGTCTGGGAGCTTTTTGTGATACAAATCTGTGCTTTAAAAAAAAAAAAAAACATATGATTCCTACATGTTCCTAATCACCCTTGATTTTGCTTGAGATAGAAGCTGAATTCCATCTAGAGTTTTTGTGACTTTGGAGTCACTCAATCAGCTAGTGCTAAATGTCTAGGCAATCTTAACACCACTGATTGATTGGAGATTTCCATCCAGACCAGCAGAGAGGCTGAATAAGGGTGGACTGTAGAAACAGACCCTAATACAGGTGTTCATCAATGGCTCCCTCGATATAGTCCATGTGGAGCAAGACGGGGGGCGGAACAGAGTTCGCTCTACAGCTTACCATTTGTGGAAGTCACTCAGGAGAGCCTATCTCAGGCTGTGCAGGAATGTGCAGTCCATACTTACTAGTCCCTAGAAATGACTGACCCCAGAGGGTTCTGATTGACTCTCTCTTGGCAGTTCCAAAGCGCTTGGTATAACCAAGGATGTGCTCATCATTAACCCCTGGTTTGTGCTCCATTGGTAATTTAGGAAGATGGCGAGGACAGGAAGAATTTCCACTGGACAGATAAGACAATTAAAGCAGAAGAATGGAATGGCTTATCTCACTTCCTGCCATATGATGAGAGTCAGTGATGTACCTGGAATTGGAACAGGTCTTGGAAAGTTGCTCTGGTACTGTAGGTATCACTGGGCCATCTGTTTAACCAAGGATGATTTCAAAGTTCTTTTTGACTCTATCAGCATAAGCAGAAAAACCTTTACTATCAACTGGTTTTCAAACTCTTCTCTACCACCCATTCTTTTCCCGATACACAAAAGTGATAAGAATACAGCATTTATAGGCAAGTGAGAGTTTTCCTTTTTGTTGGCAGCAGTGAATTCATGTCTTAGTCTTTCTTTAAAAAGGTCCCCCTCATTCATAGCTTTAGTTTGCATGGTTTCTGTGAATCCATGCACAACCACAGACTGAAAATATTAAATGGGGTACGAACACACTGTACCATCAGTGAGAGTTAAATTGCGTGCCGTTGTGTTGTGATGAAGTCTTTTGCTGCCCCGCTCCATCCAACCTGGGACGTGAATCATCCCTTGTCCAGCGCATCCAAGCTGTATAGACTACTCCCCTATGGGTCATTTAGCAGCCATCTCAGTTATCAGATCAGTAGTCAACGTACAGCTAATTTATGTCCACCTACTATATATGAGGGATATGTAAATATAAATAATCACAAAATATTTATGGAACAGCTATTATTGAGTCATATTTGGCCAGATCATTCCCAGTTTTTCATTGTGTTTCATACTGAAGAACATGTGTTCACCCCCAGGCTCAGGTGGAAGTCAAAGGCAACCGCCATCAGCGATGGATCATCTCTGACTTATTAGACCCCAACTACCTGGAAGACACCTGGACGATTATGAAGCAGGATGAGTGAGAGGCAGCGAAGAGTCGATGCTTAGATTTCAGGGGCAGCCAAGTAAAGAACAGTGATAAACTTCCTCAAGGGAAAGATGCAGGTATCTCACAGGGTATTTCATGCTCAAGTGATAAATAAAACAAAGAAAAACAAGGAAACAAATCGAGTCGCCATTTATTAAGGTGTTTATCATGGAGTTTCCCTTTCGACCTTGGACAAAACTCCAGGAGGTCGTTACACACTATTTTTTCTCCATTTTTACAGATTCTACCGAGACCATGAGAGGGGGTAACCACCTAACGTTTCTAGGATGGGAGGAGAGTTTTTTGAACCCATTGAGGGAAGGACACTGGAACCATTATTCTCCAGCATGAATCTTTTCTGTCTTTCATCTACATAACCAGAGCTCTTTGTCTTTGGGAATTCCAGGAAGATCACAAGAGTTCTTCTTTGTTGTCTTGAAAGGTTTCAACCATGATCGACACCAAAGGTCCAAACCCATTGACCCTATGACTAAGCAGTAACGCGGGGCGGTGGGAAGATGGAAATGCACACTGAGCAAGGAAAGTGTCTCTACTCACAGATCCATCTCATTTTCCAAGGGTGGTGGATACTTACGGGACTTTTTGGTGGTGACGTTGACTGGGGGGCTTGAGGGACCTGTCCCAGCTGTGTTATAAGCTCTCACAGAAGCAAAATAGATGGTGTTAGCTTTCAGACCCGTGATGTTTTTGGTGGTGACGTTCCCACTCACTCTCGTCCTGCCAATCATGGATTCCTTGGAGTCGTCTGTCCAGTACAAGATCTGGTTATTCAAAACAAAGAACAAGTGATTCACGGCTTTCCCACAAATATCAACCACAGGCACGTGCAGAGATACAGGGTAAGGGACAAAAATGATCCTGAATTAAAAGGAGTACAGCAAAACAACCAAATAACCAAAGTCTCACACATAAATAAAAAACAAAAGAAGAAATGAAAGATACTGTAGGTGAAGACATATTCTCAATAAAAATTAAAGAACCTGGACATTTCACAATTTTCAAACTAAATAATTGATGCGCCGTGTGAAGGTTATCAGCTTTAACAGAGAGCATATAACACATCAGATCAAAGCAATATTTGTGCCACCAATCAAAAACTTTAGTAATGATGTTTTGCTACTGCCACTACCTTCAGGGTTCTTTGGTTAATAATTCAATTCTTTGGTTAATAATTCAACTTATACTGATCCGACTTTATGCATTAGCATTGTTTTAGACACATATAACAAGACAAAATAGAATAAATTGTAGTACCTATTTCTAAGCCCCTTACAGCCTAGTGAGGAGGTAAGAATACATATGTGAAAAGAAAAGACAGGATGTGTTCCAAAGAAGAGAAACTGGAAAAAAAAAAAAAAAAGTTATAAGAATTTGGAGAATGACAACATGGATCAGAGAAGAGTCCAGCTCGAAGAGGGGATAGAGATGATTGAGAAATAAACAGGGTTCAGAGAAGAGGTGCGGCATTCTAGACGGCGAACAGCAAAGAGTCTATCAAGTGAGTTCAACTTTATGTCTGGATCAGAAGGTTCACGTCGAAAGGAAAACATAGGGAATCAAAGTGGTTTAGAATTATACTTTCCTTCTGACCTCAAAAGGCCATCAACTGTGTTATCTGTTTTACAAATCATTGGATTTGCTAGTTGAGGAACAACGAGCGATCAAGAACTTTGCTTTCCCACATTCTCCCTCCTTAACGTTGTGAGGTTAAAGACCTACAGAGGCCATTTACTTCATTCCATATAGACTAAAGGAACAGACTTGGTAGATCTGGGTGTTTTCTTAGCTCCCTTTCCAAGGTGAGGACGTCTTTCCAAGTCATACTCCAAATCACAGAGCAGGTTTCCCAGTGAAGTTCTCTGATGGCTGAAGATCACTGAGTATTAAACTTTATCCCTTCTCAAGAAAAAAAAAAAAAATAACAAGGGTTGGGTTGTAGCTCAGTGGGAGAGCACTGGCCTAGCATGTGTGAGGCACTGGGTTTGATCCTCAGTACCACATTTAAAAAAAAAAAGTCTGAGTAATTAAACAAAGTAGCTGCCTGATTGCCTGATTACTTTTTAAAAAATATCCTTGTGGAAACAACACACTAGCAGCATATTATTAATATGTTAACATATTATATTAATACATTATTATATATATTAACATTACATTAATATGTTAACATATTATAATAACATATAACAATAATAACATGGTTGTACCTCTTAAATTTTAACATGTTAATATCCATGAGAGGTGCGATGCTGTACTTCAGCTCTCTAGAACTTACTCATCTTATTAGCGGGAACTGTATGCTCCTTGAAATGCCTGTCACTTGTAAATGTTCTGCTTATGATCACCTGGAAAGATTCTCTTCCTTCATTCTTTCTTCAGCTTTAGACATTGCTGAAGTCCCTCCCCAAGGCCCACGATTGAAGGCTTGGTAGCCAATCCATGGCACCATTAGGGCGTAGGGACCCTCTAAGAGATGGAGCCTAGCGGGAGGAAGTTAGATCATTGGGATTGCACCTTCAAAAAGACATTGGGACTCTGGTCCCTCCCGGTCTCTCTCACTGCTTCCTGGCTTCCATGAGGTGAGCAAGTTCTTTGGCCACATGCTCCTGCCATGATGGATTGACTGGCCACAGCCCCCAAAGCAACTGGCCACACAATCATAAACTTGATCCACCCAAACCACCAGCCAAAACATGTTGTCTTTTTAAGCCGACCATCTCAGGTATTGTGTTATAGTCACGAAAAGCTAACTAGCACAGACGGACACCAGGATACAGGAAGACCCAGGTCAGTGGTTCGGGATTACAGGAAAGAGCAGGTGCGGTTAGAGGGAGCGGGAAGCGCAGGTGGATTACCTCGTAGCCCAGCACCCGTCCCGTGTTTCGATTCCAGGCAATAGCGTTCCAGGAAACCTCTACTTCAGAAGCAGAGAAGCTCTGGACCGAAGTGCCCCTTGGGGCCAGCTGAGGTTCTACCATCCAGACAAAGACAGAGACACCATGAGCAGAGGGCTTCAAGAAACACAGGGCACAGTGGACATCCATTCTCAAGGGGCACCGTCCCAGAACCGAGGGCCACTCACCGTCCTCCCCGGAGTACACAATGGACACTGTGCTCACGGAGCCGTCCCCCTCGTTGTTATACACGCCCACTTTGACCTCAAAGGGAGACAGGGGCAGGATGCTGTCGTTGCGGTAGATGAACTTGGAGGATTCCACGAAGGCGACCCTCTCCTTGGTCCAGGTGGTGGAGCCCACGGGCCGGAACATGACGACGTAGCCAAATCCTTCTCCATTCTGGAGCTCTTCTGGAATTGACTTGGGCAGAACACGAGCGGTCACTCAGGATTTGCCAAAACACTGCATTGAGCCATTATGATAGTAATGAGCTGGCCTTTCTTTTATAGGAACAAACCTGGATATTCACCCTGTTTGGTGAGGTATTGAAAAAATACTCTCACTTGGAAGGCGAGTAGGAATGTGATCCCCAAGAAAGGTATAGAGAGCCACAGCCGAAGCTTTCAAATAAAAATAAAAAAAAAAAAAGCAAACTCTACACATCTGTATCTAGTTCCTTAATCATTTGAAGATTATAATAAGAAGTGGTCTAGAAGATGGCAAGATTTTGAGATAAAAACTAAGACCTAATTTGAAACTCAGCACATAATTAACTTAGTAACTACTTAAAACTAGATATGTTTTCATTTCACAATATTTTCAAGAAAATCTTGTAAGATGTGGGTGATGAAATTGCTTTATGAGAACATATACCTTCAGAGAGAGACTATTGCTCACGGAAAAGCATCAAGAACCTTCCAGTATTTTTAAAACATATATCTTCACTAGTAGTGACACCCCCATGCATTTTCCTGACATAAATACACACAAATTCCCAGAAAGATCAAACTCTATAAAATACATTCGAAAACCTAAAATTACACAATAGAAATGAGTATGCATATCCCAGAACTCTGCAGGTAAGAAAAATTATAAATAAGCACATAAATTTAGCAACTGAAAATGAAGTCGTGCTTGATTTTGGACACGTCTCCACCTGGTGATAAGGAACTTGTATTTACAAGTCAATGACTTAGTTGTATGTTTTTGCAAGGGAAAATGCTTCCTTGATACTTCGGTAGACTAAAAAGGCATACCTAATGAGCAGAGAGCTCAGAGTCCCTCAGGTTCACCAAGACATTTCTGAGTCCTCCTTATCCAGTGGAGTCCATTGACTTTATTACAGTATGCCCCAAAGTTGCACCGTGTCTGGTGACCCTGCTGTGGGAGCCGCAACTGAAGGAGCCCTCTGGGTCATAATCTATGTGGTGCAAAATCTTTGTGCTCTCTGTCAGGAGTGGTGATGCTTGCCTATAATCCCAGAGGCTCCGGAGTCTGAGGCAGGAGGATAGCGAGTTTGAGACCAGTCTCAGCAATTTAGCAAGACCCTGTCTCTAAATAAAACATTTACAAAAAGTTCTCAGGATGTGGCTCAGTGGTGAAGTGCCCTGGGTTTAATCTCTGGAACCTACTGCACATAAGAAAAAAAAAAAAAAAAAAATATATATATATATATACGTATATATATGTACTACAGTAACTGACAGAAACAAAATCTGTCACAGGGCTTGCATCGGAAATAGGAGGACTGGGTCATGGGCAAACACAGGGTAGGAAATAAGCAGAAGTCGGGCGCAGTAAGGACTCTTAGAAGCTAAGATAAAAGAAGCTCTTGATGAGAGGGAGAAGAGAGAGGACTGAACTGGTAGCCAGGTGTAAAACTGGAAGCAGTAGAAATGGCAAGAAGTGAGCACAGGCAGGGACTGGTAAAGCCAGGGCTTGTTCACAAGAACAGGTGACGGTGGACCAGGCTCTGTGCTCAGAACAGCGATGAATGACGTTGCAGTTCCTCCTTTGACCTGGCTGCTGGGTCACACAGGTATTTTCCTGTCCTCATTGCTTTCCATGTAGCCTTAAACGAAATCCCCATTAACCAAGACGACCCGAGCTGGTCTCCGTTTCTCACCTTGTAAAACAGTCTTAAGAATACAGAAAGGAAACTATCAGTAATGTGAAGAGAGAGCCTACAGAGTGGGAGAATATCTTTGCCACTCATACTTCAGATAGAGCGCTAATCTCCCGAATATATAAAGAACTCAAAAAACTCTACACCAAGAATACAAATAATCCAGTCGACAAATGGGCTAAGGAAATGAACAGACACTTCACAGAAGAAGATGTACAAGCAATCAACAAACATATGGAAAAATGTTCAACATCTCTAGTAATAAGAGAAATGCAAATCAAAACCACCCTAAGATTCCATCTCACCCCAATTAGAATGGCGATTATCAAGAATACAAGCAACAATAGGTGTTGGCGAGGATGTGGGGAAAAAGGTACAGTCATACATTGCAGGTGGGGCTGCAAATTAGTGCAGCCACTCTGGAAAGCAGTATGGAGATTCCTCAGAAAGCTTGGAATGGAACCACCATTTGACCCAGCTATCCCACTCCTTGGCCTATACCCAAAGGACTTAAAATCAGCATACTACAGAGATACAGCCACATCAATGTTCATAGCTCCTCAATTCACAATAGCCAGATTGTGGAACCAACCTAGATGCCCTTCAGTTGATGAATGGATAAAGAAACTGTGGCATATATATACAATGGAATATTACTCCACCATGAAGAATGATAAAATTATGGCATTTGCAGGCAAATGGATGAAATTGGAGGATATCATGCTAAGTGAGATAAGCCAATCTCAAAAAACCAAAGGATGAATGATCTTGCTGATAAGCGGATGATGACACATAATGGTGGGTGGGAGGGGGGCAAGAATGGAGGAAGGAGGACTGTATAGAGGGAAAAGAGAGGTGGGAGGGGTGGGGGGAAAGAAAAAAAATAACAGAATGAATCAAGAACTATTACCCTAGGTAAATGTATGATTACACAAATGGTATGCCTCTACTTCATGTACAAACAGAAAAACAAGATGTATCCCATTTGTTTACAATAAAAATAAAAAAAAAAACATGAAATCTATTTCTTAAAAAAACAGAATATATGTGGAGCTGTCAACAGGGACCACCTAGGAGCAGCCTTGGAAGGGACTCTATCCCCAAAGATCACCTACAGCATCAAGATGCTAAGCACAAACCACCAGAATGGAGAAACCGAGGCCACTCATCATCAACCAGTTGGATCTGTGCCGAGAAATCAAGACTGGAGGTCCTCCGTGGGAGCGCTCCAAGGGAACAAGGCCCCACCTCAAACACGTCACACACCAACTGCCCGGTAAATCGCAGCATCTGGTCTTTCACTATGTCTTATGTATGTCAAAGTCAACTCACAAAGGGGTCGGCAACCAGCATGTGTTCTAGCCCTCTCCTTTCCTCCCACCCCAAACTTCTAGAACCAGGAGAATCCAGGGGTAGCACAGGGAAGGGGACTCATGGTTTAGATACCAGGTGTCCCGGAAAAGCTCATGTGTGAGACAACACAGGGAAGCTTCCTGATGAAATGACTGACCTCATCAGCAGACTAATCCCATGCTATGGATTAACTCGTGGTGACTAGTCAGGAGGAGGTAAGTCACTGGGGGTGCGGCTTTAGGGTTTTTATTTTGTGCTTGGTGAGCCGAGCTCTTTCTGCTTCCTTGTGGCCATGACCTGAGCAGCTCTAATCTGCCACAGCCTTCCGCCATGATGTTCTGCCTCACTTGGGCCCAGAGCCATGGAGTCAGCCATGTGTGGAGTGGAGGCCTTTGAAACTGAGAGCCCCAAATAAGCCTTTCCTTCCCTCACTGTTCTTGCTCAGTCTTTTGGTCACAGGAAAAAGCTGAGTAAAACCATGAGGAAAGAGAAAAGGTGAAGGAAACCGAGAGAAGATGAAGAACTGGCTGTATTTTCTCTCTCGTGGGACAGCATTCTAGGCCAAGAGGGTCGTCAGGCGCTGGGCATGAGAAACTTCAGGATGGCTCAAAGTCTCAAGTCTAAGAGACCAGAACCCAATTTGCACTCGGTAAAAGTCAAGTGGAGAGGATAACATTAAACACACCACCGGAGGACTTATTGCATGTGCCTGTATTTTCATCTAGACCCCAGGACGAACAGGTCCACAGGCTGTAAAGATCCATGTCAGGGTAACAACTGTTGTCTGCTGGAAGGCTACTGAGTGCACCTCAGACACAATAAAACAGCTCTAATAATACAGTTCAACCAGAACAGGGCCCCGGCGGGTCATAAAGGAAATGCTACCCACCAAGGAAGGCTCCATAGACACTGAAGTTGTTTTTCTTCTATTTGGGAGAAAATGATGCTGAGTTCAGTCATACTCCTGTACTTAGTACAAGTAAATTTCCTAATACCACCCCTAAATAATCCATCATCGGAAGGATGTATTTTTATACCCTGTATTTTCATCTATTCCCAACAGTGATCCAATAAATCTTTCGGTTTTTCAGTGTTCTTCCTGGCTGGCTAAATCTTTTTCCTTCAAAATAACTTAGTTGGACAGAAAATTACCTCCCACGTAATGACGAGTTCGGATCGACTTCCTCCGCCTCCGCTGACGCTTACCGGTGCTACCACGGGGACTGAAGGCAATCAAGAGAAATGTGGGGTGGCAATTATTAAAGCCCATCTTCATCAGGCAGAATCTCGGTTTTGGATCTCACCTTTCCAAATCCCAACCTGGCACACTGTGAGAGAGAGTCTTGCATTTTTAATGAACATAAATTATGTTTACACATATCCAAGTTTCTAAGAGAGAGGACACAGTTGTGCTTGATACATGAGCGCCCTGGCTCCAAAATTAATTAAAAATCGAGTAACATCGCGCATTTGACATTATTATGCATCATCTCCTAATTGGCAAAATGATGTTCCATTCAGATGGTATCAGAGATACCGCTGATTTAGTACCTAATTATATAGTTGTGCTGTAAACAAGTTACCGGAGGCAGTATATTAATTCATTATTTTTGTCAATAAACAAACTGAAATATTTTTCTCCCCTCCTTATCAGCCATCAGGATATCGTAACACTTAAAATAAAATTCTTAAAAATAGTAAATGATTGGTTTTCATTTTAGACTCCTGTGTTTGAATCTCACGATGCTCAGGAAAGAACAGGAGGGACATGTCGCTCTTAAAGTAGAGATTTCTCTTGTAAAGAAGGTGACTGTAGGAAGAGTCCCGGTAGCCCTGTGGAATACTCAGAAACCAATAATTCTGATGAATCACACAAAAAAGTGCCCTTCAGCTATACCCTTCCCAGGACGAGTGTAATAAATAATAGTTCAAGGCACATTGCAAAATTGACAATTGCTATGGTGTCTGTGTAAGGCAGTGCGGGATCAGATGAGGCTTTATACCTGTGGAACTGGTAAAAAGGCACTATTTTTTCTTGACAAAATGACAAAGGTATCCCATACCTTTGATAATGGTAAAGCTGCTGGGTTTGCTTTCAAATCTGCAGGTTATGCTGGGCATGAACTCTGTGAAGCTACGTCTGGCCATTTTGACCAACATGGAGGGGTGAGGCTAGAAGAATCTGCGTAGGGCCGGCGGGGGTTAAAATACACCAGGCCTCTCTGCTCATGGAAACTCCCCCCCCATGCACAGACCATCTAAGAAGATCCAGTGTTTTATTTACTCGCCTTTCATACACCTGCTGAACTCTGTGCACAACATAGCCAGACACTAATCTGTTCTTTTTCAGAACAGCCACCTGTCCGACATACATTTTCATATTCAAATTTACCCTGGATTTTGTCTCCTTATAATTTTATTAAAAAGATCACTTGGACCTACAAATGTTTTCTCTCATCTGCAGAAGTAAGAAAAAAAAAAAAAAGAATCAAAAAAGGGGATCTTGCTTAAAATGGGAAATCAGTACAGTGGACGTGGAATCTCATAATTCTCATTAAAGAAAAAGAGGGACAGGGGAACAGCAAGAAGACCTGGGGATGAAGGTGGCCCAGCGATGCTATGTGCATGTGTAAACAGATCGCAATTTGTTCCAATTTTATGACTATAGTGTACCCACTAAAAATAAATTAAGTGGGCTGGGGAGATAGCTCAGTTGGTAGAGTGCTTGCCTCGCAAGCACAAGGCCCTGAGTTCAATCCCCAGCACCACAAAATAAATAATAAATAAATAAATAAATAAATAAATAAATGATAAATAAATAAATTAAATAAATTAACTGATAGAAGGAAGATTAACTGAGTCCGAGAAGGGATCAGGAGGAGGGTGGAAAAGGGAGCGAAAGGAAAATTACTTGGGACTGATTGGAGCAAACTATGCTAATATGCATGTATAGATGTATGGAAATGAACCCCATGATTCTGTACAGCTCCAATGCACTGACAATAATATTAGGAAAACAACAATCTCCTGAACCTAGACCTAATTTTCTAAGTCTTCTAATACCTTTGGTCAAAATATCCATGAATCGATGTATATTCTGCATGGTTTCTGGGTGTACAGTTCTTGGCAGGTTACAGGGACATTATTTCATGGTCTTTGCAGAGTTGAGTTGTGTACAGAAAATGGTTGGAAAACAGACTTGGGGTCACTCTCTACAAAGTTTTCAGACTTCTGAGAAACCTGAAGTTGCATTCTTTATTCAGTTTTCAAATTAAGTATAATTAAGGCTGAAACTGTAGGGAGAAGAGGTTGGTGTGTTGAGAGAGTGGGAGGCAGGGCTGGGGAGACTTCAGTCTGACTTATAAACTTGGGGGGATCCGTATGACTAGCACAGCTCACTGGGAAGGACAGGTTCACTGTCAGCACAAACTTTACCCTAAAAACTCCTCAGTGTGGGTCGACCTTGCCAAAGCTACCAGAATAAAAATAAAAATAAAAAAAAAAAAAACAGCTGTAAGCAACCACCAGAAACCAGAGCTGATATCCGGAGTCATGGTCCACAGCTAGAGATTCTGAAGGCAGGCCTGGAAATTTCTATATTTATACCCTTTCTCTGGCTAACCTCTGAGTTGAGGCTCACTGTTATTTGGAATAATGCTGGGTTCACATTTGTTCATTCAAATACTGAACCTATAAAAAAAAAAAAAAAAAAAAAAACAGCTAACACCCTGGTCCTTCATTTCCTGCGCTGTGAAATGGAGGAACGTCTTCTCAGCTCTTCACTTGCTACAGGATTTAGTTAGATGCTATTGCTGTGGACTATATTTTTTTCTAGAGCCAATCCTCTGATGGAAATAGGATGCTAGACCTGGGGAGGGAGCTCAGTTGATCAAGTGCTTGCCTAGCACGTGTGAGGCGCTCGGTTTGATCCCTGGCAAAACACACACACACACACACACACACACACACACACACACACACAATGCTATCTTCAGTTTTAAAATTGAGTTACTGACATCTGATAATTGCGCATGCCTTCTGGAATTAGCTGGTGTGTGTTCACCTAAGCCAGCTACAACAAAGTGATCCTTCATTTATATGACAGAGTAAGGGCGTCAACTTTATGAACTACACAGAACAAGCTGATCTGCTGTCACCTGGACACAGAAGTTTGAGCGGAACAAAGAGGATTCATTGAAAAAAACAAAAGCTAAAGAAGACCTGATTTCAAGGCTGGTTCCATTTGTGTTCTGCTGTCCAGTGATCCAGCTGGTGCTCAATTAGAGCTCCTGTTAAATCAGCTGAGGACCCACCTCATTTGCATGGGGAGGAATTTATCCTCTGGTTCAATGTAGCTGCAAGTGGACCAGAGTTGAGAAAGAGCTGAAAACGTATAGCAGCCTGTGCCAGAGACTCGATTAATTCTTGGCTACAACATCTTAATGAAAGAAGCAGTAAGTCATTTGCATCCACCAATCTGCTTCTCTACTGGATTTTGGCTAGAAAATAGATAAGATGCACAGGGGGCTTCTGAGAAACTCTTATTCTGATTTTCCTGCTAAAGGGTGACCATCTTTCATGTGACCCAATATTCAAGGATGAACACCTTGCCTGGTACAGATAAAAAACTAAAAATGAGAGTCACGGGCTCAGTACGTACTACAAGACCCATAAAAATAACACTTAATTTTTTCCCCTATCAGAACTGTCAGGAATTTTCCACTCTTTTCAGAAACTTTGATTCCTTACCTGATGCTTTCGTTCTTAGCAATTCCGATGGTTTACTGGGTTCTCCGATTCCAATGCTGTTCCCAGCAACCACCCGAAATTCATATTCCACCCAAGGACTCAGGCCAACCACGGTCGCATTGTATGTCTGGCCATTGAGAATTTCGGGGACTACAAAGAAAGGACACTTAAGACCACGGATTGGCACTAGTCAAAAACAAAGGATTGTGAGAAATTATTATTAAATTGAAAAAACTGTAAAATCACAGTTAACAAATCGAGAAGTGCTTTTCTCGTTGGAAGCCAGAAATACCTGTGCCACGTACCTGTAGCAACTGCTTGCCAACCCACAGAAAAAGGGGTCCGCGTCTGAATAGTAAATATTTGAATGGGACTGTTATTATCCGGGCCTGGTCTCCAGCTCAGCTGGAAGGTGGTACTGGAAACGTGTTCCACTCTTACATCCTCTGGGGGACCTGGAGGACCTTGAGAAAGACATCTTATCATGACCACACTGGAGATTTTCTAAATGCATCAAGGAGGGTCTGTTTCTACTGCTTATGCTTAGAAAATAAAATATGGGCCATAATGTGCGTGAGTAGCACATAATTAGAGGTTACGTCCTATTAGCCTGTGAATTCAGCTTACATAGTAAAGCATTAATGTGGAAATGTTCTCTTTGGAAATTAGAAAATGCTAGACACAGGGAGATTGTATACCATCTGATGGAAAGCAAAAACTGAACAGCTCTCTTAAATTCTTAAAGAGGAATGCAAGGAAAGTCAACTAGAATGGATAAGTTCAGACGCAGGTGGACTTTGCTCTGCTCAGAGAATGGTTTCTTATACAGAAGGCAAGTCTAAGATGGTAGGGATCACACCCTTGGTCAAGGTTAATCATTCACCAAAAACAGACAAAAGTCGATCAATGTATTGTCCATACCCAGAGTACCCCGGAGTCTTGGAATTTAGAAAAGAAAAAGTCTACAAGACTGTGTCTCACTATTTCGTCATGATGTGGTGCTTCGAAGATTGACCATGCGATGTCCACATCTGTGCTCGTGAGAAAGGAGTGTGACCATTTCCCTCCGGTGTAGGCTTACCTCGAACAATGACGTCAGCCACGGCAGATAGACGTTCCAGGGTCGTCTGTACCGTGCACAGGTATTTTCCCGAATGACTCAACTGGATGTTCCGTATCATCAAATCCCCAACGGATTCCTGCAGACAGAAAGAGAAAAATGGAGGGCATAATCACGCACAGCAGGTCTTGTGTTTTTATAGAGCTGGATAAATATTAAATATAAGACTGTTCTGAAATTTGAAGACATTAGGATTATTGGAGTTTCTATCTTTGATGCCTTTTTATTATCCCCTTTATTATAATTGCATCTAGAAAACAAGTATGTCTATGAGACACATAAAACAAAATACAACAAAACAAAAGCAGATGTAGCCTGATACACAGCGATTATCCAGGCAGATAATATGGGGAGAAGGATTATGAGAGACAGGATACGTGGGAGGGTTTGGGTTCCTCTTATTAAGCACTTAGTGACTGCAGATACTCACTCCTCCGATCCGCTCAAAATGGGTCACTCCTTTCTTTAAGTCTATGACGTCGCCATTGAAAGACCACACAAATACAACGTCCATAGAGGGGTCATGGGACACCTGGCAGGGCAGGACGATACTCTCGCCAACTGTGACATCCATTGTGGAAGGGGGGACAGTAATGACCGTCCTCTCTGTTGAGAAAAAAAAAAAAATCAAGAAAAGCCAATCAAATGCTAAGTTGCTGAGGCTGGCTTTGAACTTGTGATCCTCCTGCCTCAGCCTCCAAAGCTGCTGTAATTGCAGGCAAGTGTCACGGGGTCCCGCAAGACACACGCATTTTTGAATTTCAGGCGACCTAAAGTTTGACCACGTTCAGTATTATTTTTTTAGAATATTCTGTATTTATGTAGCTTATGACTTCTAATTAAAGACACCATTTTATTCGTAACTCATACGGAAAGAGTTTACAGAAACCACAGACCTTCAAAAGCCAGCATTCCACCTGTATAGAGTCTTTTAAATTTTTCTTCTAAAATTTCAGTCATCACGTAACATTGCAATTCACAGAGTGGCTAGAATTCTGAATCAGAGTCTGTGACCTTCCAACCCGAAGGAACTGTGTCCCTAAGGTTATACCCACCAGAACTCATGTAGTTTTATAATCACATGCTTTTATTTAAAAGTAGGAAAGCAACGTATTGATTCTGACATGCTTCTGATAATAATTTTCTCTTTAAACGAAACATGCAAATGAAAAAAAGATTTGCCTTCTTTAATCTGGCCTTTGGAATATTGGAATTTTGCACCCATCATAGAAACTTTCCCACTAGAGAGAGCAGTCTCAATGTCAACCGCGTCACACACGTCGTAAGTGGCACGTTACTGACAAACATGTCCAAGGACACTTCTGAGAGGGTTCTGGCCCTAAAGAGTCCTGTATTTTTTTTTTTTTTTTTTGATCAAAAGAAACTCACAATGAAATAAACCAATCCCACAAAGCCGAAGGCTGAATGTTCCCTCTGATAGGCAGATGCTGTCTCTCAATAAGGGAGGAGGGGGAGGGAAGAACAGAGCAGACAAAGGGGAAGGAATGGAAGGGAGAAGGGCAGGCATAGGAAAGACAGTGGGATGAATCAGGCATGACTTTCCTCCGTTCATACAGGAATTCCCGGCCAGTGTAACTCCACACCACATACAATCCCATGTATGCATAATATGTCAAAAGAGTCTGTGGTCACTTATAACTAGAAAGAACGCATAAACATTTAAAAAAAGAAGAAAAAACCCCACAATGATAATTGCTATGGTTTAGATATGAGGTGTCCCCCCAAAATTTATGTGGGAGACAATGAAAGAACATTTCAGAGGTAAGATGATGAGACTATGAGAGAGGTAATCACTGATGGTTTAACCCACTGATACCGATGAACTCGGGGGTAACTGTAGGTAGGTTGGGTGTGGCTAGAGGATGTGTGTCACTGAGGGAATGTCTTTGGGGTTTATGTTTCGTCCCTGGTGAGCAGAGCTCTGTCCTTCTGGTTGCCATGTCCTGAGCAGCTTTCCTCTGCCGTGACCTTCCGCCATGATGTTCTGCCCCACCTAGGACCCAGAGCAACAGAGTCCACCTTCTATGGACTGAGGCTTCTGGGCCAAAATGAGTCTTTCCTTCTCTACATTGTTCCTTTCAGGTTTTTGGTCACAACAATGAAAAGCTGACAAAAACAATGATAATTCTTGGCTATGTTTTTATGAGAAAAAAATAGCTGCAATCAGAGAACATTAAGAATGAACTAAAATGGCAGCGGAGTATCCATCCCTAAGGAAGACCTGGATATACATCTTGATTTTGAAGTGAGTCATTTTACCCCCATTAAATATGCTTTATGGGATCTACATGAAAGAATGAAGGTGTAAGGCCAATTGTCATGGGAAAATGTTATACATGAAGAAGTTCCAAAATGGCGGCTGTAGAGAATTCTTTCTCTAGAGGCACACTAAATGGTTAGAACCTTTAAGTGATGGAATCAGAGTTTCAATCCCTTCTGACTTTTTCATTCTGCTCAAGACACCAAACCAGCACTGACAATCTACTTACATGTTTATATGGCTTTTTATGTTACATGTCTCAGTGTGCTCCTCTCACCATGTGATGCCCTATGCAACTTCTGGACTCTATAGAGTATCCACCTGCAAGAAGACCCTCCCCACATTCTGTTCTTTGACCTTGTACTTCCCTATCTCCAGAACTGTAAGAAACAGCCTTTCTTTCTTTATAAAATACCCAGCCTCAGTTCTTTAGTTATAGCAACAGAAAACAAAGACAGTGCACCACCATATTTTACAATAGAGTGTCACATTAGTATTCAAATGCTTAAAAATTTCAGTAGTGTTCTTAGTAAAGAGTTACAAGTGGAAAGCAGAACATAATAATTTTGGGTTTTAAGGAATATATTGACAAACGAGTCATGGGAAAGTAAAGCATATATTCTATTTCAGAACATAATGCAGAAAGTTCTCAATGTGAATTTGATATGTCTTCGAGTTTTCATTTCTAAGAAACAGCTTCCCTTCTTTTAGTTATTTTCCCTTAGTTCATTTATAGATTATTAGATTCATGTACCTTTTTCTTCTAATCATCTCTAGGGAGGGGTTTCGAGACGTGTACTATGTTCATTCTCAATTCCAAGCCTCCTCCACATCTCTCCCCCCAAATCAGGGTAAACGAGACCTAACATTTCAAGAAAATTTTTGAGGACCAAGGAAAAATTTCCCCTCTTTCAAGGCCTTTATCAAAAATAACTAATATCTTATTTACACTTATTGGAGAATATTTTGCCTAATGAGATGTGATTAAACATTTTTGATCAGATAGTAATATAATTGTCAAATATTAAAAATGAGAGATATTCCTTCCAACTATGATAATACCCAGTGGCAACATTAGACAAAGTATGCCTTTTATCCATAGTGCATGGATATAAGTGCATTATTATAAGATAATAATGACAAAAAATTCAAGAATAAGACACTCTGGCATTATAATTTATAATGGGTCCATTTTCACTTCTTAGTTCATTGATAGCTACTATGTATTAAGAAGGCACCTCAAGTCCTGTCTTCTGCTAAATATTGGTGACACAAAGGTAAAGGAAATGCAAAAAGACAGAAAGAAATAAAAATGAGATGGTATCTTCCTTCACAGGGACTTCGGTCAGGGAGAGAGGTTGGCTTTAATCACATCCTGTCCATGTGTAGAAAGTTCTGACTGTGGCCAGCACCACACAGTAGGAAAAAGTGATTCTATTCAAAACTTAGCTTGTAATTCTCCATCATTGGGAAATAGTTAATTCTTAATCACTGGGAAAGAGTTATTTTAACTGAGAAGGAAAGGCAAGGAGGAATTAGCTAGGGGAAGGTAATGGTTAGAAAGAGGGGAGATATTCCCTGGGCAGGTGGGGATCTGGGTGGGGAAGAAGCATGGTGGACAGCCATTGCACTGGGGAGATTCAGACTACAGGGAGCAGCAACTTTGTTTTTAGTTGATAAAAGGGTAAGTGACTCCTGGCAAACGTAAGGTCATAAATACTTTCTGATAAGTTTTTATTTTGCAAAGGATCTTTCTGCCAATATACATTTTGGGAACCGCTGAGAGTTTCTTTTAGACTGCAATATTAATATAAATTGCTTTTTAAAATTTTTTCTTTTGATACTGGAGATTGAAAACGGGTGCTTAACCACTGAGCCACATCCACAGCCCTCTTTATTTTTTAATTCTGAGTCTGGGTTTTGTTAAGTTGCTTAGGGCCTCGTACTTGCTGAGGCTGGCCTCAAACTTGAGAGTCTCCTAGTTCAGCCTCCTGGGTTGCTGGGATTACAGTCTTGTGCCACCACACCCAGTTGTTAATATAAGTTTCCGAAATAATTACTTTAAAATATATATTTTTAGAATATCTAGAGCTGATTGTTCTCATGGAACCAATATTTTTTTGAGGTGGGGTACCAGGGATTGAACCCAGGGGGCACTTAACCACTGAGCCACATTCTCGGTTCCTTTATTTTCTATTTTGAGACAGGGTCTGGATAAATTGCTTAGGGATTAAGTTGCTGAGGCTGGCTTTGAACTTGTGATACTTCTACCTCACCATCCCAAGTTGCTGGGATTTCAGGCATGAGCTACCACACCTACCTTGGAACAAATTTTCTAAAAGAGAGTTAACCCTTTGACACTGTAAAATCCATTTTGTGTAAGTCTGAATTTGATTTTTGATGTCCATATATATAAAAAAAAACTTTAATTTTTTTATGGCATGCTCTGTAACTTGGGGAGTTTGTATAAGAAACTGCAAATGACTTCATGATTTGGGTATAATTCACAATGCCTGTTATTCATTCCATTGTGGTATCTTCAATTATAAGGAAAAACTCATTAATAACTGGTTCCCCTGGAGCTGCATATAAAAATAGGGTTTTGTCCTTAAACGGAATCATCTTCCAATTAAATTTTTATTCCTAAGCCTGTGGATATTAGCTTTGCAATGTTGCAGAAATGTTCTAAACCACAGGTTTCGAACTCTTTAAAGAATTTGAATAACTCTGAAATATGCTTTTTATTCTAATGTCCATATCCCAGCAGAAAGAAATAGTTTGTGATAATTTACTAAGTGTATTGCTTGACCTCGACAGTTGGTGTCCTGGTTCTCAGACCGAGTGTCAACCTTTTTGCCAATGCCACAGGGTCAGCTCGGGCTGGGACAGGCTGGCCTCCTCTCACCCTGGACACTGGAGCTGATGGACTGGGTCCCTTCTTCCCGGCAGCCTTTGCTGACATACACTCCTGTCCCTGCTGCCCCATCACCTCCACCCGTCTGGGCTCAGGTTCTGATGAGCTTATGCCTTCCTCGCTGCAGAGCATGGACTGCACCTTCCACACATGCGCACTCCTGAAAAGTGTGCCCACGATGCATGCACGCCGCCTGGGGGTCCTCAGTCCTGGCTGGAGTTGGGGTCTGCATGGGTTGCTGCTGCCCAGCTGTAACCCCGCGCTCACACTGACACCCCTTCATGTGTGTCCCACTGAACTACTTCAAAGCAGGCTCACAGACAAAAATGACTAAGAATTTCAAGGCAGCAACAGCAGATTCTTAAAATAAGCCTGGGGCATTCCTGAGCAAGGGCCCCTGGAAGAGTGGGTTACCCATTCATCAGCTCTGGATGGTGTGATAAGAAAGAGTCTCTTGCCAGGCACAGCGACTCACACCTGGAATCCCAGCAGCTGGGGAGGCTGAGGCAGGAGGATCACAAGTTCAATGCCAGCCTTAGCAAGTTAGTGAGGCTCTAAATCACTTAGGGAGACTCTGCCTCAAAAGAAAAATAATAAAAAGGGTTGGGGGTGTGGCTCAGTGTTTGGGCGCCCCTGGGTTCAATCCCTGGTACAAAAAAGAAATATTCTCTGACATAGAAGAAGAAACCAAAGAGAACCCGGGGAGGTAAAGGTTGGAGGGCGGGAGGGGTGGGGAATGGGCAGACTTTGCTCACGGAGTAGAAGGTTTCAGTTAGACAGGAGGAATAAGTTTTAGACATCTATGGCACAGCAGGGCGACAACAGTTCATAGTAATGTGGGGTATATTTCAAAATTGCTAAATGAGTAGATTTTCGATGTTTTCATTACAAAACAATAATAAGTATGCTATGTGATGGATATGTTAATTAGCTTTAATCATTCCACAATGAAAACGTGTTATCAAAATATCACATTGTACTTTGTAAACATATACAATTATTTGTCAATTACATTTTTTTTTTTTCACAAAGATATGTCGTCTCTTTCCTAAGATACGAGGAGTATTAGAAATAAGAAGCAGACCGGTGGAATAATGACCACCCAGGATCTGCGCTGTGGAAAATGGAAAATACCTGCAAAAAACTAGTTCTGGGCAGTCGGATGTGACGCACAGGAAAGGAATGTGTGGTTATTTGAGCGACGTTCCTCCGTGGGCATCTTTGGCTGGTCAAGCAGTGCTTGCCCGAGGATGTTCTTTATGGCTGTTCCTCTTCCCAAACCCCAGGTAGACCTGCCCCAGGGCTGTGGAGGTGTAGTCCCTGCTGGCCCATCTGCAAAGTTCACTTCTGCAGCCCTGCACAGCCCCAGCTCAGAACTGGAAGGAAATGCCCACAGGGACTCAGCCACAGTTTTGGAGACGGGGAGAGTGGTGCTTGAGCTGCAAAGACATACTGTGTCTTGGAGGCTCCTTCACGGAAAGAGCAAGGACTTTGCTCTACCCAGGAACTCACCTGGGGCAGACACCTTAAATTCTCAGGACTCCCCAGCAACTGAGAGATGTCTTCAAACCACTCAGACCACAGAGTGGGGCATGTGGCTGTGCATACATCCCTTCTCTTTCCCCAGGAGTGGATTATTCCAGTGGACCCTGGGAAAGAACTTGAGGCTCATTAACCCCGAAACACTTCTTCATGTTTATGGATAAGTGGGATGGTGAGGGCCCGAGTCACCGCAAATGAAGCAGAAGCGAAATCAGCTCTGCAGAACTCTCTCACTTGTGAAATGCTCAGAGTCCTAAAGACTGTTTCTCTCCAAAGAAAATGAGGGGGTACTTCCTCCTTTTCCTTTCATGCCATTTTATATTCCTTAGGTAAAAAATTGGGTCCAGTGGTCTGAAAATTCCAGTGTGCCTAAGAATTGCCTGTAGAAGTTATTTAAAATGCAAATTCCTTGGCTCCAACCAGAACTGCAGATTCCACTGACCTGCAGGGAGACAGCCAGCATATGGACTTTAACAGGCTTCTCCAGCTGATTTGATGTAGTTACTCCAAAGAGTATGTTTTGAGAAATATCCCATTAAGTTTTGAAATGTGAACCTGAAATTTTTCTGGAAGGGAATACAAGCTCTAATGAAATATATTGTCAGAAAGTCTCGAAAACCATGGGGCCTGCAAAAAGTTCATAGCCAGGACAACATTCCTGGTTTGTGATGTTTCAAAAATAAAGTTGGAGTTAAAGTTGGACTTCTGCATAGTCACCTTTTTTTAAAGTTTCATAGAATGTTTTAGCATATAGAAAACCCTAAGAACCCCAGGATTAAAGAAATATCTCAATTCTAGGTTTCTTGCACCTGGTAGAATATGGAATATTTTTAATCCATATAAGACTTTTTTTGTTTCCAGGTAATGGGGATAGAATCCAGGGTCTTATGTATGCTAGACAAGCACTCTGTCACTGAGTTATAGCTCCATTACTTTTTATTTTTATTTTGAGTTAGTATCTCATTAAGAGACCTAGGCTGGCCTAGAACTTGCAATCCTCCTGCCTCAGACTTGGGATTGGCTGATATTTCACCACCACACCCAGTTCATAGAACACCTCTGAATACACCTTGGGATGGAAGAGTTTCTAAGAATCAAGGTTCAGAAATGTGGCTTTCATGGTTGAAGAGGATGATATAAAGGTACTTACACACGTATGTGAGACTATTTTATATACACACACAAACATACACATACACGCATATATATTCATATTTATGAAGCACATGGAAATTTAAACTTTAAATACTTTAGGAGTAATTGATAGATTTTTAAAATAATAAAACTGCTTTTCTTATATCCAGATCACCTAATCTTTGAAAAATACTTTCTGAAATACAGGATTGTCTTGCAAATGGGATAGGTGTGGGGGAAGGAGGTAAGGTTACAGATTAGATAAGAGGTTAGTGATGAGTTATATCTAATACAGACATTAGATATGAGTTCTTTGTTATCAACAGGGGCTGGCGAGTAATGAGAGATCCTTGTCTTACATTCTTTGCCTTTGTGTGTGTTTTTAAATTTTCATTAATAATAAAAGAGTAATGAAATGACGGATGGAATGAATATTTATCTGCAGAACACGGAGGAGTATTTTCTCCTCAGCTTCTACAGTGATGAGGACCGACCACTGTTTGAAGATAACTGTAAACATAAATGACATTCATAAAGAGGTCATTAGCCACACACGGTGGTGCAGGCCTCTAACTCCAACTACTCAGGAGGCCGAGGTAGGAGGATCATGATTTAAGGTCAGCCTCCTGGGGACCACAGCGAGACCTGTCTCAGGAAAAGAAAAAAAAAAAGAAAAAAAAAAAAAAAAAAGCAGCAGCAAATGATAAAGAGATCCAAAAACCACAGAATTTTAACATTTGCCATTTTCAATGACAAGTCATATTATCATAGCTTGATAAAGCCCTCCTATTTTTGAGTACTATAGGGAAATGTTTAATAGAATATATGATGCCTTTGATGAATAGCTTTATTCAAATTCACACTGTCGTAATCACTGATGATGTTTCCAGAATGTACCTTTAATTATGATCACTCCACCAGACATGAAAACTAATCACATCAAAACTTATGTCAGAATCGTTTTTAGCACGATTTCCTTAAACACAAACGGAATCGCTCCTGTTAGTGGCCAAGGGAACTTTATATCGCACAACTCCAAAGTGCATTTTTGGAAGCTAGGAAATAGCAATTGAAAGCACATCTGATCTCATCTGACCAGGTACAAAATAATGTTCTTCTCATCACTTTGGTTTTTGGTTTTCCTTCTGTAACCTTCAACTCGACTGAAATCTTCGTCTGTGAATCATCATCTTTTAGCATCCATTTCCAAAATGGCAACTGTTAGAAGTCGTCCACTGCTCTCAAAGGATGGACAGATGTGCGTGACCAAGAACCAGACCCCTCTCCTTTACAAACGTGGGGTCTGCCTCTGTTAATCTATGACATCATTGGGAATGTTACTGAGAGACCAATAACAAGTAAACTAGGATATAAATAGCACTTCAAACAGGGGACAAAATTCTCTGATATTTTCTCTCACTAACTGGTGAGGGCGGTAAATAAGTACTTTAGAATTCTGGTCCTCTGCCTCGCTCCTGAGAATCTCCGATTGCAGTACACGTTAGCACAGTGATATGTCAACCTCTTCCATGGCTATTTATTTCTCTATCTCTATGCTTTACGTCAGGATGGTATTCCCTCTAAATCTAAGAACTGAGGTAGCATTTGTTTCACTACAGATTTTGAAAGAGGATGACCAAGAGGTCTATGTAAAGATGATCGACATCACCAGTTAAGGGCTGGGGATGTGGCTGAGTGTCCTAGCACTCGCCTGGCATGCAAGAAGCCCTGGGTTCCATCCCCAGCACTGCACATACAGAACAAAACGGTGACCCCAACACTGAGCATTACCAATCACTAGGGGGTTGTAAATCCAAACCTCACACCTGTCAGGATGGCTATTATCAAAAAGACAAGAGATAAGTGTTGGCAAGGCTGTGGAGAAAAGGGAACCCTTGTACACTGTTGGTGGGAATATTAACTGGTATCATCATTATGGAAAACAATATGGTGGTTTAGGAATAAAAAATAGAATTTCCGTATGATCCAGCAATCCTGGTTGTAGGTATATACTCAAAAGAAGTGAAGTCAGTGTGTAGAAGATTACCTCTCCCACATTCCCTGTAGCTGTGTTCACAATAGCCAAGATGTAGAAGCTACCTAGGTGTCCATCATTCATGAATGGATGAATTAAATATGTGATATATACACCATGGAATATTATTCAGCCTTCAAAAAGGAGGTTCCATTCTTTGGGACAAAATAGATAAACCCAGATGAAAACGACGTAAAATAAGACGGACTTAAAAAAAAATGATGCATGGACTGACTTAGATGTGAAATTAAAAAAAAAAAATGTCTACAGAAATAGACAGTAATTGGCTGATTCCCAAGAATAGGGAGGTGGGGGAATGGGAGGCAAGGGTCAAAGGGCAAGTTACGGTTACGGAACACGAATAGGTCTAGAGATAGAACATTCTGGGTGACGGTATTGGGAATTCGCCAAAAGATTCAAATTCAGGTATTCATTCCACAAAACACACAGAGGAGAAACTACGTGAGGAGATGAAGATGTTAATGTAATTTCTTTGGCTGTAGGAATCATTTCACTGTGTGTCTCCGTATACTGTGTGTGTGTGTGTGTGTGTGTGTGTGTGTGTGTGTGTGTGTGTATTTTGCACATCTTAAATACATACATTTTATTTTGTGATTCAGACTCTGCTTTTTATTTTTGGTACTGGGGATTAAACTCAGGGCCACGCAACCACTGAGCCACATCTCCAGCCCTAGTTTGTATTTTATTTAGAGACAGGGTCTCACTGAGTTGCTTAGCGCCTTGCTGTTGTTGAGGCTGGCTTTGCGCTCAAGATCCTCCTGCCTCAGCCTCCTGAGCAGCTGGGATGACAGGCGAGCACCCCCACACCCAGCTTCAGCAGACTGGCTTTGTGAAAGCGTCTTGACTTGGTCGTCCTTTGGGGGAGATGTCAGTACTGAGAAAAGAAGTAGTCAGGTGGTATTGCTGAGTGAGGGAATCAGATCCAGTACACGAGTGAGGACTGAGTCCATGATCCAGCATCTCCCAAACTCTGCTTTCTAGGCCTCCTAATGAAGTTTAAGAAAGAACTAACATTTGACTTTCTAAATATTAGCAGAGAAAACAATACCAACATAAAAAGCAGGCTGTGCGCTATTTTGAAGAACGTCATTGATTACAGCATTTACTTGCAACGCTTTATATACTAAATGGTGACAAAATAGACATAAATTCCTAGACATAAATTCACCAAAACAGACAAAATGAGGAGTCCAAATTTGAGGCACTAAATGAATTTCAATGACATTAAACTGACTTTGCAACGGGTTTGGCCCTATGTAAGGAGAAAACTCTTTCTTGTGTCAGTCACTCCTTGGGGATTTAGGAATAGAGAGTTTTGATCTCTAGAATGTTCTTTGACATCATCAGGAGATGGGCAACCGATATTCCTGAAAGGATATGCCAAGGTTGGATACGTGTCCCCAAATCTTGCTGTGTTAAAGGCTCGGTCTCCAGCGCGGGACCACTCTGAGGTGGTGGTGACTTTAAGGGTTGGGGTCTGTGAGAGGTTTGCAGGGTAATTCTTGAAGGGGATGGCAGGACCTCAACCCTGTGCTTTTCCTCCTCTTTGCTTCCTGGCTACAAGGTGAGAAGCTGGCTCCATCACATGTTTCCCACCTGACATCCCTAGCACAGTTCTGATAGGTCTGCCCAGCCATGGTCTGGAGGGTCTAAAACTGTGAGACAAAATATACCTTTTGTCTTTATAAGTTAATGATCTCAGGTATTTTGTTACAGTAACAGAAAGCTGACTGAAGCAGGATAAGAAACAGGGTGTCTGAATGGTTAGTAACCAAAAACAACTGAGGGTGGGGAAATCATACCTGCAAACAAGGACATGAAGACCTTTATATGGGAGCCACTGAGACCCAGGCCTTGCTACTCCATTCAGTTCCAAGAACATTTGAGGCCGGGCCTTTGTTCTCCAAGCAGAAAATGGAGGACTGTTATCTTAGTAACCAATGAGCCTAAGAGAAAATATCTCCACATGGTTACCTTAGGAGTTTCCTGAGGAAAGAGCCCAGCCAAATCATCTTAGTGTGACATGCAATAAATCAGTAAGTCCCAAAACTTGATTAGAGCCTTCTTAAGACTTGTAGTGCCCTCTGCTTAGCTATGAGTCCACAACTAAAATTCACAAGGTCCCTCTGTATAATTCTTAATAAAGGATAGGGAATGAAACAAAGACAGGATGCAGTCTGGGGACATAGAAATCATTCAGGGAAAATAAACTAGCAAAAAAATTCCATAAGCAATATTTTCAGCGAGAGAGAGAGAGAGAGAGAGAGAGAAAGAGAGAGAGAGAGAGAGAGAGAGAGAGAAAGAGCAAGATGTTACATGAAGAACCAGTCGTAAAGCCAAAGGACACTTAGAAAAATTTTAAAACCTGGGAGAGCAAAAATTCAATAAGTGATCTGGAAGATAAAGTCGAGGAAATCTAGAAGTTTGGAACCCACAAGGTCAGGAAAGAAAAAAGCAAAAACATATACACACACCCACACATACACATATGTGCTGCATCCTGTAAGGCCAACCCTGAGGTTCTGGCGAGGGGCGATGGAGGATTAGAAAAATAAGGATTCATACGCATAGATTTTGCAGATAAAGCTACCATGAGGTGGAGTCTGCTCTCTGTTGGAGAAGCAGATCTAAAGAGTCACGCCAGCCATCTTTATTTATATATGTCTGGTTATCAGGTTAAAGACCACGCAAGCGTTACTCTTTGTGCTCAGAGAGTTACAGAAGCTTAGAAACATCTATGCAGTTTTTCCACAGCTGCAATCCACAGTTGCCATGTGCAACGTTTTAGGAGTTCTGGAAGGCTCTCAGGAAGGTCCACTGTTTGAAGTTACTGTGAAGGGGGAAGGCCCAGGAGCAGCAGAGCTGGTGATCCCTGTGATTGCCTAACAGGAGAATTCCTCTATCCTCAGGAGCTACGGGCCTGAGATCCAGGTCAAAGCTGGTAAGACTCTTCCGCAGAGCCTCCTCAGGCAGGGCGTTAGCAAACGAGCTAGGCATCCTATGCGCTTGCCTAACAACGTTCCCAGGAACCAGGTGGCCACAGCCATGAGATCATCAGAGACCCCCAACCTCAGTCAAGATCTCCCATTCTCTGTCACAAGTCTCCACGTGTGTGTGTGTGTGTGTGTGTGTGTGTGCATACACATACATACATACATATATATACACACATGTGTGTGGTACATGTACATATATACATGGGCACACACATCCGTGTATATTATATACATTTACATAAATGGATTCAAACCAGAGTAACACTTCAGGAAAATGGAACATTTACATAAAAGGGTTTTCAGAAAACCGAATAAAGTAAAATATTAAGTGACGCAAGAAGATAATCTAGGACCAGAGTGTAAGAATTTCTAGGTGACAAAGCCTGTCTGATGCCCCGTGTAATTACTGGGAATCGACAAACCGTGACACGTGGCCCTGACTTTGTGGAATATGGGGAAGAGAGAGAGAGAGAGAGAGAGAGAGAGAGAGAGAGAGAGAGAGAGAGAGAGAGAGAGAGAGAGAGACTGTTCTGGAATTCTATGTCCTACTAAACCATCAATCCCACGCAAGCAGAGAATCAAGACTTTT
This sequence comes from Sciurus vulgaris, assembly GCF_902686455.1. Classification (NCBI taxonomy): domain Eukaryota; kingdom Metazoa; phylum Chordata; class Mammalia; order Rodentia; family Sciuridae; genus Sciurus; species Sciurus vulgaris. Next base: position 17,011,305 of record NC_136480.1, read on the forward strand.
TCCAACACAACATGAAAAGCATTTCTCTTGAATTCCTTTTATAAAACCTGTTGGAAGATTTAAACTTCCAAAATCAGGGAATATTTTTAAAAGAAGAAAAGCCTTTTTTAATTTACTTTTTATTTTTTAAAGGAATAGAGGGCTAACAGCAAAGGGCAAATTGATACTATAGGGAGAAAACAGAGACTGACTTAGGAGATGAATTATTGTCAAGTTCACAGAAAACTAAGCAAACCAAACAGAAAAGCCAACACGGGAAAACCAAAGCTAATATGCACAATAAAATGTGGACTGAGAAAAACAAACGAGGAAATCAGTGTGATGGAGTCTGTCTCTACCTCTAGCAAACTGGAAACGCAGGAGTTATAATCTTTATTTAATATACTTTTCTGCTTCAGACATAAAATGCATATGACCAGAATGTTTAATGTGCTCTCGGCCCTGTGTGTGATGATCTGCTGAGTCACGTGTTGATGGAGATTAAAATCTACATGCAGCCACGGAGATGACAGTCCACCACAGGCAAAAGAGAATTTAATTTCAGTGCACAAAGTAATCACGGACAATATATTCCAGGTTACCTGCCGCCACCGTTACCCATTTATCTTCCACTTCAATATTCAAATTAAAGTAAATATTAAAAGGCGGCCATCCACCCCAGAGTAAAAGAAACAAATGAAGAACTCCGTGAAGAAAGCAATTGTTCAACATTTGAGTCCGCCTATCATGCAAGAATGCTGTCTAAGCAGGCCAGGTTACACTGAATATTTTCCTGGAAAGTAATAACGCAAGATATAAACCCCGATCCTCTTTATTAACAAATAATCAAGACAGGGCCTGCCATCTATTCAGGAAGAGCTGGCCCTGCAGCTTCTGCTTATTGAATTAGATACACCAATTACTCAGTTTCAAAGCTGTTAGTCCTTCATAGGCAATGAGTACATATTTACGGCATCTTATTTATATTTTTATAAATAGATAATGTTCCCTTGACGGTTTTCCAACCCTCACTTTATGCTTGGCCGTCACAAATTATAGTAGTTTTTTTAGAGGAAGATGGAATTAGGAATCCGGAATTCCTAGTTTAATCTTGCCTGGCTGTAAGACTCGGTGGAAAGAGGGTGATTTCTTTTGAACATTTTTAATGTCACAATGAGACAAGTTAAAATAAAAGCCAAAAAAGGAGAAGCTGGGGGGTAAGAATAGAGCTCAGCTGGTAGGGTGCTTGCCCAGCAGTGCCCATAGGCCCTGGGTTCAATCCCCAGCAACAAAAAATAGAGAAGCTGAATTCAGTTCCTATCATTATTTGTTTCTCCTCTCTCCACCATTTGGCCCCCACTCCTCTTTGGTCCTTAGAAATGTTTGCTAATGGCTTTCTCAGGATCTACAGAGAGAAAATGTAGTGAGCCTCTGAGGGTCATTAATATCTTCATGACACACTCTATTCAGACTAAACCAACACAAACAAACAAACAAAAACCTCAGAAGTGAGCCAGGCACAGTGGCACACACCTGTGATCAGGAGGCTGGGTCAGGAGGATTGCAAGTTCAAAGCCAGCCTTAGCAACTTAGAGAGGTCCTGTCTCAAAATAACAAATAGAAATGACTGGGGAGTGTGGTTCAATGGTTAAGACCCCCTGGCTTCAATCCCCAGTACCAAAAAAAAAAAAAAAAAGAAAAGAAATGGTACGGAATGATGATTACAGAGATTATAAAACCAGGAAGAGTGAGAATAACCCCTTCAAGCTGGGCATGCTGGCACAGGCCTGTAATTCTGGCAGCCTAGAACGCTGAGACAGGAGGATCATGAATTCGAAGCCAGCATCAGCAACTTAGTGAGGCCCTAAGTAACTCAGAGAGACCCTGTCTCTAAATAAAATGCACAAAAGTCTGAGAATGTGGCTCAGTGGTTAAAGGCCCCTGGATTCCCTCCCCAGCACAGAAAACAAAACAAAACAAAACCTTCAAAATCCTTCCTAGTTAGTAAAGGGCCATTTGTTACAATCCCAAAGCCTGTGCATTTAAGCATTTAGGACATGATGTCTTATGGATCTGAGCTCCTGTCTCCACGAGGTAGACACCCTCTACTCTTTATTATGAAGAATAAAAAATAAAAAAATGACACAATTAACTCTAAACCATAATAGCCTTAATTTTCATAGTTAAGAAAATCTTGAACAGTAGCAAAGATGCAAAAATCTAAAATCCATTAATATGGCTTTTCCCTGTATGCTACAGCATGTCCATGCAAGAAAAATAAAAAAAACCTGTTGCTTCAGATACTTGGAGATTCCATCCAAAGAACCCATTCTCCAGTTTTCAAACACTGTGGGCCAAACTCTGTGTGTGCAGGACAGAGGGAAGAGGACGGGCTTGCTTCAGGGACTGCATCTTCAGTAGCCTTTTCCCACATTTTTTAACTTAAAATTTGGTGTTGGAGTCTCCAGCATTCACTCTGCCCTCTTTTCATTATTGGCATGAGAAAGAAAATTTCACTCTGCCCAGAATAATAATTCATTATGCATTTTCTCATCTTAAATATAATTTTCACCCTTAGTAACTTATAAATCAAAATCTTTTTTTATTAACATGCTTTAAATTATTCTTTGTAGGCAATCATTAGCGTGGCATTGTACACTTTCCGGGAGATATTAGTGCGCAGGGCAGACTTTTTCGGGTGTTTTCTAGCACTCTGATATGACAGATGTATGCCAACAGTCTTGTTTGCATGGAATTGTACGTCTGGTCTCCTCCATTGGGCTGGACCAGACACCTCTAGGCCTGGAAACTGCCTTCTGAAGCCACAGAGCTTTAAATTATCTACCTGCCTTGGGTTTTTCTCTTAGCAAAGGTAAACCCACATCAGGGAGCACTCTCTTTGCACTGGGAAAACAGAGAGGCCCTTTCTGGAGGCTGGTATAATAAAGACTTCTATCACAAAGAATAAACAACTAAATGAGCAGCAATAAACTTAATTTGCACATTAGATATGCTTTTCCGAGTTCCGACATTTCGGTTGAAAATAATGCTGAAGCAATGAGGCCTATAATTGAACATCTACAACTTCTCGAGTGGGAAAACCAAAACAAATGTTGCCTGCAAACAAGATCATTTTTATAGCCTGCTGCTACTCTGCTTTTTAATAATTTTCCAAATGCCAGATCGAATAATTCCCCCTTTTATGTGATTTTCTTATACCTCTTGGTGTATGTACACAAGGCAATTTTAATCTAAGTCCTCCAAAATAAAAGCCCTTAAACTCTCTTTCCTCCCGAGTCCCTGTCTGTGCCTATGGGACATGTCCTCAAATTACACTGGGCATCTTGCAAGGAGCTGGCAAGGCAGCAGCTAATTGCACTCGAGATGTTTGAAAGGAAAATTGCCTGATCCTGCTGCATTAGTGAAATAGAAATTTCCGGCATACAGTGCGGACAGCTTCAGAATCCTCTTAACGCAGATAAGCCATATCAGCTAAAAACTAAGCCGGAAAATATCTTACTCTTGTAACCATTATCTTTTTACATGTTATCTAACAACAACATTTCTTGCATGACTGAGGCTGATAAGTAAATCCAAAGAGGAGAGGAGCGTTTTATCAGCTGTACTGAAATTTCTCATTTGCTCCTTACCACCCTGTTATCTTTGAGGTCACTTGACACTGATTTTGGATTGAGAAAACAAATTATATTTGACTCTGAAATGATAATCTGATGAGCATCTTAAATGAGAAAAAACACAAACACATACACATACACAAATATTAAGCCATCTTAAAAACCAGTTGGCTATGCATTTAATAGTTTTTTTAAAAAATGGTTAAATCCATGCATGGTGTTACGACTCCTTCTAAGACAAAAGCTTCCGATGAGGAGGTTATAAAATAATAATCCTTTGGCACCAATGGGTGCAGCATTCCTGCATGAAAGGACATTAGAGACAGTAGTCTAAGTAAGAGATTGTGCAAGATGCCAGTCCCAGAATTCAAAACAGGTTACACTTCACGGACCGACAAAAAAGCAAAGTTTCTAAACATGTTTTTCTAAAAGTTTTGTTTGTTTGTTTTTGGTAGCAGGGATTGAACCCAGGGACTCTTAACCACTGAGCCACATCCCCAGCCCTCTTTTTATATTTTATTTAGAGTAGGGTCTCATGGAGGTGCTGAGGCTGGCTTTGAACTTGCCCTCCTCCTGCCTCAGCATCCCAAAGCTACTAGGATTACAGGAATGCACCACCACGCCTGGCTCTAAATATGTTTTTATTCATATTATAGATACAAAGTGTGCTAATGAAGTTATTCCACTATTTGTATAATTAAGTTTATATGTTTGTATTCTGTAGGGTGGTGCTTGTCAATGACAAAGAAACAGAATCCCCAAATTCCTTATAATGACATGTGGATAAAATATAACCCTGAATCTATGATTAGATATAACGAGTGACAACACCTTGCTAATCATTCATATTGAAATCAATTATATTAAATGGCCTTTCTTTTGCATGTGCAAATCCCCTTCTGATGCTGTTCTCAATAGAACATCAGTGAATTCTCTTTACAAAGTCTTTAGAATTTTAAGGTAGCTTCAGATTTTTCAGCAGAGCTGGGAACTCCACATGCATTAGAAATGCACAACTACAAACCTTAAAATTGGAAAAGTGAAAGCATTTAAAACTTGTTATTTTCCTGAGATGATCTCTTTTTTTTTTTTTTTTTTCTTTCTTGCCAAGTATTTTTAGAAGCTTAAATTCTGAAAAATTGAAAACTGTCCCATTTTAGACAAAGATGTCAGGAAGGAAATTATCCTTTTGAACTCAGTGGTGTAAGATGGTGACCTTTCAATCAATAAATCAATACGTACTGGACATTGTGGCCCCTAACGATGTTCTAGGAATTGTGGCTCATCATTGATTAGAACAGACAAAAATCTCTGCCCTCTTTATGTTTCTGTTCAGAAAGGGAAGAAAGGACAAAACAAAACAAAACAAAACAAAACCAAAACTTAATAAACACAATAAAAAGTTTGTAAGAAGATTAACAATGCTGCAGCAGAAGAGTGAGACTAATTAAAGTGACCGGAAACATCAAGTGGCATGTTAAACTTCAAGAGCCCTCGAGAAGAACACCAGCAGGAGATAGAAAGTTAAGTCCGGTTATTTTAAACTAAGTGATTATTTTCCTCCTGCAGAGAGAGGAGTGTACATGGGGATTGAGGTGTACTTTATAAATATCTCAAAAACAGATAAACATATTGCTAAATCAACTTTTCACGGCTGTGAACAAAGTACCTGACCAGGACAACGTAGAGGAGGAGAAGTTTGTTTGGGCTCATGGTTTCAGAGTTCCAGTCTCTGGTCGACCAGTTCTCCAACTCCGAGTCTGTGATGAGGGAGATCAATGTGGTGGAGGAGAAAAGGGTCAGCTCACAGCAACAGAGCAGCAGAGAGAGGGACCGGGAGGCGGGGCCGCAGGAGGATGCACTCTGCCAGGGCACGTCCCAGGGACCCACCTCCCCAGCTGCACCCCACCTGCCTGCACTCAATCACCCAGCCATTGGAACTAGGATGGAAAGAGGAGGCTACAGCTCTCCCAAGCCAATCATTTCACCTAAGAAAACTCCTGCATCAACAGGGATCATGGCTGAGCCACAACACTTATTGACATCATCAGAGCTAGGATCTGTGTCTTGCAGAGAACAAGGAAATAGCCGACATCTGAAAAACACAATTGTTATCATCAGACCAAAGCACAGTTCAGGAGCATCTAAGTTTCTCAGTCAGTTTTTATGAGAGTCTTCTCTATTTATTTCTTTGTCAACAGTTATTCATAGAGAGTGAGCATCAAGATGCTGAAGGGTTAAGAAACCTTGGAGGAAGAGAGGCTATTCATTCAGTTCAGTCCATCCAAAAACTTTTTTGGTTTTCTTCTTAGGCTTCGGAGTGAATGATGCTCAGTATCTTATTTTAGTAGCAAAATCTTTGGTCCAGCTATGGTATTCTGGACCATACAATAGCATAAATCACCAGTATTCTACACAAATTTTGTTTTAAAAAATATGGATATCTTTCTTCTTTCCCATTTCATATTTTAATGACTCCAAACTTCTCGACACCTGGAAGATTTAACTTTGTAACAACGCCTTTTTTTTTTTTTAAATTCTCCACGTTTTAAACTTCTGCTATAATAAAATAAGTGCACACTGCCTACAACTTTTCCATTTGTAATGATGCAAACATTCTCCCCCTTTTCTCCCCTTATTGAATGCATTATATTTTTTTTCAAATAAGTCACATGTTTTGGTATGAGATCTGTCAGAATATTGCTAAAGAAAGATCCTCTTATTAAATACAGCCGTAGCGTGTATCTTGAAACACAAAGTCCATCTCTGTCTTAAAAATCGATGACCACACAGTCTTAAGGAAGTGATTTTTTTTTTTTTTTTTTTCAAAATGTACCTCCCTGTTTGGGTTTTGACACATCAAATTTCATCAGTCACATTTCCCCAGAGTGAGCCAGGGAATTGTCGACATAATGTAATAAGTTTGAGACAAGTTGGCAGAAATATCTTCCAGAGATAAAGGTGGGTATTTATTTTTCATAAGCCATAAATGATGGCTGAAGACTAGCGGCTAATTTCTTTTTATTGAATAGATTTTTATTTTTAATAGAAAAGATGAGAAAGCACCAATTGCTGAATGTAATCATTTGGGCTTAATTAGCTGCTCGAACTGCTTTATTAAGACAGTGATTTTCATCATCCAGGAGGCAAGAAAGGATAGAAGTGACATTGCTTCCAGTAAACATACTGGTTTTATGAGATGAGATTTAATAAAGCAGCAAAAATGGAGAAAAGCCACTTCTAGGACTAATGATGTCCCTGGGTGATAAATGTAGGTACACTAGGATTGGCAAGTATAAAAGTCTTAAAAATACAGTATGCAATTTTACCGTCCCAAATTGTATGATCTTATCAGTTTACTGTGAAAGGAATATAATAAGAATTCCTAAGAACACCATGAGTTCAGTGCCTTCCCTTTGGAAAGAAATGCTCATTCAGGTCGATGCATTTCACTCCCGAAATACCTCAAGTTACATAAATAAATGATCTGGGTATGCATCTGGTAGCCTTACATGCATGTGACTGTTTCAAGCAAAATGAGAGCTTCCGAATGACATTTAGCCAAGAAAAATTATCAGTCAGTGACTTTATGACAATGTCCTCAGCCCCATACGCTAAGGTATCTGTGAGAATTCAAATATAGGTTTTGACTATGCCAAATTACAGCACTGACCACATTTTCAACTGCCACAGGCTTCGATCTACCATGGTATTCTATAGGCAAAGACTGCATGGCCACAGAATGCTGAAATAAACTGTAAAGTTGAATTTTCACACATATAATAAGATACAAGTTTGACACAGGTAATTGGGTCATGATATGCATATGTATCTCCAACATGCGTCGAGCATAAATGAAGTTAATAAATTACCTTTGACCACGAGGCTGCCGGTACTCCTGGCAACACCAAATTGATTTGTGGCTACACACGTATATGATCCAGCATCCGACCTGGTAACATTTTGTATTTTGAGGCTACCATCCTCCAAGAGAAACACTCTAAAAAAAATTATTGATAGAAGAAAGGCCATTCAATAGCAATAAATCATAACTGCGTACTTTCGCTCTCAAATTATCACTAAAATTATGGCTATCTACGATGAGTTCATCCCCTTCCTATTTATTCTTATGGTTACTCGTGATCAATTTCTAAATCTAAGTGTCAGAATGAAGGGCGTGAGTTTTTATTGTGACACCCTACTTATGATTATTTTACTGTAACTTGAATTTTCGTTGTTATTTTAGTGCACATTCAAAAATCAACAGACAAGATGACCTCACGTACATGTATGACTGCATGACCCATGTGATCCTGCAACATGGACAATCAGAAAAATGAGAGATGATACTCCATTTACGTATGATCTATCAAATTGTCTAAATGCATTCTACTGTCACCTACAACAGATTAGAACAAATAAAAAAAAATCAGATGAGTGCATGGTATCATAATACCCACCTAATGCATGAATAAGAAATGTTTCTACTGTGCATTTTGTAAAGCCAACTCACTTTTGACAATTGAACTTGGCTTTGCAAATGTTTTCATAAGAAGAGAGGGGAAAAAATGGAAAGAAAAAAGCATGTGCCCAATTTTAGGCTTCTATTTTTTTTTTTTTTTTTTTTTTGTGGCTTACAAATTCAGAGAGCCACCTTTTAATCCCAGTTGCCACAGTACTGACAGTAGCCAGGGTTCTTCCAAAGTGCTTGACGACAAACTGATTTTTAATGACTGGTTTTAAAAGAAAGCAAGGCAAGACTATTTGCATGCATGTCATATCCATTAACAATAACAAAACAGCATTGGTTGCATCGCAAACAAATCATTGTCTCTAATACGTGTAGAACATGAAATGTAGCTAATATAATTAATTACCCAATTTGAAACACAGAGAATATCAGCCAACTACAATTTCTATGAAACCAGTTTCTGACGTTGGGTTTATCGTGACTAAAGGATACCAGATTTTGTTAGTACACCAAAAAGAACCACATCCGGGTTTCAGAATGTTCCAGGGATGTAATCAGTTTTTAAAAAAGTTATTGTGCTACAGTATTTTCCAATAGCAGATATTTGCTATCTTATTAAATTTCTGAAATGTTCAGTTTCATAGATCTCAGTTTGCATTAAGAATTGAATTATATTTTTATTGACACAGTCACAAAGGTATTCTAGCATACAGCAGTTTTCTGGCCAGATACAATTCTTCACTTGATTTAATTAGAAGAGGTCAATGTGAGAAATAGTTACATGCATCATTTACCTCTAGTATTTAGGAATGATGAAGAATTTTTTTCAACAGCATGAAAACATTGAATATTGGCCGATAAAACATTTTACATGCTAAAACAAATATATCACTGATTTCTAAATGCCATCAAATGAATTTCCTTTATAAGAAAAAAAAAAAAAAACTAAAAAAGAAGTAACACCCCAACCAAGATCAAACTGTATAAAAGCAACTGACATTTTCAGATAAGGCAGAATGCACATGGAAGATTTTAATTGATGGTTTTGGTAACATTCAGAAAGAAAGATAAGGATTGATTTTTCATTCTATTCTTCGTTTGGAATATATTAGAAAGATACTTTATCTGGATTTTGGGTCATTACGTATCAATGAAAAATAGAAAAACTGTCTATCCTTACTGCTGAACAGGACCCTCTGACATTTAAAAGCAAAACTAGGGCCAGATGCAGAAAAGCTAGGCTACCTATAAAAGAGAGGAAAGACATTCTCATAATAAAACTGGGGAACTGCATGTACAATGAGCTAATAGACTTACAGCGAAGAAAACAGAAGGCGATTATGTAATTGCACATTGCAGATACAGTGTTCGTATCAGGGTTTAAGGTCGGGGTTCTACGATCAACAGATAATAGATCATGAACGTATGTATGGAAATGTTTGAGCCCCATCCAATCAAGGAAAGGAGCCCCAGCTTCCAATAATGATGTGAATTTAAATTAAATTTAAATTATATTATATTCAAACTATATTGCATTTGAATGGTGTTAAATTATGTTGTTGTTTTTATTCTGTTTGAAGACCTCATGAATGTGAGGCAGACTCTGTCCTGACCTACATCCCCAGTCCTTCCCTAGTCATTCCAATGCATAACTGAGAGTGGGACAAAGTTTGTCTTTTTCATTTATTCAGTACATATTTGATAACATTCCCACTATGTTTGTAGCAATAGGTTAGGTAGCACAATAGGAAAGTGAGATATAAAATGTGTTAAATATCCAGGGTACTCTTTTCCATGATATGAAAACTCAGATGTCAGAGTTCAAGGAGGTCACTAGCCATTACTGGGCACTGAGTCTGAGCAGGTCTCCACTCAGTGTGGAATAATTGTCAACTCCTGGAATCCTTGACACAGACCGCTGGGCTACTCTGGATCTATGTCCAAAGTACAAGCCAGGGAGCAAGCCCAGAGAGAAGCTAAGTGCCTCACAGCACCCACGCGGCCCTGCAGAGCCAAATCCCAACCCCGTCTTCCCGTTAGCTGAGGAAGTATTTATTTTAACAAGTATCCCCTCACTGTAGCTTTCCAAAACACATTTTGCTTATTATGGTTTCTAGAACCAACATGAACTTGATCATCCCTATAGTTGTGTGTGTGTGTATAACATTATTTACGTAGAATGAGCTTTAATAGTGCAGGTTCTTAATCTGAACTTTGGAAAGTACAATAACTTCCCGAAACATGAAATGTTGGTTTCTGTGCCTGTAAACACATTTTCCTAGGTTCTGGGTGTCCCTGAGATCTTACAGGCAGGCTCAGGACTGTATCCTGTGCTCAGGTAGAGTTTTAACCACAGACGCCTGGATGTGTGGCGGTAAGAATAGTGCGGATCTTAGGAATTAGTTTTCATCTGCTCTTATGCAAGTGGGGTCTCATTAGCAAAGTGGGTGACAATGTGTGGGCTTTGGAGTCAACTGCCTTGTGACTGAATCTGAGCCTCAACTTTCAATATTTGTGTGACCAGAGCCAAAGCTAATGAACACTCCACTTCTTCAGGTTTTTTCCTGTGTGGCTCAGTGATCTTCCTATTACCTCTGTCGCAGAGTCAGTTGGGTTAAATGATTCTGATGGTTTAAAATGTTTAAGAATGTCCTTTACTCCCATTTGAAGTCAGTAAGCACGTTTTTAATGAACCAATTTATTTTCCTCAGTGTTAGCACTTCTTTAAGTCCATGGGGAATAACGACAACGGGGCAGGAGGAAATGTTTTGTCCCAGTTCGGTTTGCACAAAGGCGTCCGAAAGGTAGAGAGCAGTCTTGAAGAAAAAAATGATTGACACACACATACCATTGTGTGGGTTTTTGAGATACTTGGGTAGTGACCGTGTCAGAGACCTGGCACATCGATCTCCTTACGCTTTGGCCATTCCTTTATGGGGAATACATTCACATCCCTCTCCCTTTGACATTTTGAGATATGGAATGCAATTTTTAAAATATTTATTTTTTTAGTTGTAGATGGACACAATGTCTTTATTTTATTTATTTATATTTATATGGTGCTAAGAATTGAACCCAGTACCTCACACTTGCTAGGCAAGAGCTCTACCACAGAGCCACAACCTCAGCCCATGGAGTGCACTTTTTTCTGAATGTAACTCACCTGCTGTACCACGAAACACCAGCCCTTCATCCTCCTATCACACAAGAACACTGCCCCTGCTGTCTACCTCTCCCTATTCTCCCCAGCTCTGGTAACCACCGTTCAGCTCAACTTGTGTGAGGTCAGCTTTTTAAAATCCCACGTAATAAAGTGAGATGATGCAGTGTTTGTCTTTCTGTGCCTGGCTTATTTCCTGTAAGAAAACATGGTTCAGGCTACAGTGGAACACTATGCAGTCATGAAGAAGCAGGGCGTTCTGCTATAGGTGACAACATGGATGGATATGGAAGACTGTACCAGGCTGTTAAGCAAGGAGCCTGATGCTAGCAAAACTGTCCCCAGGGCTAAGTTTAACTGCTTCCAGTCATCTCTCAATTCAAATCTTTCCAATCCATGGTGTTTCAATTTTTATTTTGGGAGTGGTATGATGATTGTCATGAAAATTAATTAAATGCTAGGCAACCACCCAATTCTTCCCCTTTGCTGACATTAACATTTGGGTGTTTGCTCTCCTTCATGATTTAGGCCACTCTTGGATTCTTGTGTTGGCTGTTCCTGATGCCTTCTGTCTTAAAGCGCTTTTTTCCTGGTGAAACTGGGCAATGTGGCTTTAACTAACCTATTTTGATCATTTCCGGGACTGTTGTAGTTCTGGTGTCACCAAGTTCTGACACTTGACTTGTGGTGTCTGCTTCTTCCACTATGACCCTTTCACATTTCAGTAAAATAATACTCTTTCTTTCAAGTCTTTTTTCTCAACTCTCCTTTGAATTAGGATATTTTGACGGTTCACAGAATTGAATAGAAAAATTTCCCCCCAAACAACCAACACTTAGTATTTCTATTTAGATGATTAAATTACAAATCGTGACTTTTGCATTTAAAATGTTCTCCAAAAAAATTGTGAATTTAAAGACATGTACATGTGTAGACGTAATATGACTATTCAACGGATAGAAAAATTAATGGTTAGTGCTGTAATGTACCCCATTATTTCTCTAATTGCATGATGGGTGTAAAAAGGTAGAAATTCAGAACAACAAGCTGTGCCTGACAGGCAAATGACATTGGGTAGATTTTTCGGTGTCATTAGAAAATAGGGTCTGTAGAAACGGAGCCAGCAGCACATGTAAACATTTCGAGGTTAACCGAGAAGTTGAAGGCAGAGTTTATGGAGTGATTGAACATGCAATGTTTCAATCTTCTGACTGTCAGGAAGGTAGGCAGGGTAGAGAGGAAAACAGAGTAACAGACGGCCTGTTCATTTGCTTGATTTTATATCCATCCTTTTCCACATGATAGGCTATTTTGAACAGAACCCAAGGAAGATAGAACATCACATCGGATCCTCTTGCCTGGCACCTGGGCATTAAATTATGTCATTCCAGGAGCCATATAAACCTCATATAGAATGGCTTTATCCTTCCTCTCCTCGGTTTCCTGTGCATCATCAACTAAATACGTAGAAGTTAATATTTACACCTATTTTATAACTTCAATTAATCTAACCTACATGCAATCTTTAATTTACTTATATATACAGAAAACAGATCTACGTCTGTGCATGCCAAAGTATGAAGAGAAATTGAAAACGGCTCTCATTTTTATTCTCACTTGGTGTCCACCATACCCGATCCCACACTTTGAGGACAGAGAAGATGAACAATAGCTAAATTTCTTGAACTAAAAGAAATTAGGACATTGGGCAATTATAATTTCTTATTGCTGAAACTAGAGCAATATTGCTATTTTTATAGAGAGATTATTAACTGGAGTATTGCTTCCAGTTCTGTCTAAAGATAATACTGTAGACCATGAAATTTTAATTGACTGTCTAATTTTACTGATATCTAGAAAATGTAAAATAGATTGGATTAAAATGAGTTAGATAAGAAGTAGAAAAGTGTGGATAAATTTTTACTTTTCACAATCTAGGTTTAAAGTAAAATGTCCCACTGGAATCCACTTTAGATCAAATATTGATATTGCATTTTAATGATTTTTATACCTGATTATCAGTGGAGAAGTAATATCTATGCTAATCTTGATGTCAATTAATAAACCACCTTTTAAAAATCCCTTATTTAATGAGCAACAACGACAAAAATAAATGACTGACATGATCTACAAACAGGCAAATACCAAAACTTGCTCTTTTAAATAAAAACCAAGGTGGTGCTTTCCAACTGCTCAGGTCAATAAATTTAAATGGCACTGATGACAGATATACTGAGAATACTGGACACCTCTGACTGGAACAAAGTTCATGATTTAATCATTGAATTCATGAAAACCAAGCATTGCATGCCTATAAGATCCTTATTTGAAAAGACCTCACAAAAATGACTTAAAGGAGGAAAAGATTATTTTGCCTTATTCGGTCCATGGTTGGCGGACTCCGTAACTCAGGGCCCAACAGGAGGGAGAACATCATGGCGGAAGAGAGAGGTGGAGGAGAGTCACTTAGTTCACAACAGCCAGGAAGCAGAGTGAGATGTCAACTCACCAGGGACAAAGTATAAACCCTGCAGGCACACCCCCTGTGACCTACTTCCTCCACCACACCTGGCTGGTGGTAACTGGTGGTAACCCTCCAGTTACCACTCAGTTAATCTATCAATGGATTAATCCACTTATTAGGTTACAGCTCTGATAATCCAACCCTTTCACCCCTGAGCATTCTTGCATTGCCTGACACATGAGCTTCTGGGGGACACCTCATCTAATTCTAAGCCATAATAAACTGAGTTAAACTGAAGTGCCAGCTCAAGAGCACTAACTGAAGGAGCCACAGGAAGTTGATCTAGCCCATCTCTCCGAAATGATGTCGGCCATCTTTGCCAAAGCATGATATGTAGGACTTGGGATTTAGCTCAGTTGGTAGAGTGTTTGCTTTGGAAGCACAAGGTCCTGGGTTCAAGCCCCGGCACTGATAAAAAGCATGATATATGTAACAAGAAATCTTATGTGTCAGAAAGTTCAGGAAAGTTTATGCATGAATATTTTATTCATCCCTGACTTTTGCTGACTTTGGGGCAGGGGTGGAAATGCAGATATTCTTCTCAGGAAAGAGCTCTTTAAGTTCCACAGGGGAAACAAATGTTCATAATTCTTACTATAATATACTTTTTTTTTTTCTTTTTTTTTTTTAACAGAACCAGAAGACAAAAGCCCAGAACCTTTTCCTCTCCTGTCTCACAGAAGCTGTGCACTCCAATCTGCTGATCTGAGCCACTCTTTCTGGCTAAGTCCACTTGGCTTCCTGTTCTTCCGGACTTACCTGATGAGTCTCTCTGGTTCTCTTTGTTCGATTGACTGTGTAGGTCCAGATAACGCAACTCCAACTAGCAAAGGGGCAGCCAGGAGGACAAATCCCTTCTTCTTTTCTTTCCCAGAAAGTTCCCAAGTAGTTCTCGGTACAGTCTGTCCAGAGACAACACATGCCTGGATGCCAAGTGACCAGCTCTGTGTCTCTGTGGCCTAAAGCAAGGCTGCCCAGTGCAGGAAGACAAACTTCCTTGGCTGCCCATCTGCTCCTGCCTCGCTCTGGCTCCAACATAGTCGGACTTTGTGAAAAGTGGACTTAGTGCTTGTTTTAGTGAGCTTGTTATGGTGCTGACCAAAACACCCAACGAGAACAATTTAGAAGGAGAGCTTCTTTGGGGCTCATGGCTCAGAGCCTTCAGTCTCCCAATGGTTAACTCCATTGGCCTGGGTCTGGGGTGAGCCAGTACATGGCAGGAGGGTCCAGTGGAGGAGAGTTACTGAGCTCCTGGGGCATCAGGAAGCAGAGTCAGGTGGAGAAGGGGCCACGGGGAAGATGTGTGGAGAGCAGTCACAGAGGATGGGACAGCAGTGACTGAGATTGGAGGTCTTTGGTGACCTCATGGCTGTGGCATGCCTGGTTCCTGGGAATGTTCCTGTGCAAGGGCACAGGAGGCTCAGCTGCTGTGGCAATGCCCTGCATGAGGAGGCTCTGAGCAAGAGTCCTCTCAGCTCTGACCTTGATCTCAGGCACACGGCTCCTGGGAACAGAGGAACCCTCGTGCTAGACAACCACAGTGCTTCACCAGCTCTGCTACTCCGGTTCCTGCCTGCTTTACAGTAACTTTTAACAACGGACTTTCTTGAAAGGTACACAGACCTCCTAACATTGCACTTTGCAACTGTAGAAAAGCTACATAGATGTCCTGGTTTCTGTAACTTTCCTGAATACAAAGAATAATGCTTGCATAGTCTTTAACCTGATAATGAGACATATAAAGATTGCTGCTGTGACTCTTGAGATCTGCATCTCCATCAGAGAGCAGAGCTCCACCTGATCCCAGCTTCATCTTCAAGATCCGTGTCTGTGAATCTTTATTTTCCAATCCTCCTTCACCCCTTGCTGGACCTAAGAGTTTGGTCACGCTGGTCACGGCAAAGATGCACGCTGCCAAGTAACCCACCTCTGGCACTACCCACCTGCCTACAAATTGCTACCCAGTCAGTTCATTCGAACTAGGATGAACTGATTAGGTCGTAGTTCACATAATCTAGTTATTTTCCCTCTGAAGAGTGCTGCCTTAACAGGATCTTTGGGAGACACCTCGTATTCAAACCGTAACTGTTCTCTTTCCGAGGGAAACATGGAAGGTAGTCAGCTTCCTCTAACACATCTTCCCCTTAATCACTACAGCTCACAGCACTTTCTTTCACTCTCTCCAAATGGGAGAGATTATTATTTTTCCACATCAGCAAGTCAAGATTCCAGGAGTTTCATTAACTAACTTAACCTCATCCCCAGTGCAGAACTCCTAATCCTCAGCCAGTGCTGTTTCTGTTCAATCACTGACCGAGTCACTACATTGTCATGGGTTTTTAATATTCTTTTTAGACAAGTCAATGATCTCCAAATAATCTATAAAAGTAAGATTTTGCTTCTTTATGAGACAGGTCATATAGGGGTCAGAAAACTCTGGACTCTAAATTTTGATTATTTTGGATATGAATCTCGTTTCTCAGAATTTTAGAGAAAAATATACAAAGACACATGCACAGTCAACACTCCCTATGAATGGGTTTCCCATTCAAGCTTTCAACCAAATGATGATGAAAATATTTGAAAAAGAATTGCATTGGTACTGGGGCTCCGGCGGCTGCCCAGGGGAGGAGTGGCGAGGAGAGCTGTGTGGACTCAGAACACCGGGGCCTGCCCTGAGGAGGAGGAGGAGGAGCGAGGCCACTTGGATTCGGGGTGACTACACCAGAGCTACAGGCAGTTGTCAGAGGAGGGGCTGCGTGGCGAGCTGTTTGGACTCAGACCACTTCTGAACCCCGGGGCCAGCCCGGAGGAGTAGGAGGAGGAGGAGGAGGAGCGCGGAGGGTCCTTTGGACTCGCAGTGACTGCATTAGCGCTCCAGGCGGCTGCTCAGAGGAGAAGGCGAGTGGTGAGTTCTTTGGACTTAAAGTGACAGCTCCTGAACACAGGGGGGCTGCCTGGAGGAGAAGCGTGGTGGGTCGCTTGGTCTTGAGTGGCCGCACCAGAGCTCCGGGCGGTTGCCCAGAGGACCCGTGCTGCGGGTCACGTGGACTCAGAGCCACTCAGAGCGACCGCTCCTGAACACTCGGGGGGTTATCTGGAGAAGGAGGAGGAACGGGGAGGGTCACTTCGACTCGGAGTGATTGATTGCCCAGGGCTACGGGTGGTTGGTGGGAGGTGGAGGCACGCAGTGAGTTTCTTGGACTCCTAGTGACCGCACCAGAATACTGGGCAGCTGTCTGGAGGAAGAGGCGTGTGGCGGGTCTCTGGGACTCAGAGCGATTGTACGGGGCCCCAGGTGGCTGCTCAGAGGAGGGGCCGCATAGCCAGGCGATTAGGTGCAGAGCAGGGTCCTAGGACCTAGGAGACTTCTTGGTGGAAGAGCCGCACAGAGACAGGCTTAGGGCGGAGCGAAGGTTCCAGGCCTGCGGGCAGATTCTCTGAGGAAGGGCAGCCTAAGGAGAGTCATCTGCAAAGGGTGAGGCTCCCAGGCCCAGGAGGTAGGGCCGGGCCCCTGGGAACTTTGCAGAGGAAGGCAGCCCAGCCCAGGCGGTAGCTGTAAATTGAGGGGAACCTCTAGGAGGGTACTGACCAGCGAGACCTCCCCACCGGTGAGTCTTCCCTGCCGGGTGAGGTTTCCCCACAAGGACGGTAAAACTAGAGACTCAGGCCCAAACAGGCCTTGCCTCAGCCCGCAGCCTAGGTCCCCTTTGGATGACCATTGGTCAACAAGTGGAGGCACCTCTGCCCATGAGCAGGGAATATATCCCACCTGAAGGCCACCACTCCTAGAGAGGCAGCTTCCTTGTGGAGCACCGCATTATCAACTTCCTCCAAGACTTCAAGCTACTGAAGGCTAAGGGGGGATATATATAGAAATCTTCAGGGACATTGTAAGTCAATAGAGGAAATCTGCAATATCTCAGCGGTCCTCTGATACCTGAACAATATGAGAAAACAAGGAAAGAAAATGCTGCAAACAAATCTAGATGTTACATCAATAAAACCCAATGACAGCATGGCAGAAGAAATGACAGAAAAGGAGTTCAGAATGTACATAATTAAGAATTGCATTGGTGCCAGGCATGGTCACATGCCTTTAATACCAGCACCTTGGGAGGCTGAGGCAGGAGGATTGAAAGTTCAAAGTTGGCCACAGCAAAAGCAAAGTGCTAAGCAACTCAGTGAGTCCCTGTCTCTAAATAAAATACAAAATAGGGCTGGGGATGTGGTTCAGTGGTTGAGTACCCGCAAGTTCAACTCCTGGTATCCCACCTCCAAAAAACAGGATTGCACTGGTAATGAGCTTTTTCTTTATCATGATTCCCTAAACAACGCAAGAACTCTTGTGTGTCTACATCACAATGAGACTGCCTTAGATATTATAAGTAATCTAGAGATGATTTAGAGTTCATGGGAGGATGTACACAGATTTTAAGTAAATACTACACCATTTACATAGGGATGTGCACACCTTTGGATCTGAGTATCTCATGGAGTTCTAGGAAACTATCCCCTGCAAATACTATTTATTTATATATGTATATATAAATAACACCTGAGGATAATGAGGGTCCTCTCATGGTTATTATTTTTCCATATTTATTTGTATTCTCCAAGGAGATGTACAATTAGCAGGTACTTCATAAATCCATACATTCTGATTAGGTTTGCTCCTAAATATTCAAATAGTCAGCCTTTTCTTCCTAGGCCTGAATGGATATTTATGAATGCTGTTGATAAATTGAGTAAACTAACAGAAAGTCACTTAGTTGAATAACCTTTATTTAAGAAAAAATGCTAATTAGCCTGGTATGGTAGTGCACGCCTGTAATCCCAGGGGCTTGGGAGGCTGAGGCAGGAGGATTGTTAGTTCAAAGTCAGCCTCAGCAACTTAGGGAGACCCTAAGCAACTCAGCAAGACGCTGTCTCTAAAAATATAAATAAAAGGTTAGGTGTATAGCTCAGTGGTGAAGTGCTTCTGGGTTTAATCCCAGAAGAAGGAGGAGGAGCAGGAGGAGGAGGAGGAGGAGGAAAGAAGAAGAAGAGGAGGAGGAGGAGGAGGAGAAGAAATAATAATGCTAATTATGGTCATAAAGAGATCATCTTGATAAATAGATATTAGTTGGTTGATAGTACATAAAGTAGTATAAGAGTTGCAGGAAAGGAATTCACTCAATTCCTCAGAATAAGATTCTAGCATCTCATATATACCTATGTTTATTTTTCTCTCCCTGGACTTTTGTAAGTCCAAAGGTTATAGCAGACATTTTGAGAAAAAAACTGTTTTTACTGAATATGAAGTTGGTGGACTGGGGCCGGGGAGGGGGGGAGTCCTGTTAATTCTAATAAAAGACAGTTCACATAAATGCCATGCATTATAGAAATAAATGAGTAGCATGTTCCATGTAAAATCTAGACTTTGGGGGTGATTTTAATTATTTTCAGTTTTCCAAGGAGATCAAAACTGTAGTGATGCATTTTTGTGTCATAAAATACAAAAATTATACTTGAAAATGTCAAAAAAAAAAAAGATTCCAGCATCTAAGATTGGTCTCAATCAGTATTTTATACAGTTCAGATCAGGGAAATGAAGATTATCAAATACAACCCACATCAAAATCTTTTCAATTCTTATGATGATATGGACCCTGTTGGGTGGCTCCTAAATATTTAATTGATACACAAAAATGCGCTGGTAACATCTTTAGTAATTTCTTCGCCTCTGTCCTCGCTCCAGGCATACAGTAGCATTCTTGAAGTTGGCTACTGGGTGACATTGGGCACAGTGTGATTTAATCTACGTGGACTGTGGGGCAGTAGAAGGAGAGGGAAAAAAAAAAAAAAAACAACTAAAATGAAAAATGTATGAAAAGACTGAAGAGGAGGAATCATAAACCACAACTTTGCCCAGGAAGCAGGTGTTTCTAAGGAAACTGACATTCTTGGGCACATTACTTTTTTACCACTCTCAATGGACAGGAGAAATATATATATATTTAAGAGACTAAATGGCTGGAGATACATTTCCCATGAATTAAGTATTCAAAGATGATCTGGGGTCCTTAGGCACCTAATTGAAAGGGCTTAATTAGAAAAAGTTTGTTCAGAAGCGTTACCTAGGAGTTCAAAAATGACTCCAAAATATTTTAACTTAAATGGGAATGAAAACATTACAGGTCCCAGTGTCTCCTAATTCAGATTTCCTGGCTTCTGCAGTTGTATTTTGTGGTTTAATGGGTGATGAGTGGTGTGATCTGAGAAAAGATTACACGTCCAGCGTCTCCGGTTCAACTGTTCTAAGCTCCAAAGCAGAAAGGAGGCTGCAGATCCTCAGATCTCAGTGTTGATCCAAATGGATCTCCTTGTTTCATATGCAGAAGGGATTTCAGGGTCAGTTGGGGACCCCAACACAGAGTCAGGGTGACTGAATCATGATACAAAGCAGAAGGTGGTCGATAACAGCAGTCGCTAAACAACGTAATTATTCGGTGTCAGGATGAATCTCTGTTCGGATGGCATGCCAAAGAGTGTGCCCTGCAAGGCTGACCCCCATGGAATGTGAAGCCATGTGACTCAGCACCCACACAACAGCATGGGATGGGGAGTTAAATGAATCTAAATGAGTGCAGCAAAATAGGCCTAAGAGGAATACAAATACATCCTGCTCTTCAGAAAAGAGAACAGAAAGGTAAGGAGAAGTGCCTCCCTTTGCTTCCGTGACTTGGGGACGCCTGAGAAAACACAAAGGGGAATGAATGTAGATACGGATGTCAGCATGCCTGCAGCCCATGTCCAAGAAAAGAGCAGGTGGGAGATGCTAAAGTTGGCAAAGGACAAAAAAAAAAAAAAAAAAAAAAAAAAAAAAAAGAAGAAGCTTGTGAACATAAAACTTCAGAAAAAAGTAATTAATTAGACTCCCCCAATAGCTAGAAAACAGACGGATAACACCATGAGAGATGGTTGTGCAGCAAATGGAGAATTTTGAACCCTGGGAAGGTCTTCTGGCTTTGTCATTATGTTCGTGGCCATGAGCCTACTGTGTGAGGTCTTCTGGGTTTGGGAACTTTGCAAACGTGAAGTTGGATCTGTCACGACCTTTCAGACGAGATTCAAACACGGCCAGGTAACTTGGACAGGTAACTTCATCCCCAGGGTCCCTGGTTTCCCACAGGTGGGAAAAGCATGGGCATTGGTCTGAAAAACTAGGAGCTGTTTTTCTTTTTGTTCCAGCTCTTGGTTCATCAAGGGATTTCAGAGGAGAAGGATCTGGGAAGTGATCCCCCCTGCTCTGGATCCTGGTTTTGTGAAAGACAGATGCTGGTGGAATTTCTAATTCTGGATCTCTTTTGCTACTGAATTATCATGTGCCTAAGAGTCTGCAAAATTAGGTTGATCAAAGTGGCCAGAAGAGGGACCAACTAGGATGTGCCACCTCTGCTTAACCTCCTTCCTTCCAGCAATCTCCTACCTTAACGGTGAGGTTCACCAACGTTTGCTGGATTTGCACTTCTCTGTCCACATGCCACCCAAAATTATACTGTAGATTTTATTAAAATTCCAGTCACTGGTTTGATCACTGTGGACACAGGAACCAAAGCTGCTGAAAGGACTGATTTATTTATTTTACTGCTATCAATCAGTAAGAATCTATCAGTATGTGGAAAACCCATAAGATTTATGCTATGCCTTTAATTTACTTAAAAATTAAACTTTGTATATATTGCTACTCTCAGAAGAATTTTTAAAGGGAAAATAACATGTATGTATGAAAGTTGACCTTTAGTTCTACAAATAGAACCTGTGTATGTCATAATGTATATTTCAAATATATGTATTATATATAATAAATTATTTACCATACATAGTAAATATATATAATTCTTCAGAAATTTAATTAAAAGCCTATGATACAGTGCTTGAGATTATCCATGATGTTTGTTTCAGAGTTTCCTGGAATTGGATGCTTGCTATGACTTTCTGATTTTGTGACTGTGGGTGTGATATTTAACTTGGCTAAGATTTGGTTTCACCCCTGTCATAAACCAGTATCTCTGAAAGACACTCTGTAACAATTACATGAAATTGCATAGCCAAAGTTCTGACACACTAGCCAGACTCCAGGACAATGGCAGGTACTGTATAAATGGACACCATAACCATTGCCAATAGGTTTCCACGAGGAAGTCAGGGTGAAGTACAGGAAGGATAGATTTCTGGCTGTACTGGTTAATTCAATCAGAGGTAGAATGGAAAATGAACATTTATTAAGTATGGCCAAGCCTCCCCTAAGACATGGAAGAGCTGACTCTTGGGTGATTTGGACATGATTCCAGTCTCCTTAACTTGTAGGTACAGAACTCTTGGAAAGAAAGTTGTCTTGTTTTTGGTGGTACTGGGGAAGGAACCCAGGGACACTTTGCCTCTGAGCTACACCCCAGTCCTTTTTATGTTTTATTTGGAGATAGGGTCTAACTAAGTTGCTGATCCTGGCCTTGAACCAGCCATCCTCCGGCCTCAGCCTGCCCAGTTGCTGGGATTACAGGAGGGTCCACTGTACCTGCCAGAATGTATCTTGTTTGGAGAAAAGAAAACCTATAGCTAAACTTGGAATTGACACAGAGTATACAGCAGGACATTAATATACGGAGTCCCCACCATTATTGCTTTCCTACGCTGGGAAAAATCCCAACCCACCCTTCAAGTGCCAGCTCAGTGACCTCCAAGCCAGTGAGGTTTGTCTGAACTTCTAGAGCTGAGTCTGTAGTGGGCCTCACTGTCTTCCACCCCTGGGGTCCACGTGCCAGCGCACGGGAGGTATGCACCTGCCCCCGACTTCAAGACTCTGAGCTCATTCACATTTATAAACCCCGAATCCTACATGAGAGGTCTGTCAAATTGGTTTGCAGCTGTGCTTATAAATAAGTGAGTAGTTTGACAAGTCACACTTGAGACTCACGTCTGTCACTTTGAATCAGTGGTTCTCAAATTATGGTATTGGGAGACCTCGGGGATTCTTGGGGAGGAAAAAAGGAGGTCCTGCAGGGCCAGAAGAAGTTGGAGGGTATGGAGGGGGACTCTGCGTCTCCCGCCAGGACCTTAGATGGACTGGATTCATATCAACTGTTTCGTGAAATGTGCTCTGTGTAAGTTTCCTTTGGAAAAATTAAAAATCCCATTGCAGAAATTAAATAAATCAATAAAAGGAGAATGGAAAATGAGGGTCAGTGACAGAAAGAGTGCTCTGACAGCATTTCTACTTGTTTTGAAGATATTAAACAATAACGATCTCTACGCTATTGGTCTAACTTTCATTTCTTCAACTATATCGTGATTGACAGCAACTCCCTATTCACTTATTGTTATTTATTCCCATATGCTCACGGCATCAATAGGAATGTATGGGTGTGACAAAGATCCATTGAGAAACCACATTCTTTTTAAGTCAAGAACATCATATTTTAAACTTATCAAGTGATCACTTCCAAAGAATCAAACCAAGAACAAAAGGTCATTTGTATAAATTACATGAATAATTGACCTTTTCCGTCTATGAAACCATTGCTGTTGAATATGTATGTAAATTTTGGAGGATGTAAATGTCACTGAGAGATTAGAAGCAAGTCTTAACAGGAAGCAGACACCCTTCTAGGGCCAATTATAGTCATACTTTTGAAGAGGAAGGAAACGGAGACTTATACCTCTTCAACAGTGAAATATAATGAAGGGCTGAAATTTGAGTACAGAAAGCAGCATTTGGAGGAGAGAGGAGAAAAGATAAAGAAAGTGTGCATTTTGTCAGATGTACGTGCACCATGCTGGTTGGTTCCCTAAGTGGTATACAAGATTCTCAGCATCTGGAGGCTGAAGAGGAGCAAGAAAAATGCAGAATATTCTGCCCTCTTCCACAACTACCGAATCAAAAATTGGAGATGCAGCTCTTGGATCTGCATTTTGCATAAGGTTCTTCCAACGCAGGATCAAATCTGAAACCCACTGATGCCACCTCTGAATTCACAGCAACTGAGCCATGGAACACCTGCCTCCCCTCCGTCGTAGAATGCAGTATAAGATGCTGTGTAATTGGCAGAACTTCTTTCTTTATCATCGCTGTCCCTGGTTTAAAGTCACAGCGAAACATTTGACAGAGGGTCCTGGCAATAAGACGCCAACACAAGACAGCCAGGCGAAACGGCACACACCCCAAATTACAGGCTAGTCTTAAAGGCAGGCTTTACGTCTTTAATGAAGGGGACACGTCTTTAATGCCTGTCACAGACCAAGGCAGGCAGGTGGTTCTGCATGCATCATCTGAAAGGGCGAGTTCCCCAGATTGAGGAAGGCCAGTGGGGATCAAGGAAGGAGGGTTTGTGGCAAGAGGGAGAGATAAGAACAGGAGTGACAGAGGCACACACAGGATTTTAGCTTGTTCCCTCTCCTTGTGACACCGGAGAGAGTATCAGATGGCTCCTGACATCTTCAACATGTACTCCCTCGGAAAGCCTCACCTTAACAAGGCTCTCAGGAGTTGAGTATGAACAATTTAAAATTTTATTACAAAGAGGAAGCACAGAGGGAGGTTGTAATAAGCCTGGCATTATGCAGACTGTCACTCTTCCTTAAACATGGGGACATATGGTGCATTTGCCCACTCGATACTCCTGCTACCTGATGTACTAAGCACTATTACATTAAGTAGTTGGTGATACAAAATAAAATTAGGTTTATTTGCTTGTTCCATTAGGAAGCTCAGCAAGGAGGAGGAACGGGCAGAGAAACCCACTTTCCAGTTGCTGCGTGGTGGCTGAGGCGGTCATGAAATGGCTTGGGTGGAGGGGTTATTTCATTATTGAGACTAAGCTCTTGGGAGCGACGGCAAAATAAAAAGGATCAGTAATGAGTTAGAAGGCAGCTATTGAGAAATATCTAAATAAGCATCCAACAGGGAGTGAGAGTCATATAAGTGGGTCTCCAGCATTCAGGCAGCTGGATACCCATTGGTGGGTACCCCATGAAGTAGAATGCTCCGGAAAGGGGTTCAGGAAGGACCCCTCTGTGATGGGGACCAAGTAGGGGGCAGGGAGCCCTTTCACTAAAAGAGACATTGTCTGGGTGATTTTACCAGCAGAATGAAAGCAATCTATTTTTTATGCTGTTTCTTTTCTGTGTGAGACCCTATGCTATGGGCTTTCAAATAGGTTCTTCCCCTGGGTATCTTTTTACCCATGAAGAACAGAAAGATCCACAGATTCTCTCCAGTCCCAGAGAATGCCCTCCCTGGTCTTCTTTCTTCTTCTTTCTCCCTCCTCTCCTCCCCACCTCTCCACTTTCCCCGCCATCTTGCTTCCTTCCCCTCACCCCTTCCCACAACAGAATACTGTGTCCTTGCAGGAGGCCTTGCCGGGTGGGTGGAAGCAAAGTGGATCTGCTCCAAATCAGGGCTTATGGACAAAAATATGGTCGCAACACCTCTTCTTCAACAATTGAATATGATCCCAGGTCCCCTAATGGATCCAAACCAATACATCCAGCAGAGGTGCAGGCATTGGTTAAGTCCCCAGGCCACGCAGGGTTTGATGGTGGTGTTTTTGTAGGATAACGCACACGGATTCTATGATTGGGTAAGGTCTGTCCACACCTGTCGACTTGGGGTACCCAGATAACGGTAATAAATTGATTCCATCACGGCTGACCTCTTACTTCAAGCCTGGAGGCAAAGATTGTGTTTGGAGACCAGGTGTCCAGGGAAGCATTTCTACAGTCCAGTGAGTTTGATTGTGAATTCTGAAATTCCTTTGCATTTAGAGTCATCTTAGAGATTACCCAGGAATAAGTGGCACCGATGTCACCATGGATTCAGCGACAACCCTGTTCCTCAGAAATATATTAGAATATGGGAAAAAAAATGCATTTTAAAGCTTTGATAGATATAAAGTGCCTGATATGCCACCCAGCAAATAGGAGATGTTTAAACTGGTTATTTATTTATTTTTTTTATTACTGACGATTTGCCTGACCTGGAGCTGGATTTTATTTTATTTTTATGTTTCCAGGAAATGAGGGAAAGGCTGTGAACTACTTACAGATTCCATTATTATTATTTCAGTAACAGGACAAAATGTCTTCCTGGCATCTGTTGGTTTTTATTGTTCAGAGAAAAGCCCAGATGATGTAGGAAAGGTGATCTATGCTGGCTGTCAGAAGTCAGCATGGAGCTGTCTGTCCGGCCAGCTAACATCCCCCATTAAATTCAGGAAATGATCCCTAAACAGGGAGTCAGCAGTCAGTGGGTATGTGGAGATGAATCTAGGACTTCCGACTCCTGTCATTTCACCTGCTGAGCAGATCCACAGGGAAAAAAGAAGTGACTTAGCAAAGGTGGACTCCACCCCATCAGGTGCCCAGGAATGTCTTGCAGAGCTGAGCTTGAACTGGGTTCACCTTGACTTCCTGCAGGGACATTTTTGGCGCGAGGTTAAGCAAGTGCAGATGGAACCCACGTAAACTTCAGGGTGGCAGCAGTAAGCAGTAGCAGGTTGGGTGAAGACCACGGTCTTCCCACACAGGCTCAGCACTTCTGCCACATTACAGCCCCAGGCAAGGCTAAGTAAGACCTCCTCCAAGACGCATCACTGAGTACCAGGGCGTTGACGGCATTTTCTAGAAGTTACCAACTGAGACGTAAAACTGGGACTTAAAACCCAATGTCTGACTCTAACTTTCAAAAGAAAAAAGTTTTTTGAGAAAGAGCAAAGAGAACACTACATATTAGGCAGCTAGCTGGCTTCTCCTTTTATCCCCAGGACCTATGAGAGTGATTGGAATATCAGGTGTTCAGTGTATACTGGTGGAATTAATGAAAGAATGAACAAATGAACACGTCATGGTTCAATGAATTATTAAAGCATTTGGTTGAAACGGAAAAATCTCTGAAGCCAGTAAAACCAAGTCAATCCTGATTTTTACAGACCCAACGACATAGAAAATATTGATCGCGTACATGTGCATTATGTCCCAGGTTTGTGTAGCAGTGAGTTCGAGAGGGATGCTTACTGCCTCCAAGGAGCTCAGGGACTTCCACCAGGGTTGTGTGCAATCTCTGCCTCCATCCAACCGGACCATTTTAGTTGTTGGGCAATTCACATCAATCACTCTGCTTAGCTTAATCTCTGGATCCCCTAAGCCAATCATTAAATCATATAGGAAACTATCAGATAGAACTTTCCATTTTTAATGATCTCTTTTGATTTCTAATATGGAATTATGCAGGGTGTCACTGCATGGAAAGTGTTTAATTTTACTTAAATGTGTTTTCATAGTACTTGATCTGAAATGCAGCAAACAGTGATGCCTCATCAAAAACAGGAGCAGAGAAGTTTTACGAGGGTCATGCTATTTACTCATCAATGACAGAACCCAAACCAGAAATCATGTTTTATAATGACTTCTTTGTAACACATCCTGGGGTTTCCCACAGGCACATACCATTTGCTTCTCTTCAGTTTAAGTAGTATTTCCAGACCCCTGGCCTCTTCAGGAAGAATGGAAGAGACATTGCATGATTATTTACTCCTAGCAGAAAGCCAGAAGCTCTTGGACCCTTTATGCCATCATCCTACATTCTTCACCGACAGTTGACCATGCACACAAATCCCTACTACACAGACAGAACTCTTAACCCCGTCTTGACTTTGAAGATGGTGCATAGGCTAATAAGAATCACGCTGGCCGTATTAAGGAATGTCACTCCATCTGAATGAGTAACCCAGCCAATAGATCAAAACATTTGTCAACAGTCCTTCAGTGAATGAATTCTTCAGCATCTTTTCTACTATCCCCAGAGAGGAAAAGATGTGACTAAGGAGAGAGAAGTCTGGCTTCACTTATAAAACTCATCACCTACTAGATCTGGGAGGGAATGTATTGGTTCATGAGCAACCGGAAGCCGCTGTCAAAATATATATATTGCCACCATTTTTGATAAGTAGGCAATCCAGGATGATTTCTTTGAATAGTCTTCTTTAGAGTCTTCTCAACCATCTCTAGGTAGTTATGCTTTATTGGCATCAGGATTTAGGGACAAAGTAATTTCAAAGCAGGCAGTCACATATAGAAGTTTTATAATAGAAACTAAAAGTACCTTTTCTCACATAGGTATTTCCAAGGTCAAGAGCCAAAAGCGACTTCTCTTTGGAATCACTGCAAAAATTTAAACTTCTCTCTGTACCTACTGTTTTATGCTTCCTGTGTACAAAATTGAGTCTTGCATCAAACCAGAAGTTTGAGAAGGTTGAAGTTTTCCTATCCTTTGCAATTGACATGAAATATTCAACTCAGTGTGAAATTAAAAAAAAAAAAAATGTGCTGGGACTCAGTGTTTTTTGTTGGAGTTCTGGATCTGGTCTTATGAAATTTGTAAAACGAGCCAGATCCTCCAGAATCCTCCTTTAAAACGTAACACTGAGTGGCCAGTGTCTACTTTTGAGATAAAACTTATATTTTATAATCAAATCTAAAAAGTAATTTCCCAGTAGACCTCTAGACCAAATACTCTGTCTCTGGCTCTTAAGGTATTTAATTTCATTTGCTTTGGAAATTTGATGCCTACACCTAGACAGACAGACAGACAGACAGACAGACAGACACACACACACACACACAGAGATTAAGTCAAATGACCCTAATCTATATGTTCTACATGTAAAGAGAAATATTTTGTGGCACTCCCATTTAAATAAATATTATCTGTTCTGAGGCATGTTCCCCCTGTGGTAGCTATTTCCGAGCTAAACGCAATCAGTTTGCTAGAATTTGGCATCTGTCACCGTAATTCTGTTTTGATAGTGGTTAGAATCTTCTTAATGTACTCTACTGTCTCTACAATAAACAGCAATTGCTTCCTTTTCTACTTTCCCCTTTCCACTTGTTTGGAAGTTCAAAGACTACAAAAAGCCATTAAGTCAACACAAACAGAAGCTGGATTTCTGTATCACAGCTTGAAACCCTGCGCTTAGTGAAACCAGTCAGGTCACAAGGCCAGAGATGGGAGACAAGACAGGAAGCATATGCAGAGACAGAGAGTCTCATGGAGCCAACTCTGTGACCCTTTGCAAATTACTGCTCAGAAGAATCTACACCAGCCAGAGAGGCACGTCCATCATCACCACATTGTGCTGGCTCTCAGTAATTCTTTTCAACTGTTTAGAACGCACATTCGGGAGATCCTGTGTTTTGTTTTCTTGGAGAAATTGTAATAAAATCCTAAAGCAAGAAGAGGATAGAGATGTGGAAAAATAACTTCTAAAATAGAAATCACAGGGGTGGTGCCTTAAATCACAAGAAGACAGTGCTGAATCTGCTGAATGAGTAAGTGTTCTGAGGCTAAAACAGATCCTGCATTCACTCTGTATAAAACAAATAGAAGTAAAATATAAACCTGCAAGGTTGTTTTAAAAAGCAGGACACTCTGGGATCTTCAATTACTGATTTTACTTCTTGTGTTTTTTTTTCCCCCCTAAACCCTGCTCTTTTTCCTTATCCTTCCCACATACACTGAGACTGGGCCCTTAAAGGTCATGGAAGGTATGTGATAGTCATTCCTGCTTTTTGGAATCACACATTAGAGTCACTTTATTAAATAAGGCAGAGCTCATCAGTTTATCCAGACCCACAGCACAGAGGGCTGGGTTTGATATCAACAGCTCTCAGGAGCCTTCCTAGTTCACAGCAGTGTATTCAAACCTTGATTAGATTTCAGGAATGCAAGAGGAAATATTTAAAAAGTTTCCACATCCCAAAACATCAGGAGTGCTCACAGCAACCGCCCAGGCAGCGGATATGGAGGATGGGGCCCAGCCGGGATGAAGGCTGTAGGCTCCCCTCTCGGTTCTTTGCTCCTTAGGATCAAAGCACCTGCTGTCCTGGCTGTAGGCATTTCCCCAAGAATGACCTTTCTTTAAAGCTGGGAATAGTCCCCTCTCTGACTCACTGATGTATCTCACACATATTTATCATGGAGTTTTGGGTCTGTGCCCAGGCTCCAGGCAAACAAAGATAAATTAGAGAGAATTTCTATCCTGCAAAAAGCTTTAGTAGAGGGATACAAAAATACCGAGAAAGGAAAGAATAAGGAAGAAAGCCAGCCCTGAGGAATCTCTCTCTTACATCTCTCTGTGCACACGGACGGGTTGGTGAGACTGCGACTGGCATAGTGTGTCACGCAGCCTGAGTGACACAGATCTGTTTGTGTGTGTTTTATTCCTTTTCTCTCTTCCTTGCCCCCAAGTGCAATCTTGGCACCAGAAATGGGGTCCTATGTCCGTCTCTGTCTATCAGCATATCTCTACGGTTCTGGTTGGAGAGAGTCAATGCCCAAAATCCAGATTTTTAGCTTAATCTGAAAGGTTGAACATTCTGCCACACTGAATCTAAGTTCCCACTGAACAGCCCTTAACAGAATTCAGAGCTGGTGACTGTCCCTGTTAGGTCCACTCACACTTGGGATTCTTCATGGACCATTCTCTCTAGACATTCTCAAAGAAAAAAGGAGCAGGGGTGAGGGAGGAGGAGGATGCGAGATGAAAGAAAAATGATATCAGAAATGGTTGAACCCTGTAGTTAGTTGGAAAAATGATGGCGGCCTTCATTTGGACCCTGGATTGTGGCACGGTTACCATCTACCATGCTCTCCATTACAAATCTAGCTGCGAGATCCCCCCCTGCTCCCTGGCCTTGTTAGAGTGATCAATATGCTAAATTTGCATTTTACATAGATCACTTCCTGCTGAATCCCAGGAACTGCCCCGGAACCTTTTGTGACCAGCATTATCAGGGTGGACCAACTAGATAGAACCTAAAAAGATTGCTGGAAGCCAGCGGAGGAAAAGCAAACTGGTTCTTATAATTCAAAAGGTGGCAACTCAACAGACTTAGAAGGTGGATCCCAATCAATTAGAATGTTCTGGAACTGCAAGGAGAGGAGAATTCCAGGTCATAGTTTATTTGCCATTTTTCATTACACCTTAGTCTTTCTCTCATCTGGCCTTTACTTGCCTAACCAGGTATGGAGAGGAGTTCATGGTAACTCTGTTGCTGAAGAAGAGCTCAGTAGACTAACGGGAACCTTTTCCTATCTTCAGCACCCGGGCTCATTCATAGCAGGATTCGCCTGCCCATCTGATCGCTGAGTAACACACATGGGTCATTACAACACAGTTGTAACTGCGGTCTGGACATCCCTGTGACATACAGGGTTCCAGAGCACCACGGGATGAAATGCACTGTAAGGAGAGAAAAGCAGCCGTCACGCTATTCTAGAACGCCGGCCTCGGATTCTCCAGTGCACCTACAATGCAAGGGAACATCCTTTCTTTCTCTGCAGGTTCCTCTCTCTCCTTCCTTCCATGTGGTGAATTCACCCTGTTCTGGGGGGAACAAATGTGTGACTATTTAAAAGCCACACCACCAGGTATGTGCATGAGTCTGTCTTCCCTGTTCTTCTCACTGATTTGCTTCTCAGCACACCAAGTCAGGAAGAAGTCTTCAAACTGAATGCAGAGAAAGCTCTTTAAAGGATTTGAAAATGTAGACCCATTCCAAGTGCATGAACCGAGACTATTACAGTCAATTGTCACATATAGGTCCTAGCACTCGAAGACATGTTTATTCCGGGATCATGTAGAAAATGCCTGCATCTCTGTGTACGCCACCAGAAGCTGATCATGGACAAAGACAGTTGGGAAGACCTCGTAAACCCAAAACATTTAGAAGATACTATATTGCACAATAATAAAAAATACCTTTTAAAAATGAAGATCATTTTACCTTTTGCTTGGTCTCAAGATCTCTGTTCTTCTTTTCCAAGAGATAGCAGCTTGGGGAAAAGCATTTGGTTTGCATTCGATAACAATGTCCCCACCAACTTGAACAATTGAATTTTTTTTAATGGGATTTCTGGAGAAATCAGGTGCAGAGGCTAAAAGCAAAGTTAAAAATTCAAAGTGTTAAATTATTTAATTAACACGTAGTAACTGGAGAGAGAGCGCTCAGTGTAATACATAGAATCTAACAGTTTTACTCAAGCTGTCCTAGGGCCAGTTACTGGCACCATTTTGGAGTCCCTGCTTCCATTTGTAAAATGCAGATGACAGTAGATATTCCCCGAGCCAGTCAGTGTGAGGATTAGGAGAAGTAACAGCTGTAAGTGCTATGGCACAGTACCTAGCACTGAGTCTGTGCTCAATAAATGTAATTCATTTTCTGTGTTGGTTGTGTTCATTGCAATAACAGCAGCAAGTTGGTAGAGAGGGAGCAAAGTAGAAAAAGCCACTTTCCTAAACATTCCTGTATTATAAATATCGTACACATGCTTAGGTAATGTTCCACTTGCCATTGGTTTTGATAGCAACGATTCAATGCTTGACCATAAGAATCAGCCCAGTTTAAATCTCAAAATTTCCTTCTCAAACTACAGCTTCCAGGTTGAGAAGAATCACTTTAGCTTGGATAAATTTATTTTTAGGGCTTAGTACCTAATAAATATTCAATGAAATACTGTGACTAAAGGAAAGAAGAAACCCATGAATGAGCAATGCCCAGAAGCTCCGTACAAGTGAGTCTTCTTATTTACTTCTTCCTTTATTCCCTTTCTCCTTCCTACCACTTGAAAAAGCCTTGGGTTCAAAGGTCAGGAAGTCACTTACAGTTTCAGATACCACTCTTTGGATTTCACAAAGCCTCATTCTTGGGCTCCCTAGTCTCAACACTGCCTATTACAGGAACTCATTTTCCTGGTTTTCTTTGGGGTCCAGATGGTCTTGTGACCAAGTTCTAGTTAATGACCTAAAGGGAACTTGCTATAGAAGCTCAGGGAAAGTTCACTTTTCTAATCAAGAAGACAGGCGTGGTCAGTTCGTCACCTCCCTCTTCTCTGCCCTGCCGCAGACTTCGATTCTGGAGTCATCTTGACACTGTGTGTACCACGTGAGGGACAGGTGTGGAGAATCTACTGCCAAGTTGATGGACAGTGCCCCTCTGCATAAAGTAAGCCCCCCTTCGTTAAGTCTCTGCACACCGTGATTTTCTTCTTGTGTGCACAGGAAGCTAAAAGTATCCTTCCTGCTTTCCTTTGCAGCTGAAAATATTCTTAATGGCTCCAAAGCCTCATGCCAGAATCAGGGTGGAGGAATCTCTTATTTGAACGCACCCCACAGTAGGCTGTTCCTCAAACATTAATGTGCTTCCCACACAGAATAATAATTGCCACCTTAAATTGCGTGAAAAGCTAATTTTGACATTTCTCATTATTTCAAGACAAAGCATTTTCTAATTCACAGGAAAGTTCTGTGCAGATCATGTATAATCATAGCTCGCTATAAGGTCACTTTCCATTTTCTGGTTGGAAATGAATGACTTACCTAAAACTCTCAACTCTGCATTTGCATAAATGATCTGATACTTGTTTTCTGCAGCACATTGGTAGACACCAGAATCCGACACATTCAGCATAGTTATGATGAGCGTTCCGTTTTCTATTTGAATTCTCTCCTAATAGAGGAAAAATGAATATACAGGTACTAACTCATGAATATAAACATTTGCTTAACCAGAAGATGTTATTAAACAACATTTGTGCAAATCTCTGAAATGCGATACTTTGGTGTATTATTGCATGATTTTGAGCAGCTTTCTGAAGTTTTAAAAAAATGGAGATATACTTAAAACAATTTTAGTGGCTAGAATATTTTATATTTTTATGTAGGAAAATTGGCATTGTCTGCACAGAATAGCTATTAATTTTGTGTTGTATGATATATAAAATATTTGGAAAACTCCACCAGTCCAGTAATTAAAAAAAAAAAAAAAAAACACATGGTTCACAGTGATACTGTATGGAATCATAGTTAGAATATTATCTGGACTTCCTACGGTAAATCCTTGAAAAGACCTGGAATGTGACAACTTGACAATTTGCTACTTGAATCTCAAGTAGGAGGATAGGAACTTTCCCTTACTGTAGCCTACTGTAAAGAGAACCTCGACAATCAAAATCTGTTACTGAACTCCATCTGGGGTATAGAGATACAATTTTGAGTATTAAATTGAAATGGTACAGGGTACAAATATAACTTAAAACTAAGTATTTCCAGGTAACTTTCCCATTTTCCTAGGATAGTAGAAGTAGGCTAGAGGAAAGAGAAAATGCTAAATAAGAAAGGATGCAGGACAAAATCCCACTAAAACTAAAACAAAGAAAAGCATTATATTCAGCATCCAAAGGACAGATGTCCATTACGACTCCAGCTAGGTTTACCTGTGCAAAGTAAAGTGGAGGATTTACAAAATTCTCTGGGTAACTGAAGAAAGATTTAAAAAAAAAAAAAAAAACAACTCTTATGATCTGAATATTGTAAAGGAAAGATTTAAACGTGGATAAACAAGTTTTAAACATTTAAACATTTAAACATTTAGATTTAAACATGTGGATAACTAACTCACTTCTGTACTTTTCTGTGGTTTTAGAGACAATCATCAGTTTCTCTCAAAGTAAGATACCAGGTAGAGACTAAAATCCTGAGTCCTGGTATTAGACAAAGTTTAGAATGTGCTAAGTTTTACTGTGACCTTGGCAAAGTAATTTAACTTCTCTGAGACTCCTTTTCTTCATTTGGGTCCTGGTATTTGACAAAGGTTAGCAAATTAATTCTATCTTTCACAAGTTGCTGTGTGACCTTGGCCAATGGCTTAACCTCTCTGAAGCTCCTTTTTTTTTTTTTTCATTCTATGTAAAGGAGAAGATGCTGTGAAGATTCAATAGATGGCATATGGAAAATATCTAATACAGGACCTGACTTACAGGAGAGCTCATAATGCTAGCTATGAGAATGATCATTACGATACTGCTGAATTCATTTGTTTTCCTGACCCTGATTTTTTCTCATTTGTAAAATAGGGATAATAGTAATAGATACTGTGTGGGATTGTTTAAGGGTTAAAAGGTAACACAATAGCTCCTTTCCTGAAATATACTAAACATTGGATGAGCGTGAGCTCTTAGTGTCAATTACGATTAGTAACAAAACTTAGCAGAGCCAGTAACGTTGGCAGAGCCACAGGGCCACTTACCTCTGGGTTGATGCGTTCGCCGTTCTTCAACCACGTGTACCAGGGAGCTGGCTTTCCGCTGGCTTTGCATTCCCAAAACAAGCTGTCATAGATAGACAGGTATGTATTTTGGATTTTTTGTTCCCATTCTGGAGGAGCTGTTTAAAAAAAAAAGGCAAGAGTCACTTGCCAGGCATCGCCTGGGACCCTGCTCTATGTTCCACGGACCAGGTTAACTGGGTCCGGATGCAGGACCTACGTGTGATTTGAGGGAAGGGACCCAGGGGAGCTTCAGCAGGGGTGACGGAAGTCCCGTTGCAAATATCAGTAGGTGTCTGACTGAGGTCACACGTTTGCTGTCTCTCCTTTGGCTGAGCCCGTATGATGACTTGTAAGTTGTGACAGAAGGTCAAAATGGAGAACGGGGACAGAGAAGGACGTCATGCTCAAGGTGAGGACAAAGGTCAATTTAGAAAATATAGGTCAAATCTGAACCTACGGAGGGCAAAATCTGCTCTCTGCTAACACAAATGAAGCATATTTTTATATGAAACAATTATAGCTCAGTAGCTGGGAGCATCAACCAAAAGGGAGCCTGCACATCCTACCGCATGATAATCCAAGACTTTTGGATTCTTTGGAGTTGTACGCAGATGCAGTACCTAACTTTGATCCTGAGCATAGGCCTTCCAAAATCTTATTTTCCAATCTGAAAAAGTTACCAAGACAAAAAGAAAATAAGGTGGTATGAGCTTTATTATCGTTCCTGCAAAAAGAGAGGGTACGCATTGTCTTAAAATGAGTATTTATTCCAGGAAGATGACTGGAAACTGCCCAGATATGCTCATCGAACCCTCTCCTTTATTTATTTCTATCCCTGGATATGTAGCAGATGAGTTTTCCTTGGAATCTTTGGCAACAACTAGTGAGATATTTGAAATGAGTAATTGCAATTAATTTGATTGCAGTAGATTTTTCAGAGTTAAGATAACCTGCTCAAGATGACCAACTCAGAAAACAGAGAAGTGGAAATTTGAATTCTATGACGATAGCCTAAGTAAAGAACTGGTGTGCAGGATTTATTTTGGGAATGCTATCCCCAAAGGAGACTATCAGGAAAAGGTAATTCAACAGGGAAGGAGAGAAAGTCAATGCAAGATGAGGTATGGAGCTGACCACCATCATGCGCTATTTGACCCCATTCCAGACTTCTAAAGAGTCTTTGCGCTTTGCCTCCTCAGGGAAAGTCAGGGGAAGCATGTGTTCACTAGCTTCTGTTCATCGTCACCTACGGGTAGTGCTGGTATAGACTACCGGCAGGGACAGAATGCACACGCAAAAGTGCTAAGCGGACTCCGGAAGGAGACAAAAAACTCTGATCAGGAAAAGAGAGGTACTCAGTGTGTCTCCCCCTGTCACGGTACGCCCATAAAATGCAGTGTTGAGCTGGTCCCTGTAGCAATGGCTGGAATAGAAATGGACCTGAGAGAACCTGCAATGGTGTACCACATAAAACTCAAGACTGTCTGACTTCCAGGCTTCTCCACCTCTTGGAAGACAGTGGTCCTTCAGAGCCCCTCTCATGGAGTAGAACACTTCAGGATGCCCCGGGTGTGGGGAACTAAGGGTTGGATTTTCACCTGTGGACATCAGTCAAACATCCAGTTACAGAACATGCCTTCTAAATCCTTGAGGGATGGATCAAGGCAACTCTTTACAAACAGGGTGTGGTGCTCACAGTGAATCTTGTTTCTGTGTGTTATTAATAAAATTGAAATGCCATAATTTTATTCTTCTTTATGGCTGAATAATATTCCATTGTGTAGATATACCACAGTTTCTTTATCCATTCATTTGTTGAAGGGCATCTAGGTTGGTTCCACAACCTAGCTATTCTGAATTGAGAAATAAATAAATAAATAATTCTAAAAAATTTAAATTTGTAGATACTCTGAAAAATTGTCCTAATACATATGTGACCTGGGAGGAGAAAAAAAAAATGTGTACTTATATAAAATCTCTATAGCTTATAAAGATTTACAATCTAATTTTTAGCCTTGTGTCATAATTCTACCATTAAAACATTTATTTATTGAATGTGAACATTGGGTGCTTCCCATCTTGATGAGCAAAGGGTTCAATCTTCAACTATATGGGAATTACATGAACAAAGAACTTAGAATCTGGTGTCTACTATGGCAGTGCAAATTCTAGATTTTTCTCTTCTATCAACTAGTCGTGGAAAGTCACTGGACTTGGCTGGACATGTTCATTTTTTTTGTAGCGGTAATAAAACTTTAGAGACAACGTGTAAAGGGATTTTAGAGATTACTGATTTGTGAATTATAACTTAAGCAGTAATATAATGAAAGAGATCGCTTGAATTTTTCAGGTGTTCACCAGCTCTGTGATAACTGAGCCAATTTTTTCTTCTTTTTGGAACACTTTAGCAAAGCAGTTAATATGTGATTAAGAAGTATCACGATCATCTGATTGACTAATTAGCCATCATCCGTCCCCATAGGGACTGTGTGGATTCTTTACAGGGCATGGTGAGATGGCGTGCCAGGGACTTTGATGACCACGTTGAGGGGCTTTGTGAGACTAAAAAGAACCCAGTCTTAGGAGTCCCTTCAAGGTCTCATTCTTGGACTTCACAATCAGTATCCATGAGATCTACTGCAATTCTTCTCAAGGTTTCTTGCCTACAGTACCACTAAAAGTGATTTCTACCTCTCAAGATTATTGTTAAGAATTACATAATTAATATATGCAAAATTCTGCGAGAGTATTCCCTTGAGTATTTTGGTGCATGTCTTAATTATATCTTTGTCTGTTAAATAGAAAAATGGGAAATATTTATTAAAAACTAACTTAAACACTTTAATACCATGATTCTACTGGAAAATAAAAAAATCCCAATTTCCTTCTTACTGTTTTATTGACAAAGGATACTTAATTCCAAAGACTTTCATTAAAAAGCAATTAGTATTGAAAAAAATGTCTTTTCTTGGCAAACACTGATAAAGCTGTTGTGGAATTATTGGTAGGAAATCATACTCTCTATATAAAATAGTAGTTTCCATTTTGGGTTAAA
Organism: Sciurus vulgaris; assembly: GCF_902686455.1. Lineage (NCBI taxonomy): Eukaryota > Metazoa > Chordata > Mammalia > Rodentia > Sciuridae > Sciurus > Sciurus vulgaris. The sequence goes on from NC_136480.1 coordinate 17,049,273, forward strand.
ATTGGAAAGTCTAAAAGAAATGGAAAATAATATAACCTTTCAAGGTACAGTGTGTTTTCTACACAGGACACTGAATTGGCATTCTCATGATTTTTCTAGTTAACCAAAAGATAATTATTTTTTCCAATATCTTTGTCATTGATTCTAAACATGTCACATAAGAGAATATTTTTAGACAAGTATTTATACACTTTAAAAATGTTCTGTAATGCAGGCATTGGATTTATCAAAGATGTTAAAGATGCTTTAAAAGCACATCCTTTTAAAAATATCAAGGTATATCATATGGTTGTTCTGATGTAAAAAAAGTAAAATGTTCCAAGCAAGTGTGTATTTTGGCCTGGGTGAAAGGAGAATGTGGACAATTTTTAGATCATTTATTCATTTATCATCACACTTTAGTTCATAACTGGTTTGGTACATAAATATTTTAATGAGGTTTTAGCCTTATTTTTCTGTCACATGGGCAAAGTCTGAAAAAAATGGAAACAATACTGCAAACCACCATTTAATATTATATTTTTCCTATCACTTTTCTCCTTCATTGGTAAGTTCCACTCAGAATGATAATTAAGATGGCCATCGGCTGCTGCTGAATGTTTTATGGAAGATATATTGGAGTCCCTGCTACCTTGTATTATAAAGTTTCGTGGCTTCAACACGACACAGCTGATGTTTCCCAGGCAATGGGGATCGACAATAGCATGCACAGACCCTGCTGACATTAAGGCTGTATTTTAAAGAGGGTCATTCCTACCTGTCAGTCACTGCGTCAAGCATCCAACCTGGAAATGCAATCTCTCCCCGGACACTGGTCCACAACATGATAATGACGTCTGCTATTCACTCAGGGATATGACTGAATATTTTATTTGCTCACCATAGAAAATCAGCTGACCCTTCGCCAGGTTCCTTCCTCGAAGGTTGCCTGCCAGGCACTCATAGAAGCCTTCATCTTCTTGTTGGAAGTTGGGGATTTCGAGGGTGGCTTTGGATTTGCTGTATTTGACCTTCCCTGGCAACGGGCTTCCGTCCAACCTCCTCCAACTAATTGCGGGGACTGGACTAAACAGTTATACCTCATTAGAACAGACGACGGTTTAGTCTTTATGTCAGAAGGATAAAACAAGAGCATCCTTAAAAACAACTTTCAAGAAAAAAGTGCAATCAATTGGTGGTGTCCTGACTAGTTTTCCAATCACCCAGTCATTCACCATTCACTCATTCATTTATCAAACCATTGATTAAGGATCTGCCATGTGTCAGTCACTGTACTATGCTCAGGGAATCTGTTGATGGATATGATAGACACGTTCTCTGCCCTCGCATTACTTAGAGACTAGCAGAGACGCATAACATCAAACAAATAATGCAAACACATACATTTTCAATTTATAACCGAAATGAAAGGAATAGGAGGAAGAGAGTAATAAGATCACATCAATTTAAATGCAGTTGTCATGCAAGTTCTTTGTGAGAATGTGACACTTAAGACTAATCAGGTTTTACATTGATTTGTAGATTCTAAAGCAAACGTGCAGATACCTCTGTATCGGAATTGATACCCAGAGATAACTAGAAACATACATGATAGGTGGCTAGATTATTAAGGGGCATCAGTAGAGTCGAACAGATCCATGTGAATTGGGAATGCACTTTCTATGACCCTCAAAAGATTCTACTAATTTATACACTATTTTAAAAAATGAAGATGAATTTACACCATACCCTATCTCCTCTTAGAAAGGATTTATAGTTATTTTATCTGTAGAAATGGACTCTAATATCCCACATCTGATATTTTTAGTTTAATGTGGATCTCTTTTAGTAGAACAAAAATAAAATTTGTAGCACCTGAAATAAAATATCCAAGCATAAGGAACCCTGGTGTAGAAGTTCTCACTCTTATAAAGAAATCCAGGTTTGAACCAACATTACACCAGGAAAACATTTACTTATCAACTGTCTGTTTGCAGAATGAATCTACGGTCGATTTACACGAATATCTCTCCTCTTCTACTGTCCAGCCATTCCCATTTCTTATAGATGTTCATGTGATTTAAATTTTTCTAGTCTACTTATATTTCAAATTAGTAATAAGTCATTCTGCAAAGCCCACTGGTAAGTGCTGCAGGATATGTGGGTTTCTTCAAGTCACTGAAGACAACACAGGTGAATCATCAATCATACACAAAGGTGTTGACACAAGATTCGTACAGTTGGAGCAGGAAACAGCTCCCCCAAACGGGCGATGACCCGGGAGTGGCTTTAAATAAAGCAGGAAAAACTAATGAAGCCCTAGGAATTCTCACTGGCAAAACACTATGACCCTCCTGTGAACATGAAAGACAGAACCCAGAAAATCATATTGCACATCAGAAATCAGGTCCTAATAAATGTTTGAGTCCTCTATTTTCCTCATACATCTCATATGACCATACATTTACCATTATTTTGGTTAAACACAAGATAAAAAGAATTACTATCCTAAATTTACTTTCTGCCCTTTTAAAAAGCTTTGTCACCTGCCAGAAATTTAGGTTGATATTGTATGAACTGGGTAAATTCCATGTAACAATTAACCTCGGCTAAATGGTTTTCTTAAACATTTTATGGAATACCTAACCAATAAATAAGAAGTCCTAGGAGAAAATTCACTTAAGACAGAAGGATGTCTGGTGACTTTCATGTTATGTGTGATAGCATTCACTGCGAACACATACATGCATTGTATATGTGAACATATTCATGTTGTTATCTATGGGTTGCTGGGATATGAATTCCTTTTACTCTCTCCTTTCTCGGCTTATTTCTATTTTCCATGAATTTCCCACAATGAGCAGGCACGACCTATGCAACAAAAAAATTTCAAAGGAAATTCATTTACAAAGAGAAAAATAAACAGAAGCTCTTAAACTGGCCTGAATGCATGATGCTTTGTTGTCTTTTCATGGCAATGTAACTCTCTGGCTTAGGACAGATGTGTACAAAATATCCAACTAAAAGAGCTTCAAACCTGAAGTACTCAGGCAAGAAAAAAATAAGTTAAGTTCAAATTATTATTATTTTTTTCTCCTAGATTTGTCTTAGTACTTTATATCGATGGGGAATATGGAAGTCATTTTTGCATTACTAAATACCCACATCATAATAATTGTAATAAAATTTCAGCAAATAGCTGCCCTTTATCAAACACAGCCTCAACCAGCACCTGGGCACTATGATGTATGGACTCTTCCTGCAGCTAAAAGAGGCGGAGCTGGGATCTGCGGTTGTAGGTTGCTGCTCAGCAGCCGCTTACCTCATCAGAAGACAGAGTGGTAAGATCCACCCATAAGAGTCTACGTATTTGTGGTTTCACAAAAGTGGGTTTGCATGGCAAGGGGCCCCCTGGGTGGAGTCAAGAGGAGAAGAGTTCGACTAGTCCCAAATATTCGGACGTTCCCACTGAGAAGGAACTAAGGGACAACTTGGGGCTCCTACCGGACAAGCACTTTACCCTTGAGGGTGGACAAGCCCTTTCCTGTATGGACATACTGCCCCATAGACGGGAAAGTGTCAGAGCTGGGCTCCTGACCCTGCTAACCCTTATGCACCCCAGGTGCCCCAAGAACCTTCACATCACCGGCTGCATCACTTGGTAGAAAATACCTTCAAAGTCAGGGAGCCGAGCCCAACTTTGCAGAGAGAGCAGAAAGCACCCAGGAATTTGCGAACCCTGCAGCAGCCCTAACCAGGAGCGGGCGGTCGGATGCTGGGTATAGATACTCGGGCTCCCACGCCTGCACTGTGGGACAAGGCTAGTGTCACCTGTGGTCTTTCCAGAATGCAGGACTAGGTTGATCTACCTTCTGTGGCCCTTGCCAGGCTATTTTTCCTTCCCTGCCCCACTTCTCCATTCTGCTTTTAAGAATTTTTATATTCAATTCTGAAAAAATTATCCTTTCAGGGTCTGTGTCTTGGAAAACAAACCGATGCTTCTTTGAGTTTCAAGGCCGAGTGCAAGGAATCCTTAAATATGTCTCAATATGGTGTTTCTATATGGGCCACAGACTCCCGTAGAAATGGAGTCCGCCGAGTTGAACGTCAATGGCCCAGAAGATCAGAAAAGGAGCAGGGGACCTCTGTGCAAAACCAGGCACTGCAAAACATATTCGAAGAACTTCCCACTCTATAGGGACGAAATTAGACCAGGATAAAAGCAATATGCAAGAAAAGAAGAATAAATTTAACGCTGAACGTAGGAAGGTTCTAGAAAAGCAATACTAGAAATTGTAGAAAATACTAGAACCTTTCCTATGCTCAGTTCCATGTTATTATTATTTTTTTTTACCCTAGATATACTTGGAGTAAAAAAATATTTGCAATACTATTCAATTACTGAGAAGGAAATAAGATTACATGTATTGTGTTCTTTTATATATATGACCTTTTAATTTTGAAGGTTACAAGATTCTAAATTGGCAGAGAATTTTGCCTGCATTTTTCCTAGACGCCCAATACTCACTATCTTTACTTTGTCTGGTTGGAGGTGAGTGGACAATACCTCTGACATTAGGAGAAAGCCCTGGTTTACATATGGCCATGGGAAGTTGGCACACCATGACCACCAAGATGGTCAAGTGTGGAGTCAAGACAGACCAGTCAGAGATAGGAGATTCAACTCTGCAGCACCTTTCCCAAGAGTTACTGATATCAGAATCTCTTTGCACTGGGTTTTTGATTGGGATATTAACTTCAAGCTTCTAATCAACAATTTATCAGAAATGGATTAAGCAAACACAGAAGAAACACACTTGAAATTCTTTGCACACACCTAGATCAAGTCATGCCTGATACAAACAAAACAAAACAAAAACAAAAAAAAAACAACAAAGCAAAACAAAAGAACTCTTTGAACATTCTATTTTGTCAGAACATTCTCTTTTGGTCTTAAGCCCTTTTGAATCAATTTCCTGTGACTTTCAACCAAGTGTGACCTCACAAATAGATTCAGAACACAATGGTAGCTAGGTTATCTTCTATGGGTGAGAGTGAATTATATGATGTGGTGGATTCCCTCTGCATATTATATCTTCTGTTCAAGATTTTTAGAATTCCTGAAGCAACCAACCCACAAAAATAATGACTCAGAATTTAAGAATTTCATGTTAACCAAATAAACAGTGGGAAGAAAAAAAGCAAGAAGTTTTATAAGATTTCATAATTAATAATTAAATGCTCAGAATTTTCTCAGATCCGTTGTATAATTGCTCTGTATGAAGATGGTGGTCCTATTGATTATCCCTAGACATGTGTGACGGTTTAGATGTGAGGCATCCTCCCAAAGCTCCCGTGTTAATACAGGAAGGCTCAGAGATGAAATGATTAGAACGTGAGAGCCGGAACCTCACCGGACATTCTAGTTTGAATGAACTGACTGGGTGGGGAATGCAGGGAGGAGGTGGGGCATGGAGGGAGGAGGTGGGGCATGGAGGGGGGAGGTGGAGCATGGAGGGGGGGTGGGGCATGGAGGGAGGAGGTGGGGCATGGAGGGGGGAGGTGGGGCTTGGAGGGGGGAGGTGGGGCATGGAGGGGGGAGGTGGGGCATGGAGGGGGAGGTGGGGCTTGGAGGGGGGAGGTGGGGCTTGGAGGGAGGAGGTGGGGCATGGAGGGAGGAGGTGGAGCATGGAGGGGAGGAGGTGGGGCTTGGAGGGGGGAGGTGGGGCATGGAGGGAGGAGGTGGGGCATGGAGGGAGGAGGTGGGGCATGGAGGGGGGAGGTGGGGCTTGGAGGGAGGAGGTGGGGCATGGAGGGAGGAGGTGGGGCATGGAGGGGGAGGTGGGGCATGGAGGGAGGAGGTGGGGCATGGAGGGGGCAGGTGGGGCTTGGAGGGGGGAGGTGGGGCATGGAGGGTGGAGGTGGGGCTTGGAGGGGGGAGGTGGGGCTTGGAGGGAGGAGGTGGGGCATGGAGGGAGGAGGTGGGGCATGGAGGGGGCAGGTGGCGCTTGGACGGGGGAGGTGGGGCATGGAGGGGGGAGGTGGGGCTTGGAGGGGGGGAGGTGGGGCTTGAAGGGGGGGAGGTGGGGCATGGAGGGGGGAGGTGGGGCTTGGAGGGGGGAGGTGGGGCTTGGAGGGGGGAGGTGGGGCATGGAGGGGGGAGGTGGGGCTTGGAGGGGGGAGGTGGGTCACTGGGGAATGCTCTGGAAGGGTGCATCTTCGTGACCTCTTCCCCCTCCGTCATTCCTGGTCACCATGAATGGAACAACCCTCCTTCACTACAGTGCTTTAGTCATCTTTTTTGCTGCTGTGACTAAAGGACCTGACTAGAACGATTTTAAGGAGGAAAAGTTTATTTGGGGGCTCATGGTTTCAGAGGTCTTAGTCCACAGACAACTGGTTCCATTCCTTGGGGCTTGAGATGAGGCTGGACATCATGGTGGCAGAGTATGGCGGAGGGAGGCAGCTCATATGATGATCATGAAGCAGAGAGAGAGAGAGAGAGAGAGAGAGAGAGAGGGACTCCACTCTCCAGATACAAAACATATACCCAAAGGTGCATCCCCAGTGACCCACCTCCTCCATCCACACCCCACCCACCTCCAGTGACCATTCATTCATCCCCTGACGGGATGAGTTCACTGATTTGGATTAAGGCTCTCAAAACCCAAGTCTCTGTCCTCTAAACCTTCTTGCATGGTCTCACACATGAGTTTTGGAGGGACACCTCACATCCGCCATGATGTTCTGCCTCACATTGAGCCCAGATTTATAGTCGGTTAACCATAAGTTGAACCACTGAAACCGTGAGGCAGACCTCCTTCAAGTTGTTTATGGGGTATTTTGGTCACAGCAACACACACACACACAAAATAACACATACGTCATAGAATCAGAGAGATTGAGTCTGAAACACAGATTATTTTTTAAAAAATGCCTTTTGACAAATAGTTTTCATTTTATCCCGAAACTTCTAAGATAACAATAATGATTATTTTAGATTTTATACCTTCTCTCTTATTTGAAGTCCTAAACGGACAAGTGGATGGAAAGAAGAGGAAGACCTGAAAAAAGTGAAATTATTTTAGCAGTGAGCTTTAAAGTTTAATGCAAATTAATTTTTGTAAAACCTACCATACTGTGTAAATAAAAATGATGATTATAATAAAGTTATAATAGTATCATTTATGCAGCATAAAGAGAACTACAACTCTATATTTAGCACTATTTTGTGGCACAGTTATGAGCACAAATTTTTTTCATTCGCAGAATTGGAATTAATAATAATATATAATTCATAGGTTTATTATGAGGATTAAATGAGATGATCCTTGTCAGGCGTTTAAGACACCAACACATTAAACAATATGCTTAAGCATCAATGATAAAATTCAATAATTTAATATCATAAATAATGTGACTGATCAGATCAAAAGCGAGGATATATTTATCATTTATCATGCCCAAAGCAAGAATCATCTGTATGATATATATGTATGGGTTTGTTTTCTCGGTTAAGGGATTCCTGTGATTAGACATTCAATACAAATTGATTTATGAATCATTCATAAACTAAAGTCACAACTCCACATCAAAAATGAAAAGGCTACAAAAGTGTTTTAGTTGCCTTTCATATAGCTGTGACCCAAATACCTAAGGGAAACAAATTAAAGGAAGAAAAGCTTATTTGGGGCTCATGGCTTTAGAGGTCTCAGTCCATAGATGGCTGAGTCCAGGGCTCTGGATCTAAGGTGAGGCAGAACATCATGGTGGAAGGGCCCAGCAGAAGGTAGCTGCTCAGCTCATGGGAGGTCAGAAAGCAGAGAGAGGGCAGTAGAAGGAAAGATGTGCCCTTCCAGGGCATGCCCCGAGAGACCACCTCCTCCAGCTACACCCCACCTGCCTAAAGTTAGCACCCAGTCAGTCCATTCCAACCAGGATGACTGATGTGGTTATGGCGGTGCTCACAATCTGATCTTTTCCCCTCTGAACATTCGTGCATTAACACAGAAGATTTGAGGAAACACCTCACATCCAAACCACAAAGACAAGCATGGATGGAGATAAGTCCTTTCAAGTAAATATTCTGCCTCCAGCACTTGATGTGCAGGTCACCTCCTCTGAGAGTGGTCATGTTCATTTCCCCACTGCAAGGGCAGAGTGGTCTCTAAGTGTGCCAAGACATGGCATCCCTGCCGTGGAGGAACATTGTTCCCACTTGGTTCATCCTCAATGGACCACGTTGGTAGGCAGAAAAAGAATGAGACGCTCTCCTCCAAAGCAAAGAAAATCCCATGTAAGAAATCTGGGCCTCATAAAATAATATTAACAATCATTAATTGAGTGTTTACTATGTACCAGGCATTGTGACAGATGGCTTCCATATGTCACCTGAGTTAAATCCTCAGTCGGCAGCTTCTAGCAATGCTAATGACCTTCTCAGAATGGTGCTCATGTTCAGACAGATAATTTCAACTAGATTATGACCTGGAATTCTCCTCTCCTTGCAGTTCCAGAACATTCTAATTGATTGGGGTCCACCTACTAAGTCTGTTGAGTTGACACTTTTTTCAATTATAAGAACCAGTTTGCTTTTCCTCCTCTGGCTTCCGGCAATCTTTTTAGGTTCTATCTAGTTGGTCCACCCTGATAATGCTGGTCATAAAAGGTTCCGGGGCAGTTCCTGGGGTTCAACAGGAAGTGATCTATGTAAAATGCAAACTTAGCTTATTGATCACTTTAACAAGATCAGGGAGCAAGGGGGGATCGCGAAGCAAGATTTGTAATGGAGACCATGGTAGATGGTAACCATGCCACAATCCAGGGTCCAAATGAAGGCCGTCATTTTTCTAACTAACTACAGGGTTCAGCCATTTCTGGTATCATTTTTCTTTCATCTTAAATCCTCCTCCTCCCTCACCCCTGCTGATTTTTTTTCTTTCAGAATTCAAACTTAGGTACTTATGGATGTAAATCTCAATAAAGAAAGCCAATCTGAAGCAATTCTGTCTTCCACAGTTTCCCCAGATCATAGAGGAGGGATTCTGGGACCTTGTCTTTTAATGTGCACCTCAGGAAAGTCTTTTCTTCCTGTGTTCTTGTTTTCTAAATCGTTTGATTGAATTGTGAGTTCTCAGAGTTGTGCAATATTACTAGATGATGAAAGCAAACGGTTCTCTTTTCTTCCCCTTTTTCTCTACCCTGACTTTGTGCTCCTTAAATAAGCATTGCCATAAATAAGGACTTTCATTCTCTCATGTCACTGTGCTTTTACAGAGTGAGTATCCTATTAATTTTATCTGAAGAGAAAGAATACATTTGTTAACCATCTGGACTTGGTCAATCTGCACTGGAAGTTAAATTCAAGCTCTTCACATGCTAGTAGAAACTGCGCTTTGAGTCTATACTTTTAGCCCATAAATAGAATTTTCATTGCTAGCGCTATTTGAGAAAGCTTATATTTCTCCCCTGGATTGCTTAAAACTCATTATCCATAGCTTAAGTCCAGACCATCCTTAGTGTTCAGAAGTAGAGACTGTACAGAGAACGAGTTTCCTAAGATGCTTGTGTTTGGGATTATTCTTAACTTGAACCTCATTTCAGAAAATCCTCTCGTTGGCCATTTTCAATCGCAGAGTGAAGCCGAGTCACAAAACCCACAAAGAAGGCCTTTGTTAAATGTACAGACTGTTCAGCTCACTGCCTTCATTTCTTCCACTTGAAATATTCGGACGGAGAGCTTGGCATGTTAAGAATGTCCCATGGGGACAGACTGGGGACAAACTGCTGAGTTCTGCAGAAAAGCAATCTCACAGTTAGGGAGGAAGGGAGAAGCGTCCCCCTGAGTGGACCCCAAGTAGTTATGATTCTGTCCTGCTTAGTGCCTACGCCGGCCTCCACATGGTATCCTTCCAGAACTCATAAGCTCAGTTCCTCGCCCAAGGGTGACTGTACTGGAGGCGTGAGGAGGCCCGGGGTGGGGTCCTCCTGGATGAGATCACTGCCCTCAGTAAAGAGGTCGGAGGGAGGGAGCTGGTCTCTCCCACCACACAAGACGCGGCCAGGCTGTACTACCTGGGAGACAAAGGGTGGCCCTCATCAGACCCTCTGTCAGACCCGGAATCTGCCAATGCCTTGGTGTTGGACTTCCCAGCTCCCAGAGGGATGAGAAGTTGATTTGTGTTGATAAGTCACCTAGTCTGTGGTATTTTGTATGGTTGCCTGAAGGAGCGAAGAGGGTACCACCAAAGCTTCCCTTGGGGAGAGAACCTTCCAGGTTGCCTGTCCTCCTGGCATTAGGCCCCAAGCTGCCGTATGTAAAGATCTACAAGTTGCTTACTTACTTTACTTACTTACTTACTTACTTACTTACCTCTCTCTCTTTTTCTCCCTTCCTTCCTTCCTTCCTTCCTTCCTTCCTTCCTTCCTTCCTTCCTTCTTCCTTCCTTCCTTCCTTCCTTCCTTCCTTCCTTCCTTCCTTCCTTTCTTTCTTTCTCCCTTCCTTTTTCCTTATTCTATCACAGCAATGGTAGCAGAATGGCCCCCTCTCTTGTGTAAAGGAACACAGGAGAGCCTCACATGACTGCATGCGAGTGGCTTCGTCCCCTGGACCTCAGCTCCATTTTACATCAGCTGGAGTTGACAGTGGACACCTAAGAAGGTCGAGAGAGGAAATGGGGGCAGGAGTGCATTCTGAAGTACGAAATTCCAACCCCAAATAAGAAAGTGAACCGCCTTATGGTAAAGGTCGTCCGTAGGGACAGTGAGGGACCACTGTCCAAAGTTAAGCCTGTTAGGGCTAATTCTGACTCCCTTTTTATTTTTATTTTTTCAAGTTGTAGATGGACACATTAACCTTTATTTTATTTATTTACTGTTAAGTCATGCTAAGACTCGAACCCAGTGCCTCACACATGCCAGGCAAATGCTCTACCAATGAGCCACAACCCCAGCCCCTCGACTCGCTTTGACAGAAATAAAGAAAGCACCGATTTACACCCAAACCATAAACTTTTGTTTCAACATCGGGTAGAGCTAAAAATGATACTGTATTTAGCAGTCAGTTACAGCTTGCCCATCTTTCTCTATTAAGAATTAATACTAATCCTAGACACACACCTCTGGTGTTCTTAAAGAAAATGAAAATTTACTTAAGGTTGGAGGGGGTCCAGAGACTTGGGCCATTCATAAGCACAGACTTTCTTGTAAAGACATGAAGAAGGCATTGAGAACACTATACTCACATCTCATTATTCTGTCATTATTGCCTCTAGTATTTATTTATTATTTCCTCTTCCATTTTGTTGGGGTCTTTTTTTTTTTTTTTTTTCCCTTTTGGAACTGGGTCTTGAACCCAGGGCTTCACGTATGTCAGGCAAAGCTTTTGCCACTGAGCTACATCCCAGCCTTATCTGGTCTGTAGTGAGTACATCCTATGAACACCCACCAGACACTGAGCTAAGTGCTCCGTTGAAATCACATAATAATACTATGAAACACATGAGCCCTGCTGTTCACCCTTGCAGAAGAGAAGCCCAGGACCAGAACAGTCTGGCTAACATGGTCAACACCACAAAATCAAGACTGTGAGCCCAAGTCTCTTTCTGCACGGAAGCTGAGCTCTAAATCACCAAGTCTTGTGGCTCCTGATTAAACTAACCAACTACAAAATGAGGCTGGACCTTATGAGGATATATCATTGGTGCTTGGTAATATGTTCCTTACCTCATGATATAATACTTTTTGCTACCCATAGGTAGAGTTCTTTTTCTATCAGGGCAAGACATTGAAATCAAGGAGTTTTTTTGTTGTTGTTATTTATTTTTTTTGTTGTTTTCTGGTTTCTTTTGTTTTAAACATATTGACTTCCAATTTCAGTAAAGGCTTGGAGACTAGCTCCAGGGTTAGCAGGAAAATAGGAAACCAAGAAATTCATTCTTTGGTCCCAGGTCGCTTCCAACATAGATGTGAAATCTTTCTCTCCGGGGACTGCCAACTACTTCACAGTAAGAGCTACGGGTCTCCTGAGTTAGGTGGCGATAGACTGGACGAAAGAATCAAGAGTCACTTCCAGAAGTACCTACGTGTTGCTCACAGATGATTTTTAGAGGCTTTAAATAGCTTAATTTTAGAAATAGCACTGTAGAAACATAATCTGTATGAGAAAAAAATGTGAAGAAATGTTTGATGTTAAATTCAAAGTGTATCTGTAAGATCAGAAGAAGTCTCTTGGTCCCTGGACTCTAAATGTGGTTCCGCTGTGACTCTCCTTGAGGAGAACCGGACTAGATCTTTCAGAAACCTTAGCATTTTATATTCTCTATATTGGTAATTGTAATTTTCTAAAAATAGATGGAGGAAGTTTAGAGTGATGTGAACAAAATAAAGCCGCAGTTATATTCATTATATCATTATCCATGATTTAAAAAAAAAAATGGAGCCGGGTATGGTGGTGCGCACCTGTCATCCCAGTGGCTCGAGAGGCTGAGGCAGGAGGATTGTGAGTTCAAAGCCAGCCTCAGCAATGGTGAGGTGCTAAGCAACTCAGCGAGACCCTGTCTCTAAATAAAACACAAAATAGGGCTGGGGATGTGGCTCAGGGGTGAAGTGCCCCTGAGTTCAATCGCCAGTACTACTTCCCCTGGTAAAAGGAAAGAAAACAGAAAGAAAAAATTTCCACCAGGGGGAGACTGACTGAATACCTCTATCAAATTATCCCACTATCTTGACATATGAGGAAAGAGAAGATGAGTCAGTCCCCTACAGGTACATTATATATGGCATATTCTTGAGACTTAAAAAAATCTCATACGAATAAATATGCAGAGTAGCAAACCAACCACAATACAAATAAAATAAAGACCAGAAGAACCTATGTAAATTCAAATATTGAGGGTAGTTTCCTTCTGGTGGAGGAATTAAGTGCAAAAGACCATTTTATTTTCTTCTTTTTGCTTCCTTATGTTTTTGGAATTTTGGAAAATGAACATGTCTGGTTTTTTTCGATAATAAAAAAAGAAAACCGCAAAATTTGTTTTGTATCCAAAAAATAGGACGACAGGACTCCACGGGTCCTCGCGTGCCTCGTTGTCTGCCCCTGGAGCTGACATTTCAGATTACGCCCAGCTCTGTCTGTTTTGTTCCCTGGAAAGCCCTTAGTAGTATAATGATTGCTAGGTGCTCCTAATTCTGGTGCCTTTCATTCCATGTAGAGAATGTGAACTTGCACACTCCCTGGGCTCTGGCATTTCCTAGTTTCAGCTTTACAATTTCCCTTCTATCTTCTTTGCACACTCCTTGCGCCTCTCAGGTGAGACTGCAGGGCCCCTGTCCACCCACACGGACCTGCAGGGAACACGTTCCAAGAGCCCCTAGTGAACCATGGAAAGTGCAGATCCTACCAAACCCTGTACACCCTGCTCATCCCTGTCACATCCACACCTGTGATAAAGTTCAGCTTCTAACTTAGGAATGGCAAGAGATAAACAACAAATCGTAAAATGCAACAATGAATCCAGTTTCTACTCTCACTGTCTCATGTGGAGTCACAGAACTCACTCTGGGTACCTAGTGCCTGTTTCCAGAAGAAGACGGTGGTAGAAATTTGAGACACTGAACATCTCCTAAAGACTCTGGATAAAACCTAGGGATTCTTAACTTGAACAGACAATGGCATAATTAAGGGACCAGATAGAGTTTGTCTGCTTTGAACCCATGAGTCCACACATGAGTGTTTATAAATAAAATAGGATTGTTATTACTCAGACTTAAAGAAGAATGAAATGATGTCATTTGCTGGTAAATGAATGGAACTGGAGACTATCATGCTAAGCGAACTAAACCTACCCCAAATAACCAAAGGCTGAATGTTTTCTCTGATATGTGGATGCTAATTCACAATAAGGGGCAGGGACTAGGAAGAACAGAGGGTCTTTAGGTAGAGGGGAGTGAAGAAAGGGATAAGAAAGATAATAGAATGAATCAGACTTAATTATCCTATGTGTATATATGATTATACAACTGGTGTGGTCCTTCATCATGTACAACCAGATGAATGAGAAGTTATACTGCATTTAGGTAAAATGTATCAAAATGCATTCTGCTGTCATGTGTAACTAATTAGAACAACTAAAAAAAGGAAATAAATAAAACTAAAATAAATAACATAAAACCTATGTGAATGTGATTTTCTCTCTCTCTCCCTCAACATATCTTGTTTGTTTCTGGAACTTGCCATTGAATATATTTAGAGTACAACTGAACATGGAAAACTGAAACTGCATAAAGTAAATCCGTGGATAAAGGGGTACAGCCATCAATCAAATGAAAAGTCTTTGTAATTGAAAGCAGGAAACTCAGAGGCCATCCATAGAAACAGAAGCTTGGTTTTTTGAAATCATCAATGCATTGATAGATCTGTAGCTGACGAGATAGATCTTCTAGTAATGAGGAGAAAGAAAGACAGGACAGAAGTAACAAATGTCAAAAGTGAAAATGATGTCAACAATGTTTAGATGATTTTACCTCCTAGAATTTCCAACACACTCTTGACTACAATGGTCAAAGTATATATCTTTGCCATATTGGGACATTAAAAAGTGCAAAGGAAAGGGATCTGTTTCTTCAAAGACATAAGTTACTAAAATCCTCCCAAGGAGAAATGGGTAGTCTAAACAGACTTGCAAAACAAAAGTGAATCGATAGCCAATATTCTCCTACAATAGAAAAGATCAGGCCCCAGTGATTTCACTGGTAAATCTCTAAGCACATGAGGAAGAGATAATAATAATCCCATAATACTCTGTTAGATAAAATGGAAGCAGAGGGAACAATTTCTAATTCTTTTTATGAGACCAGAATTGCCATAATACCAAAATTAAATGAACATATTTTTTAAAAAAGACAATTACAAGTCTGTATCTCTCATGAATATAAATGTAAAAATTCTCAAAAATATTAACAAATTGAATTCAGCAATTTAAAAACAGATTTATGTACCACAATCCAGTAGGATTTATTCCAGGTATGCAAGATTGGTTCAGTGTCCCTTCTATTGGGTGGTGGATTTGAAATTTTGAGTTATGCCACTTCTTATCAGAGAAATCATATGATTTCTGATTATTGCTAGCAATTGACCATTGTTATCAATTGGTGCACAAAAACAAAAGATGAAACAAAAAGAAAGAATTTGGTAAACTGAACGTACACATTCATAATCATCATAAGAGGAAAAAGATCCCAGCAAACCAGGAAAAGACGGGAACTTTCTAAACTCAGTAAAAAATATCTATAAAAGATGCAGAGTAAACATTGTACTTAATGGTGAGGAGCTGGATGATTCCCCACTATGGAGAGGTAAAAGAGAAGGGTTCTCTTAGTTAACTCTGTTCTAGAAATGCCACCTAGCTGGTGCAATAGTACAAGAAAGTGAAATCAAACGTGCAAAAACTGGAAAGGAGGAAATAGAGCTCTTGTTGCTTGTAGATGACAATGTAGTCATCTCAAAAAATCAATAAAACCTTATTCCAGAACTGATAAGTATGTACACCAAGGTCCTAAGATATAAGATTCATCTAATAAAGTTCACTAATTTTCTTTGTACTAAAAAGTAGATAGCTGGAATTTAAATAAAATAATTCAAACATGTATGAATACAATATAATATATATGAACACCAAAAATTGAAACCTTTAGGTCTAAATCCAAATATATATATGTGTGTATATAATCATGTGTGTGTATAATCATATGCAAAAAACAAACATGCAACACTCCCATGAAAGCAATTACAGAAGACCTAATTAAATGGAGAAATAGTCCACGTTCATGCATTGGAAGATTTAATATTGTTAGTATGCCAATTCTTTCTAGCTTGATCGATGGAGTCAATGCAATCACAATTAAAGACCAGCAAGTTATTTGTGGATACATCATGATTATAAGTGTTGTATAGAAAGGCAAGGAAACAAAACAAAACAAAAATAATAGACAAGCCAGGCATGGTGGCACGTGCTTGTAAACTGTGCCTGTAATCCCAGTGGCTCAGGAGGCTAAGACAGGTGCAAGTTCAAAGCCAGCCTCAGCAACTTAGGGAGGCCCTAAGCAACTCAGCAAGACCCTGTCTCTAAATAAAATGCAACATGGGGCCAGGGATGTGGCTCCATGGTTGAGTGCCTCTAGTTTAGTTCAATCCCCGGTATCCTCCCCTAATAAAAAGTAGCCAAGATAATACTAAGAACAAATTTGGAGAAATGACTTCAAGACATACCACAAAAGTACGGCAATTAAGACAAAGTAGTAATGAAAAAGGAGAAGACAGAACAGTAACCAGAAATAACTTCAGAATGCTACTGACACATGCAGATGACATCTTTTGAAGAAAGGAGCCATGGGGACAAGGCTGTTCAACAACTATTGGAACCCGAGGCTGTCCCCATGCTGCCCAAAGAATTGAGTCATCAATTCCCCAAAGATGATTGCAAAATCAGTCCCAGATCAAAATGTAAAACATGACACTTGAAATGTTCTAGAAGAGGACAGAGGAGAAAACCTTGGTTATGGGAATGAGATTTTACACGTCACACAAATGAGCTTGATTTGCTGAAGAGAAAATTAATGGATCTGTGGAACATCATTAAGATTAGAAGAGTTGTGCTTGGCAGTTGTGTTAAGAAATGAAGACAGTCTGCAGAGGGGGAGAAAGTATTGGCAAAACCCACGTCTGTTAAACACCTGTATCTGATACAAAAAAAAAAAAAAAATCTTAAATTCGATAATAAGAAAATAAGCATTTCTCTTAAAAAATAAAAAAGATCTAAACAGATATCTTACAAAACGAGCTAAACGGATGGCAAACAAGCAAATTAAAAGATGTTGAGTAACTTTGGTTATTAGAAAACTGCAAGTTAAAATACTCAGGAAGGACGACTGTGTACCTATTGGAATGTGGACATTTTTAATAAAATGCCAGCATGTATTTAGAACAGTGCTAAATTTTATCTATTACTAGTGAGAATATAAAAAAAAAGGTCCAACACTCTTAGAGTGAAAATTTGCCCGTCAGCACATGGAAAAAAGTATCGAGCAATCCATATGGTAATGGATTAGGGTAAAAAAGTATATTTAACTTGGTATAATATGTAAAGCTATCCAGAAAAATATGTGTAGATATGTGAATATAATAGATAGCACGTGCATGCATATTTCTTTGCTCTGTCATTTGAAATTGCCCCAGTGGATGACCTGCCAAAAGCAATGAGCTCACCTTGCTCCCATGTATGGGTTCCTAGTATCACTACCAGGGTAAGCAACTGGGGATTCCTGGATCCATTGCGAGTTTGAGGACTAGACCTGGAAACACAGAAGGTGAACCTGGATCATCTTGCAATGCCAGAAAACAAACAAGTCCTAACACACACACACGATCCTTCTCATGTTGACGGAGGGTGTCAAGGAGGACAGAAGAGTCAACTGACAGAGCTGCTCTGCCCAGGGCCAAAGCTGAGGCCATTAGAGCCGCAACATCCATCAAGTCATACCAAGTAACAACCCAAAGTCTAAACTAAGACTCCAGGAGGAAGGACAGGTACAAAGAAATGACTGAACATTAATGAATGGAGGAGAAGTAACAGATCCCTCAGGTAGAACTCTCCAAAAATTATGCATTCAATACCTACAGGAGGTGACGCTCAATTGCTACATCATCACCTCTTTCTGAAGACTTAGCAATGGAAAGAGACCAGAAGGATTAATTCTACAGTGGAGAATCCTACCAAAAATGACTTCAGCTAGAGAGCCAAGGACAGTATACACAGTCACAAGTCACTCTGATAGGACTGTACCCATGATAGGAGGTGATAAAAATGGTACTTTGTGATCTTTCTCCTCAAAACCTATCATCACAGTCCAATTAAGAGAAAACCATCGGTCAAATTCCAGGGGGAGGGCATCCCTACAACACAACAGATCTCTATTCTTTAAGACTCTTAAGGTCTAGGGATGTGGCTCGGTGGCTGAGCACCTGCCTAGCATGCAAGAGGTCCTGGGTTCCATTCTCAGCACAGCAAAACACCAAAGCAAAACAAACAATGCACTCTCGAGGTCCTCAAAAATAAAGGAAGTCTGAGATAATACTATGGCCAAAAAATCACCTATGGAGACAAGAAACATCCATGTAACGTGATAGAAATCATGGAATAAAGGGATGTTAAGTAAAAAAAAAAAAAAAAGAAAGAAAATATGAAGGAAGTATGACTTTAGTTGATAACGATTCATAAATGTTGGTTGATTTATTGGAACAAATGCACCATAATAATTTAAGATGTTTATAAAAGGAAACTGCGTGGATTTACATGGAATCTCTATACTAGATGCTCAACTTTTGTGTCCTAAAATGGTTATTTAAAAAAGCTTGTGAGTAAAAAGAAGTACTTGCAAAAGGAGAAAAAATGGGAAGAGGAATTTCCCCATTTCTCAGAGATTAAAAAAAAAAAAAATCACCCTTCAGTAATAGCCTAAAATTTGCTCTACCCATGGATATGAAAGTGACCCTTTCCAATCTCAATCTAACAAAGTGCAGAAGAGAAGAAAGACCAGAAAAAGCTCAATTGAGGATTCTGGCATCTTCCTTCGGTGAGGGTCTGGAAGGAGAAAGCAGATCCCCAGAGAAATGTGTGGTCTTGCACTGTGATATCAATCTCAGCTTCTTTAGTCTGCAAGGCCTCAGGGCTTGGATATGATCTTCACCTTTCCCCAGAGCCCGAAGCCTGTCCCTCGGAGAATCCCTCCTGACGGACTACAAGAACCAAACCCTGAGTGATTGACTGAGATATGCAATATATAATTGCTGTGCTAATAAATAATTGGTGCTTAATTTGCCAAATGAATGAGTGAGGGTCTATCAATTATCCTTAGGAAGATTAAACACAGAAATTTAAAGTGAAGCATCCATTATTCTGGAACAGTCCCTGAAGATTATGTTATCAGGGACGTGTAACACAGAAACCCTTTTCCCTGTGTGGGATCCTTTTTACCACCTTAGCCAAAGCAGCTTTGATGATGGCCAGAATTACTAAGGTGATTTTTAGTTATTGATTGCCTTCTTACGGCCATTCTGGCAGATGAAGTTAATGGTATTTCCAATCCCTTCATCATCCAGCTCTGTCCATAAAATCAATGATCAATCTATTTTTGCCTTCATTACTCATGTAAGAAAAGTGACTGACATGACCCTGTCGTTGGCAGGGGAGTTAGGACATAAACCCTGATCTGTCCCAATTAAATGGCCATACTCTTCATGGAAAATGATGCTGCCTTCAAATGCTAGTGAATCCACTCCTAGATCATTCACAGCTGGAGCAGAGGTGTAGGTGTGTGTGTGTGTGTGTGTGTGTGTGTGTGTGTGTGTGTGTCTGTAAAAGAGTTACTGCCATCTTTCAATTTTCTGAGCGACAGATTTGAAGACTTGTCAGATTTATGATTTGCATGACTGGTAACAGAGGTAAGTATTCTGTAGAGTTTCCCGTTGTGTAATCTTCTGCCAAACAGCAGAACCTGGTGTTGAAAAGCAAAGCCATTATCAAGAACCTAAAGATGAGGTTTCAGCGTGGATGATTCCTGGGGCACACCACGCCCAGGAAAATATTCTCTTCTCCACCCATTCAATTCAGTGATGAGAAAAAAAGACCAATTACTTCTTAGACACCGAGATCTGGAATTATTGCAATATCTGTTGGATTAAGAAACAAAAGGTAATGCTGAGGTCCAAAGAAAGCTCAGAGCAGCCGGTTTGATTTCAAAATGATGTCGTCATCCGGAGCGACCTAAGACTTCTCACTGCATTATAATCCACAGGGATGCCATGGGTATAAGTAGAAAGTGTGCATCCTAAGGAACAGCTCTCCATCATCGGAAAGTTCCGGAACACCTGAAAAGATTGTGGGAAGACTTTGAATTTATTGTATGACATTAATAGCCAAGCTGGGTATCCTTTGCTTCATAAATTAGAAAAAGATAAATAAATAAGATATACATGTGTGCATAAATATAAATATAGCCTTTAGTGAAAAGGTTCCAGAACACGTAGGAATACTTAATAATGCTACTAATTTCACTTACATCCCAGAGCAGTGAGGGTGAAGTGACCGAAATACGATTATCTTTTTTTAAGAAAGGAAAATATGTTTGGTCCTTTATAAAAGCAAAAGAAGAGAGTTCGAGGGACGTTGGTCTGGTTTCTTCACCAAGAGCCAAGGACTATATTTTATTCCAAAGAAGACTCACAGATCTGTCAATCATACAGCATTTACCTGGCCCCTATGTAACCATGCAACCTAGGCAATTAATTTGCAGCTTAGATAATTAAGAGTCTGCCAGGTTAAACAAACGAGAAGAGAAGGGGACAGGGGAGCTGCGAGGGTGTCAGCTCTCCAACCCCAACATAGAAAATGAGCCACCCATTCCCAGTCACAGCGGCTGCAGTGCAGGCAGGTATTTTCTGTATGGTTTGACACTTGCCTCAGCCTAGAGCGGTTTACCATGGATACATTGGGACACTAGCCCTTCAGCCAACCTTCCCTGGACCTCATGACTATCATGACTACAGCATCTTCCTTTCTCGGCTTCTGTGACAGAAACCATGGCCTTCGAGCTCTTCCAGCTCATCTTCAGCAGCTCGTTTGCAATGCCGCACAGGGCCACCATCACACAAATGACAATTCCCTCTCACTCTGAGTGATGTTTGAAACACTTACCTCTCGCTAAAATCGCTTGAATTTTTAAAAACTTACATTTGAGACTGTTTTGGTATTTTTAATATACAAAATGAAATACTTCTTGCCAAAATATTAGTCATTAGCCGACAATAGAAATGAGACTTGATTTCCAGGATTCCCTTCCCCAAAGCATTTGTTAACATTTTGCTGAATCTTTAAAACTTTTTTTTTCCTAGCAGAATGTCTCTAAAATTGAGATCCAAAGGCGACAGCATATGAAGGATTCATTCACATCTTAAGAAGGTAATTTGATATAAATATCAAAGCGTTGGGTGAATGACAGTCGAATCAATAAGATGCAGATTTGAACTCAGATCTGCAACTGAATGGGTCAAGTTACTTAATTCCTCTAAAGCTCACTGTACTTACACCTTCAAAATTGGCATTAAAAACCCACTTGGCCCCTAGCCATGTAGGCAAAATTAGAACTGCATTTACCCTCCTTCTGCAAACCACAGAACACTGGATAAATATCTTGGGGGGAGAGGGAAACCTTTTTTTCCAGTAATTTAGCAACTGAAAAGATAAAACTGCAATCCCCCAAAGAGGGAAAATAAATTAATTAAGCCTTTGGTAGCTCAGAGGTACTTTTGCAGGTCAGGAACAAAGATGGGGAGACCTGGTGGTATAGTACTGTTTCATGGAGGAAAGGAGAATTGATCAGCATTTGGGGAGACTGAAGTTGAAGGAATTGCAGAGTAGAATGTAAAAAAAAAAAAAAAAAAAAAAAAATGTCACTGTGAAGTGAATCTGCCCCAGAAATCTGCATGGAAATGTTGCATGAGACTGAAGAAAGAACAACTTTCAGAACTCAAACAAGCCTGAAAGATATGAGAGCTCACCCCACCAACCCAGAGCAGAATGACTTAGTGAACACTTGACGTATTCAATAAGGAGACTCAGCAGTAAATCAACCTTAAAGTTTGCAACTCCTTTTAGAAAGATTAATAACAAGCCACAGAGGGGAAGAGAGCAGATTCAACACTAACTAAACTATCAGCAAGTTCTAAGCCTAATTTTTGTATGGTTACACGACATTTCAGTATTCGCTAATGTGACACTTAAAATATTTATTATGTGATCTACGATTACTACCGAGTTAAACATGCAGAAGAGTGAGAAGAGTGATTAGAAGAAAAAGGACTCGATCAAAACAGACAGATAAAGACTATGATAATAGAATTAGCAAAAAATGACTGACTTTCATATCATTAATGGAGCTTCTGTGTAACAGCATGGAACTACGATTGAAAAATTCCTAAGCCTCAGACTCTATTTAAGAAGGAGTCTCTAGGGAAAACCAAAATCATCCAAAGAAACAAATGCAGATAGTAGAAGAACGTTCAGCCCCTGACAGCAGAGCTATATCAAGTAGTAAATGCCACTTTAACCCCCGATCAAATGAGGATAAAACCTCACAAGGAAACCAAGCTGCCTCAGCATGTTGTCCCTGATACATCATGTCTGGGTTTCAAACAAAGCTTACAAGTTATGCTACAAACAGTCGGAAGAGACAAAGCAGTGATCAGAACCAGAGAGAAAAATGATGTCAATTTTGGAGAACTGAATCAGAAATTTCAACTACATTGGTTATTAGCAGCCATGGTATTACTGCTACTAATTAAAAATTGCGGTGATTAATGTGTGAAGGACTGTAACGGAAAAATTGGGGAACATTCAAGATAGGAGAGAAGACGGAAACACCAAGGAAACCCCAAGAAAAGATCAACAGGAAGTTCTAAGAATAAAATACACTGTTACTCAAAAGAGAAACACCCTTGATGGCTTAGCAGTGAAGTTACCATGGTCCAGGAAAGAATCAGTGAATGAAGGCAATAGCAACAAAATTTCCCACATCAAAAGCCAAGGGAAAAAGAATGAGAGAGAGAGAAAAGAAGAAGAAGAAAAGATCAGAATATACAAAAGCAGAAGGGAAGTAGAAATATTGAAAAAGCAACAGAGGCAGCAGACAAGAAGAAAGAGAGAAGAAAAAAAAATTGTCGTAATGTCTGGAAATTTTACAAAACTAACCACAGACACCAAACCACAGATTCGGAGAGTTCAGGGAACACTAGCCAAGGAAAACAAAGGCCCAAACGTTCTTCAACTTCAAGAGAAAGAACATTCTCGGGGGTAAGGGGGGTACTTCCTAATCATGTGAGGCGACATGGTGTATTCCACAAGAATTTCA
Source organism: Sciurus vulgaris (assembly GCF_902686455.1). NCBI lineage: Eukaryota > Metazoa > Chordata > Mammalia > Rodentia > Sciuridae > Sciurus > Sciurus vulgaris. The sequence goes on from NC_136480.1 coordinate 17,072,214, forward strand.
TGAAAACGAATTGATATTTCAGGAACTATGTTTGTCCTGAGTGTGCAAAATTTAATGAGAATAAGATCCAACATCGAAGGTGGTCTTTCCCCCATTATTCCTCTGTCCTATTTACTCTTGATTTCTTCCCTCCTCCTTTTTCAGTTTCCTTCATCTGGTAAACACTCTACCATTAAACCCTACTTTAATGAATATACAGCTTGAAAGTTGATAGTCATGAATCGCTGGTCAACAAAGGTAGTAAGCAATGACTATGATTTTATTCTTCCCTAAATAAATTAGCTTTTATCAGTTGAGTTGCAGAAACATCTTTTTTTTTTTTCAAAGTAACTTTTTTTACAGATTCTAAAATTTATATTTTTATTTGCTCTTTATAGTTACACATGACAGTAGAATGTATTTTTGACCTGTCATATACACATGGAATATAGCTTCCCATTCTTCAGGTTGTACATGATGTGGAGCTTCATGAGTTGTGCATCATATATGAACATAGGAAAGTCATGTCAGATTCATTCCACCATCTTTTCCATTCCCATTTCTTCCTTCCCTTCATTCCCTCCTGTTCAATCCGGTGAACCTCCCCGCTTCCCTCCTCATCCCCAACCCTGCCTATTATGAGTCAGCATGTGCAGATCAGAGAGAACATTTGGCCTTTGGCTTTTTTGGGATTGGCTTATTTTGCTTAGCCTGATAGTCTCTAGTTCCATCCATTTACCAGCAAATGCCATAATTTCGTTCTTCTTTATGGCTGAGTAGTATCCCACTGTGCATATGTACTGCATTTTCTTTATCCATTCATCTGTTGAAGGGCACCTAAGTTGGTTCCATAGTTTCGCTATTGTGAATTGAGCAGCTCTGAACATTGATGTGGCTGCGTCACTGTAGTAGGTTGATTTTAAGTCCCTTGGGTATAAACCGAGGAGTGGGATACCTGGGTCTAATGGTGGTTCCATTCCAAGTTTGAGTTGCAGAAACATCTTATACCGCTGCAAAGTATCTCCCAAATGGCCACAGAGATTCAGATGGTTTGCTACAGGAAGTTCCCACATTTGGGAAAAAATAGGTAAGACCAAATAATGTACAATGTTTTTATAAAAAGATGTCAGAAAATATGATTCACAAGAGTTTATAAAAACCACTTGGCAAATCCCCCAAAACTAGGGCAGAATGTTTTCTCTGATAAGCAGATACTGTTCCATAATGGGGGGAGGGCAAGGAAGAATGAAGGAACTTTGGATTGGGCAGAGGGGAGTGAGGGTAGGAGGGGGCGTGGGGTTGGGAAGGACAGTGGAATGAGACAGACATTATTACCCTAGGTACATGTATGAATACACTACTGGTGTGACTGCCCCATGTACAGCCAGAGGAATGAGAAATTATGCTCCATTTGTGTACAACGTGTCAAAATGCATTCTACTGTCATGGGTAACTAATTAGAACAAATAATAATAAAAAAAAACACTTGGCAATAAACCTGCAATTACAGATTTATAACTCCAAAAGTAAGAAGTTCGATTTTGTTTCAGAATAATTATATATATACAAAAATCTTAATTTCCTAGCAAATATGTTGTTTTCTTCGTTTGCTAATTTCATGTCTGAAAATTTAAAAGAGTTGATATGCTATTTGATAAATGCCAAAACTTGTAATGGACCAAGAAGCATCTTCAACATTTTGCAATGTTTTAAATACAATGCAATTTGTTTTCTGAAAACTATTGGCAAGCATATACAAAAATCTTTTTGATAGTAGCTAACAATTTCATGTTTTCCAAAGTAAATCTACCACTTGCACATACCTTTTATCATTTGAAGAAATGAGAAATGTATCAGCATTTCAATCATAACTGCTTATTACATAAGGCATTTAAATATGATTCCTCAGACCAAGAAGATATTTTGGACTTCCTGTTTTATATTTGGAGTACTTCAATTCAATATTAATGACTTCATTTCATAAAACGAATTTTAGCCTTGATTTTTTTTTTTCTTTCTTGTGGTGCTTCGGATTGAATTCAGGACCTTGTCGCATGCTGGGAAACACTCTACCAACTGAGCTATATCCCCAGCCCAGCCTTGATTAATTTTATCTTATAAAATCTTTTGAACTATATTCTATAAAATCTATTATTTTCTTGACAATTTTCTATAATGTTCAGGTAAATAATTGTCATAATTTTTTATTCTTTGTTCAATATTACTTTATGTCCAAGAGTTCCTTTCTGTATAAACTTAACAATAAAGATCACTTATCAAATCAGGATTTTTTTGTATCTATAAATCATGTTTTCTATTTTGAGAGCTTTTTAAACCCATATTTTTTCCAGCTCAAATTTTCCTGAGTCATATATTGCTAGTTGAGTTTTTATGAAGAAGTTACGGGTTCTCACACATTTTAAGGATTATAAAGTTTACTGCGGGTGGTTTAATTAGTTGTCAGTTTTTAACATGCTGATTGCTTTCACCCCCACAGGGTTAATAAAAACAATGAGAAACAATTTCATACTTCTAAACTGCTCCCCATATCTCATAGATTCCAGAGCTTTCACTGCCCTGAACGGACTGTTAATTCCCTTCTTGTTGGTGGATTCTTGTATCATGTACCCATGGTGGGATCCAAATACTAAATGCAAATGGTAAACTTGAAGGCACAGTGTTAAAATCTTCTTTTTTCTTTCTTCCATCCCCCAATTTCTTCGCAAGCTGGTATGATAAAGGAATGTGGATCTCTGGCAGTATTGCGAGGGTATGAAACTTATCTATTTAAGAGTGTGTGTGTATGGAAAGAGACACAGCTTCTGAAGAATGCGGTCATAGTTTCTTCGTGTACCCTTGGACAATTTGGGTCAGGGGTTTATGATTTCCCATGCACTACTCTTCCAACTTTTCTGTAAACATACATAAAATGAAGAGAACTGGTAAGTGAGTCTTGACTGAGTTTTCTGCCTCTTTTCCACTCTGATCAGTCCTGAGAGTGACTTTTAGTCCCATCCTGTCCTCCATTCTGAGAGAGAGATTACTGTGTGGATGAGAGAGAATTCACAGACTCTCCAAGGTACATGTTGTGATTATAACACACCCACTCCCTCCAACAGTTGCCCGTACAAATTAGAATGGAATTTGGACTTTAGATTCAGGAAAACTCAATGAACATTTGTGGACTAAATGCCAACACCAATGATTAATGATTTGATATGTATCATATATTCTAATTTTCACAACATGGATACAAAGCAGGTATCCTCGTAGCTCAATTTGGTTGAGAATGTGGAAATTCACAGAGGTCACAGGCATGCGTGCCAAAGATCACGTCATTCTTGAGAAAACTAGAAACGAAATCTGTCCACAATGATGTCAAAACCAGTTTCCTACAGCCGTTTACTCAAAAGAGCCTAAAAATCAGAAAAGCAACTCAATTCAGATAAGCAACTGAACAGGTAGCTTATTTAACCCAAGCCTCAGTTTTTCATGCATCATGAAAATATGATGTGCCCTGAAAGATTTTAAGAAATATGTATGATCTTAATTGAGCTTGGTGGCCACACAGCTGTAATCTCAGCGACTCAGGAGGTTGGAGTAGGACAATTGAAACTCCAAATCACCGTGGGCAGCTCAGCTAGAGTCTCAGCAACTTACAGAGATCCTGACCCACAATAACAATATAAACTGGGAAGGCATCTCCAGGTTTAATTTCCAGTACTACAAAAAAAAAAAATAACTCTGTGTGTGTGTGTGTGTGTGTGTGTGTGTGTGTGTGAGATGATCAAAATTGTGAAGCCAAATGGTGAACTTTAAGTTGCAGAGTAAAAATTTCCTAACTCTTTTTGCCTTCTTCCATCCCCCAATTTCTTAGCATATATATTATTATATCACAAACACTTAGTTACAGGTATATTTTAAAAATAGAATCATTTCCATTAGCATATACATAACTAGCTTCAATATTTCCTGAAGTTTTGTTTTTATTATGAAAGAGCCTTTTTATATTTAAGTCATCTATTTTTCCTTATGCCAAATACAATAAGTTATTAATGTCCTTTTCGTTGGTTATTTTTCATTGGTTTTCTTGTTCAAATAATCATCTAATCTCAAAGAGTTTTGCTGACAAATATTTTCTGCTTTTTATAAACCTTAATTTCTGAGAAAGCTTAAAACGGGTGAAAATCCATCTAGTCTTAAAAGGTTGGCCAGCAAAAGCTGATTTAAAGTGCCTATCTGTCACTTTCTTAGGAATCATTTAATCAGTTGTTAATTATTTATTAGACAAACACCAGGAGGCCAGTTCATATGAAAGTAAAATATGATCTCTTCGATCCATGAGACATGAATAACATGAGAAATGTAATTCAAAGTAGAACACAATTTCATTTATAGAAAAGAAACTAGAAGATTTAGTGGCCAGTGTTTTTGGATGGCTGAGTACATTCGGTTAATAGAAAGACTGAAACTACTGAAGACGTTTTCTACAGTTTGGAAAATAAATCTTTATCTACATGTGACGGTCACTTTGGATTTAAGAGCTCGTAGTAAGAGTCCACTCTCCTACTACCTTAAGTGGGTTCTGTAGATAATAGTTGGTAAGAAGTAGAGAATTCAGACTTTGCCCCAGACCTACAGAATCAGAATCTGGATTCAGCCATGTTCCAAGTTAATTCCTATGCACCCTACCCTCACTCTTGCCGGTCTCCTTGATTTCCCCCGGCATTTACAGGCAAAAATTTTATATATTTGTTTCAGATTCGATTGTTTTGAGCAAGCAGTGAGATGTTCTGGATATCTCATGTGAAAATGCAAATTTTTTTCTGGTTTACCAATATTCCAAACCTGTCCCTGATAAACATTGATCTGAGTAACAGAAAGCACCCAGAGGACTCCCAGGGCAGATTGGACTCAATTCTCATTATCTACCCTAAACAAGTGGCTTTAATTAGTCTAGTTTGGGAAATGAACAGGTTTTCCATTTATAAAAATTGCTGATTAATTAAGCAAGGACTCACTCCAGGCAATGTATTTCTGAATGTAGGACAAGAGGAAGTGAAAGATAGGTTGAAAGTTGAGTCACTTGCCTGTCAGGTCATGCAAGTTAACATATTCTCTTGCAAAATGCAGTATAAAAGGGTTCATTATACTAAACTAGAGAAAATACCCACATATTTAGGGGAGATTTCCAGCCCTCCATTTGGTGTATTAGATATTTTTGTTTAAGTTCCAACCAGAAAGATTCCCTATTGCCCAGCATTTGAAGTCTATTTGGTAATTTACCTTAAAGCAATGTTTGAATAATGAAAGGTTTTTTAAAACAAACAAAAACAAAAACAAAAAAATTAAAGCAACTAGGAAAAAAAACAAAAACAAAGCAAAAAAAAAAAAAAAAAAAAAAAAAAAACAACCTTACTTTCCAAGGGCAAAGCATTCCAGTTTTACAGATGAATCCTTTGCGGCTTGTATAGTTTCAGGAAAACGCACTTCAATCTTTGGTTCATATTCCCCCATCACACCTGTTAAATATCAAAAGAGCTAGCAGCATTTCCAGAGAATGGAAGTTTTGTACGAAGTAAATACTTCATTAATCCAAACTTGATTATTCGGTCTTAATAAGAATTCATGTTTCCAAATAAGAACTAGATACAGCTATGGTTTCCAAAGAGATCCTTCTTTGTGATAGGTAGACCCACCTCCCCATGGGGTGGGGTCAGTTCAGGAATAGGAATTTTTCATTAAAAATGGAAAGAAGTGTGATGCAGCAGTATATTCCAAACTATCAGCATTTCTGAAGCAAAATCAACCAAGCAATCCCACAAACTGAGATAAAAAGAAAAAAATATTCAAATGTCCAAAGAGTAAGATTTTTCTGCTTAGTTTTCTGAACATGCATAAAAAATTATGTTTTTAAAGTTTTAAAATTTCCAAATAAGGAATTTTGGTTCTAGGCTGAGGTTTAAATAAGATAGTGCTCTGGTGTATTATAAATATATAATAAACAGAAATAGATCTCTAAGCTAACTTTATTACTTCAATTAATATAATCAATGGCACCTCAAGATTCTTTAAACACTTTGATCGTGTTTTACTGTATACCCAAACAGGAGAGTGACACATTCCAAAAATACATGGGTTTTCTGTATAAATGCAGAAAATGTGATAATTTACAAAATGAGTGTAAAATAAAAACACCTGATTTTTTAAATACATTTATCTTTGCAAACCTTCAAAGAGACTGTGGTAGAGAAGTTAGAGTATTACTTTACACTGCTAAACTGACAGACTTGGTGCTTTTTCCTACTTAATTGACATCTGATGTGTTTTGTATGCCCACTTAAAGAAGAGGTTTGATTTATTTATCTTATGTGCAATGCTACTAGTCTACTTTTACCATAAAAATGAGGAAGAACATAGAAGGGATGGAAGAAGGGAGAGAAAGGGAAAGGAGTCGGTAGAAATTAAGAACAGAAGAAAAATGGGCAAAATATGGTAGAATCTCCTCTTGGGGTCATGTGTATTCACTGAATGGACTTGTGAATAGGTCAAATGGATGCCAAAATCTGAATTAAGACCTTGGAAACATGTTTGGGGGGTTGGTGATTATGAAGTTCTTCCATAAGGACTCCCCCTGCAGAGCTGGTTTCATAGTTACGTTAGCTTTTATTATATTCTTGCTTGTCTTAAACTCTTCAGGGGGCAAAAATAAATCCTGGGAGGTATTGCATTTCAAGTCCAAAACCTGATCATAAAAGGCACTCGCAGATTTTCCTGTCTTTACGTATCCCATTGTGAACATTTAATTAAAGAATCAACTAGAGGCTTTTTCCACTCGGATGACTACAGTCATGTCTAGTTCTTTAAGCCAACCAACTAAGCTACTGAACACATCAGAGACCAATCTGAGTTAGGCTCCTTGGAGAAATTAAAATTAGTCTGGATCTCGCGTTTCATTCTTTGGAATCTTCATAATGGATGTTGGTTTTCTTTGCTTTCCATACATATTCACTTCTTCATTTTTAAATTTTATGTATTTATTTATTTTGCTCGTTAGCTAGCCAGGTAAGCAAAGGCTGAGCAAAAAAAAAAAAAAAAAAAAAAGCAAAGTTGGAAAGGAAGAGGGGCATGAAAGACAGGGTCCCACCTGTGTTCATGTAAAAGATACTAGTTCAAGTATAGAAATCTAGCTACACCCACACATGCACACAAACACACATGCCAACTCCCTCCCAACAAATATCATCTTTTTTTTTTTTTTTTTTTTTTTTTAACCAATTAGTTCTTAAGCAGTGAAGACAAGCTGTCCCAGTGTCTGAAAGGAGCTGGCTCCGTGTACCCAAAACCAGGTGTACTGAACCACAGGGGTGAAGTACAGAAGTTTTCTCTCACTCTGACTTGCATCACAGTGCTGAATTCAACCTGCAACTCCTAGGTTCAGATGGATTTGCCTCCCCTGAACCAGAGGGAAGCAGAGGGCGCTCACCCCCCAGTCTGGAAGAGCCACCAAGCAAAGCCCCAAGATAACCCATCACCTTACCATCGGTGCGCTGCACTAAGGGTGTGGGGGGTCCCCGGACGCTCCTCTGGGCCTCCTTGTTGGTGATGAAGCAGGTGTAGTTGCCTACGTCCGAGGGCTCCACCTTAGCAATGTACAGGTTTCCCGTCTCTTGAGATACAAACCGCCTGCTGTCCTCTTGGACGTGTAAGGGGCTATCATTGAAGGTCCATGCGTAAGATAAATCTGAAAGACAGGAAAAAAAATGTGTTAAGCTCACAGTATCCCTGCCTATCTGGGAGTTATGAGCTCGATGCCACCATAATTACAATAAAATTGTGAATCTCTTTGTCCCCGTTATTTTATTATTCCCTTTTTCCCATGTATATCCCAGTGTGGAGGTCAGTTATGTTTTGGCCTGGCCCATCCTGGGGTATGTGGGGTCCAGGGCAGATGACAGGGTGCCAAGAGAGTAAGTGGGTGCATTTATTGAGGAGAGCTGTAAGGTGCAGAAGCATCACCAGTTCAAGGCACACTGAGTTTCTTCAGCAACAGTCATTCCGAAGCACTGTTTCTCTATGATCTTGTCAGAGGACTCAACTCAGTTATGAGAACGTATTAAATTTCACTTAAAAATTTAAATGAAGGAGCTGGGGTCAGGGGTCAGTATCGGAGCGCTGGCCTAGCACGCGTGAGGCCCTGGGTTGGGTTCTCAGCACCCCATAAAAGTAAAATCAAGGTATTGTGTCCACCTACAACTAAAAAACCAACATATGTAAAAAAAAAATAAATAAAACTGAAGCACTCTGCCCCAGATGCTGGAGTTGATTCTGTGAATGCCACATCATTTCTGAGTACCTCTGCTATGATCGTTTTGCAGCTTAGACAACAGCAAAGCAAAACTCGTACCCTAGAGAGGTCACACGCCTCCCTTCTCCTTGCCACGGGGTGGGTCATCTCAATGTAGGAAGTCACATGTATCGACTAAGCCATTCTAGGATGTGCAGACAAGGAGCCTAGAAGGATTCATGTTCAGAAAAGCTTCTATGGAGAATTTATTCCCCACACTGAAACCAGCTCCATGAGCAAGAGCTATCCCGCTATCCATACCAGACAGGAGTAGATAACACTGGAAATATACCCAGCAAGAGCTTTAAATTTTTTAAAAAGTATTTCTGGTTGTACATAGACACAATAACTTTATTTTTTGTATTTATTTTTATGTGGTGATGAGACTCGAACCCAGTGCCTCACCCATGCAAGCACTGTACCACTGAGCCACAAGGCCAGCCTCATCCAGCAAGATCTTGAAGATGAGAGAGAACACAGGTTACTTTACCAATATCAATCACGCTCTCTCTGGACATGTTAGAGGTAAACACAAATTGCATAATGAACAACATTAAAAGTACAGATCATCTATAACCAAAAGAATGAGAAATCATACTCCATTATAGATGATACATCAAAGTACATTCTACAGTCAAGAATAACTAATTAAAACAAGTAAAAAAAATTTTAAAAAGCACAAATCTTAAGTTCAGTTTCATTAACTGGTAAAAATTATACACCCTTGGTAACCACCATTCCAAATTAAATATAAAGCATTTCCATCTTTTCAAAAACTGTCTCATGTTCCTTTCTGGTCAATCTTTTACAATGAAAACCATCACCTGCTTTGTGTTATTAGATTACTTTTGCCATTATGTAGTTTTCATAAAAATGAAATCAAATGGCATATATCATTATGTCTTTAACTTTTGTAGTTATTAGTTATGTTTGTTATGAATACTTCCTTTTTATTGCAAGTAGTCCTCCTGTTTTCTTTTTTAATCTAGAGGTATTCAACCACTCAGCTATATCTACAGCTCCAGATATTATTATTATTATTATTATTATTATTATAAATTTCGAGACGACATCTTGATAAGTTTCTCTGACTGACCTTGAACCTGCTGTGATCCTCCTACCTCAGCATGCTCTCACTTAGATTATGGGTTCACTTAAGATTATGGGTTAGCACCACCAGACTGTAGGACTGTGTTTTATAAATATACTGCAATTTGTCTAGCCACTTTACAGTTGGTCAATGAATTGTTTCCAGTCTAGGCCATTATATATTAGACAAGTAAAAATCATGCTATAAGACTAGGCCTACATTTTAATTTTTCTAGAATAAATTCTTAGAAGGAAGCTATAGGTTGATCTATGTTTAACTGCTTAAGAAACTATAGATTTGCACCAATTCCAAAGTGGTTGTTCATGTTCATGTCTCCACCAACAAAGTATAAGAGTTCTATCTGCAGCAAATTTCACAAAAATTGTGTTGGCAATTTTGTTTTGGTGGGGTAGGGGGTTATTGGGGATTGAACTCAGGGGCACGTGACCACTGAGCCATATCCCCAGCCCTATTTTGTATTTTATTTAGAGGCAGGGTCTCACTGAGTTGCTGAGTGCCTCACTCTTGTCGAGGCTGGCTTTGTACTCATGATCCTTCTGCCTCAGCCTCCCTTGCAGCTGGGATACACGTGTGAAACACCGTACCTAGCAGCAATTTCTTTTAATTTTGGTCAAAAATCAATGTGCAAAGGAAATAGTCTTGTGCATTGAGGCCTTATAAGTGTGATTCTCTGAGAAGGCTAAAAAATAAAAATAGGCAGAGCACCTGAAATGGTCTATGCTAAACTTGCCAGAATAAAATCCTACAAGTGTGAGAGAGCAATACAGGTCAACAGTTATTCTTAATTAAATCCAGTCATACAGAAATCTCTTGTGGAAGTGGGAGTGGGGGAAATATTAGTATTCCCTCTTCCCTTCCACTGAAATATAGATAGATACAGATATCGCATTAACAGTACAATTAGGAGAACGGTACGAAGAAAGGAAGGGAGAGAGAGAATGAAGGAAGGGGAGAAAAATCTTAAAAAACACACACACACACACACACACACACACACACACACACACACACACACAAGAAAGGTGAGGAAGAGTGAGTCTCCCAGAGTGAGTCTCCACCAGTGGCCAGGAGAGTCCAAAGAATTAATTTCTTATAATTCATAAATGTTGTGAATAAAAATGAATTGACGGATACACAGTTAAGTCCAATGTTGTTCTGAGGAATGAAGAAAATACTAGGTATCAAGGAACTGCAGCAACAAAAACGTCACTTATGCCTGAAATATGAAGTTGAAAAAAGTGACATTATGCTCATACAGGTAGGGAAAAACCTAAGCTGCACTGTTTTGTGAAAACATGTTGCAAATTAATATGTTCTGCCTTAGTCGGTGAATATGAAATACGTAATGACGTATTTGGGTTTGGGACTTTGTATCGTATATGTTCATAGGAGTCATTGTATCTAAAATCCTAGACACATTTTCCATGATTTTAAAACAAATGATGGGTAGAAAATAAGAGCCTTGTAGAATTTTCTATGTCACCATATGCCTCTGTCATATAGAATTTTAAATTAGTAGGTATTATTTGTATAAATTGAAAAGCAGGTTCTACAGGATGAGAAGACTGTCAGAAGGGACAAAGAGTAGAATGAGCTACAGTTTATAAAAATAATATGGAGAACTGGGCGCAGTGGCCCACACCTATAATCCCAGTGGCTTGGGAGGCTGAGGCAGGAGGATTGCAAGTTGAAAGCCAGCCTCAGCAACTTAGCGAGACCCTGTCTCAAAATCAAAAAGAAATAAAAAGGAGTAGGGATGTGGCTTAGGGGTAAAGTACCCCTGAATTCAATCCCCAGTACCAAAGAAAGAAAGAGAGAAGATGGATAATATTTCTTTTTCTGACTGTGCAGTGTTCATAATGGAGTCTTCTGTTTTATTCAGGCACCGATTCCCAAACCTGATGCAGTTCAGAATGGCCAAAGAAAAGGCTAAAATACAGACAGTTAATTCTACTCCTAGCAGCTGAGTTTCATGAAATCTGAGTGAAGTGTCACACAGTCGGTATTTTCAAGAAACATGGAACGACTCAAGCAGTTGAACCGAAATACCGTGTTCACAGAACTCTTCACTGGGAGGCCCAAGTGTATCAAGAGACAGATAACAAAATGCAATGAAGACGAGAAGTCACAAAAGGAAGTGCAGAACACTTAGCTCTCTGATGTGCGCAGAAGATTGTGGAAGAGTACTGGAGCTACCTTCATACACTAGACTACCATATGCAGAAAGAGTTAAAGAAACCACCTCAAGTCACGTCCAGGCACACGTTTGAAATGCAACTGGAATGATAGAAATAATATGGAAATGGTGCTATAGTTGGAATTCGGAAGACCTTCCAAAGACCCACGTGTTGAAATCTTGACCCCCGGTGTGGATCTATTTGGAGATGGTGGAATGCAGAGAAGCTGGTTCTGGTGGAAGGTCTTTAGGTCACTGTGGAGGGTTCCTCATGAGAGACAGTAGGACCCCAGCCCCTTCCTCCTCTTCTCTTTCAATCCCTGGCCATGGGGTGATCTGCTGTCTTCTGCCCACACTTCTCTCTCCCTGGAGATACTGTCTTAGCACAGGCCAAAAGCAATAGGGTCAACTGAAACCTCCAAAATGTGAGCAGAAGGAAACCTTTACTCTCTATAAGTTGATGGTCTCAGTTGTTTATCATAGTAACTGAAAACTGACCAACACAAACGAGCTTAACTTCAGAGCCATACCGAGGTACAATTTATTAAACAATGGGCTCTTTCCCTCATTGGAAAGGATGAAACAGAGCAGAGATAACTGTTGCTTGGGAGGTGGCCAAAAGAGAGAAAGATCTGTTTTTGCAACAGAGGGAGGGTTGGACCTGCTAAGAGTCTACATTTTCAGATCATGTATGCCTAAATGCAATTCAATTTTTATTTTCAAAACTATGCTGTGGCATTCTGGTCCTGTTTTCAGGCACCACGTCTTCCTTTTCTTCTTGCAAGTCCCTGCTGGGGGCTTTCATCATCCATGCAATCTCCCGCTTCTGTTTCCTTACTGATGTCCTTGGCTGCCTTACTTCTAAGCCTGTTGCTCTGTCTCCACCAAAGAGAGGCTCAGAGGTTTTTGTTTGAAACCTGAGAGTCGTCTAGATAGTAAATTTTCCCTCAATATAAAAAGGAGGAGGCATAAAAGTAGTTCTGACTCCCCTGTTGTCATTGACTCTTCGTCTTTTGAACTTTTTGTGGAATAAAGGCAATCGCGAGCAAATTCCCAGGGCCCTGTCTCTGCTCAGGGCTCCTTATCCGAGGCCTTTTCGGGCAGGGGAATAAGCTTTCCTTCTCTGAAATCCAACGTAACCCCTTCCACTTAACAGAATTACAGGTTGCCGCCAATGCTCAAGAAATCTTTGTATTCTTCAACCTATAATCTTGGGACCTGAAACTGTAATTTTCTTCTCTCCTTTGGTGAATTCATTTCTATCTTAGCTACTAAAACTTTCCAATCTATTCCTACATGTGCTGTATCCTTCTTCCAGAGAATATTTAGAAGCCCCTGGAAGATTCTACTACCGAAATAGAGAAGAGTACATAAAAGTAGTAAGAGTACAAAAAAAGTAGCTTTTTTTTTTTTTTTTTTAAAGAAGTGAATCGGGAGTTACTAAGATGCTCATTCAGGAGAAGATGCTGGGACTCAGAGTGTGGAAGTAATTTCCCCCAAATCACATGATTAAGATGTGAAGAGGGAGGATTTACGCCGGATCCTTCAGGGGTCGAGGTCTGTGCTGCCTTTCTCCATACCCAAAAAGGACGGTCTTTTTGGACATCAAAAAAGATGTCCCTTCTCTTGGTTCTTCTTTGCTACTCCTTCCAAACTCCCAAGCTCTCCAGGAGTTCAAGCCCACTTCACGTTTAGACCCAAATTCTCAGCATCCATGGCTTCTCCTTGCCACAACATCTGTCCTGTATCCACCGAATCCAGCTGCCTAAGGACGAAAGGCTAACCTGCCATTTTACATTACTCCAAAATGGCTTATTTATTTTATTATTTTATTTTATTCTATTCTATTTTAGCATGTGAGCGTTTTGCCAACATTAGCAGGGAATCAGACACAAATAAAATCTGGATGAAATGACTGTCCCGTGTTCAACGGGCCTCTGGCAACAGCAGAGGTTCTGAGTCCACAGTGCACACCAGTCACTCTCCAGATCAAACTGCTGGGCTCTGTCCTCAGAGAGCCCCAGAACGCCCATAAATGTCCACTTGCCAGGTGGCCCCGATACAGCTGGTGTGGAAGGGCACTCTGAAAGTCACTGGTGCAAATGGGGAAACTCCGTCTCCTCTCCACAATCGCACTGGGAGAGCAAGACCCTGGGTTCCGCATGGTGACTGTGTATTCCCTTGGGTGCAGCGTTGGAGCCTGGAGGTTTCTCAGTGCACGGATTCATAGCATGTCTGCTGGAGGGTTTGGGAGATCTGCCAGATCCTCCCCTTCATTTTTGGAGTTAAGAAGCAGAGGGGGGAATATCGGCAGCTCCGGATCAGCTTTGTGCCCCTCTGTGAACGGGCAAAGATGTCACCCTGGGAGTCCCCCCATCTTCTCCCTCTGCCCCGGTCCCTCTTCTTCTCCTTCTGCCCCTGGCTCTTCTCCTTCATCCCGGTAGCCAGTCTGCAGCAAGAGCTCTTTTCTCTTTTGCTCTATTATCAGCTACTGGTGATGCTTCATTTGTATATGTCTTAATAAGGAAAGAAAAAAATAATAACCTTCCAAACTGGAAGTTTAAAAAACTTCTCCTTTGGCTTCGTGTAATTAATCGCATAATGTGTGAGAAATTTGGGCTGGATCCACTGGATTTTAAATAGCTTTCCTACCCTGTGTGACATTTACCTGTTATTAACGGCTGGGATGTCTTTCCCCGTGTTGATGCAGCAGTCACGCAGGAGCTGACTGATAATCGGTCCTTCCCGGAGCCTCTTGGGAACATCTCTTCCACACTCTCCCCTACAATTTTATTATTATGAGAAATGGCAGATCCGCAGCAAGCAACTGAAGTCTCTATCTGCTGCTCTCTCAAGCATACAGCAAATTCTGTTTTCCCCAGGGTACGATTATGCTTTGACAGCTTTTACAGCCCCGTATCTTGTAGTGTGATATTTAAAATACAAACAACAGAAGATATATGCAATTATACCCATTCGAGGGGAGGGGATTTTTATAAGAAGGGCAGTATCTCATGTGAAAGAGACCCAGAATAACAAACCTGGACGCCAAAAACTACTTTTGGTGCACGGGAAGGGATCTCAAAATCGGCAGCACGTGTCTGGAGGTGGAAAATGAACGACCAGAATAAAGAATCTGAAGTACACAACTCAGAGTCAGCGAATAAATCCCCCCTTTGGAATATTCCAGAACGAGTCCACTTTACTGCAAACCTGGGGCAGTGCGTCGGGGTTCAGCACAACTGGCTCTGGGTGGGTAAATCATCGTTAAGCTAACACAGTGGCAAAGACCTCATCCAAGAACAGTAATTCCTTTCCTGAGCTGAACTCCTTGCTGTTGCTTGGAGGGAGTTTATGAGGCAAATCAGATCATTGCTCGACACCTTTACAATCTGCTCTTTCTGGAATTTTCCTCTGTTCCACAATTGCTGCTTGGCCCCCTGGATTTTATTAGATCCCTTCTGATTTACACCCCTTTTGTTTTGAATCATGGAGATGATGATCTTTGGGGCCTATAAGAACCTGTAAGTAAAGACCCCCCTGTGTTCCTAATACTGCTGACCTCCAAAGAACTCTAAGACGGATGATACCCTGGCGAACCCCACCTGGGTAAAGAACGGAAACACAGCTTGGGGGTGACTGCTGGGGACTCTCCGAATCTAAGGCCGAGAAAGTCATAGGATGCAAACACATAAAGACCACACGGACCACAGTTCCTTCTTCCTTTCCCATTTGCATTCTCCATGGGTGATTATAAGAGGTGGGTTCCAGTGGTGTCTAACCAAGGGGTATTTTGTGTCTTATGGGTATTCGGTAGAATCTGCAAGAACTTTTCATTGTCATAACTGGAGAGAGAACAGAAGTCAAGGACGCTGCTCAGTATCTTCAGAACAATATAGTCTTCCAGAACAAGAATTCTCCCTGGCCAGGCGTGGTGGCAGATGCCTGTAATCCCACTAACTCGGGAGGCTGAGGCAGGAGGATGGCAAGTTCAAAACCAGCCTCAGCAACTTAGCGAGAACCTGTCTTAAAATAAAAAAAAATAAATAAATAAATTAAGAGGGCTGAGGATGTGACTCAGGGATGAAGTACCGCTGGGTTCAATTCCTGGTGCTCAAAGGAAAAAAAAAAATATCCCCCTTCATTGTGAATTGTGCCCCGGTTGAGAAACCCTGGGTTCATAATCCAAGATCATGATCCATGTGTTCTGTTTGAGGGGCTGGAAAGCCAGGGAGACCATCTCACAAGGAGCGAATGGAGTCTGAAAGAGGGGAGAAGCAAGAGGTGATGGGGCCTTCAAACCAAACCCTGGGCCTCAAGAATGGGAAGAACCACAGCCCCCTGGTTCTGATGCTGTGCGTTCAGTGCGGCCCGTCCATGTGCTTCTCCACGTGGTGCGTGAACACCCCTGACAGAGACAAGAATTCCCGCCATCTCCCCAGTACCTCATTTAACCCTGTCTGTTCTGAGCTAGCGCATGCCGGACACAGAGGAGCCGTCAAATAAATACTGGGGTGTTTGGACAAGAGCCCCTGAATGCCAGACCCAGGATCTGGGCCTCCTCTGCCTAACTTCTTTAACATGGTTACCCAATCTGCAAAATGGAGCTATCTTTGCGGAAGTGTTAAGTGAGCTAATACACTGTGGAGAGCAGAGCCGGGGATCTGGGGGAGCTCTACTGATGGAGCTCCGGATTGAGCGCTCCAGACCAACTCTTCCTCCCTGGGGATGGACTCGCACTGCCCACTCAGAATTCCCACTCTCCTCTTTCTCTGGCATCTCACAGGGAACACGTCTTGAATTTCTGAGCTGCCCTGTCTTCAATGCCTCCATTCCAGGTATCAGCGGAACTTCCATGCTGAATGGCTTAGGGACATGCTTGGGGTGGCCTCCTCTCTGTGACGACAGGGATGCAGGAAGCACGTTAGCCCCCAAAATAACACTCTAGTTACCAGTTGCTCAGCCCCGAACCCTTGAGTTACCTTCCTCCCCTCTTTCTTCGGCCATCCACGTTCACTATCTCGGGGTTTTTTCAGTGATACCTACTAACCCTCGAATGATGGTGGCGACTTATCTGCCTATTTACCACTATTATTCTGGTCCATCATCCGCCATCATCTCTCACCAGAACGATCGGGATCGTGTTTTATCTGCTCCTGTTCTTTCCCGGCTTTGGCCAGATTTTAAGAAAGTCAGAGAAATCGTGTCACTCTCCTGATCAGTACCATCCCGGTATTCCAACTTCCCTTCACTCCTAAAATGTGAAGAGGTCTTCATTATATCCTGCTAGCTCATCTTGCTCCACCTACATGGGCCTCATTGCTGTTTTTCTTGTTTTTCCTTTTTTATATTTTGGTACTGGGGATTGAACTCAGGGGCACTCAACCACTGAGCCACATCCCCAGCCCTATTTTGTATTTTATTTAGAGACAGGGTCTCACTGAGTTGCTCAGCACCTTGCCATTGCTGAGGCTGGCGTTGAACTCGAGATCCTCCTGCCTCAGCCTCCCGAGCCGCTGGCAATGACAGGCATGTGCCACCACACATGGCTCATTGTTTTTCTAAATGCCAGACACACATGGTTCAACCACAGGTCCTTTGCACATGCAGTTCCCTCTGCCCCACTGTCTTTACTCAGTATGCCCAACTCTCCCTTCTATAGTCCTCTCCTCAAAAGGCAATAAAGTCTTATTTTACTTCCAAATATACAACAGCAGCATCTGCTTTTTTCTATCTCTATTTTTTTTCCTAGTTCTTATCACATCCCAGCACGGTTTATATTTATGTACACTAAGATTGATGGTGCTAGGGACTTTATGTGTCTTCTTCATCATATCCCAAAAATGCAGGAAAAGGAAAGGCACTTTATAAGTCCTAAATACTTAGGAAGTGAGTATATGATACAGGAGTTCAATAATTATGATTAATATTACTATACCCACAAGTCGCTCTTGGGCCGCCTGCCTTTTGCACGTTCAAAGAATCCCAGAATAATATTCTCATGGCCAAGTGGATCTACCCAACATGACAACATCACCCCATTTTGTCCAGAAACAGCCAACACAGCCACTGGGAAAGAGTGGGTATGAAATTCCAGCACTTTTCCCCCTAGGATTTTCCCCCTTATTCTATAACACTGCTCTGAGCCATTGTTTGGAATGATTTTCAGTGTAAATTGAATTGTCAACATTTTTATGTACGTAAATACAAACTCTGGGCTCACACGACCATGCTTTCTTCCTGTTTCAGACAGATAATCCAAATAACCGGCCAAAATTCAGATGTTTTACCAACATAAGATCAGAACTGAGGCAAGCAAAGGCCATTCCCCTTAAGATGAATGTTAAATTTGTGATTTCTATGAGCCCAGGAATGAGAGTTTTATATCCAGATAATTAGGGAAAAAAGCAGACTTGATTCTGGATATGGTGAGATGATGATTTCATGGTGAAGCTGATATTAATGCTCTTAGACAATAGGTATCATGTGTTCATTGTTATTTTTTAAATAAAATGGAACCCAGCAAGATCTCTTGATTGCTTATTTTCAGGAGTCATCCTGCAGCTTTGACTTCAAGAGTGTTCTAGTTTATTCTAAAACTTAGAGAAGACTCTTCTTCTAGCCCCACCGTTGCCTGCAGATGGTTTGTGCAGACTCTTGGTCATAGGCTTCAACAGAAGCTCACCCTGGAGGTGAGGGAGCACGGATCCATGGCGGGCAGACCCACTGTGCATGGCCCAGAGCCCAGCTGATGTCTCAGTGCCGCTTTCCCTTTCTTGCCACCAAATCAATAAGTAAAATAAATATTATATTGTTCTATCTGTCCCTGTGAGGATGGAGGTGACCTTAGAAACATCCAGGGAAGGCAAAGGCAGCAAAAATAATGTATTTGACTAACTCCCCAACTTCTGGGCTCTGCCAGGCACTGACCAGCTAGAAAAATGTATTTTTCTAGGATGGATAGTGTATTAGTCAGGGTTCTCTAGAGGAACGGAATCCACAGGAAGTGTGATGATAAAAGGGGATTCATTAGATGGGCTTCCACGACCAGAAGCTGGATGGTCCACAGTGGCCTCTGCAGCTGGAGAGCTGGAAGAACCATCAGCTGCGCAGCCCAAGAGGAGGAAGCCCCAGAACAAGAGGGATCAGCAGTGCTACCTAGTCCCAGACCAAGGCTTCTGGAAACTCCCTGGAGAATCCCTGGCAGAGTCTGCTTTGGGAGTGAAGAAGCTGACTTGATTTCATGGCATTGCTCGAGGGGCACTATTAAGACAAGGACCTTACGCTTGGAAAGATGGATGACATGTCCTTTACTGTTGGTAAATGACAAGGTGACAAGAGAGAATCACTCTTGCTCAGCTACTTTATGGATTTTGGAACTCACTCCTTCATAACTATTTTGCATTTCTGTCATCCCTGATTAGACAGTTGGAAACAGTCTTCAAGGGTGGCAAGATTCTGAACGATATCAGAGCACAGAGTGACACAGACTGACTTGTGCTTTTTTGTAGCTTCTCATCTTAGATCATAGTACTGGATGATAATTTTCCATATGGTTAAAAAAGAAGCACCATAAAAAAACCTGAGTCATGCGTGCATGCCTGTGGCAATATTATCTTATCTCAAGGGTGCACGGAAAGTCTCTGTAACTCTTCATCAATTCAGGTCGCATGATGCCACAACACTAATAATATTGAGTCATGTATCCATGACTCCGGCATAGTTTCTGTTTATACTTGTGTGTCTTGAGGTTGCACAAAAATGCAGATTTTGACAGCAAGGTGTTGTGGGTTCTTCAAAGTCTCACGAATAAGATTTGGTTTGACCTTCTAAAATAGCTGCATGCATTTCATTTCATACTTGAACATCAGTCTTATCTATTTTCAAACTTCTCCATCCCATGGGGGAAGGCAGTCAACCCGAACAGAGTCAGTAGTGATGAGCTGAGGGTCCGGGAGCCTCAGCTAGCCTGGACTGGAACCTTCCTCCGCAGTCTATCAGCTTTGTGACCCTGGACCAGTTACTCACCTGTCTCCGCCACAATGTGCTGAATCTGGAAGGTGATCATCGTGTATGTCTCATAGGTTGTTGTGAGAATTTGAGAACTGAATGAAGGTACTTAGACCTGTGCTCTGCAACTTCTCTTCTGTCAGTATTAAGCGTTTGTGACACAGTGTGATATCGGAAGGTACCAAAGGAAATATTTCATGGAGGTTTTCCCTCTGCCTACTTCAGGTTCCAATTGAGAATCAAGACCCAATTTACCATGTCATCTGGGATTTGAAAACGCAAACCCAAGGGGATGCGTATCCTTGGATGGGTTGGGTCTCTGGCAACAGGCTCATTCGCTGACCAGTCCAGACTCTGATGAAGGAGAAATGGTCATTTTCTCCTTGATCTTCACCATTGCAAAGAGCTACTGTGATTCATCACTATCTAGAATTTGCTTCCAATTAATGGGGTAAGTCTCTCTTTCAATAGTTAATATAAGGTAGATAAGAGAAGGGTTGGAATTTCCTTCTTAACAGAGTCCAATAACAGGAGCAAAATAATAACATTAGCTTTCTTTTTTTTTTTTTTTAAAAGAGGTATGGCTATTGCATAATTAATGTTCATCAGCTTGTTTAACATCTACCACAGCAATAAATATGAGTATCAGTTAGTGTCTCTCTTCTGCAGATGAGGAAACTGAGTCTCATCTGTTAAATAAAATGCCCCTTCTCCTGAAGTCTGTCTGTCATAGCACCAGATCACAACCCATATGAACACTGTGTCCAGGGAAATTCTTCATCTCCTCGAGGACATACTTGTTGAGTTTGTTCTGAAGAAACCATTAGGATGTTGGACTGTTTGGATAGAGTAGATGATTGGGAAGAATTTTCGCCGTCCTTCTGAGTGGATGAAGGTCTGTCATTAACTCCAAGACTGGACATGTCTCCTTTACCCCCGAGAGACCAAATAAATGCTGTGACCCACAGGATCCCCACTTTACCTCCGAAATGCGGTGGTGGACCACAGAGAAGAACCACACCTTGACCCTCTCGGACAGAGACTGTGCTTCTTGTTTTGGTTTCAAAGTCTTCGATATCTTAGAAAACAAAGAAAATTAAATTTAGAATTAGTTACACTGCAGGAGAATATATGCTAAAGGAGAAATCTGTACCTTCTTTGTATTATGAAGGGTAATTATTATGGTTTAACACTGAGGTGTCCCCAGTGATCATGTGTGAGACAATGCAAGAATTTGCAAAGGTAAATTATTAGATTAGAGGAGGTGTAACTTGATCAGTGGATTAATCCACTGCACTGATATGAATTCACTGGGTGGTAATTCTAGGTAGGCAGAGTATGGCTGGAGGAGGTAGGTCACTGGGGGTGAGTTTTGGAGGTTTATGTTTTGTTTCGAGTGAGCAGAGTTTTCTCTCTGCTTCCATATGGCCATGTCCTGAGCTTCTTTATCCCTCTGAAACCTTCCGCCATGATGTTCTGCCTCACTTGGGCCCCTTGCAATGGAAGTCGCCATCTATGGACTGATAACTCTGAAACCATGAGCCCCAAATAAACTTTTTCTCCTCTGCATTGTTCTTGCCAGGTCTTTTGGTCATAGCCAGGAGAAAAATGACTAAAACAGTAACAGATACTTGTACTAAATCTTCTGACTGATTTAGTTGATGATCAATTGATTTGCAGTGAACACCTATTCTCAAAATCTTTGTTTTTACTGAAAGTACGTAAAGTGTATGATAGGCATCTGTTACCATTACTCACTTCCTGTTTTCTTCCATGTTCCCAGGAAACCTGTGGCCCAGGAGGACATCTGTTAAGGCCAGCATATACTCCCTCTTCCTGTCCACGGAAAGTGTGATTTAAGAAGTAAGCAGGGAGTGGGCTGGAGCCTTGTGACATCTTGAATTAATGGTTGCCATTTTGACAGGTAGGTGGAGTCTGTGAGAATCTAGGATGCCTTGGTGTAAGGGAAAGATCCCCAAGTTCCAGAACCAGTGAGACCAAAACCCTACTGTCTACATTCTCCTGATCTCATCCTTCACAAAGATACTTCACAGGCTAATTTGGAATGTTGTGACTTCCAACCCTGAAGAATTCTGCCACCTTGATGAGCTCTCCATTTGAATATGGATATTTCAACATTCTTGGAAAATGGTCACCAGTCTCCAAGAAAGGGTACATTGTTTACCTTCTTTGAGCCTCAGTTGCTTTACCTGTAAAATCTCTCATCCCTTCACTCATTCAGTGAATGAAGCAGCTACTAAAATACCAGCGTGTTATGAAGGGCAGGAGGTACATTTGAAATTACAGCAGGCACGTGCTGTGGTCTTACTGAATGTCAGAAGGCTGGTTATTAAGACAAACACATAGTTTAAAAATCTGAGGTGGAGATGGCTAATTGTCTACCAAGATCTATTTTCCCTTCTTCCAAAGAAGTAGTCTTTTAAACAAGAGGCTGCCCAAAGGACACAGCTATGAGATTCTATAGAGGCATACGGCAAGCAGAAACAATGAACAAAACCTCCATTATCTGACGGCAGTGCTACAATCTTTGACATTTCCCCACCCCCTCGCCTTTACCGCCACCTCAAATGGCAATGACATGGGAGTTCCTGGAGACCAATCCTTGGATGTGAAAGAGCCTCCATCAGCCTTGGTACTTAAGTGACTGCACACAGCAGAATCACAGTTGGTTGGAAATACACTCCAATCCATTGTATCAGACGTAAGGAAACTTCTCTCCCTTGTTGCATCAGCTTAATCTTTTACTGTAAGTAAGGTGTATGGTAAAGAAAGAAGAGCTGAGCACGAGAAAGAGATCCAGGCAATGGTAACATGGGGCCGGTTAAACATTCCTTCCATGAGGCAAAACCAAGACTACGATTCCAGAGGAATCCATGGTGGTAAAATGAAACCAGATTCATGGTACAGAGTGGGCAAGGCTTCAAAGAGATTGCAATAGTAAGCAAGCATGTTAGGCTACTATTATAAATGATAATTATTTTTTAAATGCAAAGGGAATACCTGTATTTTTAAATCTAAATGGATTGACTTAATGTCATATGAAAAAAATAGTTGGTGGATATCGCTATGACATTATCCCACTTCTAAAGAAGAAAGATTAAAGACTAAATATGAGCATCTCTTGAAACTGGCATGGTAAGAGTCAAGTTACAGAATGGATATTTACCAATTATTCACATTGCTTATCTTATCTTTTTTGGTTTGATTTTTTTAATTTAAATTTGTTTTAATTAGTTAGACCTGACAGTAGAATGCACTTTGATACATCATATATAATGAGGTATAACTTCTCGTTCTTCTGGTTGTACATGATGTAGAATCTCACCAGTTGTATAGTTGTATATGAACATGGGGTAAAAACAAGAACTAAATGATGGCTTTTGCTGGTAAACAGATGGAGCTGGAGAATATCATGCTAAGTGAAATAAGCCAATCCTAAAAAACCAAAGGCCGAATGTTTTCTCTGATATGCAGAAGCTAATTCACAATAAAGTCAGAGGGCCACACTCCCCACCCCCACCCCCACCAATCACGCTTCCTGTGTTAATCAGAAGTCATTATAACCCACTGCTACTTTCATATATTCTACATTCCCTTCCTCTTAAATGCCATCCATTTGTGACATAATTTTTCTGTCCCTTCTGTGATGACAATGGGCTTTCTATTAGCTGACATGAAAAGAAATCAACTCTGCTCACAAGTCACACAAGTCCTGTTAGCTATCAAAACACGGCCGTTTCAAAATGCTGCCAGTTCATGGGTTTCAATTAATAATTCAGATTTTAAAACTGTTTAACTGCACCGAGATCACAGGCAAGATATAATTTTGCCTTATTCAAACGAGGTGCCCTCTCCCTTGAATATGCTTTGAACGAGATCTGTTTTGTGGATTCTGTCTGCGTTTCAAATACCTTTCTGCCGGCTACAAATAGGTTTTAATTCAGAAACTTTGGGAGCAAGATCCACTGTATCTGGGAGTCATATGAACACCCCATGAATATTTTCTTTGACATTTCACACCTTTAGATGTAATCTTCCACCAAGAGAGGACAGAGGACTGCTTTCTATTTTACCTTATCCACTTTTGCTTAAGAGAAGACAGCTTAGTGTGGGATCCTTTGCTGAGATGATCTCACATTCCAGAATATCTGGAGATGTTCCCATGAACCACAGAGGTGACCTGCCCGGGCTGTCCTTGGGTTCACACGCACCTCCCTAAGCACCGGATGCTGTGAAACACCCTGGTGGCTGAGGTCGCTCTCATTAAGCCATTCTGAGGACCAGAGCTTATCAGGTCCTGCGGTTTTATTGCTGGTGTTGGAGGAAGCATTTGGCAGGAACCAGAGGGAAGATGCAGCCACCAACAAGGCCCCGTTCCAAAGGCCAGCAGGAACTGCCTGAGAATGGCCCGCAAAATGAACTTCAAAGAATTACGGGACCATATGCTCTTTCCGAAAGCAACCAAGGTGCAGAGCAGGGACGGAGGCCAGTAAAATGTACTTAAAATCCAGACCAGGCAACGTTAAGTACTGCAAGCTCTGAGCTCAGGGAGAGTACGACTTTGCAGCCGTCACAGGCAGGAACGAATCTCAGCTTAATTAAAGCAAGAAAACTGTGGACTTGCTGCCAAGGCCCGAGGAGCACATTCGGAGGATGTGTTTGGCAGTACCAACCCCTGGCACAGAAGGAGACCAGCCGTTTGCCAAGTCTCCCAAGCTCGGGGGAAGGCAATGGGTACCTGGAGTCCACTGGCTGGGTCTAAGAGGACGCCACCTGAAAATCTGGAGAGGGAGCACATGCTTACTCACCAGGAAAATGTATATGCTGGACACGGCACAGAGGACGGGCGGTCAGTGAAAGTCTAAAGGACAACAATAATCGTCTCTTTCCCCAGGTACTGTGTATGAAATTCTTCAGTAACATTTTCTGTCATTCTTTTTTCCTTTATTTCATATATCCAGAGTAGCTGTTGTGCGCCAGGCACTCTGAGAAGGGCTTTCATTGAAAGCCACCTGAAACAGGTACCGCTGCTGCATTCACTAAGCAGAGGGGGAAACTGAGGCTCGCGGGCTGCACCCTGCCAAAGCCCCAGTGTCAAGACAGGACTGAAAAACAAATCTGGCCCAAAGCTCACACTCTCAAGCATCCCATTGTTCCTTCTTCCTGGAGCCAGCTGGGGCTGACCCTTAAAACATACTGAATGGACATCCAAGGCCACTCCAGGTTCAGACGAAAGGCAAACAGAATCCTAATGGCCTTTCCAGAGCTGTGTCAACTCCTGGAGGGGAGGGGTCTGCAGTCCTTTCAGGGTTGGCCACAGCTCCACTGCTGGGATCTCCACTCCCCTGAGTCCTGGTTGGGTCCCGTCTGCTTGTGTCTGGAATCATCATCTCCTCGCGTCAATGTCAGCGTGCAGCTCACTTAGCCTGACGAACATCTAGACCCTGACAGACGGTGAAGCACGCCCATTGGCACGTGCTCTTCCTGATGTCATGGGCTGCAGCTCAACATGGTGTTGGAGTCAGCTTCATCAATCTTGTGGCCCAAAGGCCTGAGAAGAACCATTAGAGGAGAAAAGGTTTCTTTGGGTCCATGGTTTCAGAGGTCTCAGTCCATGGTTGGCCAACTCCATGGCTCTGGGCCCCAGGTGAGGCAGAACATCATGGCGGAAGGGCATGGAAGAGGAAGCAGCTCAGGACATGGCGGCCAGGAAACTCTCCTCACCAGAGGCCAAATATAAACCCCAAGGGCACGCACCTAAGACCTACTTCTTCCACTCACATCCTACCTGCCTACAGTTACAACTGCGTGAATCCACATTAGTGGATTTATCTACCCATTAGGTTAAAGTTTTCATAATTAATGATTTCACCTCTGAACCTCTTACATTGCCTCACAGATGAGTTTTAGGGGAATGTTATAGTGTGGATATGAGGTGTCCCCCAAAAGCTGACATGGGAGGCAATGCAGGAAGGTTCAGAAGAGAAATGATTGGGTTGTGAGAGTCTTAACCCAATCAGTGGGATTGATCCCTGATGGGATTAACTGAAGTGGTAGGTGTGGCTGGAGGAGGTGGGAATGGGGCGTGGCTTTGGGTATATATTTGTATCTGGAGAGTGGAGTCTCTCTCTCTCTGCTTCCTGATGACATGAGCTGCTTACCTCTGCCACACTCTTCCGCCACGTTGTTCAGCCTCACCTGGAGCCCTGAGGAATGGAGCCGGCCTTCTAGGGACTAAGACTCTGCAACCGTGAGCCCTCAAATAAACCTTTCCTGCTCTACAGTTGTGATGGTCAAGTCATTTAGTCACAGCAGCGAAAGAGCTGACTAAAACAAGGGACATCTCACATCTAAAACATAACATATTTAAATTAATATCAGACATATAATTCCTAAAAGTCCACTTAGCCACTCCTCTCTGTGGCTGGAGCCCACTCTCCTCTTCCCCAGCCTCCCCACTACCATCCTCTCATTCCGGAGCAAGGGGAAACTCCAAATCCTACCTTTTCTCTCTGCAAAGCAGCTCAGTTACCTGTGGCTCCTGCCATTAGTCAGAAATGAACTGACCTGCCCTACTCCACACAGGTTACAAGTCAAGGAAATAAAATTTCATTCCAAATACAAATGCTGTAGAATGTGCTTGTGCTTAAATGCTAAACTCTCCTGTTCCTTGGGCTGGAGCTTCAACCAGACCCAGAACCTGTCATCTGCCACACGTCAGAGACCTTGCTCAGCTTCTCCCTTCTGGTCCCTCTGAAGCCATTTCTATTATTTGTCACTTTGAAGACCTCAGATCTGGTTTTATTTCCCCTGCTTCCGGCTTTCCAGCCATCAAACACCACTTTTCCCCTTGGAGACTCCTTCGGAAGAAGCATCAGGGTTGAAAGCTTGCACGGGGGTAAACGGGACTCCAGAGCATGGCTCACCTTCTTGACCGGTTCCCCTGCTGGAAACGCGTGCTTTGTTTTGGCCTACGGCAAAAACATTCTGCTGGGTAAGCAAACGTGGATGGCTCACCCAGCAGAAGTGAAATGGTGAAAGACACCGAGATAAGTTCCCTAGTTTTGCATCAGGCCTACAAAACTTACAAATGCAGTGTATGTGATTGTTGGAATTAAAAGACTCCAAGAATCTCCAGCCAGGACCCATATTGACCAAATTGTATTGCCAATCACGTGCATGTGGGAATGCAAAAGAAAACTATTTGTTATGGTTAGGAGGTGAGGTGTCCCCCAAAAGCTCACGTGTGAGACCATGCAGGAAGGTTCAGGGGAGAAATGACTGAGTTGTGAGAGACTTAACCCAGTCAGTGAATTGATCCCCTGACAGGGATTAGCTGAGGGTCACTGGAAGCAAGTGGGGTATGGCTGGAGGAGGTGGGAATCAGGGCATGGCTTTGGGGTGTATATATTTGTATCTGGCAAGTGGAGTCTCTCTCTCTGCTTCCTGATGATGTGAGCTGCTTCCCTCTGCCATGCTCATCCGCCATGATCTTCTGCCTCACCTGGAGCCCAAGGAATGGAGCTGGCCTTCTATGGACTAAGACCTCTGCAACCGTGAGCCCTCCACTAAACCTTTCTTCCTCTATAATTGTGCTGGTCAGATCATTTAATCACAGCAGCAAAAAAGCTAAGACAATTATGGATGATTATAATTATGTACAGACTCTTTACGTTGTAGCAAACAAAACAAACAAAACCCAAAACAAAACAAAACCCTGAGGAGAACAGTTTTAGAGGAGGAAAAGTGTATGGGGTCTCGCAGTTTCAGAGGTCTCAGTCCACAGAGGTCTGACTCTGTCAAGGCCCCAGGCGAGACAGGACATCTTGGCAGAAGAAAGCAGTTCAGGACACAACAATCAGGAAGCTAAGAGAGCTCTGCTCATCAGAGACAAAATATAAACCCCAAAGGTACAAAGGCACATCCCCAGTGACCCACCTCCTCCAGCCACACCCCACCTGCCCACACACAGTTACCACTCGGTTAATCCCTATCAGAGGGTTGATACACTGGTTAGATTAAGGCTCTCTTAATCCAATCAAGCTCACCTCTGACCTGTCTTGCATCCTCTCGCACATGAGCTTTGCGGGGAATATCTGATCTAAAACGTAACATGCACCCAGAAAAGATAAGGCAAAAGAGAATTTCCTGAGAGTAGAGTACAGTGAGGTTATTCTCAATGTATCTCTCTCCCCTTTGCTCTCCTTTAACGAGGATGGCTCATGGAAAATTCCATAGTCATTCCTGCTGCTCTTTCCTATTTCAAGGTGATTCTGATGAAGGAGAGTGATTTAGTCCCATTATTACATTTACCAGGCTTTTATTAAGTGGCATACAAAAATACCTCTACTCGACCAGTCTCATTTTCCGCCGTCACATTCCGGAAGCTGTGTACTCAGTTGCGACGTTGGCGGCGTTATTGTGTTTCCTAGCATAACTCGGTAACTTAACATGACATAACCTAATAAAGCACAATGCTATTGTCAAATCCTGTAACAGAGGCAATAGCTAAATCTCGATATTGGACATAAATTTGGAATGCTAATATCCAAGCAGGAACTAAGAAACTATTTTAAGAGTTTCTGTTGTCAAGTCCATTTACAATCCCAGTTAAAATCCCTTCTTTCTTGGATGTCAAAGGATTTTATAAAAATTCATAAACAAGGAGAGAGAGAGTGGGTGGTTTCTCAGTTTCCTGGGAATAATAAATTTACTGAGAACCAATTCTTTATGGTATTTCAGAAAAAAATACATGGATAAAGTCAGGGGGGAGAGTCAAAATCTTTTTTAAAATTTTTTTTCTTTTTTTTTGGTACCAGAGATTGAACCTAAGGATGCTTAACCACTGAGCCACATCTGCAGCCCCTTTTTATATTTTATTTGGAGACAGGGTCTCAGTTACTGAGGACCTCGCAAAGTTGCTGAGGGTGGCTTTGAACTCGTGATCCTCCTGCCTCAGCCTCCCGAGCTGCTGGGATTACGGGGTGTGCCACTGCGCCCAGTTTCAGAATCATTTTTAAAGAAGACAAATGTCAACCTCCATGATTCTACCTGCTGTGCACACCACATAAGTCATGCTGAGCGCCACCAGGGCCAGGCAGGTGACTGGGCAGGGATGCTTCTTCTGGCCAGCGCCCACCACTGAGAACCTCCTCTCACGCTCACCCCATCAGCAGCGTTACTGGGAGCACCGTTCTCTTCTCCTGCTCTCTTTACTTCCTTTCCCTTTCCTTCCTACCCCTTTAACCTTCATTCCTACTTTCTTATTTCATTTCCCCTTCTCTCCATCTCTTCCTCTTCCCTTCCTTCTTCCTCCTTCTCCTTTCCCCCTCTCCTTCCTCTTCATCTGTCTTTCCTCCTATGTTTTATTGGTGCATTCAAATAACACACAATGGTGGGATGCACTGCTGTATATTCACGCATGCATGGAGTGATATTATTTGGCCGACATCCTTCCCCGGTATTCCCCCCATCATACCTTCCACCCTTGGTCTTTTTCCTCCACTGATCTCCTTCTCCTTTTGATGAGACCCACCCCCACTGATCTTTTCCTTTTTCCCCTCTAGCTTTCACATATGAGAGAAAACTTCAGACCCTTGACTTTCTGGGTTTGGCTTATTTCACTGAACATGATGGTCTCTAAGGCAGGAGGGCGGGTCTAGAGAAGACTTGGCTGGACAGTGATCAGGGACACCCCACGGGAAGATGAGGACCAGGGCCGAGCTGTGTGCAGGCAGGTGGGGGCTTAGTTCAGGGGTCCTGGGAGAGCAGCCCTGCAGGGCAGAAGGGAAGCAGAATCCTGCCGCCACTGGGACACCAGAGGCTTGTCCAAAGGACAGTGGTCGTTAAGACTCAGGCTAAACCTGTGAGGAGGACAACTCAGAGCCGAGGAGGGACGGCAAAGTCTTCCAGGCACCAGGAAAAGGGAACTCTTTACTGTGTCCTTTCCCGTTCTCAGAACTCCAAGATCAACAGGGGATTTAGGTACCTAATGACTCCCATTTACAAATCAACAGATGCTCAGAAATGTTAAGCAATTTGCCCAAGGCCACACAGCCAGAAGGGGACAGGATGACTCCTACACAGCTCTGACTCCACAAAGGAGTTTGGCAGTTTTGGATGCCACTCTGTCCACTCCAAGGAGATAGAGAAGAGAGAGACAGAAGAGAGAGAGAGAGAGACAGAGAGAGAGAGAGAGAGGAGAGAGAGAGAGAGGAGGAGGAGAGAGAGAGAGAAGTGTCTGGGGAATGAAGAAAGGAAAAGAGGGCCACCAAGTGGAGCTTCTTTTTATCCAAAAGCTGGGCGCTTACCCGCTCTGTGTCTTTGGGAAGTACGTCCCTGCTTCCCACTTGGGGGAAGCAAAGGCCAGGTTGGACAATGGCCACTCAGTTCTGAGGCAGTCTGGCTCACGGCGGGTGATTAGCTCCGTACCAGGTCCAGGGTCTGGACGTTTTGGTGTTGGTGACAGAGTAGGCGAATCCGTGGGTCCCCGGAAACACTCCCACTCACAGACTCTTGGTCCACGTCTGTGAGCCTCACTGGAGTGAGGAGCAGTGAGGACCCCGAGTGGGACCCCAGGCCCCTTGACAGGGTGGATGCTGTCAACCATGACACCAACTCTGGTCATTCTCAGGACCAGAGGAGGTCGTCCTTTTTTTTTTTTTTCTTCACATTTTTAAGTCCCTCTTTATTATTGATAACCCAATAATAATCAGAGAGTTAGATCTCAGAACTTGCAACCTCTGTAAAATACAAAAGGTAGTGTTTGGGAGGAAGCCCCAGCTCCCTGTGTGGCCCCTGCTTATGGAGCTGGAAGTGATCCCATTGCTTTGGAGACCTCCCGCTGACCGCAGCTCTGAGCGAGCGTTCAGCCTGCCCAGGGACTTCAGGGTGCCAGAGCAGCCACCATTGGGGTCAGCAGAGTGGCTTCAGGGTTGTTGCTAAATTTTGTTGTGTTTTCTTTTTATCAAACCATTTGACTCTCAGCAAGGTCTCTGGGGTCAGAGCTGAGCTGGGCGACCCTCTGCTGCTTCTCTGGTTCAGCCCAGAGGGGAATTAGGTTCCAAGACATGGAGCTTCAAAGGCATTGTCATTAAAGGGGAGGAAACAGGGAGGAGGAGGGGGAGTTGAATGGAAACCCCTTCTTTTTCTAAAGCTCTTTCACTTTCATGATCTTTTTACAGACTGACCATGACCCCGAGAGAGGTAAGCAGGAGAGACATCGCCCACAGGTAGGACAGGTATCCGTGGTTTTACAGACAAGGTACTTAGGGGTTAAACAAGTATCTTTAAATTTTTACAACTATGTGTTGCTCTGTTTTGCTTTTCTTTTAACTACTGGTATTGGGGATGTGACCCAGGGGTGCTTCACCACTGAGCTCTATCTCCAGCCCCGATCCCCCGCCCCGTTTTGGAGACAGGGTCTTGCTTATTTGCTTAGGACCTTGCTAAGGTGCTGAGGCTGGCCTCCAACTTGGGAATCCATCCTCCTGCCTCAGTCTCCTCCGGAGCCCCTGGGATTACAGGCATTCTCCATTGTACCTGGAAGTATGCTTTGCTTGTTTAAGCTTTCTGGTATTTGTGATGGATGATGCTGGTTTTCTAGATACTATGGTAATAAATATGTCCTGGGAAGAGGCAACCCAGGACTCTGGATACTAGGTTTCCTAGAAAACAGTAAGGCTTCATCTAGATTTTCAGAGAGAAAACTGCCCTAGATTCCAAACCCCAGGTCTGGAAACACATCCAAAGGAATCAAAATCAGTATGCAGAAGAGACAGCTGCAGTCCATGTGTTTTGCAGCATGATTGACAGTAGCCAAGATACAGAAAAACCCAGGTGTCAGTTCACAGGTGACTAAATAAAGAAAATGTGGGACGTAAACACAATGGAATGTTATCCGGCCTTAAAAACAAGAAAATCCTATTAAATGTGACAAGGGTGGATGAACCAGAGGGTTATGCTAGATGAAATAAGCCAGGCACAGAAAGATCAGTCCCAGATCATCTCACTTAATGTGTGGGATCTGAGCACACGGAACTCATGACCTAGAAGAGTGGCTCCCCAAGGCTGCAGAGGGGTGGAGGGGAAGAGGGGGGCCCTGAGCAAAGGCACCAAGCCACTAGACCAGAGAAGTCAGGTCCAGTGGGACTGGTGCGTGGCCATGGATCACCAACTCCACGTGCTACTGGTTTATCAGGACAGAGCGACTCACTCACTAACAGAGGAGGAACAAAAGGAAGACTAATTACTGAGTGGAAAAAGTGTTTGGGCTTTAGAACCTACGTCATAGCTGCAGGACCTTAAAAAGCCTGCTTTCTGATCCTTGAAGTGTTTCTTCATCTGCTACACAAAAGGTTAGGACTGTGACTCTCCAGCGTGTACAACCACAGAAATGAAAAGTTGTACCCCATTTTGTGTCTAATGGATCAAAATGCATTCTGCAAAAATAAAAAAAAAAAAATTTAAAAAAGCTTAGGGTTAGGTTTAGGGTTAAAAGGAGGAATGGATGGATGAATCTAGAGCTTTTGGAAATATATATTGATCATTATTAATTTGATCACTGGACTGTCATTTAATTAAAGCGTTTTATTTGATTCGTGTGAGGATTAAATGAGATGATGTAAGCAACTTGCTTCATATTACTCCATGTCAAATGGCCCGGAATAAGTTGTTAATGCTACAATGCTTTAGAGTTAATTTAACTTACATGTAGATTTTTTACATTTATTTATATTTTGCTATTTTTTTCCATTCGTTATCCGTATCATCATGTTGAATCGATTTATATATACACTTAACTATCATGAAATTCATATACAGTTGACCCTCTCTGTTAGTCAGCTCTTATGTCACTCTGACCCAAATATCCAATAAGAACAATAGGGAGGAGGAGAATTTGTGGGGGGATTAGGTGTCAGAGGTCTGAGTCCATAAACAGCGGACTCCTTCGCTCTGGGATCCAGATGAGGCAGAACATCATGGCGGAAGGAAGTGGTGGAGGAAAGCAGCAGTTTGTGGCAACCAGGACCTGGGAGTGGGCAGGAAGGGGCCAAAAGGAAAATTTGCCTGTCCGGGGCACCCCCCAGTGACCAACTCCTCCAGCCTCGCCCACCTGCCCATGGCCACCCAGTCCTTCCATTCCAACTTGGATGGACTGATCAGATTTTAAGCTCTCACTGTCCAAACTCTTCACCTCTGAATATCCCTGCATTCACAGGAGCTCGGGGGACACCTCACATCCCCCCGACACCCTGCGTATCCAGGAGTTCTGCATCCTCACCTTCAACTCCGGATCGAGAATTTTCAAGACAATCAATTTCATCTGCGTTAAACCTGCACCGACTTCTGATTTCTTGTCACCGTGTTCTCAACAATGCCGTGTAACCACGAGTAACATAGCATTTCCATCGTGTGAGGGACTATCATTAACCTAGAGATGGTTCAGAGCATGCGGGGAAGTGGGAGAGGTTCTGTGGATAGAATAAACCATTTCACACAAAGGACTTGAGCATCGTATGCTTGGGCATCTGAGGTGATCTAGAAGCAATCAACAACAGATATAAAGGAATGGCTGTGTGTCATATAAGTATGTATTGTTGTTATATATGTACATTTCACACACGAAGTGATAAAACTCAGAAATTCTTTTCAAAACACCTGCCCAAAGATCATTCAGCTGGTAATAATTGATAGAGTTATGATTCAAATCCCAAATAGTGTGATCTGTCTTCTTAACCACTGAACACCAAAATCACCATTTGGCTGTTTTTCCAGTTCATGCCAACTTCTGCTACAATAATAAATTGTGTGCTTATTAATTGATCCTTGTCTCTTTGCATCCCAGGAACAGAAATCCACTCAGTCTAAACTAAAGGACAGGAGGCATTTTTAAAGGATGGAGTGAAAAGGCAGCCCCGCAAAGCACAGGAGGCAGACCAGGCAGTAGGAAGGCTGCCGCCCAGGTACCCTCTCCCTCCGTCCCTGGTGACCTCTTTCCCTGGGTCCTGTTGTCTCTGCTCTTGTTGACCATCAGTCTCCCTGCCTTTAGTCCTAACTCTTGAACTCATAAAATCACAGTGCCGCTTTGGTGAATCCCAGTCATGAGACCCTGAATCTTCTCTGCTCCTGAGCCGACTACACAGTTCCCCGGTGTCTCTTGTTTCAGATTTCTGAGACACTCAATGCCACACACCTGTGAATGCAGCAAAAAATGTCCCCTCCTGGCACCCAAGGCCGGCTCCTCAGCAAGACAGGCAGGGACTATAATTATCAACTTCAGTAGAACGATTAATCAGGGAGATCACGTCCGATTTTCTCAATTCGATATTCCATTTATTTTAAGGCTATAGTAAGTGTTGCAATCAGTGATCCATCAGGAACTATTTAAAAATAACCTATTACTCACAGAAGCACTAGGGCTAAGCACAGAGTGCAATGCTGAATTCCTCAACTGCTGTCTTCAAACTTTACATCAAAGTTTCTTTTTTTTTTAATGTTACATGTTTATGCCTTCCTATGTAAGTTTATAATCATTTTAAATTAAAACTATGAAATAAACATCAAAAGCAGTTTTTTCAATTTTTCTCAAATTTTTGACTGTTACTCAGCATGCCCGAAGTATTATTATTCTTTTAAGGCATGATTGTAGCAGCCACTGCGGGTACCTCAGGTCCCATACCTGCTCAGGGCATGTAGGAAGTCCCCTGTTATAGAGGAGACAGTTTATAGGTGAGGGCTTGCTACCATGGACTACTGGGCCTCTCTCCTGGAGATGGTGCTTGGAAATCATGCACTCCATGGTGGAAATTTGCTCTCACAGGAAACCGACAGACTGCAACCGTTTTGGTGTCCTTGAAACTCCAATGAGTTGAGAGAAAAAGTGAGAAAGCACCCCAGTTTCCTTGACTGATGTTCACAGGGGCTCTGTCTAGAGAGGGCTCAGTTATCCTCAACCACAGAAGGCCACAGTAATAATCTACTCACGAGCTCATCCATCTTCCATTGTCTGTCTTTCCATTCCCCCTTACTCTGTCCCCATGATCTGAGATGACTGCCTATTACCGTTAATCTGAACTGTCAGCTTGATTGGATTAAGAGATGCGGATGATTAAGAGGCCTCTGGGTGTGTCCATGAGGGTGTGTCTAGGAATGATTGGCATGTGGGATAGCCAATTGGAATGGAGCCCCTCCCTCAGTGTGGGCAGCACAGCCCAATAGGATGGAATAAAAGCTGGAAGAACAAGGAAGCAGAGGCAGATGCAGCTCGGCTCTTCTTGATCGGGTTCTTAATCGCTGCTTCCATCCTCTGAGGATATCTGACTCTTGCTTCTTCACTCTTCCAAAGTGGACTCTGCCAGGGATTCTCCAGGGAGTTTCCAGAAGCCTTGGTCTGGGACTAGGTAGCACTGCTGATCCCTCTTGTTCTGGGGCTTCCTCCTCTTGGGCTGCGCAGCTGCTGGTTCTTCCAGCTCTCCAGCTGCAGAGGCCACTGTGGACCATCCAGCTTCTGGTTGTGGAAGCACATATAATAAATCCCCTTTTATAATCCTATTTCCTGTGGATTCTGTTCCTCTAGAGAACCCTGACTAATATACACCCTTCTGAAGACAAGAAAAGAGTATGCTATAGATGTTTTAAGCAAGACTCATTCACCAAATTTATTAAGCAGCTACTAGGTGCCAAGCATGGTCCTAGGAGGTGAAAATACAGAAACAAAATGGAGAAAATCTATTATTATCCTGTGGGCAATCAATGAGTCTCTAGCCCCCACTCCACCTGGCCCATGGCGCACATGGACTGTAGTGAAGCTTCACATTAAGTTTGCAAAGTCAATTTTCTTAATTATGCCTCCATGAAGCAGAGACTATGATGAGCTATGGAAACACATTGGTTTTTGTTTTTGTTTCAGGGAATTGTTTCCTAGGGCACCAGTGATGAGGGAAATGAGCTGTTGTGGTTACCACCGAGGATGTTGCAGACAGGCAGAGATTCACACGGAATTCAGCAACCTGGACGAACTGCACCATCAAACGCCTGCCCTGAATCCACCTTTGGGACCACACAGCTAACGGTCTAAAATGCTAAGACACACCTTAGGCCTCCAAGAAGTGCCACGTGGTACAGAGAGTACCCAGAGAGCTGAAGGATGTTGTCTGAGCCCCCGTCTTGCAGCCACAGGCAGGCCAGGCAATTGAGTCACCCCAACAGAAAGCAATGTTTTTGATACTCTGTGTTTTCGAAAAGTTCTCTTGCTAGTCATCACAAAGTCACTTGAAATCAGGGAGCTGATTTGTATTCAAGAGGTTCTCTTTCTATCAGCAAATGGTATAGAGGCACTTTCACTAAATTGCTTCGCTAAAAGAAATAGACAAGATCTGATCTGCATTGGCTTAAGGATATCGCTGCCTCAAGACACAGAAAAGGCTGAGATGACCCCAAAGAACTCTCTGTGCCTCAGGATCTCTGAGAACATCTACGGTTGGGCTTCCAAGTATTTTTAGCTGATCATTTAAGCGCAAAATATCATCCTTTAAGGTGAATTTTCAAGATTTACATTTTCAAGATGTGCATATCCAGATGTATGAGTGTATGTACATATATGCACATGTATATATAATTACATTGATCATACTATATGATTATTATATATTGGTACATTGGTATACAACAGATCCCTTCAAATAATTTTTAATGTGGATGTAGAGCTAGTTTTTCTTTAGTTCCATGAAGGAGATAATGAGGGCTCTGAAGGTAACTTGCCCCAAATCACACATCTTTAAATGACAGAAGCAAAATTCAAATAGTCTACTCAGGTACCTCCAGAGTTCCATATCTTACCATCATTTATGATGACTTTACCCATCTTACATTTACCTTTTGTCCCCCTATCAGCAAATTCATCTTTAATCTTCTCCAAATAGAAATGGAATCAATTAAATTTAAATAATAACAATCTAGTATCCTATGAATAGGTAACAGGAACATATGTGGTACTTAATTTTTAAATTTTAAAAACACTTATTCATATGTGGAACTCTCTCTCCAAAGTGAGTTTCCCTACCTTTGCAACCTAATTGATCTGAAATCTTTGCAGAGGACGGGAGAGAAGCCTGGGTTCCCACATTAAGCCTGAACTCAGAGGGTCCCTGAGGGTACTAGCAAAGGACTTAATCAGTGTCTGCTTCAAAATACTTTTCTAGAACATGGGCTTCCTTTCAATTTTGCTAAATGGGATGAGAAGTGAAATTGTCCAACTCGTTTTCAGCAACTATTCAATAAATGTCACCCATTGTCTTTAGCAGAACACATGTGAAAAATATCCTGTGTCTGTTAAGGGCTAAGTAAACTACAGGGGAAAGTAAGTAAACTCCAGCCCAAGCAGTCAGATCTAGCCTATGGACTGTTTTTATAAATAAAGTTTTATTGGTACACAGCCACATCACCGTGTTTATATATGGGTGAATACTCCCTGCAACAGCAAAGACCCAGGCTTGAAAATCCAACCTACTTCTATCTGTCTCTTTTTACAGAAAAGATCTGCTAACCTCTGGTCTACCCTATATCTAGCATTCCTTTGGACTGACCTCTCATGAAGCCTGCATGATTGACAGGACACAGCCAAGAAAGGCACCAAGGCAGGACATGGTAACTTCCGTAGACCCAGGTGGCTGCACCATGGAGCACATAAAATCTGGCTCTCACACATGGAGATGAACAGGAGATGTAGCTACTCAGAGAGCCCCCACGATATTGGAAGGGTGGCATAGGGTAAAAAATGGAGCAAGTTGACTTTTAACAGCCCTACTCCCTAGACACAAATGAAACTTCTTTTATTTGAAAAACTAAGCTGCTTCGCTTCGCACTTTTTTTTTTTTTTTATTAAAAGTATTTATGAGTACTCTTCCCATCCCTCACACATAAACCATGCACCACCAGAGCCAGGTCACAGCACATTCAAGCTTGGTGACGCGCATGAAGCAAGATTTACCTGCATTACAACAGTGAAAGGGAAATAAATTGGGTGATTTCATTAGTTTCTGTTCAATGAAATCCCTATTTTATTGCTAAGCTTTGACACTTTCTGCAGAACTTCAACTATCTTTTTTCTCGCCTACTAAGAAGTAGCAGCAGTACCAAAAAATCATCCAGACATCTAGATATTGCATTCAATAATTTATTGGAATCTCAGTCATACTGCTACAAAGAAAGTAGAGGAGATAAAAGGAACTTCACCCATACTACAAATAAAGGAGTTGGAATAATAGTTTTTTCTTCCCTCCCTTCAAAATATTAAATTTTATCAATCAGAATCTAACAGCTCTGGGAGCAGAACTGGCTTTGTTGTTAACAATATCTCAATCACACATATTGCTTTTCCAATACAACTTGCAGGGGACTGATTTGTGATGAAGCTGATATAGGAAATGCAGAGGGGGACAGCCAGAGAGCCAAATAAATCAGATTAAAATGAAATGGATGGAATGGACTCAAAGGCAACTCTTCACTCACTTTCTCTAGGTTAGATGGGGCTTTTGGTCTAAATGCTGCTTTTGAATGCTCTTTATCTGACCTGTTCATAGGAAGAATAAAGCACAGCTACAATCCAAGTAGTGCCGCCATTTTGAAATTTTGTCTTTAGTTGATAAATGGGTTTTCTCCAGAGGAGAAATATCATCCTGTCCTGTAACTTTGGGCTCAGTAGGACAGTTCACTCTAACCGACTAGTGTGCATCCTTCAGGGAGGGGCAGGCTGGGGGGAATTATTCAGAGAACCTGGATACTTCACTCCTAACCACGATATTGTACTGCCTCTGCAGCGAAGAACTACTGGACTTTTAAGTGGAAAATGGGCTCTGGGGACACTGGACCACTTAGTAAATGGAAGTGAGAAAGCTTCACACTCTGGGAGCAGAGAAGTAAGTTAGGTACTTATCTCAGGCTCATTACAAAAATAAATTCCAGGTGAATCAAAGGCTCACAAATTACGGAGAAGACTAAACAAAAATTGTTCTTTAATCCAGGGCTTGAGAAAATATTTCCACGTGTCACAAAAGAAACATTATAAAGGAAAGGAGGGATATGCTGAATTAAAAAACAATTGATTCTGCATGCTAAAATTTCTGTAAGATAAAAACACTAGCAAAGTTAAATTCAATGTGGATGCATTTTATATAATTTATAATAGAAAATATTAATATATCTATGTAATTGCTGGAAATTAATATGAACTCCTTAATAGGAAAGTAAGCAATGATCATGGTTAAGAAATCTGTATCAGCACACCAAATTGCCAAGAAACATATGAAAAAAAGTTCAATTGTATTAGTAGCCCAGAAATTCCAAGGAAAACAACAATAATTTAGCACTCATCACCACACTAAGAGTAAATATTAAACAATGTATGACAGAGAAATTGAAGCAATAACATACTCAGGCAGTGATGTTGCCAGTATAATTCAGTATAAATAATTTTTTAAGGGTTGTTAATCAAGAGGTATTTACATTTAAAATGGATAACCTATTTTCCCCTGAAATTCAACCTCCAGGTACCTATTCAAAAGATATAATTGATCAACTGAGTAAAGGAATATAGAAAAGTCATTACATCACTGTCTAATGACATCTAACAAAATCCAACAAGTTATTTTTTTCAGAATAATTTAAAGTCATATCATGAGTACCCATGGTCATTTAAAAGCATGAAGATATCATCAATGGCACCTGGTAACTGGAATTATTTTGAATTTATTTCAGGGTCTTTCTTTGTCATTGAAATTTTGACTCTCTTGGTAACTTCAAATACTTCCACAGCTTCTGATAACATTTACATGTGGGTGATTTACACAACTTTTCACTGCTGTAACCCAAAGAGCCGACCAGAATAAAGTAGGACAGGAAAAGTTTAGTTTGGCTCATGGTTTCAAGGTTTAGTTCATGGCCAGCTGACTTCATTGCTTTTGGCCCAGAAAGATGCAGAACATCATGGTGGATGGGCAGGGAGGAGGAAAGCAGCTCATAACAGGGAAACCAGGAAGCAGAGAGAACTTTACTCCAAGGAGTCAGGGATAATATATTTCCAAAAGGCACACCTACAGTGACCCACCTCCTCCAGACACACCCTATCTACCTAGTCACTACCCAATTAATCCATATGAGTGGATTAATCTACTAATTAGGTTCCAGCTCTCATAACCCAATCACTTCACTTCTGAACATTCTCACATTGTCTCACACTTGAGCATCAAATCCACACCATGACAGTGGGTCACTCTCAAATTCATCTGGGTACCTCAGTTCTTCCCTCTGCAGTTCCAGACCCCTCCATCCAACCTGGTGATGTTTATGAAACAGCTCTTGGTTCTTCCCTCCAAGGGGTTCTTCAAATCTTCCTCATCAAAATAAAGTGTAGCTGGGTACAGTGTTGCACGCCTGTCATCCCAGTGGCTCATGACACTCAGACAGGAGGATCGCAAGTTCAAAGCCAGTCTCAGCAAAAAAACGAGGTGCTAAGCAACTCAGGGAGACCCTGTGTCTAAATAAAATTCAAAATTGGGCTGGAGATGTGGCTCAGTGGTCGAGTGCCCCCGAGTTTAATCCCCAGTACAACGGCCCCACCAAAGTGTAAACATCCGCTATCCATTGGATAATTTTCGGAATCCTCCTCTTGCTAAAAACCCACATCGTTGGATTGTTGATGTAACATTCAGGATTTTTCAATAGGACCTCCAGTTTACTCTATCTCCACTGTAACCTCTTACCTGTTAGTGTCACATAATACCTGTGTGACCGAGGAGCCTCCCAAACTGTTTCCTCACTTGCATAGTTACAATCTTGACGACATCATCACACGGATTAGCCAAAGAACTTCAATTAAAAATTAGGTTATATAATCCACTCACTCATGTAAAAGAGTATTTAGATAATAGAATCAATTAAAAATGAGATCACATAATTTATTCGTTGAAATTGGGTGAAGTCCTATCGTTCCTTAGAATACAATTCAAACTCCTGAGCTTGGGAAGGAGACCAGTGTGATCTGTCCCCTGCTAACTTCTCCAGCTTTCTCTGACACCATTGCCTATTTTTCTCAGTAAGTTCCACAATGCTGCTAGGATTTTGAAAAACTGAGCTCCTTCCAACGTATAAGCCTTGTGATATGTTGTTCCCTCCTCTCTGGAAAGTTCTACAACCCCATTCCTCACATCACTTGTGGGAAATCTATGGTAGATCAGCCCTGAGTCCCCACCTCTTCCTGTATCTTATATGGTCCTGGGCAATATGAGTTTGCAGCATTTTTCATCCAAGGTGTGTCTGTTTCACCACTCCTAAATCTGGTCTGGTCCTGAAGACAAAACACAACAGACATGACACGGTGCCAGTTCTGAGCATGGGACACTAGTAGTATCCTGGTAGCCTTCTGTCATGGATCCACTCCCCAGA
This sequence comes from Sciurus vulgaris, assembly GCF_902686455.1. Taxonomy (NCBI): domain Eukaryota; kingdom Metazoa; phylum Chordata; class Mammalia; order Rodentia; family Sciuridae; genus Sciurus; species Sciurus vulgaris. The sequence goes on from NC_136480.1 coordinate 17,113,299, forward strand.
GACCACGGCAGAGCTCGGACTAGCCTGCTGGAGCAAGAAGGGCCACATGCGGGGGAACTAAGGCAGGTCAGCTGGCCCAGTCTGGACCAAGGGCATAGGACGAAAGTTGGCTCATGGTTTCAGAGGTTCAGTTCAAGGTCAGCTGACACCACTGCTCTAGACCCAGGGTCTAGGCGATGCAGAACATCATGGTGGAAGGGCATGGAGGAGCAAAGCAGAGTTGCTGATTCAACCACCAATGTACAATGAGTCCAGAGAAGACCAGAAGAAACATCCAGTAACCCAAAGACTTAAGACCCAAATATGTACCATTGTAAACCATGGGAACTTTTGGTTGTTTGTCTTATTACATTATTATGGCAACAAATTAAAAAAGAAAGAAACAGATAACTGATAGTGGATGAACTTTAAAATTCATTTACTACAGATTTTGTCATGTTCAGTTTCAGATTTTGAGTCCCCAATAAGTCACCTCTCCACTTTAATCTCAGGGTCTCTTCTGAATATATATTAGGATTTTTAATGTTGTGTATTTTTATGTGATTCCTCTGCTACTGCTCACATAGACTCAAGTTGGCCAAGGCTATGTTTGTTGTATCATGCACTATTCCTTCAACTTATTGTGCAATAGGTGACACATAATAGTTTGATAAAAATAAGGAAAATGAATGCATGAATACTGACATGGAAAAATCTTTATAATACATTGCCCCTGAAAAAAGTATTATGTTTTGCTTATTTTCACTCTCTGACTAAAACGGAATTAGCTTCCTTTTATTATCAAGTGAAATATACACAATAAAGAAAAAAAAATAACAAGGAACTATGTTACACATCAAAACACCACTAGGTCTAAGAGACCTAATGTAGAGTGGACAAAAAAAAAAAAAAGATTGCAATATTAATTGTATTCATACCATTTATATGAAAAAAAATGTTAATTGTATTTTTAAAATTAAATTTTAAAATTAAAAACTTTTAATTCAATTTTAAAATTAAAAAAAATTTAAATTAAAATTGTGATTAGAAATGCTCCCAACTTCAGGAAAGTTGTTATCTCTACGGGGCATGGGAAAAAACCAAAGTGAAAGCTGACTGTGCCCATAACATTTTCTGTCTTACCAAAAAATCCGAAGCAAAAATGGTGGGATATTAACACACATTTAAATATGAATCTGCTTGTAACATTTTTTTTTTTCTGAACAGTTGTGTGTACTTGAAATTTTTTTCTGATTTAAAATTTTTATAGCTAAAGGTAGGTTACCCAGAATGATCCCATTCATGTAAATCTGTGTGGGTGCCCATCTGTCCACACACACATCCCTAATTTTGGTAAGTGTTCCTATAGGTATTTTTTAATATAATAGCTTGCTTGAGAGAGACAGAGAGAGAGAGAGAGAGAGACAGAGAGAGAGAGGGAGAGAGAGAGAGGGGGGAGAGAGAGAGAGAGAGAGAGAGGGAGGGAGAGGGAGAGGGAGAGAGAGAGGGAGGGGGGGGGGAGAGAGAAGGGAGGGAGGAAGGGGAACAGAGAAAAAAATAGTTCCTTAGATGATCATAGAGAAGTTCAATATTTTTGAAAAGTCAAATTAGCGGAAAATGATGTTGCTGATGTGCATGAGTGCTCAAGCAACTCATCTGGAATTAGCCACTGAAATTATCAGACAGCGTTTTTGCTCCCAGATTGCAGCTATGTCTCACCATTTATCAGCACATAATAATTATAGAGCATATATAAACACCAGTAACTCTTGATGGCGAGGAAAAGAAAGTCGACCTTAATATCTACTAAGATACCATTTTTTTTTTTTTTTTTTTTGCAGAATAATACTATTGCGTGAATGCAATCACTAATAAAATTACAGACATTCCTTTTCTTGCTTTCACAGACATAAGGACAAGAGGAATGGCATTAAGATTTCTGGTCTTCGAAATCAATGGACTGATCCATCAGTCCATGTGGTAAAGGAGTCCTCTGGGGAAAACCAGGATGGAATTCTGTGAGAGCCACTAGGTACTCTGCAGGGCTTTGCCTGCTGGCAAAATAAAAGAGAATGATTGAAAAGATTAACTGGAATCACACCCCCATTTTTCTTAGGCCCGTTTCTATACCTGTCTCTAAATAAAACCTCAGCAGTTCAGAGGAAGAGAACACAGGAATTGAGCGTCCTTAATTCCAGCTTTATCCATGCGATTTCTTATTCTAGCATGGCGGCCTTATTAGTGAAGGGGTCCTGAGAGCTGCATACCCTGGGCTGATTCAATCACCTCCAGCATTTAAAGTGGCCAAATCAGAGGTATTCAGAGAGGGGCCTTCCAACTGCTTTTTCGTCTTGATTCGTACTGACAGGAAAGGCTCTCTCTTGGCATGGACAGGGAGTCCATCTTCCACTCACAGATTGGCATTTGCTAAAGGTTATTTCTCTGGAACCAAGTGAACACCTGAGTACCTGCAATTTGAAAATTCTTAAATATTATTGTGAAATATTTCCTTTCTCTAAAACGATGGGTTAGAAAAGCGTTTGTTATATTCCTTTTCAAAATTGAAAAGTCACTAACAAATATTTATTCACGTGGGTATGTATGTGTATATGTAATTTGTATATGAGAAATTTTAGAAGAATCTACTAGTGTGAGCAGTGATTGACTCTTATTTAGGTGATATTATTATCATTTATTTTCTCCTTTTTGTATGTTGTCAAGTGTCATGACTGCAGTAAAATCTGATCACGACTTAAGAAGAGGAGAAAGATTTCAGAACTATGACCAGCAATATCATGAGTGGGTATATATCTGAAGAAAAAGAAATCACTAAACCATGGAGACAGCTGACCTCCCATGTTTACTGACAAACAAAAGTTACGATTTGGAATCCACTACAGTGTCCATCAACAGACGATGGATAAAAAAAATGTGGTATATCACTCAAAGGAATATTACTCAGGAAGCAAAAGGCAACCTGTTATTTGCAGCAACATGAATGGAATTGAAGGTCATTAAGAAAGAATAAAAACAGAAAAGGAAAGACAAATTGAGCAGTGTCCAAAAAACTGGTCTACAAACAAATATGAGACAGTCAGTACCTGTGGCAGAAGAGACAGCCAACGGTCTACAAGGGCTGGAATTAGTAAACTAAAGAGTCTGCCTTCCATGTGTGTCTTTGAATGCTTTGAGGTATTATTTTGGGAAAATGGCGCTCGCTGTTGGATTGAGCAAAACTCTTCCAGCAGGTCAGAGGGCCAGATGACTTTGCAAGTTCCTGGCACCACAGGGACAGGTGAGGTCCACCCTGGCCTGGGGACCAGACCGTGAAAACTGAAGGCAAAATCAGACCTGAACCAGAACCAAGGAAAATGAGAGAAAGGTTGCTGGAGGAGAAACAGCTGAGCCTCAGCACAGAACTCCCAGCTGGCCCTCCTCTCCACACACACAGGTCCTTCCTGGATTCAAGACCCTGGAGACAGAATATCTCTGAATTCCAAGATAGTTCCCTTCCTTATCTTAAAAGTCAAGCAGCATTAAAGGTCCACCTGTGGTCAGTCAGTGGTCATCAATGAAAATTGAAAGCAGTCATCCAAGTTGGCTTTGCTTTAGATAAAAACCTTGTTTGCATTTTAGCATGGCTTGGATATCAATAGAAATAAAATAAAGATAACAAATAATTAATAATGCAATGATGAGAGAAATCAGCAAATGGGTCAAGGGTGACCAAAAAGACATGGTTTTTTACTTTTGTCACTGTGGGAAGCGTTTTAATCAGCTTTTTATGGCTATGACTGAAATTTCTGGTGAGAACATCTCAGAGGAAGGGAAGTTTCTTTGGGCTCATGGTTTCAGAGGTTCAGTCCACAGTTGGCCAATTTCATGGCTCTGGGCATATGCTAAGGTCAAAAACATCATGGCAGAGTGGAAGAAAGCTCCACCGCTCCTGGAGGCCAGGTGGCAGTGAGATAGAGCACGCCCTCAAAGCCAGGGACAAGACATACTCCTCAAGGACACACCCACCTTGGCCTAATTCCATCAGCCATAGCCCACCTGCCTATAGTTGACACCCAGTAGTCCAATCAAATTATTAATCCATCAAAAGGATTCATGATCCATGAACAGAAAGTTGACTAGCTTTCTTCCACCGTGCTGTTTTGTCATGATGTTCTACCTCACTACATGCCCAGAACAATAGAGTTGGCGGACTGTGTCCTGAATCTCTGAAACTATGAACCAAAATAAACTGTTCCTTCTCAAAGTCATTCTTAATAGGAATTTTGTTCGTAGCAATGGAAAACTGATTAATCCACCAAATGGATTAATCCACTGATGAGGTTATAGCTCTCGTATTCAATCTTCTCATCTCTGAATATTACTACGTGGACTAACACATGAATTTTTTTTGGGGGGGGGTGGGGATATTCTTAGATCCAAACTGTAACTGGAAGAGAATAACAAGATGAGGGAGGAGAGGGATGGGGGTAGTTAGGATTTGGGTAGAGTGGAACCCAGTGGGGTCAAAGTATTGCTGGAGTCTATGTACTAGAGAGAGTTAGCTCTAAGAAGTGGTGGCCTAAGTTGGAAAGGTCGGACATCAGCCTATGGGTAAGGCTTCCCATTTTGGACATGAGCAAGGTCTTGAAGAAATCATAGGGTAGCTATGATCTAAGCTGGGGTGATAAATAGAATCAGTGAGAGGGAAGAAATCAGGGACTGAGCAATTGGGATACTGAATATGGAATTCACCAAAGGCCAGAGTTGCCAAGAAATAATACTTGGAGATTGTGGCCAGGACGGTGAGCTAGGAGGGAGGTACTCTTCAAGGCGTGCTGGGGGTCGCAGGATGAGAACATGATGGTCACCAAGAGAACAATGGGCAGAGGAGGCTAATGGCATGCCTGCACTGACCGGGCGTTGCGTAGGAGGGAGGACGGATCACCTGGACGCGACGGGGAGAGAAAGAACGACTCTCTTCCTTTCTCAAGACCTGGTTGCAAGACAAGGATGAGATCGTAGCATCGCCATTACAAACCCAAGAGAAGCAGCCAGATGCCAGCTGAAGCAACACAGTATGGAAAGGTCATGCACAGGAGGGTTTGGCCGCTGACTGTTGGGGGGTTTAGGAGGTGGGGAGCACTGAGCCATGAGTTCTGACCCGGGAACCTGCAGACCTCTGTGGAGACGAGGGTGTGGCCTCTGAGGGGTGACCCAGGAGATCTGGGCTGACCGCAGGCCTCAGGCACAGGAGGAAAGGCCTCAGGCAGCAGCCATGTCCAGGCAGGTACACGGCCAAGGATGGAGGCCTGGTCTGGGTGCCTCACCCAAACACCCACGTCACTCCTGCTGTGACAATGTGCAGTTGAAGGCAGGGACCGTTTCATCCAGAGCATCACAGACTCTGACATGTCCTCCTGCTTTCAAAGCCACGGTGACGGAAGCCAGGTCTGACTGCTGCCTCCTGTCAGCCCAGGTTCCGAGTCCCGGCTCTGCCAGTCCCGCTGTGAGAATCTGAGCAAACCCAGGAACTGCTTTGCCCTGAGTCTGGCTGGCTGCATCTATATTAGCTTTTAGGAAGACTAATATTTATATTAACAACAATATGCAGAGTACGTTGGGTCAGCCAGGCTTGGGAAAAAAAGAAACATCATAAATTTTTAAAAGTGATCTGGACATTCTTCATACCTTTTTTAAATGAAAAGGATTACCTTCTAAATGGGTACTGAGAACAGTACAAAAGACAAAACAGCCTTCCAAAGGCCAAGAGGCAGCTGGCACACTTGTTTATATTCGATTACTTTTGCTTAAACCTGGTGAAATAATTAAAATAAATCCTTTGTGCCCAAGGGATAGACCTGGTGAGAGGAACTCGAGGAGTCTGTTTGGATGGGATTTCTGGAAGAATTAAAGGAGGGCTGGATAATCTCCATTCATAAAAACAAAATTGATTTATGCAAAACAACTCATTAATATGTATGTGAAAGTGGATCTCTCAATGGTACAATTCTCCAAACGGGGTGGGGGAGGGAAACACCCCGCATTGGACTTGTTAAATCACACTCTGCAGATCTAGGCTCTTCCTCATTTGCATTTTCTACTGTGAACAGAAACATTGCCGGAGGAGGATCGTAATTCTGGGAGGGGATCACACTTTGAAAACCTATTGCTTTTCGTGAATGCTCGAGCACATTTTTTCCTTGTTCTTTATTCCAATAGCACTCATATATTTTCTTTTCCTTTTTTTTTTTTTTTTTTTGGTAAGTGAAACTGCATTTAAGTTTGGACAGGTGCACACATAGAGAAAATCAACTTTGTTTTGCTTCCTGCTTATAATTGTACTTGGCACACAGTAGGTGCTCAATAAATATGTGCCATTTGAGTGTATGGAGGGATATGCTGAAAGGTCAGCCTAAAGTTTGGAAATCGATGTCACATTTACTCTTCCCCTGGATGTGTGTGGGCTTCCAGCACCTGCGTCCACCCCTGCAGTAGTGCTGCTGGTGGGTGGTCTTCAGGCACCAACCTAAGGCACCTTTTAACACTGCTTGCTACTCGAACTTTGGAACTGCAACACTAGTGTCGCCAGGGAGCTTGCTAAAAATATCACATATTACTGGTCTCTACTTTAGCCCTACTGAATCAGAATTTGCTTTTAATATCATCTACAAGGGATCTGTACACACATTAAAATCTGACAAGAACTAGTTGAACAATTACTAAATTCCTTAAAAACATAAAAAGTCCTGGGCAAATCCCAGCTTCACTATTTTCTAATGTCCTTAGGCCCATGACTTTACTTATCTGATTTAATTTTCCTTCTCCATAAAATCAGGATTATAATAGTAGTTTTTATTTTACATAGTATTTTTGAGGATTAAACTAAATTATCTTTTTTAATTAGAAACAAGTGTTGTGAGGCTTGGTAATTTGAGGAAGATATATCCAAAGCACTGTTTTAGTCAGATTTTCAATACTGGGATCAAAAGCTCTGACAAGAAAAACATAGAGGATTTGGCTTATTTTGCTTAGCATGATAGTCTCTAGCTCCATCTATTTACCAACAAATGCCATAAATTCATTCTTCTTTAAAGCTGAGTAATATTCCATCATGTGTAAAGAGAGAGAGAGAGAAAGAGAGAGAGACCACATTTTCTTTGTCCAGTTCTCTGTTGAAGGGTATCTAGTTAAGTCCACAATCTAGCTATTGTGAGCTGAGCTGCAATGAACATTGATGGGGCTGTGTCACTGTAGTGTGCTGATTTTAAGTCCTTTGAGTATAAACCAAGCAGTAGAATAACTGGGTCAAATGGTGGTTCCATTCCAAGGTTTCTGAGGAATCTCCACACTGCTTTCCACAATGGTTGCACAATAAGGGTGGAGGGGTAGATAGGGAAGAATAGAGTGACTTTAGATTAGTAGAGGGGAGTGAAGGGAGGGAAGGGGTGTGGGGTAGGAAGGACAGTAGAGTGAAACAGACACCATGACCTCATGTACATTATGACTGCATGACCCATGTGATTCTGCAACATGGACAATCAGGAAAGACACTCCATTTATGTATGATCCATCCAAATGTGTAAATGCATTCTACTGTCATGTGCAACTAATTAGAACAAATTCAAAAATTCAAAAAAAGAAAAAAGGAAGAAAGTTGAGGAGGAAAAGTTTGTTTTAGCTCATAGTTTCAGAGGTAGGGTCCCTGGCTGGGTGACTCCATAACTCTGGGTCTAGCGAGCAGAACATCATGGCAGAAGAGTACGGCAGAGGAAAGCTGCTCAGCTCATGGAAATAAGGAAGCAGAACTAGTGACCTTGCCAGGGACCCAAAGGCACATGCACTTTGGGTGACCCCCTTCCTCCAACCACACCCTACCTGCCTACAGTTACCACCCAGTTAATCCACATCATTGGATTAATCCCCTGATTGATAACAGTTCTCATACTTTAAACATTTCACCTCTGAATATTCTTGCATTGTCTCCCACACGAGATTTTGGGGGACACCTCATCTTTAACCAACCAAAACCACCCATCACAGGAGTTGTGTCCAGCATTGCAAAACCTGAAATGCTTTGTGCTTTCTGTAAATTCCCAACATTCTTTCACTGCTGCGGAAATGGAGAAGGGGGTGGCACAAATGTACTGATACCCATTTGGGGTCCAGAGCATCTATCATCCAAAAACATCCATGCTGGAATATGGAAAGAGACACGGCCTACAGCCTCACAGAGGAAGGATTAAGCTAATCAACCAACCTCATTTTCTGAAACAGGTAAGCAGAAGCTCTGGAGTCAGTTTCTGTATTGTGAGTTTGTTTGTTGGTTTATTTTTAACTAAGAGAAGCCACGTGATAGGTGAACAAAGCAAACATTAGATTGACTTGAAGTTTGACCAGTTCAGCAACTCGATTCCGCTGGTTTATTTTTAGAGGAGCTTCTGGTGTTGCAACATCTTGTGAGATTCCCAAGCACTCTGGGCACTGGCTACGGTAACAGTGAAGCCCATAATTTGGAAAGTCTCCTGACAAACACGCTTAATAAGTACCGTATAAAGGCCAGCACCTTAAAAGTGCTTCCAGTGAGGATTCACAGGAGAAATGTCTCTCCGGTTTTAGAGGCAGAGGGATAAGGTTCATAGGAGCAATTGAAAAAACTTTCTTCCATGAAAAAGGTGGAATTTCAACTTTGGTAGCTGGGGAGGATTGCATAGAACGGATTTCCATGTGTGTGTGTATGTGTGTGTGTGTGTGTTTTCTTGTATCCATATCATCTACGAGAATAGCTACCGGATATCGAGACTTATTGTAAGTCTGTAATAATTAATAGAGTTTGTCATTTACACAGGCTTAGTCAAATATAAAGAAGGAAGAGAGAAGAGAGAGATCAAAAGCATTGCAAGCAGGTAGGCACACTTGATGTCCTTTAGAGATAGCAATGCAGGGCAGCAAAGGAAGGACCACATTCTTAATATCTGTGCTGCCTCCAGAGGACCCTTCCAGACTCCCCCCAAAAAACAGTCCAGCTATTTCTCTGGATTCACAGATCCTACATACATGAATTCACAAGTCATAAAATAAAATAAAATGCATTGTACTAAATATGTACAGACCGTTTTTCTTGAATTACAAAGAAAAAGGAGGAGGGGACGTTTATTTGGGACTCATAATCTCAGTCCTTCGATGGCCAGCTCCATTGCTCTGGGCCCAGGGTGAAGCACCACATCATGGCAGAAGAGCGTGGCAGAGGAAAGCAGCTTAGGACAAGCCCACCAAGAAGCAGAGAGGGGAGGGTCAAATACACATCCCAAAGGCTTGCCCCCAATTACCCAACCCGTCTACGCACACTCAACCTGCCCATTGATACCACCAAGTTAATCCTAATCAGGAGATGAATCCACTTTTTAGGTTATAGCCTCAAGATCAAATCGTTGCACCTGTGAACTTGCTTGCATTGTCTCACACATGAGCTTTTGGTGGATATGTCCTGTCTACACTATAAAACACCCCCATATACTAATACTTAAGAAAAAACAGATGATATCAACTGTTGTCAAGAATATAGAACTAAACATCACTGGTAAGAGTGCCAATTAATAAAATCACCATGACAACAGTGACCATTCTAAGGCCTTAGTAAGGTGGTTAATGTCTCTCAAGGTTGTTCATCTGCATAATCAATTCCTCTCTAATTCTGTCCCATCATGTAACAGAGAAACATATGTCCCCATGGACCAAAAGGTGGAGCAAGAATATTGACAGAAGAATTATACACTGTTGCCCTAGAAGTAACTCCGATTCCTAGTAAGAGTAGAAGCTACACATATATTCTAGTACATTCTAATAATAAAATACCAAAGACTACCAGGAAGGAGTGAACTGTGGCTACCCATAATCCCATGTGTGAGGCGGCTGCAGACTTAGAGAATACCTTTTATATGGTTTCAATCCATACAAAAGCCACAAAACCATAATAACTGTAAATTTACAAGCGGAGATATGTGATCTTTGAGGAGGAAGGAACGTGGATAGCCAGGAGGGTGTAAGAGCAGAGAGAGTCTTGTGAGGTGTCTGCAATGTACTTTCTGCATTTGGCTTAGTAATGCGTCACGGAACTGCCTACTGAGGTTATTACTTTTCTTTTCTTTTTTTTTCCTGTACATTTCTGTATGTATTAAGCTTCTTGGGAAAACTAGGATATAAATTAAGACCTTAAAAACAGAATGAATATTTCCAGGACTTTCTACCAAAACTCTTTATTCTTTACCTACTAAGTTGCTTTTTTAGATAATATTGGATATAAACTCAATCTAAATGCCTGAAAGGGTTTAATCTGCTCCTTTTTGTGTAAATAAGAATTTTGCTGTAATGTGAGCCAACTCTATGAGACCCCAGAGAAACATCTACGGGAGTTATGTACCTAACTTCATCGAAAGCATTCTTCAATCACCTTGAGAGTCATGGGTGAGACTATTTCAGTTTGGGGGCTTCATTTTTTATCTTAGAAGTCAAAAGTTCTCAGTTTTGATGGGGTGAATCCCTTATTTCCTGGTATTTTCCTTTTTCACTCCAATACCAAGTCTCTGCAGCTTGAATGTGCAATTTTACTCAAATGGACCCAAAAGATATGGTCCTGCTAAATATAGGCAGAGGAGGGCATTGGGAAGTAGGGCTGATTTTCAAAAAAGTATCATTTTTGATAAGATACATAAATAGATGCCCAGCAGTGTTGATGTGGGGAAATGAGACCAAAGTGTTGGGTAACTACCTTCCCTGTTGATTTCTAAGATGTATGTCACCGTGACTTCCTATAATTTAACCATGCAACTAACTGTTCACGGTCCATTGGTTTAAGATCTGAATTATGTTTAGAAGCAAAGGCAAAGTTTTCCCCTTGATGTGATACCAACTGATGGTTATGCTATTATTTCATCAAGACAGATTCAGAACATTGAATTCATTGCAAGACCGTCCGATGCTATTTCAATGTGACAGTGAAAAATAGTAACTAATTTAGACACTTACTTCCTTTTACTTCAGAAATTAAGGAAAAGTATCTCTTCGTGCATGTTGTTTATCTGGTTCTTTTTTGATGTACAAAAAAAGGTTAAAAGGCATTTAGCATTTTCCTTTATAATTAGATCTGCATTACCCACTTAATGCACACTTCACAATTATCACAGACTCTACCGTTTCCAAATGCATGTTTAAGTGTTATTCTGAAAAACTTCTTCTCCTGGGTCTTAATTTCCTTCCTAGATATAAATGCTCTCTGTCACCATATCATCAGGATAATAAATACATAACGCTTTTGCATTTTGTACGTAGAAAATAAATTTAATGACATTTGGAATTAATGGGTGCCAACAATGCTTTTCAAATTTATTTCTCAATGTGACGAATCCCTTCACCCCATCCCTCCTGTAAACAACCTGGCCAAGAAATAGAAATAAAATCGCACCTAATTTTCAAGTACTAGAATATTTTAGTAATTCTTCTGCAAGGAGTTAACGACCTTGACGTTAGGACTTTTAAAAACCCTTTTTTTTTTTTTTTTTTGTTGCGCTATAACTATGATTTTTGATTCATTCATAAAGATTATGCTTTAGTTTCTCTACCCATAAAATATTATATGTTTTAAAAATTATTTTGAGGTACAGTTAGGAGAAGTTCAGGACCAGCACTAGTTTGGGTGACCTTGGGAAAGTACGTAACGTAGATGTCTCACCTTGAATTTCTCCAACTGTAAAACAAAATCTAGAATAGCTTACAGGTCCAGATAAAGATCAATAGCCTGGCAGGGGTAAAGCCTTTTGCATGCCACAGGAAAAAAAAAAATTACAAGGACTGTAAACGCCTCCATGTTTATAGCCCTCTTAAATACATTATTACTGCATTTTAACCTCGAACCATTGAAAATCAATCCTGGGATGTGGTACAGCGACTGTTTATCTGCATCACAAAAGTTCTTACAACAGCTGAGGTGTGAAATGCCCCTACCTGTGTGTGCTGGGACTTCAAGGATGTTGGTATGATTATTAAGGTATCAGATGAACGTTTCTTAGAGAAAAGTAAGTGGCATTGAAAACTATCTTTTATACACAGCTTCAGCTTCCCTAATGTCACTCAAATGGTCCTGCTGCTTCTGGGATAAATAGTGAAATACACAACCTGGCCTATTAACAGGGCACGATCAGGTCCCTAGCTAGCTCTTCCTCCCTCCCTCCCTCCCTCCCTCCCTCCCTCCCTCTTTTCTTTCTTTCTTTCTCTCATTTGTTCGAGTTAGTTCCACATGACAGCAGAATGCATTTTGATTCATTGTATACAAATGGAGTGCAGCTTTTCATTTCTCTGGATGTGCACAATGCAGATTCACACCATTCATGCCATGATACACGTTCGTAGGGTAATGATGTCCATCTCATTCCACCATCTTTCCCAGCCCCATACCCCCTCCCCTCCCCTCACACCCCTCTGCCCAATCTCAAGTTTCCCCATTCTTCCTTAGCATGCCCCTACCCCACATTATGGATCAATATCCACATATCAGAAAACATTTGGCCTTTGGATTTTGGGGACTGGCTTATTTGGCTTAGCATGATATTCTCCAACTCCATCCATTTACCTGAAAATGCCATAATTTATTCTTATTTAAGGCTGAGTACTATTCCATTGTGCATATATTCCACAGTTTCTTTATCCATTCATCAATTGAAGGGCATCTAGGTTGGTTCCACAATCTAGCTATTGTAAATTGAGCAGCCATGAACATTGATGAGGCTGTGTCACTGTAGTACGCTGATTTTAAGTCCTATTTATCTCACATCCATCTATCACTCACCCTTGACCTTTGCTCTCTGAGTGGCAAGTGTCCCCCCTGTATCAGTCTTGGTGAAGTGTGCAATACCAACACCCTCATTTTATGCATGAAGAAGCAGCTGTATGCTGTGTCATATCAAAGTTGGGATCCTCTTTGACATCTTCCGATGCTTCTGTCTAAAATGCTGCAATCAGGTGGACTTTTGTAGGTTTCCTTGGAATCCCATGATGTGACTCAACGTAGTCCACAGCTTCCAGCTGAAGCTTTGGTGTGAGGTGCCTTTGGTCACTGACGCTGAATGCTGTTTTCTCCTCACTTCGCCATAAAGCCAGCCTCCTTTGCTGTCATGCCTGGTCTTCGGCTCTCCTCCTCACCTTTCCTTTGATCCCTGGCCTCGTTCTCACATCTGCATCTCCTCTTGCTGCCTGTCCAACCTTAATATCCTTCTCTACCTAGTCGCTATACCTGTAGCACAAACAAGTCCTTCAAGGTTCAGTTCAAGCCCCGTTTCCTCTGGAAGACGGCCTTTGCTCTTCCTCCAATCCAGACCAGCTCAAGGACAGCTTCGCACTGGGGCTCCCCCTGTCCCTAGGGTTAGGTCACCTCTCTGCCAGCACCTCCTGATTTTATTTTTCCTGAGGCAGAGAAAAAGGCAGTAGGCACCAGGACTCTGCAATCCCCTCCCTGAGTTGGAATACTGAGTCTCCCACTTACTTAGTGTTTGTGTGATTTCAAGCAGCATTGCCTGTGCCTCAGTCTATCCATGCGAACACGGGTAGGTCGATCATCTCAGAGGGGGAGTGTGAACCTCAATGCAGTTAATTACACAAAGATTTGGGGACAGTCCGGTGCCGTGGCGCATGCCTGTAATCTCAGCAGCTCAGGAGGCTGAGGCAGGAGGATCACAAGTTCAAAGCCAGCCTCAGCAATGATAAGGAGCTAAGCAACTCAGTGAGACCCTATCTCTAAATAAAATACAAAATAGGGCTGGGGATGTGGCTCAGTGGTTGAGTGTCCCTGAGTTCAATCCCTAGTACTGAAAAAAAAAAAAATTAGGGACAATACTTACTCAACAATATATACTACATATCTATTTTTTTTTCTTCTCTTGTGTGTATGTGTTTAAATGTACGTCAAGGTCGGATCTGTCTGCTTTGTGAAGACAGGAAGTAGCTGTTCTTGTCAACCATTTTAACTTTAGGACCAAGCCCAGGCCTTGAGGCACAAGATTAGACTTTTTTTTTTTGGATGTTTGGTAGATGAATAAATGAATACTCAATTAAGAGACTCTGGTTGGCTGCCCTGCCTTCCCCAGTCACAAAGCGAACTGATCTGAAACTGTATCAAATTGAAGAGTTTAGGATCAAAAAGTCTTATTCTCGACTCACTTGGATCCTAAATGTTTATCTTTTCAAGGGTAAAGTTCTCTTTTATAAGAACCTCCCTAAAAATACAGCTCAGTGAAATCATAGGTTTCTTTCAAAACACCGGCTCATTTTCTCAAGGATGACATTTTAAGCGGCAATGACAGATGCAATGTACGCTCACATAAGAACAGGGTAATTCATTAACATACACACGAAAGGAAGGAGTCTACATTCAACCTTTACCACCAGAGTCCTTGAGAACGAAAAGAAATTCTAAGCTGCGACAAGCGATTTAAAAAGTCACGTTGGTTGTATCACTCAAGGAGGCCGGGGTGATAACGGGGCCCTGCTGCACTCACTACAGGGTTGAGTCTGCAGAGGGGAAGAAGGGGAGATTCAAGCAGAACCCCCTGACCATTTGGAAGAAAGAATCCTACGCTGAAGTGCTAAAAGGGACCTTTGTATTCAAATAATTCAAAACACAGTTTACAAATCCCAGGGATGTGAGTGACTCGTCTAGGTTATATAGTTTGTTGAAGACAGATTTGATTTAAGATGATATTTCATAATAGGTGTTTTTTTTCATGCATAGCCCACATTTCAAGATGGTTCCAGGGTGGGCTGATTCATGCTCAGGCAGAGTGTTCCAGGCTGTTTCTAAAAGTAACTCAGAGCATGTTTTTGGATGGCCAAACACCGGGCTAGATGTTAAAAATAAAAGTCACCCATTACCTAGAGGAATGTGCCTGCAGAGTCTCTCCCGTGGACAAGTGAGGTTCTGGAAGGCTGTTCCTAAGTCCATTTGTGCTGAAGGTCAAAGGGACACTGTACCATAAACTCCCCAGGACTGAAGCAGAGAGGTTGAAACCTTTCTTATTTTGATGCATGCCTTATTCTTATCTAGGGAAGTTTGTATGAGTGCCGTTTCTGGACCCAATTTTTCTACCACTACGTAGACCAAATAGCTCACGTTAAACGTCTCGTCTTGGTCTGACTTTGGGTTCCTTCAAAGAAAAACATGAAGCAAGAATTTCTGTGCATGAGATTCACTGAAAGAGTTGTCTCGGGAGAAAGGCAGAAGTGGAGATCAGATAAAGCAAGGCAAGGACCCGAGTAGGAAGGTCTCTCAACTGTCCTGACCCCTTGGGGACCTCTGAGACAGAGAAGGGACAGTGATGGGCATTAAGAGACGGGGCTGGACACACCACTCATCAGGGAATCTGGGTAGGGCACCAACAGCATCCACCACATGGCCCACTGTGAACGTGGGTGCCTTACAAATGTGGTTTATTATTTAGAAAATTAGGGTGCATTAACCACTGAAATAATGGAACAAAGCCCCCAGAAGTAGCACGACCCGGATGTGGAAGCGATTCAATACTGTAACACGAGGGGTATGAGTTTAAGAATTCGAGCTCTTTTATTAAGGCTCAAGATTCAGCTTGGTTTGTAACAGCGTCCCTTATGATCTCTTGTGCACGTATGACTGCATGGCTGATGTGATCACGCAATATGTACAGTCAGAAAAATGAGAGATGGTACTGCATTTATGTACGAACTGTCAAAATAGATAAATGGGCTGGGGGGGTGGTTCAGGGGCAGAGTGCTTGCCTAGCACGTGGGAGGCACTGGGTTCCGTCCTACAAGCACTACATACAAATAAATCAAAGTTCACCAATGCCTAATAAAAAATATTTTTAAAAAACAAAAAAGGATAAATGCATTCTACTGTCATGTGCAACTAATTAGAACAAATTTAAAAGAAAACCCTAATCTCTCAGGAAAGCTTGGGCTTCTAATCTGAAAAAATGGGAACAACAGGAATATCTGCCCCCTGTGGTTGTTGGCCACGTCAAGAGAGAGAATACTCACTGAAGCATCTAAAAATCTTGAAGTCCAGAGAAGAAGAAAGTGGTCTGGAGAAAGTCTCAGAATGCAAACGAGAAGAGTTTTCTATGAGAAAGTGTGAAATTTGTAGGTACTGGATGCAGTGGGGACAAAGAATAAACATGAGAGCGAGAGATGTCACCTCCCTAGTGTCTACATGAATCAGAATTTCACGTTCGTCACCTCTGTTATCAGGGTCCTTGTCCTGCCTGGTGGTTACGCTGTGATTCTCTCTCAGTAGGTTCTCAGCAGAGGTTTAATGTGGCTAAGAACTGCTCCTATTCATTCTGCTAGCTCTGGGCTAGGCAGAGAATTTGAGCACAGACCTGTCTGCTTCAAAAAATCCCAGAATGTCTCCAACGCACCAAGACCTTCCCAGAAAAACAACCACTGCTGAGGACTAAGGAAGAGAAGAGACCGAGGAATCAAAAGTCTGGTGACCACACAGGTCATGCACTCTACGAACTTTCCATTTCCTTAGAAATGAACATTCAGACTCTGCTTTTCCCTCTGTACTCTGGCAGATTTCTCCTTGGACACACTAGGAAGCATTTTAGACATGACATCCCTATGGGTAGGGGACAGAAGAGGCAGAATTTTGGGGTTCCTCTTTGTGTTATTCAAATGTCAATCTCAGCCCAAGTTCGTTTACCTCTGCAGAAAGATCGCTTTGACGCATGGGCCGCTGGCTCTCTGCATGAACAATAATGGAGAAATGCTTTAAGGATCAATAGTCATCTGCCTTGAACCCCCAAATAAAAAAAAAAGTTTATGAACCAGCAGTAAGGTCAACAATGACAGAAGAATTGATCTCTCTCATTCATCCAAATGAAGTCATTCAATTTCTTCCTAATTTAACCTTCCCATTGCTTAAAAGACATAGTGCGTTTTAACTACAGAAACATCTATTAGCATGTAAAACTAGAGAATTTTAAAAGTATTTTTTAAAAGTGCGGTACAATCCTAGAAATGAAAAGTCGTACCCCATTTGTGCACAATGAATCAAAATTCAGTCTGTAAAAATAAAAAATCAATAAGTTTTCTTTTAAAAAGTTGGGAACAATGAAGAGGAAGAAATCTATTGTAATATAAAGCCCAGTGTCTTAATTTTTAGTGTTGATATTTGGTTGCTTTTTAAGAATGGGTAGAATCCTTCACTCTAGGTGAGGAGAGAGACTAAATACTATAGGCTGTATGAATTTTCTTTACCAGAAAGTCAAATTTATCATTATGGCAACTGATTGAAATCATGTGGACCTTCTAGGGATATCTCTTTTCCAAGCTGGAGAAACAATTAATTTCTGTGGCAGACTCATTCCAGTCTGGAGCAATTACTAGCTTCTGCAACGTAAGTGCGTTATTGGGCTCCCTCTTATTTTTCAAAATGATGATCTTAGCTCACATGAAGAACTCAATTATTATCGCTGTCTTCACCCCAAGTTCAAACTAGCCACCAGCTTTTGTCTCTCCACACCACATTCATGTCCATACTTCTGTACATCCTCTTTTTCCCCCCACAGGTGCAAACATATTTGGATATATTAGCAACATGTGTGCATGTGCATTCTTTGCGTGAGCATGTAATTTACGTTGTCACATACGGGTGTGCATTGCGTGTTCATGGATGTGCCTGGGTATCTATATTTAAAGGCAGAAACAAGTTGATCCCCACATGGTCAAGCAAAGCAGAACCACACAAGATCTCAGAACCACTATAGAATAACCTGTGCAGCATGAGATTTGCAATCCCAAACAAGGGTCACCTATTAATGCCTGCATCTGTTGGTAACAATAGTCCCACTCATCTCGTGAGCCCCCAAAGAGTGGCGGCTAAGATTTAGGCTCCCAGATACATCCTCAGAGTATAGGAGAGGTGCACAAGGGACAAATGTGAGTCTCCTATTTGGTCCACACGGACAGATATAATTACTCTCCAACAAGGCTTGTGCTGAATCCAATATGAAACATTTTAGTCCCTGGAAACACTATGTATAAAGAATATAAGAAGCAGTCTGTCTATTGTTCATCTGCTAATGTCCCCAAATGTCACCAAGGTAATTACTTGGATGACATTTATGTGATGCAGCTGGACATTGTTACAGTTAATATAAAGCCTGCCTTTGGCAACCACTTTATTTCCACCTACATCACACTGTGGGCGCAGGATGGCTTTTCCTGGAAGACGTGCCTCCCCCAAATGATACCTCTGCCCTCTGATTTTTCTTCTTATGCTCTGCACACTAATATCCAACACCAAGGAAAAAACATTGTTTTTGAAAAGCACGCTATTATAACATATATCTTTATCTGGATATTTGTGCTTGGAACTTTGAGAGATGCTTCTAAAAATCATTTACAGCATATCATTAGACTGATATTTTCTTTCCTTTTTTTTTTTTTTGGAAACAGGTTTATCTCATCCTCAAAAGTCCAAGTTTACAAAATATACACTGTCAAATTTTTTTTTATGACCATAAAAACACATTTGTTCTGCAAAAGAAGATTCTTGGCAAAGCTCAATTTTTATCCTCAATAGGTATATATAAAAAATATTTTTAAAATACAGGGAGTCAATATTTTTCCCCAAACTCACATGCGAACTGGAGCTTGGCCTTCCGACTCAGAATTGTCCCCAGAAGATTGGTGGCCAGGCACTGGTATGTCCCAGCATCCTGCTCAGTGCGGGGGCTGCTGATGGCCAAGCTGCCTCCATCTAACTGGTAGTGATAACCCATGGCAAAATCAATCTCTCTGCCATTTTTCTTCCACCTTCAAGGGAAAAAGATTAAATAACATTTAAAATATGCAGGGTTCACTGCTATTTTTCTTAAATCACATGCAGTTTTAATTCCTGCAATTATATTTAAAATATAGCATGCTTACAGGTGGAAAACATCTGACCAATTTCTCCAAAAGTAACTGCCTTGAGCCCATGATATCAAGCTCATAGCTTGAGGTTATTTTCAACCTCTCCGACTCTTGGAAAAAGTGAGATACATTCATTCCCAACGTATTTAGTCATGGGAGCCAGTGACATGAGAAATAAAAATTAGACATCCAGTCAATAATGCCGGCCATCCTAATCCTTCAGAGACTTTTCAAGTAACATCTATTCATACCTGAACTCCCCCAAATGATACTGCAAAATTGGATGTCAGAAATGATTCAGAGATGGAAATCCATAAAGACTGCATTAGAAATAGCACGCGGAATGCCAACAAAGATTTTTGCAATGCCAATTTGAGGCTGATAACAAAACAATTATAACCTGACTATTGCAGAACATCATTGTCCGTTAGCCTGTTACTTGGAAAATTAATCATGTTGAAAATATTTCAACAGTACTTAGGAATGCCAACCTGAAATTATATGTTAGCAACACAAGTGCAGCGTGAGTAGTTTTTATTTTTAGGAAGCAAAAAGTCTCTTGGTATAGCTCTTAGACAAGAATTCTTTGGTACATGAATTAACTAGCTGAAGGGTTACGAGCATGTTATTTATTTTCCGAGAAGCATAAAGAGTTTAAAAATTCCATTTGGTCATTATCAGACAAATGAACACCCATCCCCAGCCAGATTCATTTCTCCCACCTTGGACCTCCCAACTCCCTCAAATCTCCAAAGGTTTTGAAAAATGAGTAGTGCATGCTTCATGAGGTATGTTCTCAGGGCTCAAGTTGTGAGCAATAATTTGCACCATTTAAGAAAATCATTTGAAGATAGTGAATCAGGACAACCAGAGGCAGGATTGGAGAAAAATCTTTTCCCATTGCTCAGGACCTTCCTGGGTGAGGCCTGTATTACAAAAGACAGTGTAATAAGAGAAAGGCTTGCAAATTTCTGGATACTACATCTTCCCTAAGACAGGATCCTTAAGAAGCAAAGATCTCAAGCCACAGATAAACCTGCACCTTTGTGCACTGGTCTTGATCAGGAGTGCACACTTACTAGGAAGAATAAATGTACAAAGGAAGATCTAAATCAGGGGCATCCCAGAAGGACTGCCTGCTAGATTCTCTTTGGTGTCTCTGGGTCTTTGGGTTAGGGTATTCCTTTCCTGTGGGTATAGGAAGAACACCTTTGGAATGAATTTTTTTCACCTGTTTCAAGGACAAAGGATGAAGGGAAGGTGACTGAACTTCCTGCTTCTGCTATTTTCTGAAATGCCAGGGTGCCATATTTTGGGGTGTCATTTAGAAAAACAAGGGACAGTTTCTTTCCTATGCCACGTGGCTGGTTTCCAAACTGTTCTTTTCAGGGTCTATACCCGCTTGGCTACAATTCTTGCCTTCATAATGAAATCATATTAAAATATTTCAGTGGGGGTGGCTCACTCTAAGAAAGGAATGACATTTGAAAGAATGTTTTCAAATGTCATTGACTTTTTTTTTTTTGAGCATTCTGAAAACATCCCATAGGAAGACTATGACAAATGCCTACCAAATTAGAAAAGAAATATGAACCTGGGTAGTCGTCTGTCCCATTAAAGACAGGATCAAATATCAAATCGATCAGAGGTTTTGAACCAACCCGGTCACTTTTAAATTGCTTAGTCACTTCCTGTATACTTCAACTTCTCTTTAATGAAAGGAAGCTAAAAGGAAGTAGCAAAGTGTGTGTCTTGATTGTATAGATTTTCTGCCAATTTAATTGTTCTTCCTCTCTCTTCCTGTCTTCTTCTCTCCTCCCTCCCTCCCTCCCTCCCTACCTTCCTTCCTTCCTTCCTTCCTTCCATCCTTTCTTCCTTCCTTCCATCCTTTCTTCCTTCCTTCCTTCCTTCCTTCCTTCCTTCCTTCCTTCCTCCCTCCCTCCCTCCCTCCCTCCCTCCCTTCCTTCCCTCCTTCCTTCCTTCCTCCCTCCCTCCCTCCCTCCCTTCCTCTCTTCCTTCCTCCCTCCCTTCCTTCCTTCCTTCCTTCCTCCCTCCCTCCCTCCCTTCCTTCCTTCTCCTACAGAAATTTGTACAGACTGCTTCTTGTTCTCAATATTAGGAAAGAAAGAAAAAAAGGAAGGTTTTCTTTCTGTAGACCTCCCTCAAGAGAATCATATCCCCTTCAGGGCTGGAATATCGTCCTTTGCTTCCCGTGCACGATCTTTGGTCTCGCATGCTCCCTTATCATTTCCAAAGCAAAGGATATACCACACTGAGTTTGCCAGCTCTCTTTAATTTTGGAATCAATCACCGAAATAAGTGCTGTCATCATTACATGCTCCTAATTAAGCTCAGTAATTGTTTTTCAACACAAATTCAAAGTTGTTGGCTTAGCTGCAGAAAATGAATTTTTCACAGTACCCCGTGATCACTCTAATCACTATGGTACAATGATTATTAAACTGTGCATATAGATCAGGGGTTCAGCGCCTAGTGTGGGCTTTGTCCTAATTAATATGTTCTAATCAATGGAGAAATAGTATTAATGAATTCAAGTGATGGTCGTACAATGTTACTAATGTCACTGCATACCCGGGAGTATTCTCCTAGTATGAAAATGAGGAAATATGTTTTAATTAATTATTTGAAGCCTATGAATTAGTGTTTTATAAATTGCAGGCAACATAATGGATTTGAACTAAAATCTTAACCTTTTGCCCAGGAACATCCTTCATTATAAGGTGCTTAAACCCCACGGTAAGATTGTAGTGGCTAGGAGCTGTGTTTGGAGTGTTTTGCTAATTAATGTCCCCTGACTGTGTGTGTGTGTGTGTGTGTGTGTGTGTGTGTGTGTGCACGTTATTGACATGATGTTTGTCAAAACTTATCCTTCTTTTGTTTTTTAGATACTGTTATTTATTTATTTATTTTGATTTATTGTACACAAATGGGGTACAATTGTTGTTTCTCTGGTTGTACACAAAGTAAAGTCACACCATTTGTGTAATCATAGTACATAGGGTAAAGATGTTTGTCTCATTCTGTTATTTTCCTTCCCCCAAACCCTCCCACCCCTCTTTTTTCTTCTATACAATCCATCCTTCTTCCATTCTTATCTCCCTCCCACCCCTCATTATGTATCATCATTCACTTATCAGAAAGATCATTTGGTCTTTGGTTTTTTGGGATTGGCTTATCTTACTTAGCATGATATTCTCCAGCTGCATCCATTTACCCGCAAAGGCTATAATTTTATTCTTCTCTATGGCTGAGTAATATTCCATTGTATATATATACCACAGTTTCTTTATCCATTCATCAACTGAAGGACATCTGGGTTGGTTCCACAGTCTGGCTATTGTGAATTGAGCAGCTATGAACATTGATGTGGCTGTATCTCTGTAGTGTGCTGATTTTAAGTCCTTTGGGTATAGGCCGAGGAGTGGGATAGCTGGGTCAAATGGTGCTTCCATTCCAAGCTTTCTGAGGAATCTCCACACTGTTTTCCAGAGTGGCTGCACTAATTTGCAGCCCCACCAGCTATGTATGAGTGGACCTTTTTCCCCACATCCTCTCCAACACCTATTGTTGCTTGCATTCTTGATAATACCCATTCTAATTGGGGTGAGATGGAATCTTAGGGTAAAACTTACTCTTCTTTAGTTCTGCCTACAGAGGCCTATCTTCTGAGTGACGGGATTGCAGAGAGATTTGAGACTGTTGCCCGTGTGGAAAGAATCCGAGTCCTACCTCTGACCTTCCTTTGCTGTCTGTCCTTGGACCAGTCATCTGCTTTCCACAGATGTCATTTCCATCCATTATAAAACTCTCACAGTCATACGTATCCTGCTTTATCTCACGAGGTGGTTAAGATGCTGAATTGGGGACATGATGGAAAAAGAAAGTTTGAGTGCCAGGTGTAAAGGGTTTGACTCTGAAGTCCAGAGACCGTGCAGAATGAAGGATGACAATGACAAGGAGACGCAACACTGAAAGGAGGAGCATGTGGTGGTCAGGTCAGTGGCCATGTGTCAGAAATCTGATGAAATTCAAAGTCCTTTTCCTGAAAGACAATCTATGCTATATAGAAATCATATCCTGTCCAGAAATATTTCATTTTTCCAAATCAAATACTAGGAACTAGGCTCATTGCTAGTGCCTCTTCTTAGACTTTCCAGGCATAAGCAAGCCTACCATATTTGGGGAACCCACTTGCTTCCCTGGGCAAAGCACCCTGACTGGACTTCATCTTCTCCTTTATTGCCAAACGTCTCCACCAGACTTGCTTAACATTTCTGTGTGTCTGCTTTCAACCACCTTCTGTATGTGATGTTTACTTTGCTGAAAGTGACTTTAGACAAAGCTGCTCTTATGCAGTTTCCAAAGTTCTACTTTTAAAATACTGCCATTTTCCCGCATGAGATTCTATTTCTTTACTGAATCTACTTTTAAAAAAATACACCCAACTCCTTTAAGAAGAACTCATTGAAGAATTTAAATTTGAACCCATGTTACGATGTAAGGAAAAAAAAGAAAAACTTCTGAAGCAATAGATTTCACTAGGGGTTTCTTTCTTTTTCAAACGCTATGCAGGGTGGCACACACCTGTCATTCCTGCACTCAGGAGGCTGAGGTAGGAGGATCACAAGTTGTAGGCCAGTCTAGACAACTCAGCAAGACTCTGGGTCAAAATAAAAAATAATAAAATTTTAAAAATTAAAAGGAGTAGGGATATAGCTCAGGGTGTAGAGAGCTCACCTCAGAAACATGAGAGGGACCTGGATTCCATCCCCAGCAACATCAATCATCAATCAATCAATCAATCAAGCAAGCAAGCAATTTAGGAAAACATTATGGATAGGGAAGCTCAAGCCGTCGGGAAGAAACGATGATTCCAGGCTCACCCATGGAATAACAGTAGTGACTATAAGTGACCCTCAGCTCTAAGTCACTGGCTCTTTGTAGCACTTCAGGGTCCTCAGATAACCTCAAACAGTGCCAGCATCGGTGACCGTAAAATTCTTCCACTGCGCGCGCTCACATCATCTATGGTGAACGCAGTTATAGGTGAGTTTTCTTCAAAGTAAACTCTAAGTTAGACAGGGTCATGTTAAAACTAAAATTTCCATTCTGTGGCCAAGGCACATTATCTGAAAGAACTCTGCCCTTTGCTTTATTATCAATGAAAATGGGTTTTTCAGGCTGGCATTTAGGCCCTAAAAATGTAATTTTTTTCTCACTCTCTTTCTAAGTCCTTGCCTTTGAGTATTTTATAATAATATTAGAGATGAGCTGAGCCAGGTTAAGGAGATTAGAAATAAGATGCTACATTGCCTGCCTTTCGCTTTGTAGTTTACGAATACCTTGTTGTCCATTTAACAACAGAATTGATAGTCTTTTCTCTGTTTATTTCTTTATCAATGTGCTAATTAGCACACTGTCTTCAGAACCACTTTTATATCTTTCTACCTACTATAAGTCAATAAATATTTTACAAGTTACATGATTTATTTATCTTATATTTAGCAAACTTTTAAAAAATTCATAGGGATTCATATATTTTCTTTTTCTTCTCTGAGAAACCCTACCAATTCCTATGGTCAGATAAATTAGCATCCCCCAAAATAAAATTACAACTTGAAGTATTAGGAGATCATAAAAATGCATGCAAAAGATTTTAAGATATTTAAAGTTTCATTGAATAAGACAGTTTAGTTCATTATTAAAGGAAAACCACTGAATGGAGTGAGATAATTAGTAAAGTGATCAATCTTCCCCTAACAGTTGGATTGCATTGGTTTGAGAATCTCAGAGAGGGAAATCTTAAAAAGTATAATGAAGTTTTCAGTCATTTGTTGTAATGAGATCCTAAAGTTAGCTCCACAAAGCACAAGATACCAGTGCTTCAACTTTGGGCATTTAAGCCATTTAGTTAGTTAATTTAGACAAATTTCAGAGCAAACTAAAAATGTTGATGTAGATTCTATTTTAACTATGACCTAAAAATTTCACAAAACAAACTGATTTCGTCCAAATGTACTAAAATGATTGCTTTTTGTCAATTCAACTCCACATCTAAAAATTAAAACCTTTGGAAAATGCTTTTAAATCCCAGATCATCAAAAGTCATTTTTAATATTGTTTTCTGTGTTATTTTCCTGTGTTGATGCTGTATACTCAATTCTTACCAGCAAAATCTCCTTATCATCTTCACAAATATAATTTATATATGCACACATTGCTAATTTGTGCATTCTGTCCACAATTTGATTCTACCTGGATACATAAAACTGAAAATATTATATAATTATATTATTTCACAGGTAATATGTTTAAGAGACAGATAAATTTTTTTTTCCCTCTTTGTCCACAACACAAATCCTCTTTCTGCCTGTAAAGGTATCTAGCTGTTTTCAACATCTATTTTTGTTTTATTTTATTTGTTCTAATCTGTTGTCTATGTCAGTAGAACGCATTTATACATTTTGACACATCATACGTAAACGGAGTGTCATCTCTCATTTTCTGATTGCACATATTGCAGGATCACATGGGTCATGCAGTCATACGTGTACATGAGGTCATGGTGTGTTTCACTCTACTATCCTTCCTACCCCCCATACCCCTTCCCCTCTCTTCACTCCCCTCCACCTAATCTAAAGGAACTCTATCTTCCCTAGCCAGTATTCTTGGTAGCCTATTTTTCTATAATCAATAATTGACTGATGTGACTTAGTAGTGAAGTTAGAGAATTTTATTTGGTAAAATGAATTTAAATTTCCATTGTAGTTAATTCCTTTCCGGGGACCATTTTTACAGTCATTACGCATGGGGAATGGGGGCAATCCTCACAGATTGGTGTGGTGCTGGGATGCATAATGAGCTTGCATCTGAGTGTTTCTAAAACTCTTTCCTTCCTGTGTTTTCTCCTGTTATTTCTTTCCACTTCTCTTCTATGTTTCTTTCCTCCAGTATTTCTCTGCTCTGTTCGCCCTCCTTATCTTCTCCAACCTTGGCCTGTCTCTCTTTCTGCGTTCTAACCACCAGCACTGCTCAGAAGAAATGCTGAAAGCAAACCTAATCAATATGGCGGACACACCACAGTGGTCACCAGGAGATGGTGGCTGGGGATAATCAGCGCCGGCTAAGCAGCCTGAGGGGACACTCTGGGGAAAAAGGATGTGTCCGCATCTTTACCTGAGTGATGAGCAGAGCCGTACAGCCATGGAAAACGCACGGAGGTGTACCTCAATGGGTGCACTTGAACCCCTTTACTGCACGCTGGGTATCAGTAAGAAAAGAATGTGGAGGTGACCAGGGCGGGATTTTACCTGTAATGGGGTGAAGGGTAACCATTAGCGGCACAGTTCAGGATGATCTCAGATCTTGATGTATCCAAAGGAAGAATGACATCCTGAGGCTCTTGGATGAACGTAGGTGGGCTCCAGGGACCATCACCTGTGAACAGGAAAGAACAGTATCACCTAAGGGGCCAGCCGAGCCTCTGTTACAGTGTCAAGTCTACACACGTCGTGACAATGTTTCATGTGGCGACAGGCTCACTCTTACAGAAATCGTCATTTTCCCCCCTAAGAACCCCTGGCTCCATACAGTAGAGAATGGTATTTAGAGGACACAATCTGGACGCTGCGTGTCCTCACTGTGACCACTGTCTTCTTGTTCGGAGGCCACCTCGGTAGCGGTGTGTGTGTGTGTGTGGTGATCGACAGTGCATCCATCCTAGGTTGTTCTCTGTCCATATCTGTGCCTCCCTGTTCAGTCCCCAAGGTCACTGGATCCCGTGATGGACAATAAATGAATGCATATGTTCACCCCCCTGTAGCCAACTCAGTTTCTGTCACTGTCACCACCCTGCCCTCTTCTCCTGCACAGGGTCCCATACCTGCTCTCTCCCACCCACACTTGCTGAGCTGTCTCTTCCCTCCTGGGGGGCAGCTCTTCGGACCCCACTGGGGCTCGGACATGGTGCCCCATTCCAGAGTGAGTGACATGACCATGCCACCCAGGACCTCAGGCTGGAATGTCCTCTCACCATGGAGACTGTCCTCCTGCTTAGCTCCGATGCCAGCATCCCCTTCTCAGCCTCTGACCTTTTTTGCCAGGATACCGCATCGCTGGCACGTCCTTCTTGCCCTGCGGGGACTCTGCCACCCAGTCTGGGCCACACCCCCTGCCCTGCCTGAATGTCACTGTCCCCTCTTAGAGGCCTCAACAGCCCATGCTGTGACTCTCCTTTCCCAGCCTCACGTAGATGGGCGCCTCCCTTACTGGGCTCCGTGTGGACTGAGAGCGTATGGAGGGAAGGGAAAGGGAAAAGAAAAGAGCTCAGTACTCATTTTTTTTTAAACATAAAATTAGATGTTTTTATGTGCAACCATCTGACCAAAACCAGAGACACCGAGTGCCCGGTTAAGATATGGTCATTTTCCCTGATATCGATCACAGTGCCAGAGGATCCCAAAGCCGGGAGATGTCTTCTAGACCATTCAAGATACACACTCATTTAGAAAGATGGCAGAACCAGCCGTTAAAAGCCTGTATCCCCAAATCACTCAGGCCTCAGAGGACTTGAGCCAGTTGTCTTCCTTGGTAAAATATATCTATTATTTCTGTCAGAGAGCTGTTTTGAGATTTAATGTTATAAAGGATGTCACATTATGCATAGTACCAGGGAAGGGAGAGTCATCAAATTATGATAGTCATCATCATCATCATTATCCTTATTATTATTACAGGCGCGGAAATTGAAACCCAGGAATTTGAATTATCTCTTCCACATTTGTCATCAGAAATCGAATCTAGGTCTCCATATTCTTTCTCCGTTGTCTTTCCCATGCACTTATATCAGCTCCATTTGCATTCATCTTCCAGAATATTTGTACACAGGTAAAATGAATTATTTTATTAGACTTATTTCAAATTGTAATTTCGGTATATTCCATTATTGGCCTTGAAGTCTACGAAGACAAAAGGTTTTAATTCCAATCTAGTTAGTTATTAGCTCCACAAAAGCTGGGCAAGGTACTTAACCACTCTGATCACCCGATGCCTCGTCTGTTAAGGGGCAATACTAGGTCCTACATCTTAGCGTGGCTGCAAAGGCTGGTGGAAAAAGCAGAGTAAAGATGCATTACAGGAGTTTTAACTCCTATACCTAATGCAAGACATGATACATACAAACAGGCAACAAGCAAATAGAAATTAACAATATCCGAATGGGAAAAGGGACATATCCCAATGTTTTTGATTGACATAAAAAAAAAAAAAAGGAAAATACAGCAAAATCAATGTTGGACCAAAAGACCAAGGATGTTCACACTCAAAGAAGTGAAAGACTCTCAGGTTAGATCTTGCCCCCATCCCTGTGAGTGTGACAGGTGACATACTGATGTTCTGGAAGCCGTAGCACTATCTCCAGATCTGGAGATCAGGGGACTAGAATGAGCATGGATTGTACGTTCTTATTTTTTCACTTCTTCTTGCAGAATGGTAGTGAAAAGAGATTCTGGAGAGAAAAGGGCAAAGTGAAAAAAAATGTGAATGTTGATGTAGAGTCTGTGGCACAGAGTCAGAGCTTCGTGCTGCCCTGTCAACCGCCGAGTCCAGGACAGAAGCGATGGATCTTCCAATGACGTACACCTGAGACTCCTTCACCAGTGATCTTCTAATAACCCATTTTAAAATTCTCAAAATAGAGAGAAGCCCCGGGGATTCCTTCTATCTTCTCTCAGACTACAAAACATGGGTTCTGATGAGCTAGCTGGTCTCCAAGCCAGAAGAGCTAAGAAGGAGCCAACAGTCCAGATATCATGAAAAGGAAGTTATATCCCTACCATGAAGTCATCGATGAAATTCCTGCACATGGTTCTTCAAGCACAGACAATATGAAAAGAGAGACTTGTAACTATGCAGACACACTGCAGATGTCACTCACGGATAGACAGATGACCTGATCTAGAATAAAACCTGATCAGGGAAAGCCAGGAACTGTAAAGTTTCCTTGTGCTGAAGAATAAGAGCATGTGCTTGTTTTCCAAATTTATTTTAGTCATAGATGGACACAGTTCTATTTTATGTATTTATTTTTATGTGTTGCTAAGGACGGAATCCAGTGCTAGGCAGGCACTACAACGCCAGTCCTGGAACATGTGTTTTTATGAACAATGTAACAATGTCCAGACTAAAATAAAAAACACAAAACAAAACAAAACAAAAAAAAAAAACCTCATGAACAACAGAATTAAACAAATTAGGTGGCTGAAAATGTAAGGATACAACTTGCAATGAAAACTTCATTAAGAATTTGTAAATGAATCATAACAGGCAGGGATCAAAAGAGATGCACACTGAAAGTGAAATTAGTGCTATAGAGATTTAAGGTAATTACAATTAAAGCAGCTTAAAAAGCAGAGATAACACAGCAATGGAGTAAAACTGAGAGGGTAAGAAAGATAAAGACGGCCTCAAATAAAGACCTTGCTATCACAGAGTTAGAGAACCAAACAAATGTATCAGAAGATAAGATCAAGAAAATTCCCTGTAAACTGAAGGAGTAGTCATGTTCCAGGATCACTTGAGGAAGAAGACTCTGAGCGTCAGGTAGGTGCTGGTGAAGGACTGGTCTTCAAGGTCAAGGAGAGACTTAGCCTTGACCAGGGTGAAAGTGAAAATCATCCAAAAGAGTCAAAGAGAGAACATCAGATGCAGTTCAGATTTAAGGCATTAGTGTCCCATCCGAGAAACCAACAGAAAATCCTCAATTATCATTTTTAATAATAGGGCAACATGACTATTGCCACCCACCAGGATGCATTTCAAAGATAACGGTATTCCAAAGATGCTCTCGAATGTTAAAAAAAAAAAAAAAGTAATTAAAAAAGATAACGTGAGCCGGGCACGGTGGAGCACACCTGTAATCCCAGTGGCTCAGGAGGCTGAGGCAGGAGGATCCTGAGTTCAAAGTCAGCCTCAGCAATTTTGTGAGGGCCCTAAGTGACACAGGGGGACCCTGTCTCTAAGTAAAATATATTTAAAAAAAAAAAGGACTGGGGATGTGGTTTCAGTGCCCCTGAGTTCAACCTCTGGTACCAAGAAAAAGAATGAGCAACTATTTTTAGAAAGATCAGTCATCCATGAAATCCATTGTTACAAATGAACCAATATGCAAATCACAGGACCAAAGGAAGACCCAAAGTGATCACTGACTACCCCAACAGAACACCTACCCTTGAGAGTCACAGTAGTTTTAATTGTAGAACAGAATGCGAATACTATAAACGTGAGTACTGTAAGCCTAACAAAATTCATAGAAAATGTGGGGTGATACAGGGAAAAGAGTCAGAAATGTTTGTGTGCTAATCTTTTCTTTCACTGCAGAAATCTTGTAAATACAGACACACACACACACACACACACACACACAGGTACTACTTAAGTATACTTAAATGCATAAACACTCTGCCCTCTTGTTATTCTATGCTGAATCTTTTAAAATCAGAAGAATTGTTTTTAGGAAAATCTTTGTCTCAAATAGTATATGACCAGCTGAAAATTTTCTTCTTTCTTTAGAATTTTTTTTAGTTGTACATGGACACAACACTTTATTTATTCATTCATTTATTTATTCATTCATTTACTCATTCTTATGTGGTGCTGTGATTCGAACCCAGTGCCTCCCAAATTCAAGGCAAGGGCTTCACCACTGAACCACGACCCCAGCCCTTGTTTTTTTTTTTTTATTTTGCTTTACTCTTCCTTTGGTCGCACTAAACTACAATTTAATCTTAACGTTTGAGGTCCTTTGTATGGCATGATCTCATTTTCATAGAACAAATTTGTCTCCTATGCATTTATCCATCTACGCACTAAAATATCTTCTTGGATTTACAGTCAGAGAATGATGGCTATAACTGTACCAAATGCTAATAATTATTTCTGGGGCGAGTTTTATCTGGAATAAAGTTTTTGTTTTCTTTGCATAATTTTTCATACGTTGAATAATTAAAGTTAATGTGAATTATGCTGAAGGAACAAACTGATGGTTTTTTTCTTTAAAAAAGTGAAGAAAGGCAATGGGAAGCATATATGTTGAGATGGTAACCAAATTTTTGGTGCTAAAAATAAGAATGGCTTTTTCGTTTTTTTGTTCATTTGTTAGTTTTTTGGTACTAGGGATTGAACTCAGGTGCTTTACTACTGAACTCTACCTACATCCCCAATTCTTTTTATATTTTAAATTTTGAGATAGGGTCTCACTAAATTGCTTAGGGCCTCCCTAATTTGCTGAGGCTGGCCTCCAATTTGCAATCCTCCTGTCTCAGCCTCCTGAGTTGCAGGGATTATAGGCATGCACCACCATGCCAGACTCTGTGCATTTTTGTAGAGCTCTGCAAATTTGCAATTTCCAACTCAAAATTTCCTGACTTCCCTACAAAAAGAAAACTGGCCTGAAATAATGCCTATTAAGTAACAAATGTAGTGCCGGGCATAGAAGAGACACAGGGCAGATGTCATTCCTTGAACTTTTCTACTTTCTCTTAGAGAAAAGTCCCATCTAAATTTTATGTGGTCCAAATTAGGGGTATAATTTGGCTTACCAATATATTTGAGAAGTGATTCGTAGTTTTCAAAGGACTATTTGGCACACCAAGGGCTCAATTAAATTTCGTGCAACCTTTTGTGATAGTTTCGTCCCCGTTCCCACTTGTCAGAAGAGCAAAGGAACCAAAGAGTCAGGTGTTTGTAAAACACTTCTGTTCACACTGCCAGACAGAGAAGGCAGGTTCTGGGGAACCACTATCGGCCAAGAAATATCATGGAGATGTGTTTATCATCCACTTTTTAAGAGTGCGAATTATACCATTTGATAAATAAAACATCTACTTTTCAAGTGGTTCTTCTTTCATCTTCTGGTAAGTTGTTAGGTGTTTTCCACACTGTAATGACATGATTAAATAATGGCAGGTTTTTGTTGCTTTGCTAGTCTATCGGAAAGGAAAGATAATGCCGGTTTTCTGTACCAAGCCTGTGATAATCTGATGTTGAAAACAAGAAATCAAAACGCTTTTCAAGGACTTTTGCTTTAAGAATGCATCAGAGGATAAGAGGGGTGGTGTTTTTAAGCTCTTGTAATAACAAGTGATTAAATAATTGCATTGAGGACCCAACCTACCGTAAAGTCACCTACGATGACAATGTGTTTTCTTTGGCAGTGAAGCAAGAATTTTGCAATGGATGAACACGGAAAAATCAATGCTTTAAGGGATGATTAAAAGAAAAATCATACAATGTTACTGCAAACGTGCATAGAATTCTGCCCTGGCTTTTTCTCCCTATTATCTTCCGTAGGATTAATTTTTTTTTTTTTTTTTTTTTTTTTTTTTTTTTAGTCCTAAGGTATGACTACGATAGTGGGTCACACCTGTCAGTGTCTAAAGTTCGCTGTCATTCCAGGATGGCGTGACTCTTGAATATTTCTAAAGCACTCATTTTGGCATTTCTGAGCAGACCCTGAAACACTTCATGGGGAAGCAGCTCTGAACCCGCAGGACTGGTGTGTCTGAGTTCCTTCACCCCAATCCCCTGGCGATGGCCGACTGGACCGGAGCTGTGTCTCTCTCCTAGGAATTTGGAGACAATATTAAGAGACACTGGTCTCTGAATAAAGTGAGACTGGTACTACAAGTTGGAACAGCTGTCTGTCTAAAACTCACAAGGTGGCAGAGGATGCTTGTCTAAACTAAGACAAAGGATGAAGTACGTGGGGGATAGAGAGGCAGCAACATGAAGGAGAAAAGCAATAAATGAGAGAGGAAAGTACGTCCTGAGCTTTTCTATTCTTTTTTTTTTTTTTTTTTTTTTTCTTTTGTCAGGGGGGTACCAGGGATTGAACTCAGGGGTACTAAACCCCTGAGTCCCATCCCCAGCTCTATTTTGTATTTTATTTAGAGACAGGGTCTGGCTGAGTTGCTTAGGGCCTCACTTTTGCTGAGGCTGGCTTTGAACTCATGATCCTCCTGCCTCAGCCTCCCCAGCAGCTGGGATGACTGTCGTGAGCCACCGAGCCCGGCTCTGAGTTTTTCCATTCTTGGTTTTCAGTTTCTAGCATGACCTGCCTCTGGAATACCTGAGGCGTTTCCTCTAGAGGGTCTGTTTTTCTGCAAATCAAACAACTTTGAGGGGAAAAAAAAATAACAGCTCTAAATAAACCATAGCGAGAAAATCAGGGCTCATTGCTCTTCTTTTCTCCAGTGACACAAAACTACAGAGAGCCTGGTTACCACGTTCTTTTGCAGGAAGTCGCTGGGGCTGAACTCACGTACTTTAGAAGGCCCTGTCTAAAGGTGGACAGAACGAGGACCTCTCCCGGGTTCTACCTGCATCCCGTGGGCCAGGCCCAGGCGAACTTGAGCTTTCACGGAGCGATGAGATGAGAGAGTCCCTGAGGTCGGTTCCTAGGGTCTCTCTGAGTTGCACTCAGGAGTCTGCTGATATTCCCCAGCCCCGGCTCCTGGCACCCCAGGAATATCTTCTACAGTGGAAATCTAATGTCACAAATGTGGCAATGCCCTGGCGGGTCGACCGGCCACGTGCTGGAGCTGAGGGCTGGGACGTGGCTGCTGGTGCCAGAGGGGACCTTGCAGCCCATGGGGCACCTGGGTGCCATATTTGCCCTAGCTGGTGAGATGAGGACAACTCTGAGTCAGCCTCACACATTCAACCAGCATTGTCAAGCCCCCATGTCATGGGGCGCAACTGAAGAACAGGCCGATCCCCACTGAGAAGTCCAAATTTGAGAGTCTTTATTAAGCCGGCCAACTGACTGTCTCACACAATGCCCCCAAAAATGGCTATTGGGAGAACAGCCCCAACCACAGGGTTGTAGGGGTTCTTATACCAAAAATCACATCAATCTTAAATGTCTGTTGCTATGATTCGAAATGACAAACTAACATCATGAGATCATCGACAGAGGGGCAAGTGGGTCAAAATGACCCTTACCTAGGTACAAACTAAAGAATGGTTACTAACATCCACACAATCACTGTTCACATGGTACATTGTTTAGGAGCAATAGGAATCAAAAGAGAGCAATTCTTTACTACACAGGAGTTGCCATTGTATATTATTAAACATGTCACACCAAGTAACTGATGATGGGCACAGAGGTGGGTGTTCCCATGGGAGAAGCTTATTTCCTACATCACATGGAGTCTCAGAGCAAAATGGAGTCTGTTTAGTCATTTCCCTCAGAGTCTGGCCTATGACATTCTCATGGAGCCAGATCTGTCAGCCCATCACATCCGGAAGAGTGACGTTAAAGATCAAGTTGTAAAATGCCCTACGAGGAGTGTCTGCTTGCCATCATCCCTCAGCCCAGCTCCTGAGATGAAGGACAGTGGTTTATTCTGCCTCCTGTTCCCAGAGGTTTCCGTCCATGGCTGCTGGGCCCTGTGGCTTGGGGCTGATGGCCACACGATGCATGGTGGTAGGAGAAGAAGGCAGAGGAGGTCTGTTTACTGTATGATGGTCGGGAAGCAGAGAGAGACGGGGAGAGGGTCGGGGTCCCCCCATCTGCTTGCTGACCTAAATCCTTCCCCAGTCCACACATTTCCATCGCCTCCCAGCAGCAGCACAGGGAACCTCAGTCAGCACCCAGCCTTTAACACCAGGGCCTTCGGGGGACCTTTCAGAAACAAAATATGGCTTCGTGCCCTTAAAATATGGAAAAGTTTCACATGTTGGTCCTTTTAATGGAATTTTTCTTCTGCTGTTTTGCTAAGAAGCCCTAGGTTTTTACTTTTTACCCAGCTCTGCGAATTATGAAGCTGATCCTAACCAAAGGAAAAGGTTCGCTCAAGATCACACATCCAGGAACATTCCAGAGCTGGTGCTTCAGCCCAGGATGGAGTGCAAGTCCAAGGGTGTGCAGGCTAAAGACGTCCCAGCCAGTCCCCCAAACTTACCGACGACAAAGCTCTCCCCTTCCTGGCTTTAGTTCCTTCTCTTATTTATTCTCTGTCTTGGTTTCCAAACTCAGCCTTCCTAGCCTGCAGGCTCTAACCTAGACTAAGCTCAGCTCCTTCTTAGAATTCAGCTTCCGTAAAGAACTTTTCCTTTCTGCCCTCTTGTTCTTCCCGACTCTCATTTTCCCAGGTTTTTTCCAAAGCCACAGAATGTAAAGCACCAGAAAGTTCCAGAAAGTTCTAACAAATGTACAGGGAAAGGAAAAGTGATTCCAGGGAGTTTAAGTGCCTGCCTGAATAACCAGAGGCAAACCTGAGCCTTAGATCCTAAGGCTGAGCTCTAAACTAGAATTCCTACTTTCTGCTGATGATTAGCTTGCAAAAAGGTTTATGCAGGGAAGACTCCTCAGGCTTATTGGTAGGAAGATATAAGAGAAAAGAAAAAAGAAACTTCTTTCTCTCTGCTGAAGAAGAAGAAAAAGCCATATTTAAAAAAAAATTTTATTTATTTATTGATTGTTGCTAGGCACAGTGGCACATGCCTATAATCCCAGTGACTTGGGAGGCTGAGGCAGGAGGATTGCAAGTTCAAGGCCAACCTCAGCAACTTCGTGAGGTTCCAAGAAATTTAGTAAGACCCTGACGCTGAATAAAGAAGAAAATGGGTTGGAGGTGTGGCTTAGTGTGAAAGTATCCCTGGTTTCAATCCTCAGCACAAAAAAAAAAAAAAAAAAAAAATTGGAGTTTTTAAAAATAGTCATGGGGTTATTGAAATCGTCCAAGTAAACATATGCCTTAAATGAAGGCTAGGGTCCCAAGAGGTAAAAACAAAAATACAAAGTCATTTTTGCCAACTAATCTGGGAGGAAGATTAAAGGGAAAGAAACATTAAGGACTTCTTCAAAAAATGATGTTTCTCCAAAAGAGAAGAAAAAGAAAAATAGATCAATAGCTAGGAAGAAAATAAAGGTACTAATTTGGGCAGGAGGATGTTGATTTGGGTGGGCTCTCTGCAGCTCACAGCTTTATTCAACAAACAAACTGAGGGCTCAGGTAAAAGGAAGATTCTGGAATCATTGCCCTTTGAAGGTGAATGGAAAGAAAGTTTTCTTCTAACGTGGTTTGGTGATAATAAGTTCTCAGATATATTTGAAATTAACTCACATGGGTCCATTCAAAACAGCTGGTGCTTCGAGCATCAATTAGATTTAAACCATGGTTTAAAATCAACTTTCCACCAGGCAAGAGTAGATAATCAGCAGCCCCTTATTCAGATCAACCCTGAAAATCAGAGGCGCTCCAGAGCTACCCGAGAGTCGCCATGCTTGGTCTGTCCACGGCAGACGTGTGAGGAGACACTTCTTCATGGAAAAGCTTCTTTTAATACCGTGCAACCCTTCTGATTATTTTTATGCTGGTTATCCTATCGGAGTGTGTGAATGAGACCCAAAGGATGTGAAGTCGGAGACCTCCAGAATTCCAGTCCAGGAAGACATCTAGGGGAACCCCGGAATTTGAGAGTTCAGCTAGAACCTTCCTGAAAAACTATATGGCATTCTAGAAGGTACACAGGAATGATCCAATAAATCATAATTCTGAGTGTTCATGACTATCCATTCCTAATTCTGTTGATCTCTTCAGGTTTAAGCCAGACCAAGGCAAAATGCTACCTCCTTGTTTATTTAGGTATTACCTGCACGCCAGAATAAAACCTAGCACAGGTAAATTAAACCAACTTTTATTAGTTCTGACAATGTGCTAAACCTTCCTGGTGCAATGACAACGTAAAAATGAACAGATTACGCTCCAGAAATTGACAGGAAAATAAGAGCCGTTTCAGCACATACTAAATACCAGGGATAACACTAAACTTGTACATAAATTATCTCATTTGGCCCTAGAAAATCTCTACGCGTTAGATTCCAAGATTCCTATTTTACAAATGAAGAAACTAAGGTTTGAAGAAATTAAGAAGTTAGATAAGGGGCTGGAGTTGTGGCTCAGTAGTAGAGCACTTGCCTAGCATGTGTGAGGCACGGGGTTCGATTCTATAGCAGTGCGTATAAATAAATAAATTAAATTAAGGTCCATTGACAATGTAAAAAATATTTCAAAAACAGAACTTGGGTCACTCGCTTAATATCGAAATGCTGGCCAGTGGACGGTTGTCAGACTTTTTTCTTTGTTTGAGACTGGGTTTTTCTCTATTGCCCAGGCTGGCCTTGAACTCCCAATTCTCCTGCCCCAGCAGCTTGGGAAGCTGGGATTTCTGTGCATCCCTACACCCAGCTCGAGTGTGATTTTGAATCTAAGCAATCTGACTCCACAACCTACACTCTAAATCACTATGATATACACCCCAGAAAGGGAAGTCGTCCGGAAAACAATTAACTAACTACAATATTACAGGATAAGTATTATACCAAAAGCATAAATATAATTTTATGGGAGCTCAGAGGAGGAAGCAATTAATTCAACCTAGAGGTTATGGAAGAATGCCAAGAAGCAATATTTAAGCTACACGGAAAAGACTGGAAATGAGAAGGCCATCGAAGGGAAGTTACAGCAAGGAGATTCTAAGACCAAGAAGAGCTTGAATAAAGATCCAGAAACACCTGCCATTCAAAAAGAGGAAGGAGTCTGGAGGGAAACAGCAATGGAATTCAAGGATGGAATGTTGGCTGGAGAACCCTTTGGAAGGACCAATGCTCAATGAGGTGACAGAGGTTTGAACTCAATCTGTAAAGAGAGAACAGGGGAGTCGTTATGTTTTAAGCGGGTTTATGACCTAGGTAGATCTAGGACTTCCTGGAGGAAGGCTGGAGAAGAGAAACCACACTTCAGAGGGATTTTTTATCAAACATCAGAAAACCCTGAGATAATTGGGCATTGTCAGTAAGGAGGGAGAGATGGAGAAGGATGTGAGGGATGCTTTGGAGCATTTCAAAGTGATATCCACACCCCATTATAACTGATTGGATGTGAAGGATGGAGGAAAGAGCTGGCCATTACGGATGAACGGAAGAATGCATTTCTGCGGAAGTCTTTAAGGAGTA
This sequence comes from Sciurus vulgaris, assembly GCF_902686455.1. Classification (NCBI taxonomy): domain Eukaryota; kingdom Metazoa; phylum Chordata; class Mammalia; order Rodentia; family Sciuridae; genus Sciurus; species Sciurus vulgaris. The sequence goes on from NC_136480.1 coordinate 17,151,256, forward strand.
AAAGAAGGGGAAAGATGAGGCACAGTGAGGAAGAAATAAGACAAAGTAGATAAACATGTTTAACTCGTTTTTCATGCATTTATTGAATAAACATTTATTTGTGGGCTGACTGTGCAAGAATGAGCTCAGGGTCTGCAAACACAGTGAGCAACACAACTGTTAGAAATGGGTGATCTTGAAGTTTAATTGGAAGAGGAGTAAGATAAATCCACACACCCACACACACAGCGTGCATGAGATCGTTGTCAGCACTATGGAGGAAAATAAAAGAAAGGGAGGTAGAGATCCTGGGCTGAGGTGGGGGGCTGTCTTATAAAAGGCGGGGAAGGCAGTGCCTCTGATTTGGTGGTGTCTGAACAGAGATCTAAAGAAAGTCGGTAATAGGACGTGCATCAAGAAAGGATTCTGGACAGGGGAGCAGGCGCAAGCTCCTGAGGCTGAATTCCTTCAGCCTTAAGTGAGGGACAATGGTTGCTTAGATCAGTGTGTTTGTGGTGGAGATAAATAATAATTGGATTTTATATTTTTTTGGTAGATTAAGGGAATGGGGTTTATGATACATGAGGCAAAAATGGAAGTCACGGATAAGTACCGTGAAGGGTCATGGGTAAGACAATGAATAAAGTTTACAGATGAAATGATTGGGTTTATGAAAATCTTCACCTAATCAGTCATTAATTAACTGGGTAGTAACTGTAGGCAGGTAAAGTGTGGTTAATGGAGAGACGTGTCTTTGGGGGTTTATATTTTGTCATTGGCGAGTCAAACTCTCTCTGCTTCCTGACTGACATGTGCTGAACTGATTTCCTTCCCTGCCCCATGCCCTGCCGCCATGATGTTCTGCCTCCCGTTGGGCCCAGAGGTGGGGCTTCAACCATCTGAGCACCGAAACTCTGAAATGTTGACACAAATACTTTTTCTCCTCGAATTGTTCTTGCCAGGCCTTTTGGTCACAGCAACAAAAATGCTAACTGAAACAGAGGAATAAATATGTTTTCCCTTATCTGGGGAGAGGAGAGACTATAATAAGCTAGTTGACTGTGCCGGTGGAAACCAAGTATTTGATCATGTAATGGTAAGTTGGGCATTTCCATTAGAATCCCAGCAAGTTAGCTAAGTAGCCATTCAATACGAGTCTGCAGTTCTAGAAAAGAGTTATGGGCTGAAGATATAAGGATTGTGGGTCATATAATAAAAGAAAAAAAAAAAGATGATCCAGAAGCTGATCATTAAGACACAGCAAAAATGGAACATCAGACTGGTGAGGAGAAACATGAAAAGTGACTGAGGAAGAGTGACCCACGTTGGAGATGTCCTGAGAGGGTGACGAACCAGAATCGAAGTTAAGGGGTGTTTCCAACAGGAAGGAGTGGTCAGCTCCATCAAACAGACATGGCAGGCCAAGTAAGACGGGGGAAAAATATACTATTGGATTTAGAAGTGTAGAAAATATCACTGAGGACCTAGTTGTGCAGCGCTGTATGGATCCAAAATGGGATATGATCGAGGAAGAATGAGAAGACAGCCTTTGGAAATAGTGAGTGTGGGGGGGGAAAGTTCCAGGAGGTTTTTCTATAAATTGGTCCAGGGAATTAGGGTGGCCCTGGAGTAATACATGGGGCAAGGGTGCATTCTGGTTGAGATGAGGCATTCCTGCCCATCTGCACGCTCTTCAGTATGATTCAGGGGAGAATATCATGGTGCAGAAGAGAAAGAAGGTAATACGTGGAGCCATATCCTGGAGGGTATGGGGAGGCATCTGGCTCACAGTGCGGTGGTTGGTCGTAGGAGAAAGTCTTCCTCTGCAGTCACTGGAGGGAAGTCAGAAGAAATGCAGTCAGATGGAGAACATGCTGACACCATACACCCTCTGTTTTTCTTTCTTTTTTTTCCTTACTTCCTCAGGAAGTTAGCAGGAACCCCATCAACTAACGTAGAGGACTGGAGAGAAAGCACAGGAAATTTCAGAAACTTGATACTGTCGGAGATGATGATCAGGAAAATGAACAAGGGCTGAGATGAGGGAGATCTACGGCAGCAAATACCAGGCAAAGTTGAGAAAGATTTCAGTGCAGACACAAAAAATGACATAAGGTCCCGCTTGTGTGTGTGTGTGTGTGTGTGTGTGTGTTTTAAATTAACTCAGCTTTTCAATGTCTCCTATTTTACAACAACTTGAGGAAGAGAATCTATGAAGAATACAAATGACTCTCCGCCATTGAAATGCAAATGAACTGTGTCCCAGGAAAGGCAAGTGTTTTTTTGTGTTTTTTTTGTTTTTTTTTTTTTTCCCCTCCATTTTCCCTAGTGAATAAACTTAGCTTTTTGTTTATTTTTGTAACGGCTTTCTTAAAATATAATTCATGTGGCATGCGATTCTCTCATAATAAACCTGTTTGGGACCTATTTATAAATTCGTTTTTGCATTCCTTTTTGCCGGTTCCTGTGGTTCTTTGAATTCTCCTTGGTGTGAGTTACAGTATTTACTGGTTCCTCCATTCATTCATGAGCTTAGTGTTTTAGGCAGCTCTGTTGTTGCTGTGAGTGAAAGACCTGAGAAGAGCAATTGTGAAGGAGGAGAAGTTTATGTGGGGGCTCCTGGTTTCAGAGGTCTCAGTCCATAGAAGGTCGGCTCCATTCCTTGGGGCTCAAGGAGAGGCAGAACATCATGGCGGAAGAGTGTGGTGGAGGGAAGCAGCTCACAAGATGATCAGGAAGCAGAGAGAGACTCCACTTCCCAGATACAAAATGCATACCCCACAGGCACACCCCAATCCCACCTCCTCCAGTCACACTCCACAAGCCTTCAGTCACCACTCAGTGAACCCCACCAGGGATCCATCCACCCATTGGATTAAGACTCTCATTACCCAATCATTTCTCCTTTGAACTTTCTTGCATTGTCACATGAGCTTTTTAGGGACCCCTCACATCCAAACCATAACAGTGGGACAAAAACTTTCACACGCGTCTCTTTGTGTTTGTTTGAGATTTATGATTTTTCTGTTTTTTTTAAAAAAATGTCATTAAAACATGCTACATTTGAATTGTCTGAGGAGCTTCTAAGACAGCAGCAGGTAAGGGCAAGCAGCCCTCCGTCTGGGGCGACAGTTTATTACTTTGTAAAGTAATAAGGACACGCACTTGAGCGGAAAACACACACACACACACACACACACACACACACACAGAAGCATAGAGACCGGGCATCGTCCATATCCACTGCACTGATAAGGGAGAAGAAGGGGACGGAAATTCAGAAGCAGATTTCTATAAGAAGTTCAGGATATTTTGCTAGGAAACCACAGTATTTATTTTTCTATTGCTGCTTTAACAACTTCATGGTGTAAAACACACAGAGTGGGCGGTGTTAGGGTTATGGAGGTCAGAATTCCAAGATCCATGTCCCTGGGCTCAGAACCCCGGCCTCTGGACTCTGCCTCCCTTCCTGGGCTCTGGACACCTCTTCCCCCAAAGGGAACCCCGGCGGGTTGAGTTGTCACATCAACCCCCTCCATCCAGAGTCACGAGTCCCCGTCTCTGTTCCTATCTTCTCCTTCTATCTTTAAGGACACTTGGGATTACCTGGGACAAGCCAGCCAATTCAAGACAATCTCCCTATTTTAAAATCAAGAGGATTAACAACCATAATTTCATCTGCAGACTTAACTCTTCTTTACCTTTTTTTTTTTGGAGGGGGTGGGGTACCTGGGATTGAACCCAGGGACACCCAACCACTGAGCCACGTCCCCAGCCCTTTTTTGTATTTTATTTAGAAACAGGGTCTCACTGAGTTGCTTAGCATCTTGCCTTTGCTGAGGCTGGCTTCGAACTCGTGATCCTCCTGCCTCAGCCTCCTGAACCATTGGGATTACAGGCATGTGCCACTGTGTCTGCCGGCTCTTTACCTTTTAATATATTAATGATTCAGGGACTGGGATGCGGATATTTGTGAGGCTGTGATTTTATCTACTGTATCCATCATATGGGGGCCCGCCCCCCAAAGCGAGTTAATAGTAAGGAGAATGAAGTTAATGATTATATTTGTTGTATGTGTTCATAACTATGCTTATTAGAGAACAATAATATATATATATATAAAAAAGAACCATCACAAAAAGCAATCGTGATATTCATGGGGATTTCTCTTATTTTTTTCTTTGGGGAAATTTCATGATCAAAGTCAAGATCGATAGAGGTCTAAAAAGCCAAGTTGAAAGTAAACTGAGGACTGAAAGAAAAATTGCAGCCAGGTGTATAAACCACTGTGTAACAAAGTCAGACAACAAAGATGGGGCTGACCAGAGAGAACAGCGGGACCTGGAGAAGCTGTTTGTGTGTGTTTCAGTTTTGATTATTTTTATTTTTAGAATGAAAGAGACCAGTTCTATGTGGGACTGACTCCCAGAGGCCAAAAGAGCAGGGAAACTCAGATTCTATCTTCTGAACCTCTGGGTCTTTGACCCTATTACTTCCCCAATTTTAGAGCATTTCAACATTAACCTTTGAGAAAATAACAGCATGCTGTCAAGTATACAAAGCGCCTAAAAGCACTTTCCTAAAACATCCCCCGAGGAAAGATGTTAGAAAACCCCATAAAACCTATTATTATCATTGAAATATTACAATGGACCCTTGGTTATTCCCTGAGATAAGGCTGTGTCTCCTCGAAATGGCACTGACTCCATGGACATGCCCATAGCAAACTGAAAGGAGAGTATTTGAGAGGAAAAAATAAAATCAAATCAAGAAATCACTAAGCAAAATCCTCAAAATAATCTCTGGCTTGAGCAAAGGCCCCGCCCCCCCCCCCCCTCGCCAAACGTGCAAATGCACTTTGATGCTAATGGACATGTAATTTCGGTCACAGAGTGTCACAGCGAACATGCCAGTCCATCAGCCCTGCTTCTCCTTGCATGCCGCCAACATGCATGTCTTACTGAGATCAGTGGGGGTGGGGTTAAATGTCACCCAAGTGGCCTCCCTGGGACAGCTGAGACTGTCCCTCACTCAGGCCCACAGGTCATGGACGCCCTCGGCTTTCTCAAAGCGAATTCTCTCCCTTTCCAGTCACGTTCTCCTCCTGTCCTGTGTGCCACACAAAAATGTCACCAAATTTGTCAGGAAAGATCTCGCCCTTTCTGAAGCCAGCCTGATGAAGTTTTATCAGCTCATCTCTCCCCGGAAGTTTGGTGACCTCATCGCTTATTACTGTCGCAGGCCTCTTGCCGACGGCCACGGGCAGATCTGCTCATTTATAATTTCCCGGGTCCCTGTGAGCTCTCGTCTCAATGGCTAGCTCCTGAAACTGTCAAACGGTTTTACTGCCTCTGTCTTCCTTGGCATCTCAAATATTTATCTAGTAACACATTTTTTTTTTTTTTTCTCTAGCCCATCACAAGGCTAGTTTCTTATAAATTAAAATCATCAGCTGATCAACACTTCTCCCCTCTTTCCGATGCTTGGCAGTGATCTTTCTAATCAAGAAACGTCCCTGATACCCATAAAGCGGGTGAGAACCTACGCTCTCCATTTCTCTCCTTGTGCATCAGTCTAAACTCCATAAACACCGTGATCACACGAGGCAGAATTCCAGAATGAAATAGGAAAACGAAATAGCCTCCCTGATTCATTATGCTATATTGTTTTCCTCCCAACATTAAGATTAAATGGCAGGGATAGTTTATGGAGATGACAAACACTAGGCACTTCATTTTTTTTTTTTTTTTTTTTTTTTTTTTTTTGTGGATTCATAGTAAACATTTTTTCTTTTTCTTTTTTTTTTAAGAGCAGTAAAACTAGTTTTGACTCCCTGTCTGGGGAAAGGTCTTGGCATTTTCTGTTTGTTCCTTTGGGATTTGGTTCTGTGTTCTTGTTCTGCTGTTTCTCATGTCAGTGTTTCAACATCAGCTGGTTTCCCCGCCATCGACACTGACTTTGCAAACATCATGTTCTCCAAGGAATAAAGAGAGCGCTTCCTTCCTCCCCAGGATTCCACTTTCTTCGTGATCTCTATCACCTGGCTTCCATATTCTTCAGCGGAGAAACTAGTAAAAGAAAATATGTGACCTTCCTCACTGGGATGAGCTGGCATGGACAGGGGGGAAGATGTATTTACTGAACAAGCATTTTTCAAGTTCAAGGTCATTTTTTTATACCATGATGAAAGTAACTGATTTTCATGGTACAATATTTCAAGACTGAGAAGAAGAAAAAGAAAAAAAAGTCCATATTTGCCATTGTAAAATAGCTCCTGTTAGGCTATTGCTACCTTTTAATTCCTGTATTTATCATTATTATTATTATTATTATTGATTATTATTATTATTATTAGTGCTGAAGATTCTACCAGGGCCTCATGCACACAAAGGACTTTCTCCCCCTGTTAGATCCCAACCCTCTGTTCATGTTTGTTATTCAGTTAGCCAGGTAATATAATTACCTCCCTTCTTATTAATTGACCCTGGTGAAAGTTTATTTCAGCTGAACAATATATTTCAAAAGGTTCAGCATAATCCACCAGGTGTCTTTGATACTAAATTACAAGGTGTATGCTGTCCGGGAATTTTTCAAGTATAAACAATGTAGTAATAAATGCTTTTCATTCGTTTAGAATCATTTCTTTAGCCGAATGTTCTAGAAGTGGAATTAGAAGATACAAGGGAAGCCCAGCTTGGGATGTTTGGGTAACGATGATCATCAACCTTCCTCTCATGGGATCTCGTAAGGTCAGAGTGTTTTTAACTACAAGTGATCGACGGTGATCATGACACGTTGGACAACCGGTAACATAGTAACTGGCCTTTACCCTCTGATTCAAACCTTCCCTCCACTCTACCGGGAAAAGGCTAATTGCCCCATTTTATAGAGTAAAAGGTAAAATCAGCCTCTTCACTATTTGAAGCCATGATTTTCACAATGAAAGGATAGAAAAAAAAAGTGGAATGAAGAAATTCTTCCGGAAGGAGTCAGTATGAAGACATAAACATACTCAGAGTTGAGAGCAGCCTGGGCTATGGGCAGGAATTCAGCAATCCTAGCTGAGGAGAGGAATGGGGCCAGAGAGACCACCAGGGTGACATCAGGAAGTTACTTTTAGTCACCTTAAAGAAGAAGCGACCAGGCAGGAGGGTTTCGGGAGCCATAAACATGACTTGAACTTGTGGTCACATTTGGAATTTGAAAACGCTCCCTAAATTCTGGATACGAAAGTGTCTAGAGAGTTTCCAGTTTTGCACTGAAGGAGCCTGAGAGAGTCCAGATTTTTAAAAAAATTATTATCATTTTTGATTCATTGGACACAAATAAGGTGCAACTTTCATTTCTCTGTATGAGAAATAGAGTCACACTCTTTGTGTAATCATATATGTACATTAGGTAATGATGTTTGTCTCATTCCATTATCTCCACCACCACCACCCCATTCTTACCCCTCATTTCCCTCTACACAATCCAAAGTTCCTCCATTCTTCCCTTACTGCACCCCACCCCCGTTACGGCATCATCATCATCATCCACTTATCAGAGAAAACATTCATTCTTTGGTCTTTGGGATTGGCTTATCTCACTTAGCAAAGTATTCTCCAACTCCATTTATTTTCCTGCAAATGCCATAATTTTATCCTTCTTTATGGCTCAGTAATATTCCATTGTATATATACACCATTTCTTTATCCATTTATCTAGTGAAGGACATCTAGGTTGGTTCCACAATCTAGTTATTGTGAATTGAGCTGCTATAAACATTGATATGGCTGCATCACTGTAGTATTGTGATGGGCAGACAGATCTGACTCCATGAGAATGTTATAGGCCAGACTCTAAGGGAAATGACTAAACAGACTCCATTTTGCTCTGAGACTCTATGTTACGTAGGAAATAAGCTTCTCCTATGAGAACACCCTGCCTCTGTCCCCATCCTCAGTTACTTGGTGTGACATGTTTAATAATATACAATGGCAACTCCTATGTAGTAAAGAATTGCTCTCTTTTAATTCCTATTGCTCCTAAACAATGTACCATGTGAACAGTGATTGTGTGGATGTTAGCGACCAATCTTTAGTTTGTACCTAGGTAAGGGTCATTCTGACCCACTTCCCCCTCTGTTGATGATCTCATGATGTTAATGTGTAATTTCAAAACGTAGCAACAGACACTTATGATTGATGTGATTTTTGGTATAAGAACCCCTACAACCCTGTGGTCGGGTGAGCTAAATCCGAGGGTAGTACTGATTTGCATTTCTCTTATTACTAGAGATGTTGAACATTTTTTCACATATCTATTGATGGCTTCCTTCCGCTGCCCTGTCTTCTGAGGCCAGCATGAGAGTCCAGATTTGAGGGAGTTGACAGATTAAAAGAGAACTCAGACTTAAGGTAAATCTTCTGTGTTCTCTGTTTTTCTGCCAGATCACGTAGGACCGAGAGCCCCTGGCTTCTCTGTCAGCCATGGTACCCTTCCCTACTGCTGCCTGGAGTACCGTAGGAGGACTCTCCACCAAGGGTAGGGTTCACAGTGAGGTGGCTCTGCACACACTCCTTGCTGGGTGCAGCTGTCCCGAGAGATGAATTTAAATACACATGCTGACTTTGTTTTCCCAGACAAAGAAATGAAAGCAAAATCGCATTCTGCTCTTCATCTATGAAAATGCAGACCTTCATCTCAGTTTTCCATGCTGATTCCCAAGCTAAGCAGAGGGAACCTCCGCATTTTAGCACATGCGTACTGCTGCACGTCGCCAGGACTGATTTGTTTGGTTCCAGAGGGGCGTGGAAGAAGCTGTGTGTTTTGCAGATTTTTCCCCAAACACTGGGGATTCACAACTGGCAACACTCCTATTGACAAGAACACAAGCGATAATAGAAAAAATAATGGAGACTTCAATTTCAGCGATAAGTGAGCTCTTAATCAGAGCACTTAGCAAAGAGTTCCATTTTTTATCTCCATTTCCCAACCCATCTCAGATTACCAAGAAATGGAAGCAAAGCAAATGGGTAGAAGCTGGAACAAAACTTTTCCTGGAATGTAGTTAATGGAATTTTTCACAATTCAAATAGCCACCCTGAATACTATATATAAATATATACTTGCACATACAAATTACACGAATAATACTATGGAATGCTGCAGATATAAGAAGTGCGGTCGGTATTCCATGTATGCAAGTATTCCACAGTATATATTTATTAGATATCTATTAGTTTCCTAGGGCTGCTATAGCTAAGTGACACTAATTGGGTGGCTTAAAATGGCAAATTGGTTCTCTTACGGTGAAAGTAGCTGCAAGTCTTGACCCAAGGCGTGGGCAGATTGGTTCCTCTGGAGTCTCTGAGGAAGAAATCATCTCTGTATTCCTCAACTGGTGGACCATTTGCTCCAGTCTCTTCTTTCATCTTTACATGACTACCTTCTCTGTACTTGTGTGTGTCTTCTTGCAGAGACACCAGCCATTGGATTTCCAGCCAATCAACATCCATGATCATTTTCCCCCCAAACCCTTGGAAAGTTACAGGCACTCTTAGTTTCCTGGTGGATGTGAATTTTGCGAAAGACTCCAGTCCTCTATCTGATAGAGCCCACTAGATTTTTCAAGTAGGGTAACATGTGACTTTTGGGAAAAATTATGTGAAAGCTTTAAAGTTGTACTTTCATTCCTTAATTACAGTTTCTCTTGATTTCTCAGGCCCTTCCATAGCAAAATACAAGGTATGATTCATCAAAGGCAAATCCAATATTCACTGTGTTCCAAAATTATTTGCATGAAGATTTCTTGTAGTACCTTCAGAAATATATTTTTATAGACTTGTATTTTTTAATACTTGGGAAATGTTGAGGAAGACATTCTCAAGTTCCTCCTAGAATGAAGTTCACTTCTATTTCTGCCTTCTCTCATCTCCTGGAATACCGGCCTAAGACTTTCTTGGAGTTCTGTAAACTCAGGTACAATTAGAACAGACACCTCAGGAAGTTCCGGGGATACTTGGAGGAAAACTTGTCTGTCTTTGACTTTTACTCAGATTTTCTGCAGTCCTTGTAGAACTGGGGAAATTACTTTTTAAATAATTTAAACTGGGGAAATTATAACTGGGGAAATTATTTTTTAAATTATTTTTTAAATGAGAATCGTCAGAACATTTTCATTATTTCTTTGTATGAGTTGGAGACATGGCTGGTTTCCTAGGATAATAACCACTACCTGTAATTAACACGTTATGGAGCAGACACTGATATATCTTTTAAAATATTTTTTTTCATGCAATGCAATCCTTCGAATGGTCCTATAAGCATTAATGTTATTTCCACTTAACAAATAGGAAACCTGTGAATCAGACCTGAGTCTTGCTCATGCTCACATGGCTGGTAAAATGTGCAGGTCCCCCTGAGCATCAGCAGGTGGCCTTCATCTCCACCGAAGTGTCCATTTCTTTATTTGATCAGCTTGCCCTGTTTGTGTTTGTTTTACATTATTCAATCTGGGCCAATGCTGCTATTTATTTATTTTTTACTTTATGAGCTCTTTGGGTTTCATTAAATGTGTGCAATTGACTTAGAGATTTAAAAAAAAAAAAAATGCCCACTTACTTTTAACCTCTCACAACAATTTGACTTTGATCATTTGAACTATGACGCCCCTGGTAAATCACAAAAGCTGATTAGTAAGGTTTCCGGGCTGTGCTCGGAATTGCTGGCACCTCTATCACTGTTACATCCAGAAAATGGATGCGATTAGAGACAAAACAGTCTCATTAACCAGGAGCTGCTGCAGCATCCTCAATGACCAGTCAAAGATGAATCAGAAACCAGGACCTGGCTTCTCAGATGGCTGAGAGATGATACTTTCCAGCCCCACCGGAAAGAATTATAGCTAATTATGTCTGCAACTTGAAACAACTGGCTGAGAGATTCTCCCAGGCCGACATGGGCAGTAAAGGGAAGAATCTGTGAATAAGCTCTTGTCTTAAGGAAAATGCTTGTCATCTCAAGACTTTTAGAGAAGTTGATAGATTCACAAATGGCAGAAGATTAATAGCAACGTTAACGATCTGAACACCTGTTTTCTCCACTGTCCTCGTTTCTTCTGGCTCAGCTATTAGTCACTGACAGACAGAGGGGACTTCAGACCTGCCATAGCCTGGGCAGAAAGTTTAATGGATGGCCATCCTTTACTTTCAGCTATTATTGTTTACTTCTGAATGCCCAGGACTTGCAATAACACTTGGTTCATAAAAACTGCTTGATGCCTAATTTGGAGTACTAATAAAGGAATGGACCACACAAATCATAGTTTTTGATATGATAATTATTGAATTTCCTATACCCCCCTCATCAAACCCTTTTTGCATCTAAAGCCATTATTTTGTGTTTGCTTTCCTAGAATATTTTTTTTTGAATTAATATTTCCTGAATGCTTTCGATGGGCCAGGTCTGGGTGGAAGGCTTTTCATCCACCATGTCACGTCATGTGAACCTTTATCACAAACCTTCATTTATTCATCAACCAATACTTACTGGATGCCTCCTCTCTGGTGGTCACCTTTAGAAGAAGAGCATACGACAGAGAAGAAACAGCTCCAAACCAACAATATTTCTTCCTTCTTTGTGAGCCTGAAAGGATTGTAACGACCGAGACTTCTTAGCAGAGCTGAGAAGCAGTTTTCACAGAGCCTAGGAACCCGGGCTCCAGGGTAGCCCAGCCATCCGCCAGCAGGGACCTTAATGCTCATGCAAACATCACCTCTGCACCAGCCAGCATCTCCAGGTTCCCTGCACCAGGCATTTCTGCAGAAATCTCCGCATTAGAGAAATCAACAAGACTACCGGTCTCTCGATGAATACTCTGTCTGAGCAAATGCCAAACGCTGTTAAGCAATGCCCATCTCTAAAACAAATTCCTTCTGATTGAGTTGCCAGGGTTAAAGGAGCTATTTCCATAACCACAAGCAAATTAGTTTGGAGTTTATCAACAATAATGAGATCGGGCAAAGAGGACCTAACCTTTCATTGTGTCATTTCGCTTTAGGACAGTACCTTTCCAGACGTGGAGGATCAAACAATGACGTGTGCCGAGTTTCTGCAAACTTCTGTGTTGGCTCATGAGAAAAAAATAATAATCCCCCTGGGTTGCTGAAATACCTAGTGGAGGACTTGTGTCGACGATAGCGTGTAATAGAGGTGCATCCCACAAAAGGTTGGGGTAAGCTGAAGCAAAGGTGAGAAGAGTAAGATCCAATGCATAATGAATGAGATCAACCATCTGCCAAAAGAGCCCCAGGGGTGGACTGTAAATATGTTCTGAAAAGGTCTGTGGACACCCAAGTTCAGTCAAGGGATAAAATGAGGAGGCAGAACGGGCTAGAGGCCAGTCCAAGGCTAGGGGCTTTAATCAGGTACCCTTGGTTATCATGAGTGGCTAAGGACCCCTTATAACGTAGAGGTATCCATATTGACCCAGAAAAGTAAGAGAGGAAGAGCTGCTGATGCTTTTAAGATATTCTCCAGGCAAGAGAGAGCCTCATATAAAGACGCATTCATTCTTGAAGGGATTAGTACTCTGGAGTGATAATAATGCTCATGCTTCTTGTGGGTTTAATGGGGTGGCAACCGTTCTAGGTGCTCCTTCGATGGGGCCATGCCGTCTATTCCATGCCCACAGTGCGATGGATGGTGGAGATCTGGGGCAACACCGTAGAGCCTGTGTTAATGATGTGAGTCATGGTGTGGGAAGTTCTGGGGAGACCCGGGCCCGTCATGTCAGTCCTACCTCCAGAGAAGATCCAGAGGAAGGTCAGCCACACAGGGAGTCGGTCATATCTACCTAACTGAGCTCGTTAAAACTCTGGACTTCAAGAGTGAGGTGAGCTTCCCTGCAGACGGTCACACACGGATGCTGGGAGAAGCCAGCACCATCCACACAAGGCCACGAGGAGCGGGTAACAGCAAGCTCCCCACAAGGGACTCTCCTGGACTCTGCCCATGAACTGCCTCTCTTGGCCGATCTCCATCTGTTCCCTTTCTTTGAGCGATTTCTCCGGCTGTGCTGGGTTCTCCACGTCCTCTGGGAAATGCAAGGTTTCTCTCGGTGGCCTTACTTACCGTGTCAGAAGGAGGTGCATTGCACATGTTGATCAGTGAAACAAACCCACGTAGGACATACTTATTATCCCATTTTACAGATGATGAAGTGAGGCAATATCTCAAAAATACCTCAGAATGGACAAGATCAAGGTGGGAACCCAAGTGTCCTTACTTCTCATCAATTACTTTGTAAGAAATGTAGGGGGGACTTATAAAATGTTATGATTTAGCTTTAAGGTGTCCCCCAAAATCTCTTGTGTGAGACAATGCAAGAACATTCAGAGGTGAAATGATTTAGATTAGGAGAGCAATAACCTGATCAGAGGATTAATCCATCGATATTGATGAACTGGCTGGCAACCTTAGGCCGGGTGGTGTGGCTGGAGGAAGTTGGTCACTGGGGTGTGCATATGGGGTTTGCGTTTTGTCTCTGGTGAGCAGAACTCTCTCTCTGCTTCCGGGTTGCCATGTCCGGAGCTGCTTTCCTCCACCAGGCCCTTCTGCCATGATGTTCTGTCTCACCTCAGGCCCAGAGCTATGGAGCTGGCTGACCATCAACTGAACCTCTGAAGCCATGAGACAAGATAAACTTTTCATCCCCTAAGATGCTCTTCTCTGGTCCTTCTAGTTACTGTGATGAAGAAGCTGACGAAACACAGCCTTCGCCATGTCACCAACAAATTTCTGTCCAGACTATCCACACCCCACGGAGGCCAAGCAACTCCATAGTGTGAAGTGTGTTAGAAGGTGATCATTCTTCAGGCATTCAGAAACCAATGGATCAGAAGACGACGATGTTTACAGGATAGTTTGCTACTCATATTTCCAAGAGGAGGGGACAGGACCCGCCATGCAGGGTCCCACCAGGGTCAGTGTGGAGGCAAAGAGAGCAGAGAAAATAAGCAAGCAAGAGCCCTTTCCAAGCTTTCCATGGGGAGAAACAGGTAAGGCAAAGCCAAGGAGGCTCAGCACAGGGAGGTGGATCATTTCTGCTGGTTCTGGGATGAAGGCGCTGGCTACGGTTGTCTGGCCCCTGAACTAGGTGTGGCGAGGACAGGCTGATAGTGGCCCCGGGTTTAAGAGCCCAGCAAAGGAGATGGCTGGGGTCTGGGCTCTGGATTGGTAAGTTTGCACAGGGAAGCAGAGTCCTTGACTCTAACTGGCCAACCCTGGGACAGGCAGTCCCTCCGAGGCTAGGAAGGCACACGTGTAGAACATCAAGAATGCAGAAAACAGAACTATGTGAGCCACGCGAGTCTCCATATACTGCCAGACAGAGGGAAAAATGGAACGAGACAGTCATTTACCAAAGGGTTCAATATTGACCCCAAGGTTGGGCTCTGGAGGTTAGGAGGGCAGCGATAAAAATGTTACGTCTGCCAGGTGAGGTGGCACACGCCTGCCATCCCAGAGGCTGGGGAGGCTGAGGCAGGAGGATGGCGAGTTCGAAACCAGCCTCAGCAAAAGTGAGGCCCTAAGCAACTCAGTGAGACCCTGTCTCTAAATAAAATACAAAATAGTGCAGGGGATGTGGCTCAGGGATCGAGTAGCCCTGAGTTCAATCTCCAGTATCCAAAAAAAAAAAAAAAAAAAGTATAAAGCACAGAAATTCATAAAATATAAACAGATATGCAGTATATATTTAGTGTTAAGATTTCATTGGCAGAGGGCTAAAAGACCCCTCTGGGAAAAGACGATAGTAATAAAATAAAGGTTGAAAAAGACAGGAAAGGGTATCCTGGAGTATGGAAGTACGAATTCTGGTAAACGGAAAAAGCAGTGTTAAGATGACCTATTATTAATGTATCGTATTAATTAATAAAAACTGGTGCCTTACTTTTCTGGTTTAAATAACGTCTTCTAAACTTGATTAGCCAGAGTTTACCCCTAAAGGCCTGGTCAAGTCTGAGCCTGAAGAAAACTCGGATTCCAACTCTAAACGTGGGGAATCCGATTCTGAAACAGGAGATTCTGTCCCCAGGAGATTCCAGGGACGCTGTGCTCGGTGAGGGGGCCTCTCAGTTTTCAAGAGGTTTCTTCTTTTCTCCTTTAAAATAACCTCACCACATCGCGATGCCTGAGAAAAAGGAATTCTCCCTCTTAACAAACTGTGAGCAGTTCTCATGGAGAGTCTGCTGGTCTTAAATCAGCTCCACGGTATTTCTGTTAAAACTTTTCTTTTATATGACCATATATATATATAACTATATATATATATATATAGTTCTATTTGTTCTATGTAGTTATACATGACAGCAGACTGCATTTTGATTCATTGTACACAAATGGAGCACAGTTTTTCATTTCTTGGGTTGTACGTGCTGTAGATTCACACCATTTGTGTGATTATACATGTACATAGGGTAATGATGTCTGTCTCAGTCCACCATCTTTCCTTTTTCTGATCCCTTCCCTATTTCCCTCTGCATAATCCAAAGTTCCTCCATTCTTCCCTTACCCCGACTCAGTCCTCTGTTATATATATATATATATATATATATCAGCATCCACTTATCAGAGAAAACATTCAGCCTTTGGTTTTCTGGGATGGGCTAATTTCAGTTAGCATGATATTCTCCAACTCCATTCATTTACCTGCAAAGGCCATAATTTTATTCTTCTTTATGGCTGAGTAATATTCCATTGTGTATATATACCACAGTTTCTTTATCCATTCATCTGTTGAAGGGCATCTAGGTTGGTTCCATAATCCAGCTATTGTGAGTTGAGCTGGTATAAACATTGACGTGGCTGTGTCACTGTAGAATGCTGATTTTAAGTCCTTTGGGTGTTTAGAGACAGGGTTCTGCTAAGTTGCTGAGGCTGGCCTCAAACTTGTGATCCTCCTGCCTCAGTCTCCTGAGTGGCAGAGATTACAGATGTGTGCCAACATGCTCAGCTTCAACTTTTTTTTAAAATAGATAGAAGGCATGAGGAACCTCCTGGGATAAGAAACTTGTTTTGTATCTTGTGGGTGGTGGTTTTATGGTGTATGTAATTATCCAAATTTATTGAACTAAACAATTATGATGATTGCATTTTATGGAATATTAACTATCCTCTCACTTTTTAAAATAAGTGCAGTGGGATTGCATTTTATGGAATATTAACTATCCTCTCACTTTTTTAAAATAAGTGCAGTAGGAAGACCATGTTGATTCACATCTGATGTTTGCAGAGTGAGTCGCTTCATATATCAACACGGTTGAAGATCACTAACCATAGTATATTGCACTGTGTACAACAAATGAAACTGTACTGCGTGATTATTATTATTATTATTAGGTTCCAGGGAGATTGAACTCAGGATCATTGGACCACTGAGACACAACCCCAGCCCTTTTCTTGTATTTGATTTTGAGACAGGGTCTCACTGAGTTGCTCAGGGCCTTGCTAAGTTGCTGAGGCTGGCTTTGAACTCTCAATCCTCCTGCCTCAGCCTCCCGAGCTGCTGCGATTACAGGTGTGTGCCACTGCACCCAGCTAATTTTTAAATTGAATCCTAAGGTTCAAGGGGATGAAAGCCCAGAGAAGAAGGTGACTTTATGAGAACAGCCAGCAGAAGAAGAAGAGGCCAGCCACCGGAGAGAATACGCGAGGTTGGGCCCTGACTATGTACTTACACTAAGTACATACACTTGTTGCATTGAGTGGTTACACCAGCTTTACAAGAAACCTCTGCTTTTCCACCTGATCACCTTTCGGAACAACCTCAGTCAAAAAAACGAAGTGACCTTCTGCAGGTCAAATAGCCAACAAGTGGCTCTAGCCGAGTCTTGGAATTCTTCATTGTGAGAGCTGACTGTGTTCTTTACTCCTGAGATATACGGCTTGCCTTAAATCAGCTTATGGTTTGGCACAGAATATTTTATGCACAACAGAGTCACTAATTGCAAGCTCTGTCACATTGTCCATGCTGAAGTTAAACACGCAGAAGCTGGTTAACAACAGAAGCAGAGCAAAACCCTCCGGTGTTAAAGCCATTTGGTTAACTGCAGGCCCTGGACAACAATGTGGCCAGGAGGTGGCGAGCGGGTTCCATTAAGCCAATTCAGCAACTTCAGGCAAATTAATGTACATGGAATCGGCTTTCCCTCTGTGGATGATATGCACTCTCCGGATAGAAGTCACCCAAAGTCACGCCCTAATTCCCACCCCGTCCAGTCACACCCTGCCACTTCAATTAATCCCCTAAGGGGATGTTAGTTTGTAATTTCGAATCATAGCAACATATACTTATGATTGACATGACTTAGTATAAAACCCCTACAACCCATGGTCGGGGCTGTTCTCCCGATAGCCATTTTTTGGGGCGTTGTGTGAGACAGTCAGCCAGTCGACTTAATAAAGACTCTCAAATTTGGACTTCTCAATGGGGATCCGTCTGTTCTTAAGTTGCGCCCCATAATAAGACCACTGTGTCACTGGTGCTTGTATTTACCGTGACCTTCACCTCATCGTGGTTTGAGAGGGTCTTCGTTCCACTTTTAAGTGACAGTTTACTGTAAAACCACGTTCCAGGTCGCAACGGAAGCACCTGGGGCCTCTGGAGTTGCCTGCATCTCTTGATTGTGTCAAGGGGTCACAACGAACCCTTGGCTTCCGACCATCTGGTTTTGTGTAAATACACTCTTTGCTGTTCGTGCTTTGACAAAATCATCTTCTGAGTCATTTCTTGGAGCACGTCCCCATCATTAAGTGGAGCATGACTCTGTGTGTGTGTGTGTCTGTCACTGCTACGGCTGTTTAAATGCACACAGGACTCCCAGTAGTGTGCGTGGCCTTGGGACAAGACAGGAGTACCTCTGGACGCAGGTCCAACCTGTTTGCCTGTAGGAGAAAAGAGCTGCTTCTGAAAGGAGCTCAGCCGGCTGGCAGGCGGCTCACTGGGCACGTCACACTTGATACGCGCACCACAGGCAGCGACATGGGACGCCAAGGGATGGGAGAGGGTGTGAGTGGCATCCTGTAGGCACCAGTTTCTGCAGCCAGAGTAGCAGACAGGGCAGAGCTTCCTGGATGGAAGGTAGTTATTCTAGGTTTTGAAGATTAGCAGGAGCTGGCCGGGAAGACTTGGTAAGGCGAGATATTCGAGAAAGGGGACCTAGCAACTGGAACAGCTGCAGAGAAATTAAAAAGCAAGGCATCCTGGTGGATATCAAGAGATCGGCCGACTGGGAATTGGTGGTAACCCTGGGGAAAGAATCAAGGAAGGCCTGCTGCCTTGAAAGGTTGGGAATATCATCCCACAGGTATTCTTTAGTGGAGTTTGTCCATTAGGGAAGGGGACTTCTCCGAAGAGATAAGGAGAAACAACCAAAAGATCAAAAGGAGGTGTGTGTGGGGGGATGTATTTATATATATGGAAGAGTCATTTGGGATGCAGACCCAATACGACTGTGAAGCACCCCAATAAACGAGAGTAGAAGAGAAAGTGATCCTGACTACGTGCTGCCTGCTCAGAATATGAGTCCTAAACCGCAGTATTTTTTAAAAAATCATCATTACGTGTCAATCTCTTTTTCTAATCACAAACTTTCGACACCCAAATTGTGGGTTTTTCACAGCAAGCAATTCTCCGCACCAGCTGTCCTACAGCTGAATGCGATTCTGATGCTGCCTAGAGCTGGTGTAGACGCTGCGGTGAGGGACTCGGTTCCAGAAGAACGTCTTCCACTTTCTTGTCACATATGCAGTACTGGGAGTGCAGGAAGTCCGCAGTTCCATCTGACGTGACTCCAGTCCTGAGCTTCCCACGGGACCCTCCTCGGGTTGGACAGCTGGCTGCGAGAGGTCACAGAATCCAGGGCCACGGCTACATCTACTGGTTTATCATGAAGGATGCAGGCGAAGAACCAGAAGAAGACACTCACAGGGTGAGACCCAGAGACATCCCAGCACAGTGGCCCTTACGGGGTTGGGGGTGACCGCCCTCCCTATTCAAGGACGCATCACAGCACAGAAGCTCTCTGACCCGCAGAGCTGAGGAATGTTTCGAGGTTTCATCACACAAACATGATTATCATTAACTCAACCTCCAGTCCTTCAGCCCTAAAGTAGATACAAGTGGTGCTGAAGTGTCCAAGTTTCTAACCGCAGCTTGGTGACCTTCCCCATCCTAAAGCTATCCGGGAGCCCACCAGGAGCTTCCTCATTACAACAAACAATATTCTTATGACCCGGAAAATGCCAAGGGATTTAAGTCACCCTGTCTCTCACAGCTCAGCTCTTTTTTCGACCTGAGATGTGACTCAGAATTTCTTGTGTGACTGAAGTTTGCTTCATCTGTCCCCCTGGAAGGCACCCACTGTCTACACCACCACCCTGCATTGGATCAGACTGTGATTCAGCTTCTAGGCAGGGAAGTAACTCAGCCACGTGTATCCCCCCGAGGCGGCTGATAACCCTCCAAGCTAAAAGTACCTAGGATGCAGAAAGCGAGGCCGTCTCAGCGGGAAGGGGAGCAGAATCAGCAGAGTGGGAAGACAGACACGGTGACACAGAGCAGCGATGTGACTAGGGTGACAGACTCAGTGTACCCTCTGGACTGCATGAACTGCAGTCCTCACCCCCTCTGGGGGTGGAGGTGGGGACCTTTGGGAAGTAATTATGTTCAGATGATGTCACGAGGCTGGGGACCTCAAGATAGGATTAGTGCTCCTATAAGGAGAGATGCCATCAGACCTACCCCTGACCCTCTCCCTGGCCATAGGGGAATGCAGACGAGAAGCTGCCATCTGCAGGCAGGAGGAGAGTCCTCTCTATAGCTCAGCCGTCCTAGCACCCTGATCTGGAATGTCAGTCACTCTGTCTCTGCAGCTGTCTATTATGTGAATCCAAACTGGCGTCTGAGGACCTGGATTCATGTCACCATCTTGACACCCATCCTGTGACACGTAACACAATACTATCCCGAAGCCCAGTTTGTCCATAGAATGAGGGCATGGGACTTACCCTGGGAGGAGCGTCACCTCACGGTAGACGGATGACAGCCTTCTTCCTCTTGCTGGGCTTAGCACACCTTACCGTTCATCACACAATCCCTCCCAGTGAGTCCAGATGTCATTTCAAATGCTTCTCACTGTACTGAGAGCTTAATGCACACAGCCACAGCTCACTAACTGGAGTTCACATGAAGGGGACAGTGCATTCCTTAGGAGACCAGGTTTGGATAATCTGAACTTTGCGAGTCTCCAGAATCATTATTGGGATTATTTCATGTATCTGTTTCTCAAAAAATTAATAGGTCGACCTGTCACGAATAAGGTTCTTTAGAAGTATACTAGGTACTTGGTTCTTTAGAAGTATACTAGGTACTTACAAGCGTTCAAACAGGAAATGGACAAGTCCGGACCTCAATGGACTTATAAATTGGTGGATGCAATAATGTCTAAATTTAGATTTATACAAATCAAGTGACAGCCACTGTTGACAATTCAAATTAACCATTACAGCTGCCAAGAGCAATGTTCTGAAGGGAGACAGAGTATGTGGGACCAGGATGGGGGGGGGCAATTTCTTATGGGACCAAAATATATATAATTGGGTCACACAGCTATTCTGAAGTCATTGGGCACATATAATCATTTGCATTCAAATATGTTGGCTACATCCAGCCAGAAGACTGTCCAGTGATACTGAGTCTTGATTTTGTTCACAAAAAGTCTTTGCAAGCAGCTTCTCAAGTCACCAATGATGGACGTCTGCCTACCAAAGGGGAGGCACCTGGTAGGTCTCTGACCTCCACCAAAGGAAGTCACTGGAGGCTAGTCGAGATGGATCAGCAACCACAAATGTGTGCAGGAAAAGCAGACTAGCTCTAACCACCAGGGAATTGTCCCAGTGAAGGAAAGAGAATTGAATACTTTGGTAGAAAAGCAGAAATAAGCATTTCACATCATATACTCAGGGAAGGCTGGGAAGGAAACCCACTACTCTCCAGGAGCCAACCAAATGTCCCCTTTATTTGTATTTAAATTGATCATTTTCACTCTTTCTGAGACCATTATTATCAAGGCCATTGACAGCATTCAGCTTTGATATTATACCCTTAGTCATTTCTTATTTTTCAGCTTTGAGTTCCTTGAATTAGGATTTTTGAAAGTCCCTCAGTTGATAAATTTGCTTTTTAAATCAAAATCCAATCCACAGAGACCATCGATACAGCAAGTGTACAATCAAAGGGGGTGGGATTGAGTCATCTTTTAGTATTTTTCTAAGGCAACAAAATATAAAACTTTAAAAATATAATGCATTATAAATTTCTGCAAATTCTGAATAGCTAAAATTTTTGCTAATTCCACAAGCTGCAATTTTTTAACCTTCTGTTTCTTGATTTAAAAAAAAATATCAGTTTGAGGGCAGAGGTTATAAAAAGCAGCACTTTATGAAAAGGCTTCTAGCCCATTGTGGGAAGGAGAAAGAGATAACACCATAGAGGGAGATACACAATCACATCCCTCTAGGTCTGAGAGTACAGACCAGCTGTGAAGCTCAGGAAGGCCCTTGGTACTATCTTTCAGTTGCTACTGGACTTCGCTTGACTGTTCATCTTGGTAACTGGGGATCATAAAAGATTTCGCATGTGGGTGAGGTGGGGTAGGATGAGGGGGAGTGGGGACCAAGTGAGCATTTGGACAGGAAGTGAAAAAGTTTGGGGAGATCTCTAATGAAGACAGAGTTGTCCACCAGGAGACTGGTACAAGGTAAAGCTTTTGATTTGGAAAAACACCAAGAGAAAGGAGGTCCCATAAATGGCATGGGGTTAGAGACAGATTGGCTGATCAACCCCCACAGACTTCTTGTTCCAAAGAACAGTCATGCAGAAGACCCTGCTATAATGTCCTCAGGTCTGGGGTAGCAGGGCAGGGCCAGCTTCTACAGTCTCCAACCTGTGCAACGGCTTAGCAAGCAAGCTATGCTTTCAGGACTGTGCACAATAATTTATACCCATTTGCACCTCTCCCTAGGGTCCATGAATCAGATAGCCAACTCTGGGTCAGGACAAAGCTGGATCCCTGCTGCCAATCTTCAGACCACCTCTGGTTCCCTACTGTCACCCTTATGAAAACTTGAGAGCTAAAAGTAAAAGTCAGTCACCTGCTGGGTTTCGGGAGGGAAACCACTGAATTCATACTTGGCAAATAACACAAAGGTTGGGGCTATTGGGCCATGAAGCCTTTGTAGCCTGACTCCCTGGGCCTGTAACTGTGTCTATAAACACTCTATGTTTTCTATAAAAGATCAAATAAAAACAGTGCCCATGGAGGATTTGTGGAGAACAGGCTCAACCGTTAATTCTCTCATGCCCATCACCTTCCACAGCTCCGAGGAGCGGAAGGCAGTGGGTAATGGGGGAGGAAAGAGAAAAGTAAAGCGTGCATATGGACAGAACTGCTGTGGGCAGCGACGGAAGTCCTTTACTGCTCACCAGGCAGCTTTGTCAGCTTGCTTAGCTGTTTGCACTTTAGTGGGGAACAGACCACTGGAATTTATCAGTGGGAAACTGTAAACTGTAAAAGCAACAAAAACAGATTTTTTTGCAAGTCATTCAAGGTGTGGATAAAAGAGGTAAAATCCGCAGGTGGGGGGGCTTTGAGAGGGACACAGGGACCAGCCCCCACCCTGTCGCTAATTGGGGTCACTCTCTGACTTCGCTCTTCCCTGGACATCAGGAGCCGGACCTTTGCAGATGGCAAATGTCTGTAATCTGTGTGTGAGCAGGGAAGCTGTCTGTCCAGAGCATTTTACCTTACCTCTTCTTTTATCTTAATCTCCTTATTTAGAAAAAAAAAAAAAAGAATGGCACCAAGGGACTTCAGAGAGGCAGCCGTACGTGTCCGACAGGTAACTCTGGGGAAAAGTCTGACCTGAGAAAGGCCTGCAGACAGCTGGACCCAGCTCACCACAGACCAGAGCCACCTCCAGGTCGCCTCCACCACCCAGGAGGCTGAATTGGCAGTTAAGAGGCGCCAATCTTGCTTTCAGGCTGCAAACAAAAGATGCACGGGTGCTAACTTACAGGGAATATTCGAGAAAGAAAAACATGTACCTGGGAAGCAGAGGAGCAAGGAGACTTGCATTTGGGTTTGATTTTGCCAGCTGATCTCTAAGACCCAATATTTGGGTTGTTCTAAATTAAAGTCTCTTTTCTTTTTTCCTGTGTGTGTAAGTTTCTCAAAATGGACCAAGTGAACCAGGCCATTTTTCTCTCTTAAATAATTCTGGGAGAGTCGTCGGAATGTGTGAAACCAGCTGCAAAAACCGTTGGTGTCGGCAGCAATGCCTGAAGGTGGGTAACATTCTCCTATTTACACCTGTGTCTGTGACTCTCATTTTGGGTGACTGGGACCCTGGGACAGCTTCAGACATGTCTGGGTCTCACCTTAACCTCTCGTGGGAAAGATTAGAATGACTTCTTCCCCAAACACTCAGAATCCACTTGTCCTTCCTCTGAAATGGGAGTTTGTGTGCCCTCAGGTCCCATCTGCCCATGTGCTGCATCTTAAATTAAACACTAAGCACTTCTATCACAAAATGGCACTTTAACCCCATTGTGTACGCCTGACACTCTTTGGTGCAGTGCCCTGAACTCAGCACTTGAATCAATTAGTATTTGTCAAACCAACGAAAGCAACGAAGACCTCGAATTTATTGGTAAGAGTCTATCTGTCCCTAGAAACCAGGCAATGATGGTGACTTTTAAAATGACGTAGTTGTTAACACAGGTAAGGCACCGTTGTGCTCATTTACAGAATGCTCACAATAATGTCATGGGTCGTTATAAATCACCCAGTGTTCCAAAAGGGAAAGTGAGGTCCAGAGGGGGATTTATTCTGGTTCCCAGAGGGGCTGAGCCAGCGCCTGCAGCCCAGGAGGGCTCAGTCTGGGCTCTTCATGACTGTGCTCTGCACGGCTCTCCTGGCAGGTGGCATTTATTGCGTCCCTTGCAAGTGCTCTCCACGCACTGCCTCGTCAGTATCATGAATTCTATTTACAGAAGCTGGCTATGGGCCAGGCAGCACAGATGACTGCTTTTATTGGCCTTCATAACTGACATAGGATGAGTGCATGATATTCCCAGGGTCTTGTGCTAAGACCGTCATTATCAAAGTGTGGAAAGGGAACCCTGGGGGTTCCTAATACCTTTTGATTATTATTATTATTATTATTATTATTATTATTATTTGGTACTGAGGTTTGAATTCAGGGGCACTTTACCACTGAGCTACCTCTCTAGACCTTTCTATTCTTTGAGACAGGACCTTGCTACGTTATTGAGGCCGGCCTCAAACTTGCAATTCTCCTGCCTCAGCCTCCCATGACCATGGATGACTGGTGTACATCAGTGCTGCTGGTCCCCACCACCTTCTGAAACTCTGCCATCACAATGTTTTATGCTGGGTGCTGTGGCACGTGCCCATAATCCCAGTGATGGGGGAGGATAAGGCAGGAGGATCACAAGTTCAAAGCCAGCCTCAGCAACTTAGCAAGGCCCTAAGAAACTTAGCGAGACCCTGACTCAAAATAAAAAGGGCTGGGGATGCTGCTCAGGGTTAAAAAGCATCCCTGGGTTCAATCCCTGAGTCCAAAACAAAAACAAAATTAAAAAAAAATATTCATGATACCAAAGTAAGTGTTGGGTACTTTTTTTGCTCTTTTTCACTTTGTATGTGTTATTAATATTATTTTTAGTGATTTCCACTGTGGAAGAAATAAGAAGCCCTAAGGGTAAAAACTAGTGCAAATAAATAGAATATTAAACAGGAAATCAGCAGCACCTTCTTAGATCCAATGACTTTCAGGACAAGAAATACTTTGGTACTGATTCATCCACGTTCCTGTTTTTCTCAGTTTTTTCACTGCTGTGACTAAAAGACCTGATGCACACAATTGTAGAGGAGGAAAGTGTGTTTGGGGACTCAGAGTTTCAGAGGACTCAGACCATACACGGCCGATTCCATTCCTTGGGGCTCAAGGTGAGAAAGAACATCATGGCGGAAGAGTGTGGTGGAGGGAAGCAGCTCACACGGTGATCAGGAATCAGAGACTCCATTTGCCAAATACAAATACAAACCCAAAGCCACGCTCCCAACGCCCACCTCCTCTGGCCACGCTCTACAGGTTAATCCCATGAGGGGATTAATCCACTGATTGGGTTAAGGCTTTCATAACCCAATCATTTCTCCTCTGCACCTTCTTGCATTGCCTCACATATGAGCTTTTTAGGGACACCCCACATCCAAACCACAACAAATTCTTTTACCAGGAGTGATTATTCCTCAAATTTTAGAAACTTTTTTTTCAAACTCCTCCTGATGAAATGACAATACTTATGTGCATATACAACACTTTTTCCTACACCTTGCTTTTTTGCTCTTCCCAATAGTACCATCAAGTGAATATTAATGTCATGCTAAAACAAGCACTAGGTGTTCCTAATAGTAGAACCACAATCAGCACATTGCTATATCTTAGTATACACGACACTGTATATCCCCAAATGATGACCTCATGTGAACATCTGGTAGAAACATCAATAGTGAGAGTCCGAGAAAATAATATTCCACGAGATACATCCATATATGAACATAATTAATGCGTAAGGATGTAGGCTACATTCAGTCCACAGTTAGAGATGTGACTCATTCTCTAACTCCGTGAAGTAGCTTTTAATCGTTTGCAGAATGACTCATGGAGAGCCATTATTATATTCCAATGTAATCACTGGTTCCATATATTGACCTTTTTCCCCCCCAATATTTTAACTCATCTTTGTGTCCTTCAGACGTGACATTTCTATAAAAACACAAATCTATCCGCATACAGAAATATTCATAATTCAGTGAAAGGGAAGCATCTTTATGGCATCTACTAATATCTCTACGAAATATACTAATCTCAAAACATGCTCTTCTTGATGAAATGTTGTAGAATTTCTGGTTTTAGGCAAGGCAAATAGTAATGAAGTTTCTCTAGCTATCTGAAAGCACACCACCTTTACTGTAATTTCTGGGTCAGAACGAGATTTGGTGACAGATTCTCTCCCATCTGTTGTACTTTATCGTTTTCATTTGGAAAACAAAATGGATAAACTACCAGTTATGGAAGAGAAAAAAATATGGTGGGGAGATTTTACAGTGACCCCTAGTGACCCTGCCTCCTCATTGCTGATCCTTCCCCAGTCCCTTGCTCCTGAGTGTGGGTGCACCTGGGAGTTGCTCCTAACCAACAGAACTCAGGGGAGGCTTTGGAACGCATCTGAGTTCATACTGTGCTACTATAAGAGAATATTGCAAACCAGGAGATTTATAATGAACAGAGACTTGACTCTCAGAATTTGGATGGATGAGACAACTAAGATCAAGGCACTGGAGCTGGGTGAGGAGAGTCTTCTTCCTATGACAGTCCATGATGGAAGGTAGAAGGGGTTAGAGTGGGAGACGGAGGAAGAGGCGTCATTTCTTTATTAGGAACCCCTTCTGCAGTCACAGACCCACTCCTGGGAGAAGAGCCTTACTCCCTTCACTGTGGCAGAGACGTCATGACGTCACCACGCTCAAAGGCCTCAACATGAGGTGGAGCTGTCTACACACGGACCCTGAGAAACACACAGAAGCCACAGCAGGATGTCCCTCCTGTGATCAGATACGTAGGATGGTACCTCCAGGCTGCAAGGAGATTTTAGGTGCTACTCAAATTGCACCCTTCAGTGAATCAAGCAGCTGTGTAGGACCAGCCCATGTGACAGGGGACAGAGCGCCACCTCCAACCAGCCACCAGCTAGGAATTAAGGCCCCCAGTCCAACGATGCTCATGGAACTAAGTTCTACCAACAAGCACCAGTCCTTCCTCACTGAGGTCAGCCACACTCCTGGCTGATAACCTGGCTGGGGCTTTCAGTTGAGATCTTGAAGCACAGGACCCAGAGGAGTTGTGCTCCAACTGACCCAGAGCCACCCTGATACAGTCCACGTGTTCACTTTGAGCCACTACATTTGCAAAAATATTGATATGCAGCCACAGAAGATCAATATGGCGATTCAGACAACAGTTCTCTTGGAGAGTTGCCAGAAACAGAATCAGGACTTGGAGTCCAAGAAGGACTCTCTTTAGAAAAAGGAAGGAATGTTTGTATGAATACATGGGAAGGTGTCCAAAATGCAAAGAAAAGAAATGATACTTAGGATTACAAAAAAATGTGAAATTCAGCTATACACTGCACAATCAATAGAATACGGTCTCAGTGAAATAGTTTGGCACTCAACTAACACAGAGGGAAATCCAAGAGCAAAACAAAACAAAAAATCAAGTCCTGTCCAAGTGTCTGGTAATCAATTATATTGCTAATTGATTATCTATATCTATATCTATATCTAGTCTACATCTATACCTACATCTATATCTACCTATCTATATATAAAACCATGGTAGCTCTTTAAATAAATAGCCTTAACTTTTTTTTCAGTACCAGGGATTGTACCAAGGGGCACTCAACCACAAAGCCACATCCCCAGCCCTTTTTATTTTTTATTTTGAGATTTTTTTTTTATTTGCTAAGTTACTTAGGGTCTCACTAAGTTACTGAGGCTGGCTGAACTTGCAATCCTCCTGCCTCAGCCTCCCGAGCCACTGGGATTACAAGCGTGCACCACCATGTCCAGCATGCCTTTGATTTTTATTTTTAGTCTTGTTTTTATTTCAACATATTATTATTTATCTGATGATAATCTTGAAGTTAGAATGAATCCTGTAAATTTCAACATGATCGTAGCCACAGTATATGTTACTTTTTAAATTCTGTGCCTATGTATATAACACAGTTCAATCTCACCTTTTCAAGATACACCACACTAAAGGGTAGGGGAGGGTCCATCCCTATGAATTTCAAACCCCTGAGATGTACATCAATGCTTTCTGGTGAGTTCAGTCAACAACACAATTAAAACAAAAATTACTTGAGACAACACATAAATGCATTCCTAAAGATTCCTAATGGATTCCTAAAGGGGGTGGTCTAATGAAAGAAAAAGGCTGGTCTGTAGTTGCATCTGTTGAAAAGGAATAAAAAGGATCTCTCCTGGATTACTTTTCAAAGAAAGAAATTAAATTGTCTATGCAACATCATTATGCATGCAAGAAAAAAAATATTCACAGATGCATGCTAAACATTTCAATTGAATTATACTTTTATAGCTGGAACTGAAATATAATTTCATACCACAAGCATTCAGCCATGTTTTATCAATTTTCTGTCCTTTTACCCATGTGAAATTTTTGTGCTCTATGTATAAATCTATGCACATTTTGTGTGACTTATACTCCTGAAATTAAAAAGAACAACAAAAAAGAAATGGCAATATCCTGGGTGAACGGGGAGGCGGGGGGTGGCTGTATTTTAATACAGACTCCTGGCGAACTAAGAATACCCACGCTAACTGCGTATTAGCCAGACTTGCTCAGGATGGTGATGCTGTTATGAATTCCAATAGAATCAAGAAGACTGGCCCCATAATCCAGAGAGTAAGGAAGATTCCCTAATAACTTCGGGACACCATATACCATAGCCTCCAGGATCCACTTCCTTCGCACTGTGTGGGAACCAACCATGGCCCATCAGCAGAGAGGGGAGCCTGCTCTCCAACCTGAGAGGAAAGCTGCTGACGGCCTCGCTCAACCCTGATGCGGAAGCAGAAGACCCGAAGCTCATGACTAGGGACAACAAGGTAGTGCTACGTGCTTCTTTGCCACCACAACAAAACCACCACCATGCAGAGGTTCTTCGATCTTTCCTAAACAGGACGCATGGAAGAGGAGATGCAAATAGCTAGGAAAATTTTCATAGCATGGTTGAATATATATCTGTCTGGAAATGGTGCAATCTCTATTGCATAAATAGAAAGTCTAAAGCTTTGAAAGTTGAAGGATTATTCAAAGAAAGCACAGTCCCTGAACCCAAGGAGCAGATACTGAATGGTGATCATGTGGGGGAGCATTTAGGGTGGTGGGGCACTTGGGATGTTGGCGGGCAGACAGGCTGCAACGTGGGCTGTAGGAAAAGATGCAATCATTTGGATCAGAGGCCCAACCGACATTCAGCTCCATTGTCTTTGTAAATGTTATTAGTATTTGGATTTTTTTTTTTTTTTTATAAAGGAAAAGCCTGACTGAGCAGAATAAAATGCTCAGCCTATCAATTTTCCACACCCATGAATAGCCCGGCTGTTTAAGCCATGACTCGTGAACGTGATACAAGAGTCACAGGCTAGCTTCGCCTCTGTGTAGAGAGTAGGCCCCAAGAGAAGTGGGTCACCTTGCAAACTCAAAACTGCATCCATTGTGACAGCTGGGGACAATCGTACCCAACTCTATAGAAGTAAATGTGATTTTATGCATTAACAAGATGCCTCCCCCAAGGTAAGGTGATTATGTTATCCCAGTTCATTAAAGGCACCCAAGCAAAAGCTATCTTTCCTGCCACAAAAATCTTTGCTATTTCTTTGTATGTAAAACAAGATGAAATGTTGGGAAAAAGCAAAGATCTGGAATCATAAAGCAGCTGGCATAACTGGGTGAGGCTTTTATTATCAGAATATCTGAGAAGACCATTCCTGCTAGTGCGACTCCTGATATTTACATCCAGAGTAACCCCAACATTTCTCCCCTTTTGTGGGACACTGGAGAGTGCGTGTGGCAATGTGTTTTATTCATTGTGCATCTCCAGAGAAAATCAGGTCACCTTTGATGATCTTATCAGTCAAAGAAAATGGTACTGCTTCACAGAGCTATTAAAATAGAAGAGAATTAGAATGTATAAAAAGCTTTCAGATACGAGGATCAAAGGGAGAAAGGTCACGGATGAGGCAGAGACTGTTGCCTTTGCTGAAATGCATGGTCTTGATTAACATGAAGTTGTAAATGGCTATAACACTGTAAGCAGTCGTAATAAAATAAAGTAAGAAACAAAGGCCAAGGACATTATAAAAATGCAAAGAAAAAAAAGTTGCAGAAAGAATTGTAACAAGTGAAGAAGAATAAGCAACTAGAATAGAATTAGAATAATAGGCTTTTGGGTAACTTGCTTATGATCCTCAAAGTACTTTAGCATATACAAGAGAACATCACAAATGAACCAGGAATTGCTATCCAGAGTTCACAGAGATGGAGACCAAGGATAAGACAATATTAATGCCTGGAAAATTCAAAGCCCTGGTCATTAGCAGGACTCCTGGGTTCTCCCCAGCCTTTAACGCAATCAATTAAGCCCTGTTGACTATTTCTGAGATGAATAAGCTTACACAGAAGCCCATTTCTTTTAATTCCAAATCGAATGCTCTTTCCAATTGACTGATTCTTTCAGTAAATGACGAATTTATGCAACAGCATTGCTATTCTATTTGAAAACATCGTTGGAAGATAAGCAGATAAAATACTTAGCAAACTTGGAATTTTGAATCAGAGTTCATGCAAGTGGTAGCTTACGGTGATCACAAGAAAAAAAAATGGATTCACTCATTTGTTTTGGGACTAATAAGAATAATATTGTCACTTAAACAGTTCCTCCCTCCCTCCTTCCTCCTCCCTCTCCTTCTCCCTCTCCGTCTCACCCCGTGTTCACCCAAGGGTGGCTCTACTGCAGCCTCTTCCACACACAAGTCTGATCATGTGTTTACTGCTTTCCCCTGAGTGACCTCCCCTTCCAGCTAGAATACTCCTTCCTTCCTTGACTGTGTTTCTGGATAAAGTGAAATTCCCTTCATCAATTCGCAAAGGACCTAGAGAGTCTTACAGGACTTGGCCACACCCAGCCACCTCACCAACAGTTCTCCCCGTTCCTATCTGCACGACTTTGCCGTTAACCTTGAACAACCTGCATGTCTTCTCTGTTGGGTTGCTACTGTGGGCCTCTTTCTCTCCCACATCTCAAGTGCTTTTCTCCCTTGCATGTAAAATCAGTGGTCAATTAGGACTTGCATTGTAGGTAGAAAGTCAATTCCTCTAAGCGTGTCTTCTGAGCTCTCCTGGACAAGGGAGACCTGCCTGTCTCGTGGTCTTGAGGAGCTGTGTCTTTTAATGCACTAGTTATAGATGTGTATGTGTGTGTGTGTGTGTGTGTGTGTGTGTGTGTGTGCGTGCGCGTGTGTGCGCACACCTGCATGCATGCTGAATGTTTTGTGAGAACGCTCTTCCTGTGTGTCAGTCACTGATTGAAGTCTGAGAAGACCTGAGATTACACATTGAATGATAACCGAGAAGTTATGAGGTTAATGTGAGCTCTCCTTCCTACCACGATGATAATTTTAATATAAAAAAAGAAAAAGAAAAAAGAAAAGAGGACTTAGAGTTTGTCATTCCCATTATCCAATCTGCGGGGTCACCTACTTGATCAAAGACCTGACAGGAGATCATTTGTGTTAGAAAACCTGGGAGGTTTCATGAGAGGCTGCTTAGTAATCTCGTTTGGAGTTGAGTCCATCCTACTGCCTATGAGAAGATGCAATCTGAAAAATTTCTCCGCTATACCTTTGTAATTAAAGAAATAACTCTTCCCGTTGGCTCTCAGAGGGCATCCTATAAGTTCCCCTGACAATTAAAAGACATTTAGTAAATTGGGCGCCTCTAAAGAGATGTACAAATTGTTAGCTTTACCTCTGGCTGTAGCTAAATGAGCAGGAAATTCTTAGGGGGAAAAAATAAAGCTTCTGTAAAAGTGGATGTATTATATGGGTACAGAGAAATGCCTTGAGCTGAGATTTGCAGAGAAGACCCATTTTATAAAGGGCTATATTAAATTAAGTAAGTGCTTGGCGTCTCTGGAGAGAGGCAAGGTGGAGATATTTGAATGAGTACAAAGTTAAGTAGATGTGAATATAGAATGTTCTATTACTGGTGTTTCCTCTAGTGTATTCTGTGAGTCGTCTGTGAGGAAGAAATGTCCTCTGCACCAGAAAGCTCACAGAATGTCGGAAGAGGAAAGCAATTAAGAATTCATAATTCCAGCCCCATCAGTTTACAAATAAAGAAACTCAAGTCTAGAGAGGTCCCTCACGTTTCTGGTGTTAAAGAGCAAATACTGACCTAGCTGAGATCAGAATTCTAGATTAGTCCATGATTCCGGGTTCCTTCCATAGAGAAATACCAAGAAGCACACCATTGCAGAGACTGTTGTGTTGGGAATACAATTTGTGTGTTGCTGAAGATTCTAGACACACATTCATCTTGTCAACAGCAAACCCAAATAAATAAGAACATAATTGCTGGTCAGCAAAAGATAATCCCCAAAGACACTCACTGGAAGATCATGTGATAAATTAAAACAGCACTAGGCTTTGGGATTGAGCTGATAGGGGTTCGAATCCTAATTCTTGCACACACTGACTGTCTCGTGTCTTTAAATTCATTTCCTATATCTAAGATGGAATTTGCGGTGCTTTCTGCCTTTAAGAGTTTTCTGAGGAGTCAATGAAATAATTCAAATAAAATCATCCGAAACTTGGCATAATGGTGAAGACATGTTGTGAACTTCACAAAGGCAACCATTTTTAACAGAAGCCTATGCAAACTTCCAGGTCACATGAGGACATTTACATAATGGTCAGCCTTCCAAAGAAGAAGCCAGAGAGGAGGCAGAGGGACCAGCATGGGGGTCTGATATAAAACCACCGCAAAGAAAGGCATGGAGTCCACGGAACCTTGGTCCACGCGACAGTGAGGATACTAAACTTCCTTAGGATAAGACAAATAAAGCGATCCTTACAAACGTCCTCTCCTGGAGACGCGCCTGGAGAGATGTCATGGCTGGGAGCAGAGCCAGAAGGCAAAGAGCAGCTCCAAATAGGAGGACAAGCAGGTTAAACGGGCAGAGGCACCGAGTCGCTTCTGGGGTGATATAAATAGTGCTGAGTTCTGTCTCTATTTTGCAAGCACAGACCTTGGCCTGAACCCATCCACTCCTGGAGAATGACCTTCGAGGAGGAAGACGTGTGCCTTCTGTGAAAATGGCAGAGTCCTGCCTCCGATGATGAATGACCAAGTGAGATGCTAACAGACTGGCAGACTCGAGGCCAGATGCCTCTAAATCATGTGGAAAAAAAGAGACAGCTTGCCCAGGACGGCTCTCTAGCAAGATATGGGCCTTTGCTCCCACGTCTAGAAGAGTCGCTGATCTGACATCTGACGGTCCTGTCAAAATTCACCAGCTGGGGGACACTGCTCCTTCAGGAATTAGTGAGAGGAACCGAGGATTCAGTTCTGAGGTCGACATGCAGATGAGGGGCTCACAGGCCGTCCCCACTGTGGACGGGAATTCCTGAGTGCTGTCAGGATGTGTGACCCTTAAGTGGGTCCAGGGTTTGACGTCAGGCAGAACGATCTGGAACTGCCACTTGCTTAGAGCGAAATGTGGAAAACTTTGTTTCTCCCCGTTTCAGATTCTTTAGCTGAAAGTCTGGCGACAAGGAAAGGAGGGTCACACTTATCCAACACTGAGTCCTCTGGCCAGTGCATGGTAGGGAGGACCAATGGGGAGGTCTGGGAGCAGTCAGAGGATGAGGAAGCTGCTGTAGGTTTAGATGCGGTGGAATCAGAGTCTGGGGCTGCGTGGAAAGGTATGGTGTCAGGAGGAGCTGCTTGTGGGAAGCCACCATGGCTAGCAGACTCAGGCCTGGCTGAGCAGTGAGACACGGAAGTCTGACTCCCAGGAACTGGCGGTCAGGGGAGGCTGTTTCAGATGGCCCAGGAGTAAGTGGCCCTGTGTGGGAGTGACTCACCCTCGGATGATATGCTAGTTCCCCACGCAAATGGCTTCCCTGGCTCCACCCCATCCTGTTCCTCACAGAAGAAGTCCCTCCTGTCCCCCTTTAACTGCATGACTATAAATAAAGGGAAGGTGGGCTTCTCCATCTTGTTAGAGGCCAGATCATAGTGTGGCCCCATCCATCACACCCCCTGTGATTTAAAAAGATAACTGGTTCCTGTGTTTATTTAATTATAAGTTTCTTAGTGACTGATCTATGGCTGGCACCTTCCTCTGACAGAAACCCTTTCCCTCACCCACGCTGGGCATGGCAGAGTCCCCTCCAGCTGCTCAGAATCAGACGGCCTCTTCAGAGTATCCGACCTGGGTTCTCAGCCGGGGCGCTTTCGCTCTGCAGAGGGCTTTGGAGTGTGCCATTCTTTGACCGTCCAGACCTGGGGTGGATGTGCTCCTGGGAGCTAGCAGGGAGAGACCCAGATGCTGCTCACGTTCCACAGCACACACACCTGCCCCACGCTGCAAAGCATTATCTGGTCCAAAACATGATTAATGATCAATCCAGAATGCCGAGATTGCAAAACGCCGGTTGACAAGGTGGAGATTAATTGATGCTGAAGTCACAGTTCTGAAGTTGAATCCAGGGCTGTGTTACCTGCATGCTCAGTTTCTGCCGTCTCTTCCCGGCACCTATAATTATCCCACTTTTTAAATGTGGGGTTTGATCCATGGTCATGTTATGGTTTGGACCCCCAAGATCACCTGCTAAAGGCTTGATCTGCAGCCCCTGGTGCTACTGGCAGGTGGTGTGAACTTTAGGAGGTGCGCCCCAGTTTGAGCAATCGGTCGCTGCAGCCCTGCCCTTGTGGGAGAGAATAGGGTCTTGTCCCCTTCCTGGCCACCATGAGGGCAACAGTTTTGCTCTACTGTGTGTTCCCTGCAAAGATGTTCTGCCTCACCACAGGTCAACAAGCTGGAGCCAAATGACCCTGGCCGGAAGTCTCTGACACCATGAGCCAAAATAACTATTTCCTCTTTTGGTTTATCTCAGGCATCTTGAGACAGCAATGGAAAAGTGGCTAACACAGCTCATAACAACTCACCAACTCTTTTAGGATAACTGAGATGGAACATGACCCCCTTCATGTATTAATACTAACTATATACTCATGGAAGTAACCATGCAAACACAGGCATCAAAGAAAGACAAAGAAAATTTACCAGTAGCATCTGGTTTGGATGAATAAAATGGGGTAGACATGACACATGTCACCAATGGGAATAGGAAAGACAGCAGAACAAACTGGACATCACTTTCCTATGTTCATGTATGAATACATGACCAGTGAACTCCACAGCTATACAACCACAAGAATGGGAAGTTATACTCATGTGTGTCAAAATCCATTCTACGTCTTGTGTATCTAAAGCGAGCAAATAAAAACTTACATCAACTGTTCGTATCAAACCAGTCACCAGTAAGAGTAATTTATTGAGCTCTGTGCTAAATACTTTGCATCTTTGCATGTCTCCATAAATGAAGAGTGATTTGCACAAATCACTCGGTGAAATGGGTATCTTCCCTGCCTTAAAGTATGATGCTGAGCTCAAAAGGGAATTGGAAATGACCCAACAGCTTAAAGGACAGAGATGGGACTGATACCCAGGTGCATCCTTCCCCAAAGCTTCC
Source organism: Sciurus vulgaris (assembly GCF_902686455.1). Classification (NCBI taxonomy): domain Eukaryota; kingdom Metazoa; phylum Chordata; class Mammalia; order Rodentia; family Sciuridae; genus Sciurus; species Sciurus vulgaris. Next base: position 17,186,775 of record NC_136480.1, read on the forward strand.
GTTAGTCATAAAGTCTATGGCAGCGTCTTTGAGGAAGAAACAAAAGAAGCAAACCAGAGCCTAGGAGGACATGAGGTATGTAATTTTTGTCTTTTTCTTTCTTTTTCTCTTCCTCCCACCACCTCCCCCCTTTATATATTGTCATGCACTTATCAGAGAAAACATTCCACCTTTGGTTTTCTGGACTTGGCCTATTTCACTTAGCATGATATTTTCCAGCTTCATCAATTTACCAGCAAATGCCATAATTTTATTCTTCTTTATGGCTGAGTAATATTCCATCGTGTATGTGTATCACAGTTTCTTTATCCATTCATCAATTAAAGGGCATCTTGCTTGGTTCCACAATCTAGTTATTGTGAATTGAGCTGCTATGAACATTGATGTGACTGCATCACTGTAAGTCCTTTGGGTACAAACTGAGAAGTGGGATAGCTGGGTTAAATGGTGGGTCCATTCCAAGCTTTCTTTCTTTCTTTCTTTTTTTTTTTTTTCTTTTTTTGCTGTGCTGGGGATTTAACCCAGGGCCTTGTGCTTGCAAGGCAAGCACTCTACCAACTGAGCTACCTCCCCAGCCCCATTCCAAACTTTCTGAGGAATCTCCATACTGCTTTCCAGAGTGTACCAATTTGCAACTCTGCCAGCAATGTACAAGTGTACCTTTTTCCCCACATCCATGCCAACACTTATTATTGCTTGTGTTCTTGATACTAGCCATTCTAATTGGAGTTAGATGAAATCTTAGGGTGGTTTTAATGTGCATTTCTCTAATTAATAGGGATGATGAGCACTTTTTCATATATTCATTGATCACTTGTATATCTCCTTCTGTGAAGTGTCTGCCCATTTCCTTAGTCCATTTATTGATTAGGTTCTTTGCATTTTTGGTGTAGTTTCTTAAGTTCTTTATAAACTTTGGAGATGAGTGCTCTGTCTGAAGTGTGTGTTGAAAAGATTTTCTCCCACTCTTTAGGCTCTCTTTTCACATTATTGATTGTTTGCTGTGCTGAGAAAAAACTTTTTAGTTTGAGTCTATCCCATTTATTGATTCTTGCTTTTATTTCATGCACTATTGGGGTCGTGTTAAGGAAGTCTGGTCCTAAGTCAACATGATGGAGATTCAGGCCTACTTTTTCTTCTATTTGGTGAAGGATCTCAGGTCTAATTTCTAGGTCCTTGATCCATTTTGAGTTGAGTTTTGTGCAGGGTGAGAGATAGAGGTTTAATTTCATTTTACTGCACATGGATTTCCAGTTTTTCCAGCACCATTTGTTGAAGAGGCTATCTTTTCTCTATTGTAAGTTTTTAGCACCTTTGTCTTTTAATGCTCTTGATTTGTCTCTGTCACATGTCACCTGTGCTAGAACGTGGGGGATATAAGCAACATAAGAAAGAAATATTTTTGAATTTTGTACAAATGTTCTAAGTTTCACTTTGATTTTTTTTTTCTTATCTATGCTAAGATTTACATCTCTATTTTCTTGGACTATCAATTTTTTTTTTAAATCAAAGGACCCTAGAGATTCAGCAACTCACCCCCTAAAGGGTTTGCTATTTAAATAGACACTCTGGGTTTTAGACCCAGTTCTGCGATTACCTGAGGGTCTTTAACTCCTTCCCTGCTCCTATTTTTGGACTGTATAATGGAGGAAATAACATTTGTCTTTTTCTAGTCATAATTCTTAATGATTAATTGTGAGAATGTAATTTAAGAGCTTCAAAGAGCTTAAGTGAATATCAATATTAAACGTACTATTTTTCTAATGAAACAAGATGAATATAATCTGGGCCACACATGTAACTTTGCATTGCTAAGTAATTGACTTTATTTTTTTAATCCAAGTTAGAATTCTTGGTGGTATCTGAAAGTTCAATATGAGCAAAGTTCATCAAATAATGTGGAAAGCTGAGGTCAATTTCCTAAATCTTTTCGTGAAGAAAAAATGCTTCAAACCCTTAGGTCATCGACAGAAGAAGAGCACATTTTTAAAACCTGGTCCCTTTTTTGTTTTGAAAATAGTATAAATCTATTTATACAATGAGAGAGAGGAAATCAAATTCATGCAAGTTCTACCCTGCAGAATTTCTTTTCCATTTCAGTTCTGAAACTTGACCATAAAGCCTCTTCCTTCACGTTATTTTTTAGCCTCCTGTTAAATCTGGTTTATGCTAAAGAAAGATGAATAATTCTCATCATTTACTGCAGGATCCATGAAGAGCTAAATATGCAGTCAAAATTTAGATCATCTCGCAGGCATTGGGGATTAAAGTCAGATGTGGGTAGAATCAGCAAGGAGCCAGCAGAGCTAAGAAACAGTGGTTTCAATGCAGGGTGACAGCTGAGTTTTGCACCCTATGCCTGACCACTGTCCTCAGCTGGTTTGATGTCTCCTTTCTAAGTATTAAAGAAATGTCAGAATTTCATAAAGAACATTTACTCTCGGGGGCTGCTAGGCTAAATACAAAGAAGTCTCTGCTGATGGATAGATTTGATAGATGCTCACTGCTGTTAGAATTAAGCTCTAGCTCCTCATTAGGGCCACTGGGGATGGCCTAGCTTTTCCCTGGCTTCATCCTACTACATTCCAGTCCCTGGGGTCTTTTCCATCTCCAGAGATGTGTGGACTTGGTTTTCCCTTGCCAGAAATTCTCCCTGCCCACTCATCTCCACCAGAGTGTTCTTCTTTTTATCTGCAATCTTTGGTGATTTCTTTAAACCTTCCATTTAAAAAAAAAAAAAAAAAATTAGCCTATATCTTAGTGCATCTCCCATTAAACTAGACAAGTCTCTCTGTTCCACATTGATGTCCCCAACCCTGAGAACTGTGTAATTAGCAGAGAAAGTGAAGGAAGAATACCTAGGTACCTGGGATCAGACTCCGGTCCTCTATGCACACTCCTGTTACCTGTGTGGTTTTGGAACAGGTGGCTCAACTAGATCTATAAAATGAGGACTGAAATATTTCTTACCCATAGCCTCTCAATATATGCCTTTCCCATGGTGACTTCCTACTGCATATTGTTCTGACTGTCTGCTTCTGGACTTTTCTTGTGCTTAGTGCTTGGAGCTCATAGAAACTTCTGGAAATTGATGTCAATGATAAAGGGACAGTGAAAGGCAGGTATCTCATCTTCCTGGTCCCTTAGTTATACTCTGATAACACTCTGAGATAGGTTCACCTCTACCTCCGCAGAGTCTCAGCCATGTCCAGATGTATCCTGGACAAAACAAACTGTCCCTCCTTACTCTGTCTCACCTAACTCCTACCGGGCCTTTGCTTATCTTTCAATAAATTACTTTCACTCAAATCCTTGTCTCAGGATCTGCTCTGGGGAGTGCCCAACCTCCCACATGGAGCTAATGATATTTTATTTGCCACCGATTTGTTTTCAATACCCTATCTCATGGAGTTATTTGAAAGTGCACATGAGAGCTCAGATATACTAGGTATTGGCTTTCCTCCGCTATGCTGACCAGCAGCTGAGTCCATCAGCTGAATGTAGATCCTGGAACCAGCTACCTGCATTCAACTCTTAGCCCCACCACTAACTAACAATGTACCTGAGGCAAAATTCTTACCTGTGCCTCGATTTCCCCTTCCTATAATGGGATCAGTATCAATCGCCTACCTCAGGGATTCATGGTGAGGGTTATATAAATTCATAGATGCAAGAAGCATGCAAGACATATAGGAAATGATATACCGCCACTTACAATTATTGGTGGTCCTTATGACTCACACGGCCCTTCAGAAATTTAACATGTTTACACACTGCACAGAGGACATTTACCAAATCTGCATTAGGCAAACTTTGGAGATTAAAATGATAAATCAGATATGGATCTATGCGGTCGAGGTTTAAGGTCTGTCTAGGGAATAAGAAATACAACTTTTCCATAAACATCTCTAATAAAGAAATGGACAAGTGATAGAAAGTACAGTTCCTATGGATAACTACTGAGAATCGGGTGCTTAGTACGTTTAGGTTGTGTGTGACACTGATGGTATTCGGTGACTTTCCCAATCACACAAGATGTCAGGGAGCAGGTATGGACCATGTTTTAAATCACAGGGTCAGTGCCCTGTATCACCTATGCAGGTCTGTGGACCAACTGATACGGAAGGACTGTGCCTGCTTCTTCAAAAGCATTTTCCACTTGCACAAGCTGATGCTGCCCCTGTGTGCCAGGATCCAAGACTTGTGCCCAGGTTTGGGCATCAATTGTTACCTGACCCTTTTCCTCCTGGGTCTCTGCAGAGATTTCCTGTAGGTGGGTGGATGGTGGTGAGACTGAAATTATGGAAGACTTATGGGTTCTGAATGAGCCTTGGAAGGACAGGAAGGTTCAAAATGTGTGCTCAGAGGGAAAGGGGGTTCTAAAAATGAAAAAGGAGATTTTCAGAGAGAGAAAAAACAGGACAGAGAGAGCTGAGTCTTTCCAGAATCTAGTCTGTGCAAGTTCTGTTACTTACTGGTCATGTTATCTTGAGGGAGTCACATGACCTCTCATCCTCACCTACAAAATGGGAATAATGACAACCTACACCTCACAGGGTGGCCTCAGGGTAATAGGAGTAAGACCCAGCAGAATCACTGGTGCCCACTAAATGCTCAATACAGGTCACAGCTGTGAGAATCATGAGGGATCAATGTGGGAGAGATGTGCACTTAACTTTGGCCTGTACAAAGTGTCTTTATTGAAGAAAAATTGGGAAAAAATTTGGAAAGGTTCTTGGAGGTCTGATAGGGCTTCAGGAGGAGATCGAGGAGAATCCACTTGGTTCTGCTACAGAGGAATCACACTTGGAGCATCTGATTCGAGTAGATGTACTATCGGAATGAAATTTCAAAATCAAGATAGCCTATTGGTCTAAAGAGAGGAAGGGTGGAGTTGACCTTGATGGGTGGACAACTGTACCTCCTGGGACACCCCAGGCAAGAGTGTAGACCACAGGAAATGGAGCAATGAGAGTGGACAAGGCAAGAGCCAGTGGCCTCACCTTATTACAGTGTCAGCATGCAAGTGTGGACAGCGGGTTCTTCTGTATCACCCAAACAACCATGCATAAGCCTGTGACACTTCTGCCCTTCCAAAGTCTTTCCAAGAAATCATGACCAGAACGTGAATTGAAGAATGAAAATATCCTCCGACCTGGAGACCCTGCCACTACAAAATGGCGCCCGTGTGACTTCATCACAGCCCGACAGCCTCTAATACTTGTTTGCATTTTTCTTTCTTTGGGTTATGTACCCTCCAAAAACTCATGGCTCCTCTGGAGGAAGTCCACCCCGACATGCAGTGATCATAAGTGTGCTGGATGCTTTGTCTTCATGGGTGAATGAGGAGAAAGCCTCACAAAACTATTGCACTGGGGAACGTAAAGCCCAAGCTGGCTTAGCGTAATGGTAGAAGGTCTGAAAGAGGTCGAGGTGGTAAGTAGGGACTGCTGCCTGGTAACTAAACGGCACAGGGGGAGAGTACACATCACAACACAGGAGGGAGCAAGCAAACAAAAATATCTATGCCATGCTGCCCAGGACTCAAGCATCCAGCTCCCACTGACATTTGCAAAGGACTTAGTCAGAGTACTGATCACACTTAACATGAAAAACCCAGACCCCTGAGCACCGCCATGTTCAACATGTAACAGGGGACGTCAATGTAAAGAGATGTGGATAATCGTTCCCCATTGGGTAAGGCAAACTGCAAGTCTGAGAAACAGGAAGCTGAGTCACTCGTCGTAACTTGGAAGAGGAAGAAGACCTTATGTCATTGTAAGAGAAGAAGAAGAAGTGGGTACAGAAGTAAGGGGGGCAGATCACACTGATGTCACCAGCAAGTCCTTCTGGTCAAAAGAGCAGGCAGTCAGATCACGCCAAGGGCTCTGGAAGACCAGCCTGTCCAGCAGCCCAAGTGGGCTTATGATGGAGAAGAGATTATTGCCTCTGAGGCTAATGGTGGCCTGGGGTCACCTCTAGTTCATAGTTGGGACCAAAACTGGATATGAAAAGGAGGCCAAGGCCAAGTTCACCAGAATCTCTTTCTCTTCAGAGATGAGAAGTGGCCTTCACAGGGTAGTGTCAATTCCATCTTGTGAATGTCACCTCTGTTCCCCCTTTTGGTCACCTTTGAGTCCCTCAAAGTCTAGAACTGTGAAGGGGAGGGAAGGAAATCTAGGCAATGCCGTTCAACTCAAGCCGCCATGTTGGTTCAATGGTTCTGCTCTTTCCGGCTACAGATTCACCCTGATTTTCAATCACTTTTCCACCAAAAATAGGCACTAGTGTCAACTGAGAAGAATCAATTGATTATAGATTGGCTAAGTGTTTACCACATCAGCAGCGAAACGTGTTTCAGGTTAATAGTTTGTTTGAAATGTCCAAGCATCTCCCTGAATTAACTGATGGATCATATTGACTGGCAGGCCAACTAATCAATGGGTTTTGAAGCCTGAGAGAAGAAGGTGTAGCACGGCCTCAGCCACGGAGCAGTGGCCTCCACAACGAAATTAGAGTCTAGCAACTATGACTCATTTGCGACTACATCCCATCAGTGTTGCTCTTCACTATAATTTCAAAACAATAATCAGAAAATATTTGATGAAAGAGAAGCAAGTAGTCACTTGCTTTTATAATTACCCAAGAGACCAGCAAAACATGGAGAAATAAAATTCACAGATAAGTCCCGTGGGACCCCTTAACTAAAAGAAGCTGTGTTGTCTCATCTGTCTTTTTTTTTTTTTTCCAGAACGATTATGAAATTGTAAAATTGAATTAATACTTTTCATCTTCAAATCAGGGAGCATCAGACCTGGAAAGGATCATGGTGATCTCCTGGTACATGAATTTCAGATACGTTTGTCTTCCAGGGACAAGCAAGAAAGGAGGGGTGGAGAGGCTGGTCCCCAGGTAAGGTATGACTTTGGCTCTCCCTGGCTCCTCCTTTCCTATGTGCTCGTTTCAAGTGATTTTGATATTTGCGGACATGGGACACAATGTCTAGTCAAATGTCCAACAGAAAAACCAGCAGTGGAACAGCAACTGGTTTTTGATCCAGGGGTCCCCTGAGCCCAGCTATACCATCAATCCTTATGAGCACGGACTCTGGAAACATCTTCTCAAGCACACAGCACGATAAGACATCTTCCACAGATATTTTATCACACAGAACAAATCACCAGATGAACTGTCAACTTCCATTGAGGAGAGACCCAGAGTTTGGATAAGTAAAACAAATGAATGGCCATGAACTTAAATGTATCAAATGATAGCCATAATGAGGGGTCAGTTAGCAATGCTATACACAGGGAGCAGAGTAGAAAGGACAGTCAGCGGTAATGAAGAGATACTGGAGCTGAAGGACACAGATTACAGCCATTTGCTCCCTGCAATTATGGGAACAGGGAATAAGGTTTCTATGACAAGCAGGGTGGTGCACCTTCCTCTCTTCCAAACGGTCCAGTGGAGGCTGTGCCCAGCTCTGGCCCCTGTGCTGTGCTCCTTGGTGATAGTGCCTTCTCAATCCCTCGTATGCAGACAGAGGCAGAAGTCACAAGCAAAATCAAACAGAGGATGTCAAACACCTGTGCCTCTTTCCTGGCTCAGGGTGGAGAACACATCAGGGAGCAAAGACAAACATCCCAGGAGGGTTTTGTTCCCGCCGGAAATGTGGTTTTCCGTCCTGTGTGTACCAGGTCTGCTCTATTGTGAGCTCCTGTGAGCTCCCAGCAAAGTAAGCAGACAACACCTGTTGTTCCCTGCAAGCTGTCAGAAACGCAGGTCGCCTTTTTAATCATGTGGGAGGAGAGAAGCTCTTCCTCTCTTTCTTTCTTGTAACCTATTCAGAATACGTTTAGAATGAGATTGTATTTTAGTTTATTTTTTAACAGAGTTCAAATCTGTTATCTTTGTCCCCAAACTTTGTAGGAACTTCTTTTGGGTAAAGATTTAAATGCTAAAAGAATCATCAAATGCGATCCTGCAATATGTATAATCAGAAAAAAGAGAGATTACACTCTATTTATGAATGATCTACCAAAATGTATAAATGAGTTCTATTGCCATGTACAACTAAATAGCACAAATAAAATTTAAAAATAGAATTAAAAAAAGAAAATATCACCTAGCATAATATCAAGCCATGTGTGTGTGTGTGTGTGTGTGTATGTATGTGTGTCTACGCGCACACACATTCTGGAGGTCTGTCTGGGTGTTTTATCTTCACTTTGTTTTCTGTATCCAATAAAGTTGTAAAAGATAGCATACTTCTCCTAATAAAAAGTGGTTAACAATGGAAAGTGGTCAAAAGATGCTATTTGTAAAAACCACCTCTTTGCACAAAAAATGTGTATAGATATATGTGTACATATATGTGTATATGTATATATATGTATGTACATACATACATGTGTATGTTTATCATCAATTTTTCTAATAAGATGAATGTGTAGCACGTGCCAGCAACAATCAAACATTTATATTCTAAATTCCATAAGTAAATTCATTCCTGCAAAGGGCTTTTGGTAAGACTTACTGAACACTTACATCCCTCTACAGAACTTGTAACCAAACCTTGATTGCAATTGGACCAGGACTTGACAATTGAAATTACATTTTCCTCTACTCCAACCCTCCCATTGAAAATTTATTGCCATTGTATCTGATATAAGATATAGCTTTAGACTATTCCTTAACCTCCTAAAAATTATATTTATATAATGAAAACTGTTTTGGCATCAGCATAAATGAAACCCTGATCTATAGCATTTGCCAACTGCTGTGGTGTAAATATTCCCTGTGACTGTTTTCAAGCCAATGAAATGACATGAGAATTTGGAAAGAGATATGCAACTGTTTGCCATAATTTAGTATTTTCATCCTACCAAAAGCCATAGACACAAATAGCCTCTAGATCACAAATAATGACCATATGTATGAAAATAATTCAGAAGTAATAAGTTTTGGTATTTGTTAATTTTCAAATCAACAATTTTAACTATAACGCTATATATGTTAATGTTTAAAAATGACTGCGTTTAACATCTTCTTTAAACAAATTCTGAAAATAACACTGAGCTCTTTCTGATTGGTTATCATCTAGCTCCAGCTAAATATTTCAGATTTTCAGCTGGGGACAGATTAAAAAGGGAGTAAGGACGTCTTAGGACATGACCACATATTCCAAGCAGGCCTAACAGAGTCTTAATTGAGTTTCGGTTTCCTAGGTACATCTAACACTACATCAGTGGACTTAACATCAAAGACTGCATAGTATAATCTTTTACAGAGTTTTGGGTTACTTGAGATTGGCCTACAAATGCACATGTTTTTCCAAATCCCTGTCAACTCTACATAGGACATAACCTGTCCTGAAAATTGGAGTGACATTTATGTAAGATAATCTGATGATGGTGATGTTAGGAAGTCTTAGACATTTTATTCTTAATACATATTTTAGTTTATACCTTTTATGCTTTATAATATAAACACAAATATGGATACATTGGGTTTATGTACCTATAACCATTTTTCCATTATGGGTTGACAATAAAATTTTGGACAGTCCCCTTTTAAATCATATTATACTCATATTGCCAGAATCTGGTTTTTAAAAATAACTGACCTCAACTTTGAATAGTTATCTGTCACCTAACTTTGAGTGTGGTAACAACTTGACAAAGTTGTCTTCCATGTATTAGATTTCCATCATGAAGTCCGCCATTTTGTAGGCCTGTGGTCTTCACTATGTCATGTACTGTCTCTGAATTCCAGTTTCTTTAGTTTTAGAAGGGAGAAGGACAATCCTTCCTCAGCACACTACCAAGCTCAGATGAAACACTATATGTAAAATGCTTTATAAAATACAGGGGCCATAATTAACCATCAAAGTTTAGTTGAATTTTCCTTAAGGAATGAGCATTTGATGACTACAAGCTCATTTTCTACCACAGTATAGACTATAAATTCTCAGAATAAGTACTAATTTGAGAAAAGAGAAAAAAAAAAAAAAAAAAAAAAAAAAAAAACCAAAAACCTGAATTCAAGCAAAGAACGTGGAAATGCCAAAATTCCACTTTGTGGAACCAAGAGTTGAAGGAGAAGGATTTTTTTGTGACTGGGTGGATTACTCAGAGTGCCCACAGTGAATTTGTCTCAATGGCTGGGGTTGATCTGAGTAAGAGGAAATGTATCTGAAGGTGAGCTAGGCTGGAGGAGGGGACGGTGGCCTAAGGGGACACCTGGAAGTGAAAAGTGCAGAGTTCCTCCCCGTGGTGCCTCTACCTGGAATGAAGGATACATGAAGGAGACAGGGAAGGCATGGCCCACGACACAGGTCGAACTGAATTAATTGGAGAACTTCCAATATTTGTTGAAGGAAATTGAATTTGAATGCTTGATTAGATGGCCTGGATTTCACAGGAAATGGAGCCTGTGAAGGGTTTGACCCAGAGAACTGACAGAATCAGCGCTGCCCCATGAGGGCACATCTGTCTGTACAGGAGCCCTGTCAATCAACCAGGTTGTGGAAAGGATGTGGAGGACGGTTCCAAGACAGAGAACACTATGGCGGTGCCACCGTGTGGAGGTGAGGTGTCCCCCGGCGCGCCTGTTAATGCAGAAATGTGCAGAGGTGGAATGGCTGGATTGTGAAAGCTCATCAGTCCATTCGAGTTTGAACTGATTGACTGGGAGGTAACTGTGAGCAGGTGGGACATGAATGGAGGAGGTGGGCCATGGGGGGCTGCCCTGGAACATGCATCTTCCCTGTGGTCCTTCCCCTCCCTCTGTCTGTGTCTTCTGGGCATCCTGAAGGGACCAACATCCTTCCACCATGCTTTTCCACCATGATGTTCTGCCTCACCTTGGGTTCAGAGCAATGGAGTCCACCCACTATGAATCAAACCTCTGAAATAGAGAACCCAAACTTTTCCCATTCTAGGTTGTTTCTGTCCGGTATTTCAGTCACAGGGACAAAAGGATGACTAACCCAAGAGGTTACCACAAAAGAACCGAAGAGCAGTAATGGGGTAATGGTATTGGCACTGGAAGCAAATAAACAAATATATCTAGAAAAGAAGTACCTCTCCAAGTTTTGAAGCATTTTGATTATTTATGACACAATATTAACAGACATTTACTACCCAAAATATTGAAATCACATTGACTCTGTGTTAAATGTGCTCTTCCCTCAACCATCTACACCCGTGTTATACCTGTCTAGGTAAAGTATGTCTAATCAAGCAGTGTTAGCTTCAAAACTTAGGACTGGGTTTGCATTTTTCATATACGTAATGATTTTGTCTAAAGTTAAAAGAAAAAGAGCTTAAGATACAATGATATGTAGTATACATGCCTAAAAATGAATCCTAATAACAGGTAGCAAAAATTGCCAAAGGTGTTTGGGAACACTGACTCCGGGGGCTTATTCTGCATGGTCAACCCTTTGGCTATTTGCAAGTACATTTATTGAGTGCTTACTTGCGACAGGTAGAATATTAAGTGGATGAGATGTAACTCCACATGCCACGTGACATGTTTAATGCACAGAAAATGGCCATACTGTGACTTTCAGATAGAAACAGAAAACGAACACACAAATAAATGTATCAACAAGTTAATTTTAAATAGTGACAAATTCATTGAATATGTTTTATAAAAAAGCTCAATGAGCATGACAGGGACCCAGGGAGGGACAGATGGCAGCTATACAAAGTCCCCCATAAAAGGATCTTCTGTAGAGGTGACAGATTTGAGGTGAGTGTAGTAGAAAGAGCCAGTCATAGAAAGATTTGAAGAATGTTCCAGACTACTAAATAGCAAGTACGGATACCCTGAGCAGAGAACAATCTGAAAATATTTCTGGGAGCATAAGCAATATTGTGGCCCTAAATCTAAAGAAGAGTCCAGGTAATGCAGAGATGCAAGAGGGAGGCAGAAGAGACATTATTTAGTGACTTGCCGGCCATGGTAAGGAGTTTGATTCTCAGCCTCAGGAAAAGTTTAAAGAAGGAAAAGAAAAACTCTTGCCGATCCTCCTCCTTTATTTCAAGTGGCTGCGCACCAATTTATGAGATCGTTAAAAAGAAAAGATGACCTGATGTTATCACCACCACCAAAGCCAAACCTTCTCTTAAAAAGACTGAAAATGTTGCCTCTTGTACTTCCTTCTACGGAGGGCCTGCATTTTCTTAAACTACCTCGGTCTGCATACCAATCATTTCCTTCCCGTGCTGACAAAACAGAAGTTTCCATTTCTCCATTGTTATCGGTCCTGAGAAACAATTTCATTTAGGGTTGAAGAATCCATTACATGGGAAGAAGGGTTGATAATCACAGAAGCACCTTCATCAGTCGGCATTACACAAAAGCGGCGTTTTCAGCATTTCTAAATTGGGCCATCTCTATTAGAAATTGCAAAGATGTCACTTGTCTTAAAAATATAGGCTGGTGTTCCATTCCTAAAGGTGCTATTATGCTAACAATAAATCTGAAGGAGACCGTAGGCTGAGTGTGGGTTGTGATATACTCAATATTCATCACATTCTGACCCAAAGGAATATCCATTATGTGCTTCTGGGATTCTTGAGCAAAGTAGGTTTATTACACCTGCCAATTGTCATGGATTTGCTGGGTGATACATTGTTTCCTTTGAAGAAATCTTGGTCACAGTGAATATTTCCATTCTTCTGCCTCTCTCTCTCAGGTAGTTCATTTACTCTGGCGCTCAATTCAGTAAAAAGCCATGCTTTGAAACAGAGTGAAACTCAAGTCATCATAAATTCTTCCCAACGAACCCTTATCAGAGGTACCTGATCGTGAGCATTTAGAAGCACGTAGATTTTTCTCCCGGAATCTTTTGGGCTACCCCATTCACAAATGGTAAGCTACATAAAGATATTGACAAACATTTTTTTTGGGGGGGTATCTGCCCTAAAAGCAATTTAATTCAAGTTCTAAGAAGCAACTGCTTTGAGAAATGTTTTGAACATAATAGAAACACATTTATCGGGAGACATTACATGGAAACAGGGCAGGGAAGACTTCTGATCACTTCCAGCCTCAGTTTCTCCCTTCAGAGGAATTAATGCAACAGGGAAAGGTCTAGAAGACGTACCACCACAGTTAGAAAGCCTCAGGCAGGCCTTTAGTCTGTTCTGCCCATAAGTGTGAGTAGCTCCATGTTTATTCCTTGAATTATTCACTCTCTGGGGTGAAACCAAGTCTCATACAGAATAGCCAGGATGTCTGCAGGACTGCTGGAGAGGGGTTCAGTCCATAACTTTATAAGATTTCTATTAAAGTGCTCTTCCCGCAGCAAAATAAATACAAATGGCACACAAATAAACCAGTTTTACTTATGAGTCAAGTGGATTTAAAAAAAAAAAAAAAAAAAAAACACCATTTTAAAATGATTTCATTTGGTTAAAATAACAAAGTTAGAATATGTTAAGAAGACAGCATGAATTCTGAATGCCAGGGGAATCGCATTCCTTGTTAGTTGTGAGGTTTGCTGTTACTTATTATATTTGCATCTATAATACAAGCCATTGACCCCCAGTCAAACTGTTCCTGAGGACTGCAGAGCTCCCTTGGGTTCAAGATTGTGCCATCTTCAATCCTGGGTGACTGAAAACAGGCACAGCACAGGATGCAGCCAATGCTCACTTTTACCCTATGATTTTTTTTTGAAAATTTTACTCTATTAACAATACTCTTTAAACATTTTTGAAAACTGTCAATTAAAAGCGTATTTGCCATCATCAATGTCACAGAGCTGTGTATTGGAAACTTAAACTGTGCTACGTAAACTCTTATCTATATATCTATAATATAACTATCTATAATAGTCTATTGTTAATATAATACAACTACAATAGCCTATTGTTAATTTCTACAAAGAAGACATGGTGTAAATTAGGAAAGTGATGTTCAGCAAGACATAGAAAAAAAGGGAAAAAATTTGATTTTTAAGGATTTAAAGTGGAATTGTGAAAGCTGAATAAATGTCTCAAACCATATAACTGCGTCACTCAGCTCTGTGTTACTGTAACACATACCAGAGATAATCAACTTATAAAGAGAAAAGGTTGGTTCTGGCTCACCATCATGGAGGTTCTAGAAAATGATCTATGGGCCTTGTCATCAGGCTCATGTGAGGTGGTACCATATCATGGGGGTGGCACAGGGCAAACAAAACTGCCACTTCATGGCTAAGCAGTGACTGAGTGGAAGAGGAAGGGATGGGGTCACACTCTGCCTTCCCAGGGCATCCCCCTGTTGTGGTTTAGGTACTGGGCGTCCCTGAAAAGCTGGCGTCCGAGACAGTGCAAGGTTTCCAGGTGAAATGACTGGGTTGTGAAAGGCTCCACCCAGTCGGTGCATTCATCCACTGACAGGGATTAAGTGGGTGGTGACTGTAGGCAGGTGGGGGGTGGCCGGAGGAGGGGCATCCCTCGGGTGACCTTTGGGGTTCGTATTTTGTGAGCCGAGCTTAGCTGGCTCTCTCCTTTTCTGCGCTGCTTTCCTCAACCTCACTCTCCTGCCATGATGCTCTGTCTCCTTCAGTCCAGAGCAGTGTGGTTGGGTGGCCATCTGCGGATTGAGACCTCTGAAACCATCAGCCCCCAATGAACTTTTCCTCAGCTAGTTGTTCTTGTCAGGCCTTTCAGTCGCAGAAAGGGAAATGCTGACTTAAACAACCCCAGTGACCTCAGGACCTGTGACTGGGTCCCACACCTTGAAGGCTCCAACCCCACCTCTGGTTCCAGTCTGGGAACACGCCTTTAACCCATGAACCTCTCAGGGACACGTAAGATTCAAACATGGCACTCACCAAGGTAAGAGATTTAAAGAAAGAAAATATCTGATACATCCTGAGTCTTTTTCTCCATATTGGAAAATTTGTCATTTAACCACATCCATAAACTTTCAGTTTTTTATATATGTAATATTTAGCATCAAAATCTGATCCTACATAGTTGATAGACTTCTTTATATGCATATGGATTTGTTTCAGTCATATTACTTAGTATTAATATATGATAAAGAAGCATAAACTATTTCTTCATGAAAATCACTTGGGCATAATCAAAAAAGTAAAAAGACATAGTTGAAAAAGTTCTACCATTTATTAATGTGGTTCCTCAGATGATCTTGTTAACATGCATAGTTTTGAAGGGGAGTACTGGGAATTGAATCCACAGGTGCTTAACCACTGAGCCACATCCCCAGCCCTTTTTTGTATTTTAATTAGGGACAGGGTCTTGCTGAGTTGCTGAGGCTGGCTTTGAACTTGCCATCCTCCTGCCTCAGCCTCCCAAGCCTGGGATTACAGACGTGCGCTACTGTGTCCAGCAACATACATGATTATTTAGACTGTAGGACATACAGTACTTCAGTAACTTGGAGTTAAAAATAAACTGTGAGTGTATATTAAACTTCTTAATGCTTTTTCCCCCAGAGGAAATTGTGACTTTTTCCATTCCTTTGTTTGATCTCCTCCCTATTCCCAAGAGTGATTGGCATTTTAAACCAGCAGAGTTCAGTTTCTAACAAACCCTCAGTATCTTGGGTCATTTACAGCAAAAATAA
Source organism: Sciurus vulgaris (assembly GCF_902686455.1). Taxonomy (NCBI): domain Eukaryota; kingdom Metazoa; phylum Chordata; class Mammalia; order Rodentia; family Sciuridae; genus Sciurus; species Sciurus vulgaris. The sequence goes on from NC_136480.1 coordinate 17,202,369, forward strand.
TTTTCCAACCTGTGATTTCAAAATCTTTTCTATTTCATGACACAGACTCACGGCTATAATTAGCATAAAGGGGGAAAAATGTACATTATTGGTTTTTATCTCTTAAAGCTCCAAGGAAAGAGATAGAACACCACACCTTACTTCCCTCGGAATATTCTGCTTCTGCACTCTATTTTCAGCTAAATTCTCCCATCGCAGTGAACCCTGATACACCCTCACACTAGGACTTGACAAAAGGAAGACACCTCTGTCATTTTGTTTTAGCAAAAGTCCAGGGATATGCTCAGATAAAACAGATCCTGAACCAATATGGCAAAGTTGGATGGTATCTCCTGGCTGGCTCAGCCAGGAGACTGTGCCACAATTTATTCACACCACAAAGACCGACAAGGAAGAGTGATATTAATAAAAACTAAATGTGTCTCACCAAAGGAAGAAGAATGGATAAATTGTGGACAAAACCTCAAGATGCACTATCCCATGTTACATGTTTGAGTGACTCAAACAGAAACTCACAGTAACTGGTCCTTCCTCCATCCCAGTGATTAGCCTACTTGTGGGTCGCCTGCTTTGTTTTTAGACTCTTAGACTGAAGAGGCCAGACACCAGAGACTTCTTATTGTTGAAGGTCAACAGGTAGCTCAGCGCTTGGCACATGGTAGGGACTAGTATATACCTGCATCTGTTGAGGGAAGGTCTTCTTCCTTCATTTGACAAATACTAAGAGTTCACCTCCCAGGTAGTAGAAAAAAAAAAATATGGAAGATAAAGCAGATGAAAATCCCTGGCCTTAACGAAGTTCACATTCAACTGGGACACAGTTGAAACCTTTTTAAATGTTATTAGAACTCTACCTCTAAAATCCTTGGACACTGATATCTTAACACAAGAGGAAGAGCAAAGAGTTGGATCTAACTAATGGTTTCCCAGGGGACGCTATCTGACTAAATACACTCTACCTTGTGATACTATAAACAGGATCCAAAATATTTAATTTTAGTAAGTAATTCATCAGTTCATGTTAGAGGCATAGACTGAACCGTTATCGAGTGCCAGGAAGATACAGTTCCCGCCATCTTGAAGCTTAAAATAGACTGACAGAGGAAGACAGGACATTAGTTTCCTGTGACTTCTCTAAAAATGACCACAAACTCTGTCTTCAAGTCCAGAAATAAAGTACCTTCTAGCTTCTCAGTGTATTCCCTGTGCCAAATCTAGCTCTGCCCCCATCTTATAAAGATGCTTGGGATTGCCCATCTGAGCAGCTCAGGGTAATCTTCCCATCTCAAGACCCTTAAATCACATCTGAAAAATCCATTTTGCCTTATCATACAACATGCACAGTTTCCAGGCATGAGGACCTAGGTATTAGGGGGAGCCATTATCTAACTTGCCACGTCTATTAATGCAAGAATTTAAAGATGCATAATTAAAAATTGTTCCTTCATTAAATGAGCCTTGGCTGTCTCCTAATATTTAACAATAACAAAAGAGAAGAACTGAACTGTTAAGAAAATCAAAACTCTAAGAATGTTTCAGAAGAAACAATGTAAGCTTAGATGGGTTAAGTTTCATTGTAAAGACTCAAGAGACCAAAGTCTGTTCTAAAGACCCTAGTGGAAGTTGTTGGGTTAATGACAGCAACACAACAGAAGAAGGGAAAGTTTTGTGGCGAAATTTTTAAGTTCCAATTTGGAGTTTAGGAAGACTGAAGATGTATCAGTGCTTTGAAAGGATTACAGCACTGAACCTAAGAAAGGAAAGAACATGTGATTATAGAAGACTTGCTGGCCTTTCAGAACGAATAAAAAGCCAGTTTTGGGATCATAAGGCAATCTAATTTTCTAAACTAACATAATGTCCACAAGCAGGGAGATACCACGAAATCACTAAGAGAACAAACAAATTTAAAGCAAAACTCTCTTGTGGAAAACGTTATTGGCATGTTTACCTCTGGGGCAATGTTTAGCTGAGATTGTCGTATTTAAATAGCGATGACTCAAAAGAAAAAATAAAAACGGATCCAATCTGTTCTCTTACAATGAAATTGTGCACCAAGGATACATGATGGTTCCTGTTATTTTATCCAAAAAACAAAGCGAAAGGACATGTTGAATTACATCCAATTTGGGTCAATAAAATTTAACAGAAGAACTGAATTATTTCTCAGATTTGATATCTGTTCTGAGAATAATAATTTATTTTAATTTAACACAAAAGGTCTTTCAGAGCTCCTATGCTAATTCAGCAGACACATTTAAAGGGCAAAATGTTAATGTTGAATTTTGACAGGAAGTTGAATGTTAAGGGTAGACAAAGAATTCTTATTCACACATGTATAATTGGGGGGCACCTTGATGACTTTGCTTTCTTTCCTTAATTTTTTTTTTTTTTTTTTTTTTTTTTTTTACCAAGGATAAGACATTGTTATCTAACTCAGAATCTCTGTTGCAGAGTTAGGAGTGACATCAATCAAAATAATATGATCGTCTTGAACAAAGAGCACATTAAGCTGTTGAATTCACTAGTGATAAAAACACCTGTATGCAGTGGTCTGGTTCTTCTGGTTGGTTTCTGCATATCTTAGCAAGCCCACAGATTTCCATCTCTTGGGACTGCTATTAAATATATGTCCCATACAATTACTGCCCTTCTGGTTTGTAGGTTGTTGTATTTGTCCCTGTGTTTCTTCCCATCTATGACTGCTTTGTTATGAATATATGAGATGTCAACAGTTGTCACAGTTAGGGAGATTCAGACCAGTAATGGGGCAAGAAAGGCTTCTCAGACAGGGAGATGTCCTA